>NW_022589705.1:40078731-40754186 GCF_004348235.1 Phoca vitulina | reverse complement strand
TAAATATGATAGTAATAAAATAGAAAAAATAAAAATAAAAAATAAAAGATATATGTAATATTTTGTAATATTCAGTTCAAACTATTTTCTTATTTCCACTCTGAATTCTTTTTTGACCCACAAGTTATTTAGAAGTAGGCTTCCAACTTTATAAATTTAGTATTTTTTATTTACCCTTTTCTTATTGATTTTAAAGTTAATTCACACTGTGGTCAGAGAACTTTGTGATTTTTTCCCATTATTTGAAATGTATTGAGTGTTGCTATATGGGCCAGGATATGATCAATTTTGTGAAAGTTCTGTGTGTTCTTGAAATGAATATGCATTCTGCTATTGTTTATTAATTTATGTTGTATATGCCTATTAGGTCAAATGTTTGTGTCCTTCATATCTTTTATATGCTTTTGTGGGGTTTTTTTTGGCTTATGTTATTAACTATGTGTTAAAAATCTACCATTGATTGTAGATCTGTTTCTTGTTTTAACTCTGTACATTTTTTCCTAATATAGTTTGATACTATGTTACTAAATATGCACAAATATAACATGATTATAATTTCCTGTGGGAATCAATCCTTTCATTACAACAAATTAACCTTCTTTATCTCCAGCAATGCTTTACTTTATCCATGAAGTCTAATTTTTCTCATATAAATATAGCAGTATCAACCTCTCTTGCTTAGAATTTATTGGGCATATCTTTTTCTTTCCTTTTACTATAAGCCTTTATAAATGTTTTACTTTAGAGATGTCTCTTATAAATAGCATATAATTGAATTTTATTTTATCCTACCTAGAAATTCATCATTTTAAATATTAATCCACTTGTATTGTGTATTTAGAGTTAAATCTACCAACATATTTTGAACTTCCATTTGTTCTATCTTGCTTTATGCCAAAAATTAAGTGCCTGAATATGGATGGTCTATTTTTAGACACTTTATTCTATCCTACTGTTCAGTTTGTTTGTTGTATGTGAAAAGCACTCTGCTTTCATTGCGGAAACTTTATAATGAGTTTTGATATCCAGGGGTATAAATGTGCTAATCTTTTTTTTAAATTACTATTTAAATTTTTCACAGCCTTTTTTGGCCTTTTACATCCTTTAAACATTTTTAAACCAGATTGTCCATTTCTGTGATATTACAACTATGGGTCTTTTTTTCATTTATTTACTTTAATCCCATATTCAAAATAAGCCATGTTCTATTCCCACATCATGCTCCAACTCCAGGATCTCATCAAATAAATCAGGTTCAAGTGTGGATGAGAATTCTTGAGTTTGATGCCTCTACTATGATTTATCTCAGATGGGTTCATGTGAAATAAAGAGACAAGTTGTTTGCCTCCCACACACCCAGCATGCAGTGGTGAAGTAGGCATAGAGAATCAAAATAGATGTACCTATTCAAAAAGTAAAAAATGGGCACATACAGCAGATAATCTCATATTGGTGTCACAAAGACACCACAATATGTTCAGGTAGTACAAATAGTAATGAATAATTGTAGTGAGTTGTAAAGGCTCTTGGTCATTTATACAATTTTGAAGGTAAACATTTTCAGGTAATAAATGGTCATGTGTGTATATGTTGCTTTTAAATATAAATGCACAACTGCAATTTTATTATTATAATCTTTATCATGCTATATATTCTAATTTTTTATCATTCCACTTTTTTTAAATCATCTAAATTTTTAGAGGTACTATATATCTGGAATAGATCAGGTCCTAGGTATTTGGATAAAGCATCCTCTACTGTAGCTTTCTCTCCTTTTAAGTTCTCAAATGACATTATAGTTTTATACTTATCAAGTTTGGGCCATGAAAACTGAGGCTCTTCTCCCTTATACTGTACAGAACATGCTTCCCTATACCTTATATGGGGGACACATGAAAGAATAATACTAAGATCAGCAAAATAGTAGACATCTCATGGCCAATAAAATTCTATAAAATATTTTAGATGTTTTAATTTTAATTCTGAAGGTATCAGAAAGTGTCCATCTTGGCTTATAAAAGAACATCAGTATCTCTTCTAAAAGTGCCATAAATAAGACAGCAAGTGGCAGATTTATTGTTGATCTATGTTTAATTTAAACTTGTTTTTGGAATATAGGAAAAGTGGTGAAAGGAAACTGACAGCTTTGAAGAGATATATGGTCTAAAACTCTGTACTACATCACTCATTTTAAATTAAGACTCAGTTTTATTCCTTCTGAAAGATATCAGATGTGGAAAGAGACAGAGTGTGGTCCTGTTCTTTAGAGAGGCAAAACACAGAAATAAAGAACCTCTTAAATTATTGATTTTGTGAAATATGTCAAGTTATTTGTCAGCATAAATGCAGCAGCCTCTAACCTGAGGTGTGCTGACTAGTGATGACCTTATGTGTTTGGATGCTTACTGGCTTTTGCACCTTTATGCCAGGACATTGAGGTTTGTTTTATGTTTAGATAATTTATCAGTGTATATGTGTGTAATCCTGTTTATCTTGTTATTTTATCAGGTTGCTAGTGTGAGCCCAATATTTTACAGTTGTATATCAAATAAGTAGACTTTAGCAATTTCAAAAGTCATTTTTTGATACAGCAGATTTCTGTACCAACAGCATGTCATTGGCTAAACTATTGGGAAGTAAAATATAACACAGACTAAGCTCCTTATTTGTGAAAACAATTTTTATTGAGTGTTTTCAATGTGCCATTTTCTAAACACTTTACATTGATTATCTCTTTATATTCTCATAATAACCCCACAAGATAGGTGATATTTTTATCCTCATTTAATAGGTGAGGAAACTAAGTCACTCTATTGGATATGGGAACATTCAGGGTGGGAGAAATAGTATAAGAAACATCATGGTATATGTGGGAAAATACAAATTCTTTCTAAACTTTCAAGTTTAAAATAAGGGGATTTGGAAAGATGCTGGAGAGGGAAGCTGTGGCTCTTTTATGGTGAAACTTGTATGTCATCTATGGAGTGGAAAGCCAATATTCTTTATATTGTATTAAATTGAATTATTTGCTGATATTGACATATAAATATATTAAGTTAAAGATGTACCAAATGACATATAAAGAAAAATCTAGGGTGCCTGGGTGGCTCAGTCAGTTAAGCGTCTGCCTTCGGCTCAGGTCATGATCTCAGGGTCCTGGGATAGAGCCAGCATTGGACTTTGTGCTCAATGGGGAGTCTGTTTCTCTCTCTTCCTCTACCCCTCTCCCTGGCTCATGTGCAAACGTGCGCTTTCTCTCAAATAAATAAACTCTTTTAAAAAATCTAATTTTCTTCACATTCAGAAAGTTTTCCAAACTTTCTAACTAATTTTATAACTTGCAATTCTATATGTTTCCATTTTGAATTCACTCTTTGGCTATAGAACTATCTTCTTTGCCTTATCAATTCTGTGGACAGGATTAAATGAAATCTGTCATAATGTACAAGAAACAAAAACCTAAGTAACCCATTGGACATCTATGGACATGGTAAGAAAGAGAAACATTTCTGAAAAGACTTACTTGGCTAGAGATGCATTAAATCTAGACTGTGGACCAAAAGATTTGTTTTCCTGTGTGAAAAATTGACTTTAAAAGACCTAACACATTCACAAAGTCATATATTTCACAGTGTATCTAAATATCTATATCACATCTCAGCTTTATAGGGGTTTTCTTTAAACATAATTCATACTGATCTTCAGCCAGTGTTTGTTACTATTCCTGATAGAAACTCCTTGAGTGGGATTACAGAATTATCATTTCAGTATTAGACATGAAGATTGAAGCACATAAATGATTTGCCAGAGGGCAAAGTGAAAGTTGGGAGAGTGCCTAGGGACGAACATAGAGCACTAAAATCTTAAACCCAAAGCTTTTGTGTTATAGGTTTAGCAAAGACCCTACTTCTACTAAGATGCTGGGGTAGAATTGAGCATGATTATTCATAATTTCTATTCCAATTTCTAGCAGACACCAGTCATGAGGCAGTATACCTATTGATTAAAAGTATAAGTATGCTCTGGATGCAAGAAAATTTAGGTTTGAATCTCAATTTTGCTGTTTACTACTTAGTTGGCCTTGTGTGGGGGTGGGGTGATTATCTCTAACCCTAAATTTCTTTCTAACATAATCATAATAACAGGATTTACTTTTTATGTTGTTGTGAGGAATAAATGTAGCTGAAGATCCTGGTACCATGACTGGCATTGATATATGCAGGTTCTATGTCCTTTTTTCATCATAAATGTGCTAATAATGTGTGATTGTACATTTCTTTGGAAATGTATACAGGACTTCTGTTAAAGATATGACTATCTATAAAATCCATACACATTCCCTTTGTTTTGTCTTGTGTTTGGTAAGAATATTTAACAATGAGATCTATTCTCTTAAAAAATTTTGAAGTGTACAATACTGTATTGTTAACTATAGGCAGTATGTTGTACAGCAGGTTTCTAGAATTTATTCAACTAGCATAACTGAAACTTTATACTCATTGAACAACTCCCTACTTTCCCCACCCAACAGCCCCCAGCAACCACTATTGTATTCTCTGCTTATAAAAGTTTGACTATTTTAGATACTCACATAAAAGGAATCATGGAGTTACTTGTCCTGTGATGCTTATTTCACTTAGCATGATGTCCTCCATGTTCATGAATGTTGTTGCAAATGGCAGAATTTTTTTGAGGCTAAATAATATTCTACTATATTCATTACCACATTTTCTTTATCTATTCATTTCTCAATGGACTCAGGTTGTTCCTATATATTGGCTATTGTAAATAATGCTGCAATAAACATGGGAGTGCTGATATCTGTTTGAGATCCTGATTTCAATTGTTTTTAAACAATCAGAAGTGGTATTGCTGGATCATTTTGTATTTCCATTTTTAATGTTTTGAGGAATGTCCGTAGTGTTTTACATAACTGCTGTACCATTTTATATTTCTGCCAACAGTGTATAGGGGTTGTAATTTTTTCACAACCTCACCAACACTTTTTTTAATAATAACTATCCTAGCAGGTGTGAGGTGACATCTCATTGTGATTTTAATTTGCATTTCCCTAATAATTAATGATATTGTGCATGCTTTGGCTATATGTATGTGTTCTTTGGAGAAATGTCTGTTCAAGTCCTTTGCCGAGTTTTTAATGGATTACTAGTTTTCCTTGCTATTAAGATATAGGAATTCCTTACATATTTTTGGAAATTATGGGGTGCCTGGGTGGCTCAGTCCTTAAGCTTCTGCCTTCAGCTCAGGTCCTGATCCCAGGGTCAGGGGCTCCCTGCTCAGTGGGGAGCCTGCTTCTCTCTCCCTCTCCCACTCCCCCTGCTGTGTTCCCTCTCTAGCTGTCTCTCTCTCTGTCAAATAAATAAATAAAACTTTTTAAAAAAGGAAATTAGTCTCTTATCAGTTATATGAGATATATGGTTTGCAAATATTTTCTCCCATTCTGTAGGTTGCTTTTCATTCTGTTGATTGTTTCCTTTGCCATGAAAAAACTTTTTAGTTTGATGTAGTCCCACTTGTCTCTTTTTGCTTTTGTTGCCTTGCTTTTGGTGTCATATTTAGGGAATTCTGAGAAGTGTTGGATAAGTCTATTACCTTGATTGTGGTGATGATACCATGTTGTATTTACATATGCCCAAATCCATCAAGTTGTGAACATTAAGTATATGTTGTTCTTTGTATATAAATTGTAAGAACATAAAAATCAATAGCATCAGTCACATTAAATGCTCATATACAGAAAGGGTCTAACAGAAGGAGAGTTCAAATTCATAGATCAGTTACAAGTCTCAGAAAAAGACTTGTATGCAGAAAATTTACCCATTGTGTCCTAGGAGATGAAACTTTTGGATGACCCTAGTGTGGCAGAGCTGCTCACCAAAATCTATATTCTTTTGTCCTTCCTGGATGTTCAGGAAGACTGCATTTCCCAGTCTTGCTTGTAGTTTGGTTTGGCTTCACAACTGAACATTCAATGGAAGTGAGGCACACTATTTTCAAGTGTGGCCTCCAAAAACCTCCATAGCTCTTCCTCCATACACTTTTCTTCTGTCCTGTTGAATGGAATAAAGCCAGCTCTTTGAGAAAACATTTGGTGAAAATAGCAGAAACTTCTAAACAACTGTGTGGAAGAAGGCTCCATGTCATCTTGTTTACCTGGTGATTATTGATAAATGAGCAAGAAATGAACTTCTACTGGGTTGGAAACATAAATTTTGGGTCCATTTATTGCAGCAGCGACTATTATCATATTATAGCTATTAATTATAATGATATGGTATATTTTATGAGATATAATGAAAATTATACTGAAATAGGATATCAGATATCCATTTTTGTAGGCTTTCACAGGAGAAGGAGACATGGAAAAAGGATTGGGAAGTGGAAAAGAGAAAGAGGGGACTGTATCTCTGCATTGTTTTTAAGTCAGATCTTCAACTTTGACATTGATATTCGGGCTGATTGCTAGTGGTTAGATGCTCTTTGAAAGCCAGATTAAAGTGAAAGCACTGTAGAACCCTATTGCAGGACTCACGGAAAGTCTACTCACATTGACCTTAGGCATCAGGATGTTTATTGGAGCATGCCCTCAGAATCAACACCAATAGGGAAGGGGAGGAAGCAGGACTGAGTGGGGGAGAAATTGGACTGTAATGCAGTCTCAATAAAAGCTCAGTCAGCCCCATAGAGAGCTCTGAAACTGGAATGACCTTCGAGAGTTTTCCAAATTGGAATGAGGAGGTTGGGCTTTTATACTGGCAAAATAACCAGCCATTAGATTCTAGTGGCAGGGCAGCTCTCATTAGCCAAGGGAAATCTCCAGAGAGGTAGATAGCTGAGGGTTATGCTGTTAGCCCAGCAGTATTCCTGGCAGCTTAGGTAATGCATTGTACAGACATTGGAAAGCCCTCTTATCTTAAGTGATCAGGACCCAAATTTAATTGGTTAATTGAAAAAACAATGGTAAAAGAAAGAACTCATGTTAAAAATACATACCATAGTTGAATACTTTGTTTAATTAATATAAATACACATTTATTCATCACATTTTAAATATGAGGCCAAAGCTTTTCTTTAAATGCAAGTCACCAGGTTGGTCTTCAGAAACCTCCTTCTTGCTTGTAATGGGTCAGATACAATTTATTGCTTTAGTTTCTTTTGAATAAAGTAAGAATTTACAGATACATGCAAAGTATTCTAAATATAGAATATTGATAAATTGTTTACTACTTTTTTCTACTTATATATCATTAATTTTTATTGATATATAAATTATATACATAAAATAACAAGACAACTAACATTATCAGTTTGGGATGAAATATGATTGATATTTGGAAAGCATGCTTTTAAATCAGAAGTGAAGTTCTGAAAAGGTACCTACCAGCTACAGATGTTTGAGCAATATGTCACCAAGTCTCTGTTTTGCTACATTAGAAGCAGTCAATTTGGGACAGGCTAAGTGAGCTCCCACTGCAGGTCCTGCTATGCAGAGTTTTTTTTCCAGCTTTATTAAGGTATTATTGACAAATAAAAATTGTATGTATTTAAGTAGCACAACATGATGTTTTGAATATACATATGCATTGTTTAATGATTACCATAGTCAAGCTAATTAACATATTCATCACCTCACATAGTTAACAATTTTTTTGTGGGGAAAACACTTGAGATCTCTTTTAGCAAATTTGAAGTGTATAATACATTATTATTAACTATAGTCATCATGTTATAACATTAGGTCTCCAGAACTTATTCATCCTCTAGCCAAGAGTTTTTATCCTCTGAATGACATCTTCCTATTTCTTCCAACCCCTCAGCCCCTGTAACCACCACTCCACTCTCTGTTACTGTGAGTTTGGTGTTTTTTTTTTTGAAGTCCATGTAAAAGTGAGATCATGCAGTATTTGTCTTTCTGTGCCTGACTTAATTCACTTAGCATAGCGTCTTCTAGGTACATCCATGTTGTCACAAACAGCAGGACTTCCTTTTTTTTTAAAGGCTGAATACTGTTTCATTACATATGTGTATCATATTTCATATATCTGTCGATGAGCACTTAAGTTGCTTCTGTATCTTGGCTAATGTGAATAATGCTGCAGTGAACTGGGAGTGCGGATACCAGTTTGAGAGCAACTCTATTTCCTTTGGCTGTATACCCATCTGTGAGATCGCTGGATCATAGGATAGTTAAAATTTTTAATCTTGTGAGGAAACTCCATACTGTTTTCTATAATTGCTGTTCCAGTTTACATTCCCACCAACAGCATACAAGGGTTCCCTTTTCTCTATATCCTTGCCAACACTTACTTTTTTGATTTTTGGTAATAGCCATACCAACAGGCATGAAATAACATCTCACTGTAATTTTGATTTGAGTTTTTCTTATTATTAGTGATGTTGAGCATCTTTTATGCACATGTTGGCTATTTGTGTGTCTTCTTTATAAAAATGTCTCTTCAGGTCTTTTGCCTATTTTTGTATTGACATATTTGGATATTTTGCTATTTAGTTGTACAAGTTTTTTATGTATTTTAGATATTAATCCCTTATGAGATATATGTTTTGAAGATATTATCTCCCATTCCATAGTTGCCTTTTCATTTTGTTACTTGTTTCTTTTGTTACACAAAAACTTTTAAGTTTCATACAGTCCCCCTCATTTATTTTTGTTTTTGTTTTCTGTGCTTTTGATGTCACATCCAAAAAGGGGAAAAAAAAGCAAGAGCATTGTCAAGGTGGTTTTCCCCTATGTTTTCATCTAGGAATTTTATGGTTTTCAGGTCTTACATTTAAGTCTTTAATCCATTTTCAGTTGATTTTTGTGTGTAGTATAAAATAAGCATCCTTTTTTTTTTTCACGTGGATATCTAGTTTTCCCAACATCATTTATTGAAGAGGCTATCCTTTCCACATCGTATATTCTTGGCAACGTTGTCAAAGATTAGTTGAATACATATGAATGGGTTTATTTCTGGGCTCTTTATTCTGTCCCAATGGTCTAAATATCTGTTTTTAAACTAGTACCATATGTTTTGATTTTTATCACTTTGTAATATAATTTGAAATCAGTAAGTGTGATGCCTCCAACTTTGTTCTTCTTGCTGAAGATTGCTTTAGCTTCTGGGCTCTTTTTTTTTTTTTAATTCCAGTATAGTTAACATATAGTGTTATATTAGTTTCAGGTGTACAATATAGTGATTCAATAATTAAAAATCTGAATGGCTTCACAAATTTGTATGTCATTCTTGCACAGGGGAATGCTAATCTTCTCTGTACCGTTCTAATTTTAGTTTATGTGCTGCTAAAGTGTGTACTATCTGGGCTCTTTTGTGGTTTCCATATAAGTTGGTTTTTTTTTCTTTTCTATTTCTGTTGCTATTGGAATTTTGATAGGGATTACACTGAATTTGTATACTTATTTGGGTAGTATGGACATTTTAAGAACTTTAATTCTTCCAATCCATGAACAGGGGATATCTTTGCATTTATTTGTATCTTCAGATTTTTATACAACTGGCTTTTGTATGTTCATTTTGTATGGAGCATCTCTATTGAATTATTTATTTTTTCTAACAGATTTTGGTAGAGTTTTAGGGTTTTCTAGAGAGACAAATTTTACTTCTTTCTCTCTGATTTGGATGCTATTTATTTATTTATTTATTTATTTATTTATTTATTTATTTTTCTTGCTGAATTTCTCTGGTGGGACTTCCACTATTATATTGAATAGAAGTGACCATAGTAGGCATCCTTGTCTTGTTCCTGATCATACAGGAAAAGCTTTTAGCCCTTCACCATTGAGTATGATGTTAGGTGTAAACTTGTCATATATAGCCTTTATTATGTTGAGGTACATTCCCTCCCTACCTAAGTATTGAGAGCTTTTATAAGGAAGGGACACTAATTTTGTCAAATGCTTTTTCTACATATACTGATATGATCATATGATTTTTGTCCTTTATTTTGTTAATGTGGTGTATCACATTCATGGATTTGTATATGTTGAACATTCTTGCATCTAAGTCATAAATCCCACTTGATCATAATGTATGATTATTTTAACATGCTATTGAATTAGGTTTGCTAGTGTTTTGCTGAGGACATTTGCATGTATATACATCTGGGATATTGGACTGTAATTTTCTTTTCTTTTAATGTCCTTATCTTGTTTTGGTATCAGGGTAGTGCTGGCCTCATAAAATTAGTTTGGAAGTCTTCCCTCTTTTGTTTTTTGGAAGAGTTTGGGAAGGATTGGTATTAATTCTTTGAATGTTCAGTAGAGTTCACTAGTGAAGCTATCTGATCCTGGACTTTTGTTTATTGGGAGGCTTTAATTACTGAATCCATTTCCTTTCTCATTATTGGCCTGTTCTGATTTTCTATTTCATCAATATTCAGTATTAGTAGGTTGCATATTCTTAGGAATTTATCTATTTATATAATTTGTTGGTATATAATTGTTCAAAATAGTGTCTCATGATGTTTTATATTTCTAAGGTATCAGTTTTAATGTTTCTTCTTTCATTGCTGACTTATTTATTTGGATCTTCAACCTTTTTTTTCATAATTAACCCAGCTAAAGATTTCCCAGTTTTGTTTATCTTTTTAAGAAGCCACCTTAGTCTCATTAATGTTTTCTATTGTTTTTCTAGTCTCTATTTCCTTTCTTTCTGCTCTGACCTGTCTTATTGTCTTCCTTTTGCCAACTGTGGGCTTTGTTTATTGTTCTTTTTCTAGTTTCTTGAGGTATAAACTTAGGATTTTACTTGAGATCTTTCTTTTTTGTTAATGTAGACATTTTTGTATTAACTGTCCACTTAGAACTGCTTTTGCTGCATCCCATAAGTTTTGGTATGATGTAATTCCATTTTCATTGCTTTCAAGATATTTCCCTTTTGATTTCTTTGACTCTGGCTGTTCAGGAATATGTCATTTTATTTCCATATGTTTTTAGTTTCATGAATTTTTTTTAGTCTTACTTCTGTTATTACTTTCTATTTTCAGACCATTGTGGTCAGAACAGATACATGGTATGATTTCAGTCTTCTTAAAATTGTTAAGATTTATATTGTGACTTTATGAATTTTTTTGGAGAATGTTCCATGTGTGCTTGAGAAGAATGTGTTGTGCTGCTATTGGATGGAATATTTTGTGCATTTCAGTTAGGTCCATTTGGTCTAAAATGTATTTCAAGTACAGTATTTCCTTATCAATTTTTGGTCTGGATGTTCCACTCATTGTTAAAAGTGGAGTATTAAAGTCCTTTATTATTATTGAATATCTGTCTATTTCTCCCTTAAGAGCTGTTAACATTTGCTTTATATATTTAGATGCTCCAATATTGGGTGCATATATATTTATAATTATTTTATCCTCTCAATGAATTAATACCTTTATCATTATATAATGATCTCCTTTTTTTCTTGTTACAGGTTTGACATGAAGTCTATTTTGTCTGATATAAGTATAGCTACCCTTCTTGTCTTTGCTGTCTATTTGCATGGAATACTTTTTCCCATCTCTTCACTTTCAGCCTATGTGTAAGTCTATTGTAGGCAGCATATACTTGGGTCTTGCTCATAATTTTAATTAAGACTTAATTTTTTTGGAGCACTTTTGGGTTTACAACAAAGTTGAGAGAAAGGTACAGGGATTTCCTGTATACCCTCTGCCCCTATAGATGCATATCCTCCCACATTATCAACATAGCTCATCAGACTGGTACACTTTTTACAAAGGATGAACCTACATTGACACATCTTAATCACCCAAAGTCTGTAGTTTACCGTAGGAGTAACTTGTGATATCGTACATTCTATGAGTTTGGACAAATGTTTAATGATATAGATCCATCTTTATATCATATAGAGTGTCTTCACTGACCTAAAAATCCTCTGTGTTCTGCCTTTTTATTTCCTTCCCACTTCCCACCCCTGACAATCATCAATCCTTTTATTTTCTGTATAGCTTTGCCTTTTCCAGAATGTCATATATTTGGAATTATACAGTATGTATTTTTTAGGATGGCTTCTTTCACTTAGTAATATGAATTTAAGGTTCCTCCTTGTCTTTTCAGAGCTTGATAAATCATTTTTATAGCAGTGAATGATATGCCATTGTTGAAAAGACATTTTTGCTCCATGCTATTGCCTTTGCTCCTTTGTCAAATATCAGTTGACTTTATTTATGTCTGTCTGTTTCTGGTCTCCCTTTTATGTTCTGTTGATCTGTCTATTCTTTTGTTATTACCATACTATCTTGATTACTGTAGCTTTATAGAAAGGCGTGAAGTTTAGTAGCATTAGCATTACAACTTTGTTTTTCTTCAATATTGTGTTGGCTCTTCTGGATCTTTTGCCTCTCTATATAAACTTTAAAATCAGTCTGTCGATATCCAAAAAAAAAATTTGTTGGGATTTTGATGGGGACTGCATTATATCTTCAGAAAAAGTAAGGAAGAAATGTATCTTGATCATTGAAATGGTATCTTCTTACATAAACATGAACTATTTCTCCACTTACTTAGTTCTTTGACTTTGTCTGTCAGCATTTTGTAGTTTTCCTCATATAGATCTTGTATATATTTTGTTAGATTTATACTTAAGTATTTTTTATCCTAATGTAAATGATACTGTTTTATTAATTTCAAATTTTACTTGTTCATTGTTGGTATATAGGAAAGCAACTGACTTTTGTGTACCCTGTACCTTGCAATCTTGAATAATTGCTTAATAATTCTAGGAAATTTTTGTGGATCCTTTCAGAATTTCAACTTGGATGATTATGTTATCTGTGAACATAGCTTTACAGCTTTATAGCTTCCTTCTCTATCTGTACACTTTTATTCCTTTTCTTGCCTTATTACATTAGCAAGGAGTTCTAGTAATGTGTTGAAAAGAATGGTGAGAGGGGATATTGTTACCTTGTAATTAATCTTAGAGGGAATGCTTTGATTTTCTCATCATTCATATGATGTTAGCTGTAGGTTTTTTGTGGATAGTCTTTATCAAGTTGAGAAAGTTTCCCTCTGTTCCTAGTTTTCTAAGAGTTTTTGTCATGAATGAGTGTTGGATTTTATCAAATGCTTTTTCTACATCTGTTGATATGATCAAGTGGTTTTTCTTTTTTATTCTGTTGATGGGATGGATTACAGTAATTGGTTTTCAAATTTTGAGCCAGTCTTACATATCTAGAATAAATCCTACTTGGTAGTGGTTATAATCCTTTTTATGTTTTTTTAATTCATTTTGCTATATTTTATTGAGGATTTTCATATCTATCAGAGATATTGGTTTGTAGTTTTCTTTTTTTGTAATGTGCTTGGTTTTAGTAGTAGGGTAACACTGGCCTCATAGAATAAGCTAGGATCTATTCCCTTTCCCTCTATTGTTTGAAAGAAATTGTAGAGAATTGATATAATTTCTTCCTCAAATTTTGATAGAATTCAGCAGTGAACCCATCTGGCTCTGATACTTTCTGTTTGGGAAGGTTACTAATTTTTGACTCAATTTCTTTAATAGATATAGGTCTATTCAGATCATCTATTTCTTCTTGTTTGTGTTTTGGCAGATTGTGTCTTTTGAGCAATCAGTCTATTTCATCTTGATTATCAAATTTATGGGCATAGAACTGGTCATAGTATTCCCTTACTATTTTTAAATGTCCATGGGATCCATAGTGATATCCCCTGTTTCATTTCTGATACTAGTAATTTGTGTCCTCTCTCTTTTTTTGTTAGTTAGCCTAGCTAAAGGTTTATGAAAATGATTGGTCTTTTCAAAGACCCAGCTTTTGTTTTCATTGACTTTCTCTATTGGTTTCCTGTTTTCAATTTTATTGATTTCTGCTCTTATTCTTACTATTTAATTTCTCCTGACTGCTTTGGATTTAATTTGCTCTTTTTCTAGTTTCCTGACATAGAGTCTTGTTTCTTTTAATCCATTCAGCCACTCGATGTTTTTTGATTGTAGAATTTAATCCATTTACATTAAACATAATTATTGATACATAGGGACTTACTATTGCCATTTTATTCATTGTTTTCTGACTACTTTATAGTTCCTTGTCTTTTTCTTCCTCTCTTGTTATCTTCCTTTGTTATTTAATTATTTTCTGTAGTGGTATGCTTTAATTCCTTTATCTTATGTGTATCCACTATAGATTTTTACTTCATGGTTACCATGGGGCTTACATAAAACATCTTACAGTTTCAACTGTCTATTTAAGGTAATAACAACCCTGGTTGCACACAAAAACTACTGTTTTACTCCCCTCTGCCTCACATTTTGTTTCTGGGATGGCACAATTTACTTTTTTTATATTGTGTATCCATTAACAAATATTTGTAGGTGTAGTTATTTTTATTATTTTATTTTTATCTTTTGATCTTTATACTAAAGTTAAAATTGAATAACATACCACCATTACAGTAATAGAGTATTCTGAATTTGTCTATATACTTACTGTTACTATTGAGGTTCTTTTCTTTCATATGTTTTCATATTGCTAGTTATTGTCCTTCCATTTCCTCTTGAAGAACTCCTTTTAGCAATTATTTTCAGGTAAGTCTTGGTGATGAATTTCCTCAGCTTTTGTTTGTCTGGAAAAATATCTCTCTTTCATTTCTGAAGGACAGGCATGCTAGGTAAAGTATTCTTGGCTGACAGTTGTTGTTTTGTTTTGTTTTGTTTTGTTTTGTTTTCAGCACTTTGAATATATCCTCCCACTCTCTCCTAGTCTGCAAGGTTTCTGCTGAAAAAAAAAAAACACTGATAGTCTGATGGGGGTTCTCTTGTATGAGATGAGATGAGTTTTTTTTCTCTTGCTGCTTTCAGAATTCTCTCTTTGTGTTTGAGTTTTGACAGTTTTATTGTAATGTGTTTTTGTAAAGTCCTCTTTCTGTTGCATCTGTTTGAGGGCCACTGAGCTTCCTATACCTAGATATCAATATCTCTCCCCAGATTTGGGAAGTTTTCAGCCATTATTTCCTTTAAATAACCTTTCTCCCTTTTCTCTCACTCTCTCTCTCTCTTTTCCTTCTGGGACTCCCATAATGTGTGCATTTTTCTCTGATGATGTTCCATAAATCCCGTAGACTTTCTTAACTCTGTTTCATTCATTTATCTTTTTGTTTCTCTAATTTGGTAATTTTAAATAATTCTTTTTCATATTACAGATTCTTCTACTTGATTAAATCTGCTGTGGATGCTATGTATTGCATTTTTCATTTCATTCATTGTGTTCTCCAGCTCCAGAATGTCTGTTTGGCTCTTCTTTATAAATTCCATCTTTTCTTGGAACTTCTCCTTTTGTTCATGTATTGTTTTCCTGATATTGTTGAATTGTCTATCTATGTTCTCTTGTAGCTTGCTGAGGTCCTTAAAACAATTCTTTTTAATTCTTTGACAATTCATAGATCTCTATATCTTTGTAGTCAGTTACTGGAAACTCACTGTATTCCTTTGATAGTGTCAAGTTTCCTTGATTTTTTTGTGTTTCTTATAGCCTTGCATTGATGTGTGCACACTTAATGGAGCAGTCACTTCTAGAATTTATTAACTGCTTTAGGTGGAGAAAGACCTTCATCCACAGGTGAGCATGAGGGTGCTAGCTGGGTGTAGTGTAGCAGTTCCAGCTCTAAGGAGGGCTTAGCTGGATATTCTCCTTGTAGCTTTGTCAACTGAGGTCAGCATTGATGAAGATTGTAGGAGTTCTTAGCAGCCAAGTTGGCCAAGATGGCTCTGCCATCCTAGGTAAGGGTGCTTGCTGAGTGCCTATGGAGCTTGAGCCTAGAGAATGGACATATGCCAAGCAACCATGGCTCTGAGGTTTGAGGTGCAGACTGCTCACTGTGGCTGTGGCTCTGGAGTCTGAGGTACAGAGGCTTATGGTGCTGCAGCAGTCTGGAGAGCAGGCATGTGTAGAGCAGCTGGTGCTTTGGAGTTCCGGACATGTCCAGGGTTGATGGAAGGGGCAGCTTCTGTGCCAGGGTGGTGCAACAGCAGTTCCTTCTGGGGTGGGGGTTGTGCATAGCAACATCTCCTTCTCCAGGTGTCTTCAGTGACAGTGGCTGTTGGTTACCTTGGTGGCCAAAGCTGCTAGTGTCCTTTGTGGAGCCGGCCACTGAAGTGGCCACACCAGCAAACATTATGGGTTCTCCACTGTGAAAGCCGTGGGAGTCTGTGGCTGCCCTCAGCTTCAGTGACTGTTGAGATACTCAGAGCAAAGGCTACTGGGGTCCTCCGCAGTGCAGAACACTGGAGACCATGGTGGCATTCTCTGTATGGCTGATACTGATAGCCTTTGACCTTCTTTGCTCCTAGCCATCTCTAGACATCTCAGCTATGCCAGTGTTGTTAATCTCCACTTTTCATCCCATTGTGTTGCTACAGGTTCTTAATTGAACTCTTGGGCCCTCCCAGGGCTATTTTCCTTCATAGATAACTCATTGGGTTTTGTGGGTTTTTTGTTTGTTTGTTTGTTTTTTTTGTTTTTTGGAGAGTGGGGAGGCAGGAGGAGGAAGCCTGGTATCTCCTACTCTATCATCTTGACGATATCATTCCCAGATGCTCCTTCACTAAACAATTCTGAGTAGCTTCTAAGGAGATAGCTGACTATATGTAGCATCGTGAAAAATCAACTCTCCTTTCTAGCCCACACATATCTGCCATGCCTCCTATTTGAATTTTGTGACATGATCCCTCTTATTCACTTAGCTTCAATGATGGAGCACCTTCTTCTGGCTGAGAGGATAAAAGGTAGCCAAGTGTAGAGTCTCTACCATCTTACTGTACTTTCTATTGTTACTTACAAACGAAGTAGGGCTAACCTTTAGACAACTGTAAATCACTTGGTCCCCTGTTAAACATTGTATCTTTTCAGGATAGAAATTTCAAATTATAGATTAGCTTGTTACTGGATAAATTCTTTTTTTTAATCTCAAGATGCAAGATTCATTGTCTTTGAACTATGTTATACAGTAAATTTAGAGCTGTTTGATACTTGAAAACATAACTTTTAATCATTGTTCTTCTTTCACAAATGTGGAGCAATTTAGGAGTTAAACTGAATTATTCTAATAAGTTTTCAGTTCTCATAACCAGATAAATTAATTCAGAAGTTGTAGGCTTCTAGCTGTCAGTGAAAAAAATCTATCACACACGGTGAAGATTTCTTTTTTCTTTTCTTTTTTTAAAATTATTAATTAGTTTCCCTCGTAGTAAAAAAAAAAAAGTCATTAGTCCAATTATAAGTCCCCTTGGTTCCAGTGACCTAGGATTAGATATGTTACACCCCCTAGTTTTTCTATGAAAAATAGCTAAAAATATATTAACACAGAAGAATATAATACCTAACACATGACAAAAGTAGATGCAAGCCCTTCTTTCCATAATAAACTCCCAGAGCACATTTTATGAAGGTATCAAGGGCAATAAATTGTTTTTAATATAATTAGGAAATTTCTGTTATCTGGACCAAATTTGAGGTTTCTTTGTTCTTAGGATATTTCATCATGTAAATGGGAGTGAGTCTTGCCATGGATCTGAAAATGAAATTTTTGTCTCTTTGTTCAAGTGTCTCCTCTGAATACTGAAATTTTGTGCACAGGAAATTCTCTGCTTTTTACATAAAGGTCTTTGCTAAACAACAAATACAAAATATTTTGTGTAGGTGTGTGTTGTGAAGGAATTTACAAACTTCACAGCATTCTGGCCCACTCATGAGTAACTGAAAGATAAACTATGAATCTTTGCCTCTCTAACTTTATGAAATTAACAGCCTTTGATAACCTCTGTGATTTCCATTTCATATTGTATGTATTAAGATTGTATGAGTTTTCTGTTCCCTAGCTCTTTTAAAAGATGAACAGCTTTTCTGGGGATATATTATTATTATACTTCTTGTGTTTGAAATTTACATATGTTTATTCATTCATTTATCTTTTTTTAATTTATGAAGCATATGGCCATAAAAAGAAAGTCAGGAGGGAGATGTAAATACAGAGAACTTGTGGAACCTCTCTTTTATAGATTATTAAAAATAGGATAAATCACCATCAATCTCACTTGTTGTAAGTAGTCACCTGCCTAAGAGACCAGAAGTTGGAGGTCCTTCTAGCTTCTCAGTGATCCTCTATCCTAAGGTATACATGTCCTACAGTGTATGGCATTGTCTGGTTTGGGTCCAGGGAGACACATTTATGTAAGATACAAGGCTATCACAGAATTTTTTCACAGACTTGTAGTAGAGATTAGTTAAGGACAAATAAAACATAAGGAAAAAAGACACAAGGTGCCTCCTACTGAGGTTATTTATGACTGGTCTTCCTGCCATTGCAGGTTTACTGAAAGATGGTGATGAGGTCTTATACATTTTCAATCCAAATAAACATAAGGAATTTAAATTATGTAATGAGGACAAATTAGAATAAGAGATCGATTTCTGATTATTCCAGACTGTTTTCTAATTGGCAAAGTGTCTAAGCTAACCCTTATCAAATGATATTTTTCGGCCATTTCTGTCTTCATCATCACCTTGATGGGAGGATTAGAAAAAAAAAGGGGCACCCGGGTGGCTCAGTCAGTTAAGTGTCTGCCTTCAGGTCAGGTCATGATCCTGGGGTCCTGGGATGGAGCCCTGCATTGGGCTCCCTGCTCAGTGGGGAGCCTGCTTCTCCCTCTCCCTGCCCCTGGCTCATGCTGTCTCTTGCTCTCACTCTCTCCCTCTCAAATAAATAAATAAAATCTTAAAAAAAAAAAAGAAAAGAAAAAGAAGATACCATGATATTTAGCCATTTCACTAGTCACTGATTAGAAGTTTCAAATAGGAGAAATGGGGAATCTTAATGAAAATGAGAGTCAGGGATTATTTGTTTATTTCCCAGCTTTGCTACTGTCTCCTCTATTATTGTTCCTATTCTCCTTGCCTCAGTTTCTTAGCCTCTGCCTTCCTAGCTCATCCCATTGGACCACCTGAGCTCTCCAGAGAAGACTCAATTCTGCTTTAGGACTAATTAATCTGGACCTAAGCAGATAGTATTCAAACAGCCTCAGACACATTTTACCTGGTCTCTTCCTATGAAATTGAGAATCTTTCTCTCTCCTGGACCCTAGAGCCTAGTATTTCTATAGCCTTTATATGTTTGGAACTTCTTTTACCTTTCTCTTGGATAGCTCCTATATAGCCTTCTAAGCAATATTCAATATAGGCATTATCTCTTTGGAAAAGTCACTCCCCCAGTTCAGTGCCTCATCTTTGCCCCATAACACCAGGTTTATCTCTAGCATACTTCTCTCACTATATTGATATCACATGTTTATTTGTCTCTCACCTTAGACAATAAATTCATTAAATCCAGGACCAGGCATCTGTGTTTGTCTCCTAAGCTTGGCACAGAGTAGACATTAGGTACTTGTAAAGGAATGACTGGCTGACTCAGTCTGAAATTGCCCTGGAATCCCAATTTCCTCACACCAATTTTCAGGTCTAGCCTTCTGTTTAGGCTCCTCCTTTCCTATCTCCATCTTGTCAGACTTCTTTCTAAGCCTTCAGTCCTGGCTTCTAAAGCCTCACTGAGGTTAACTGGTTGCCCAAGGGATAATAATCTGCCTGCTGGATTATATTAGTGTCCTAAGAACTCCCAAATACTGAGCTTTCTCCACAAATTCAGCCCCAGTGAATGAGTTGCTCAATGGAGCTAGACTTGCCTTACCTTTAAATGTGGCACCAGGCATGATTTGGATGCCCTGCATCTCACTGCCTGTTCTATCTGGTAGGAAGCTACTCTCTCTACCCTGTTGATAGAGTTGATGCTCTAACCTGAGAGCCAAAGAAATGAATATTTATGAAGGATTTACTTTAGTCAGGTCTTTTGCTTATTTTTTTATTATGCCATTTAATTTAATCATCACATAGATTTATTGAAGAAACTGAGGCTCAAAGAGGTAAGTTAATTTGCACCAAATCATACAGCTATTAAGAGTCAGAGTCTAAATTTTTACCCAAACTGGCTGACTACAAAAACTGAGCTCTTAATCAATTTTCTGTATAGCCAACGAGAGGGGACCTATGGAAAGCTTCCTCAAAGAAGCTAACAGGAGAAAGTCTATTGTTTCTGTATATTCTTTAGTATTTCCACTTATATTCTATAGTATTTCCACTTCTACGTTTGGCTTTGTTCTTATTTTTAAGGTTATGCCCAAGATTCCTCACCAATAAGACAATTTTTTTTGAGGGGCACCTGGGTGGCTCAGTCGTTGGGCGTCTGCCTTCAGCTCAGGTCATGATCCCAGGGTCCTGGGATCGAGCCCCGCATCGGGCTCCCTGCTCTGCGGGAAGCCTGCTTCTCCCTCTCCCACTCCCCGTGCTTGTGTTCCTGCTCTCTCTGTGTCTCTCTCTGTCAAATAAATAAATAAAATCTTTAAAAAAAAAAAAGACAATTTTTTTTTGGAAATTACACTTTCCATTATCTGTTTTTCATCTGTCCTTAGGCATTATCTCTTTGGAAAAGTCACTCCCCCAGTTCAGTGCCTCATCTTTGCCCCATAACACCAGGTTTATCTCTAGCATACTTCTCTCACTATATTGATATCACATGTTTATTTGTCTCTCACCTTAGACAATAAATCCATTAAATCCAGGACTTCATTTACCACAATGAAGTGTCACTTTTTTTTTTTGTCATTTGTTTCTATCTTATTTGTTGCTGTATCATTTGCTTCAGCTGCTATCTTAGGACCTAAAGATTTTCCATTTTCTCTAATTTGGTTAGAATTGAGGGTGGGGAGGAAAGTGTGTTTAACTAAATAATAATAATAATGACACTCCACAGCCTCTGAAGCTATAGGCAATATGTTGCTAGAGCTTTGAAAAATTATTTATGTTGTTCATAGTTTATACTTGAGAAATAGGTTAAAGGAAATGAAAGCAATTTGAAATTTGTGTTTTAGGTCTCTACCTCATTGCTTGTCCAATCATGTAAGAATTACAAGATGCCTTTTACTAAACCTGCACTAATTGTGACCAAAACACAAGCATATTGAAGGATATTTCTGGAAAGGAGGCAAAGTCATTGGAATTTCTCTGTTGTATGAATGCTGTATATACTCCATGATTTGCATACAAATTGTTCATGGAGAGAAATTAAGTTGTTTCGATTTAGTAATGGAAATTTGACACATAGTGAAAGAGAGCCCATAACAGCAATTTTGCAAGTAAAGGTTTCTTTAGAGAAGAAAAAGTAATCAGAGATAGTGAAGACTCCATTATTGGCCTAGTTTAAATACTATTTCTGAGCGTCGTATTTTAAAACATTATATACTTTCAGCCCAGCAAAGAACCACTAGAGAATGAATAATGTATTTATTGTATATTTAAAATTTATCAAGTATTCCCAAGCACAAAAAAAATGTATTATTATTGCATATTTTAGTCAGCCAATTAATGCCTACATTTATATATTACAGTGTTAGTAAACTGGACTGAGACTTGTGGTAAATACTGTAGCTTGGTTCTCTCGGTACATTTTTGACAAATATGACCGAGTTTTAGTTTAGTTTTTTTCTTATTTTAAATTGGATTTATAAGGAAACAAGATAACTTGCCCCATTATTATTGCTTTCCTAGAGGCAATTTTGCAACTATGATTATAAATAAACTTCTATTATCTAGTCTTATTTCCCAAAAGACAAGAAAAAAAATCCATCATTGGTTTTCCC
Organism: Phoca vitulina; assembly: GCF_004348235.1. Taxonomy (NCBI): domain Eukaryota; kingdom Metazoa; phylum Chordata; class Mammalia; order Carnivora; family Phocidae; genus Phoca; species Phoca vitulina. Next base: position 40,732,449 of record NW_022589705.1, on the reverse strand, counting down.
TTGTGTGAGTTTCATAGTTTCTGGCAATATGCAGACCTTAAGAGTTCCTGTTCCTTGTTTAGACTTTTTAAAGTTTATCTTGACTTTCAGAAGTTTTCTTTTGTTCTTCTACAAGTTTTTCTTCAAGAATATTTATAGTGTAGAAGACATAAAAGTTGACTAGGGAAGAGCAAATCAAGTTGGTCAATATTAATTGAGCATGTATAGGTTAGTTGTGATAGAAATTGAAAAAAAGTATAAAATATAGCTTTAAATATCACCTGGGTGCTTACAACCTGTTAAAGAACTAAAAAATTGGAACATAATAATATACATTCATTCTTTCACTCAACTATTCAACAAATATTTATTGAGGAACCAATAGGTTTCAAGATCTATGTTTGACACTGGTAATTTAATAGTGAGCAGAATTATATATAGTTCCTAGCCTCACAGGTTTACGGTCTAGTGGAAAAGACAGGAAATCAAATAATCAGACAAACACACATAAAATTGCCATTGTGATAAGAGCTATGAAGATCACCAATGGCGCCATGCCTAAAAGAGGGTAATTTGGTCTCCCTTCTACTGTTTTCCCCTCAACCTGTTCTGACAAGGCAGCCTGAGTGAATCTTTTAAAATGTGTATCGGATCATGTCACTCCTCTGATCTGCCCAAAAAGCCTCCCATATAATTCAGAGCAAAAATATTCATTTTCTACCTAACTGTAATTCCCCACTCTATTCTTATTCATTCGTCATCAACCCTAAGTTCCTTAGTAACTATCTTACTTTCTTATCCTGAGATCCTGGTTCAAATGTAATTTTATCAGTAAGTTCTTTCCAGATCATCCTATTTTTGAACTGAAACCTCACCTCTCTGATATTCTAATCTCTTCCCTCCTTTATTTTTTTCCAGCACTTATCACTGTATAACAGCCTGTTGTTTATTTACTTTGTTTTACTGTCTGTTTTCCGTACTAAAATATCAGCTCAAAAAAGACAGATTTTGTTGTTGTTTTCTCTCCATTATCCTCTGTTCCTAACACAGGGCCTACCTGGCACATAGTAGACACACAATTAATATTTGTTGAATGAATATGTCAATAGTCATGGAAGTTGGGAGAGAATCTCTGAGGAACTAATAATTTGGCTTATAACTCAAGGACCTAAGTAGATGTTAATCGAGTAAAGAGAGGAGAGCTAAGATGGTGGCCAAGTAACAGGACCCTAGGCTGGTCTTGTCCATGGAACACAAGGAGATAACTATCAAATCATCCTAAATACCCCAGAAATCAGCCTGAAGACTGACAGAACAAACTCCACAACTAAAGGGAGAGAAGAAGACTCATCGAAGAGGCTAGGAAGGGCAGAGAAGTGGTTTGGGGGAGAAAGGGATCAGGACTGCTGCAGAGGAGAAGGAGCTGCGGCACAGAAGCAAGAGAGAGAGGGAGAGAGAGACAGAGGAGCACAGAGGAGAACCCACAAGGAGAACATTTCCCCAAAGCCATTTGCTGGGAAAAAGAGAGGGGCTGAGTTTTGTGAGTTCTTTCAGCCAGTGGGGCTTCAAGCCTGGAGTTTGAAAGGCCGGTGCTTTTGGCTGGCCTAGAGCCCTAAGGGCTCTGCCCTGTTCCTGCAGAAAAGGCAGTTCCCCCAGTGGCAGACAGCATGGGAAAAGCCATCTGAAGAGTGCCTGTAGCACAAGGCAGGGATATGACTTGCCCTTCTTGGAGGAGTTGCAGAGAGGTAGTACTGGAGACACCCTTCTGGGCACACAGGAGCCTGCTGGTGACATTTCTCTCCTGGCCCCTCAGCAGAAACACAGATGCACCAGCAGGAGGCAGTCCTGGGCCTGCAGAGGCTGCCTCACTCGCTTCCACCAAACCCCACTTCCCCGCACTCTGGTGAGACTGTCTTTCCGGGTCAAGCTTGCCTCAGTCCCAGAGCAGTGAGACCCTGGTCTTCTGGGTGACGACCAGCGCAGGCCCCTGCCCACATCACGTCCCTAAAGCCTGGAGTTTGAAAAGTCAGCAGGCTTGGCTGGGATAGAAGCCGCAGGACACCGTGCCGCTCTTGGTGAGGAGGCAGGCCCACAAGCCAGGGGCAGATGGCCTGGAAACAGTGATCTGGGACACACCTGGGGAGACGATTTGTTCTTCTCAGAGTGCTTTCCTGAAAGGCAACGGGCTCAGAGACTGCTCTCTGGAGACAAAGGAGGTGGCCAGTGCCATTTTCCTCCCCTACCCATCAGCATCAACACAGAACCACCTGGGGCGGGCGGTAAGAGCACAGGGAGGACATGGGCTGCCTAAGCTGCCCAGGCCAAGTCCCATGCCCTGGTGTTCTGGCGGTGCTGCCCTTCTCAGTCAAGCTTGCCTCAGTCCCAGAGTGACCGGCCCCTTGCCCAGAAGAGCAGCACAAGCCCTGGCACAGACCTCAGCCCCTGACTAGAGAGTTCTGCGGGGCTGCAGTTTGAGTGCAGGTAGTGTCAGGTCCCATTTCACAAGCAGAGCAGAGCACACCTAGTCCAAACTGGCCACATTTACAGCCAGGGACCAAACACTGTCCACAGCAGGCCAGGGGAGCCTCTGCAGATGACCGACCTGAAGACTAGAGCAGCCAAACCACAGCAGAGCACACGCAGCCCACACCAGAGATGCTTGCTCCAGTGCCAGACATACCCTCTTCTTCATTAAGCCATTTCTCTCCAAAGTGGGAAACAGACTTTTCTTGCACCCAGAAGAAGGCAGAGACTTAGACAAAAATGCCAAGATGGAGGAATTCATCCCAAATGAAAGAACAAGATCAAGTCATGGCCAGAGATCTAAGTGAGACAGATAGAAGTAACATGCCTGATGGAGAATTTAAAGCAACAATCCTAAGGATACTCACTGGGATTAAGAAAAGAATGGAGGACTTCAGGGAGGCCCTTACCACCGAGATAAAAGAGTTAAAAAAAATCAGTCAGAAATGAAAAATATAATAACTGAGATGGGAAACAGGCTTGAAACAATGAACACTAGGATGGAAGGAGCAGATCTCTCCATAGACACTTGGCAAGCTAGAAGGGAGTGTCATGATCTATTCAATGTGCTGAATGGGAAGAAAACTCTGATCACAAGTGGTAAGATTTCATTTTTTTTTGATGGTTGAGCAATATTCTATTGTCTGTATATACCACATCTTCTTTGTCCATTCGTCTGTCAATGGACATCTGGGCTCTTATCATGGTTTGGCTATTATGGATGTTGCTGCTGTAGACACTGGGGTGCAGGTGCCCCTTCTGATCACTATGTTTGTATCCTTTGGGTAAATGCCTAGTGGTGCAGTTGCTGGCTCATAGGGTAGCTCAATTTTTCACTTTTTGAGGAACCTCCATACTGTTCTCCAGACAAATGTGGAAATTAAGAAACAAAACAGAGATCATAGGGGAAGGGAGGGAAAAATAAAATAAGACGAAAACAGGAAGATAAACCGCAAGAGACTCTTAACTATAGGAAACCAACTGAGGGTTGCTGGAGGGAAGAAGGGTGGGGGTAACTGAGTGATGGGCATTAAGAAGGGTACTTGATGGAATGAGCACTGGGTGTTATATGCACTTTGATGAATCACTAAACTCTACCTCTGAAACTAATAATACACTATATGTTAATGAATTGTATTTAAATTAAAGAGAAAAAAAAAGAATGGGAAAAAACCTGCAGCCAAGAAGACTATCCAGGGAGGGCACCATTCAGAATCCAAGGAGAGATCAAGAGTTTCCCAGACAAAAAAGCACTAAAGGAGTTTGTGACTACTAAACCAGATCTTATTATTATTGTCAAATGGTGTTCTTGTGAGATGTCATTTCCCATTCTATTACTTTTTGGATGGTAATTATTACATAGAATGCTATCTTTTTTTGTTTTGTAGAATCCATTTATTTTTCTGTTACCTAATAAAATTCTTTCTCTACATACAAAACAAAAAAGTAAAGAGAGGAAGAAGTAATAATAGTAGCAGTGATAGTAATAACAGTTACCTTCAGTGCTGTGAACTAAGTAGTTTACATTATTAACTCTGAATCCTTAAAATAACCCTCCAAAATATGTAAAATCATTATCTCTCATTCACAAATGAAAGGTTGAGATGGAGTTTTCCAGGCAGAGGAAATTGTATGTGTAAAAGCTTTCTGACTATAGAAAATATGGCGAGGAGACAGTAAAAGAGTGTGTATCTGGAACTAAGAGAGACCTAGGGGATATGGTGGGAAAAGAAGAAAAAGGTTAGGGGTCAGGTAACCAAGGGACTTATTTGTAGTGTGACAACATATTCCTGATGCCTCAGGAAAGTCCTGGTCTATGCCTGTTGGCTTGATGTAATTAAGTGTAATTAATTTTTATTCAAAATTTCCCTAGGTTGGATGATAAACTGAGTTAAGAAGTTCTGTCTCCTAAGAGTAATGAGAAGCCATTAAGAAGTGGTAATGTGATCAGATTTCCATTCTGAGAAAATAACTTTAGTTGAAAGGTTAAACATAAACTAAATGAGAAGAATTTATGCAGGGAGATGTATCAGGAGGCAATAATCTATAAGATTGCCTGATTGTAGGTGGTATTAGTAAAGATGGAGACAAGAACAGAGTTGCAAAATATTTAGAGAGTAAAATCAAATTATTTGGGTTATGGGTTACATATGAAGGGAGTTTAGGAGAAGATGGTGTGAACAAAAACTTCTAGGTTTCTGGTGTCAGCAACTGAATAAAGGATTTCCAGTTCATTATGATGGAGAACAATGGAAGACTATAGTGTGTAGTTGGAGGCAGAATGGAAAGTGAAAGTTTGAAGATCAGTAAGTGTGAAATTTTAAAATGTTCATTTCATGATAAATTATCAAATAAGGTCTCCAGCCTGTGAGTAGTATTCTACTATTTGGATCTGCCACAGTGTTTATTTATCCACTCACTGATGGACATTTACATTTTTTCCAGTTTTTAGTGATTATGAGGAAATCTGCAATGACATGTATGAACATATACTTTTATTTATCTTGGGCAAACATCTACGAGTCGAATAGCTGGATCATCTGATAGGTTAATATATAACTTTTTAAGAAATTAAAAAACTGTCTCCAGAGCGTTTGACTTTTGACAAACTGTAGTACTATTTTACATTCCTATCAGCAGTGTATGAGAGTTCCAATTTCTCCATATCTTCACCGACACTTAGAATATTCCAGTCCTTTTTATTTTAACCTTTATAATACGTGTGTGGTGATATTTTATTGTGCTTTTAATTTACATTTCCCTAGGCCAAGTGATTTAGGAATGTTTCCATATGCTTATTTGACATTTTTTTTGGTGTAGTTTTCTTCTTTCTTATATTGTTTATTGAGTTTCTTGCATCTATGGGTTTGCAGTTTTCATTAACTTTGGAAGATTTTCTGCCATTATTTCTTTAAATTTTTTTTTTCTGTCTCCCCTCCAATTACATACACATTAGGATGTTTGGTGCTGTCCATAACCTCAGTGATGCTCTTTTCATTTTTCTTACATTCTCTTTTCTCTCTGTATTTCATTTTGTACAGTTTCTATTGTGATATCTTCAAGTTTAGTAATCTTTTCCTCTGTAATGTCTAATATGCTGCTAATCCCATCTAGTGCATTTTTATCTCACATGTTATAACTTTCATCTCTAAGAAATTTGATTTTGGTCATTTTTGTATCTTTCATGCCTCTACTTAGCTTCCTTATATGGAAGTTATATGGAATAGTTTCAAAAACTATTTTATTGTTCTTTTTTGAACATTCTAACATTTGTATCAATTTGGAGACAGTTTTGATTGATTATTGTCTCTTTTCATTATAAGTCATATTTTCCTACCTCTTGACATTCCTGTTAATTTCTGATTGGATTCCAGATATTATGAATTTTATGTTGTTAGGTGGAAGATATTTTTAAATTTCTATATATAGTCATAAGACAACCCTTCCAATTCTACTGGCATGCAATTAACTTACTTGGCAATAATGTGGTCCCTTTAGGTCTAGCTTTTAAAATGGTAGGACCAGAACAGTGCTCAGTGTAAGGCTAATAACCAACTTCAGAGAGAAGTCTCTTATTTTACCCAGTGTCCCATGAATCATGAGGTTTTTAGTCTGGTTGGTAGGAATAAGCATTATCCCTGGACTTGTGTGAGCACTGAGAATTATTACCACTGATCTTTTTTTGTTGGTTCTTTTCCCAGTCAGTAGTTTCCTCACATGCACACACTGATCAATGCTCAGCTTAATCCTCTAGGAGGGCTCTCTGCAGATCTTTGTACCTCTCTTTGTGTAGCTCTCTTGTCTTAGGTACTCTGTCTTATGAACTCTAGCCACATAGGTTTCTCCAGACTAGTCTCTGTTACTGTATATTGGATGCAAGAGGAAGTCTTGAAGTAGCTTTTTTAAAGTGCATATTTATAGTATCAGTAATTTGGGGAAGATTATCTGTAATGAATTCTTTCTATGAGCCTCAGTGTTACTCTAAAGTTACCAGGATATTTAATCACATGTCTTGATAATTAGTTCAATGAGTCTAGAGATGTAAGGAGATTTCATGAAGCAAGTAAACTTTGATACAGATTTTAAAGAAATAGTAGAATTTGGCAAGCATACGTTCTGTGCTAGGTACTATTGGATGATCAAATATATTTGAGAGATAAATGAATGAACTGATTGATCTTCTCTTTTCTGTTTAGCAAACTCCTACTTCAAGTCCCAAGTCTACATTTCTCCTCTATAACTTTCTCTATCTTCCCCCGACTGAGTTTATAACTTGTACCTTCTTTCTATTGTTATGATACCCCATACTTTATCTCCATTAAATCTGTAATTACCTTATATCATAATTACTTCATTTTGTTTCTTCCACTAACCTATATATTGCTTTTGAGCAATTAATTTATCTTTGACCCCAGAACCCAGCAGAGTGCTTAGAATACCTAGGTGTTTAAAAATATTTGTTGATGTGAACTGTTGCTCCTCTTTTGAAATTCACAAGTATGATGAATCACAGACCTGTACCCCTGAAACAAATAATACATTATATGCTAATAAAAAATAATAATAATAAAATTCACAAGTAGACAGTAATGTAGAAGTCAGTTCTGACCTGGACGTTTTCAGTGATGAACTGAGAGGCACAATAGTATATTAGCTAACTATTGCTATGTAAAAAATTATCCCAAAACTTTGTGGCTTAAAAGAACAAACTTTTATTATTTTGCAGTTTCTGTAGTTCAGGAATTTCAGGGCACCTTAGCTGGGTCCCCTGACTTAGGGTCTTTCACAAGGTATCAGGTGGGGCTCTAATTATCTCAAGGACCAAAAGGAAGAGAATCCACTTTCGTGCTCACTCGCATAGATGTTGGCAGGTTTAGATCCTTTCTAGCTGTTAGCCAGAGACATCAGTGCCTTGTCATGTGACCTATGCATAAGAAAGCTCACAGTAAGACATCTGGCTCCCATCAGAGAGAGTGATGCAGAAATCTAGAGTAGGCAAATAAGATAAAGTCACAGTCTTTTTGTAACGTTATCTTGTAAGTAACATTCCGTAATTTTTGCTATATTCTTTTCATGAGAAGTGAGTCATTAGGTCAATCCCACACTCAAGGGAACTATTTGACCTCATATATAGCCAATACCACTTATACTTTCTCCAAAACAATAACAAATAAATACAGAAATGGATTCATAGAGGGTTATGTATTCTGTATGAAAGATATGGACTCTGTTAACCCAGGAAATTTGGCATGATGCCAAACTCATGTTCTTTGGCCCAGCTTTCTCCTCAGAGCAGAGGATCCAACAAGTAGATGTGATGTCAATTTTATTCCCCAAGAACTAGTAGCTCTTTTTTTGTGGAACAATGATTTCCAGTATGCATTCTCTGGATGTCTAAGGTTCTAGTGGTACCTCAGACGTCATATAGGGAGAGAGGGAGGAGTGCTAGGGCCATGCCCCCTGGCACCAGGTGGCACCCAACCCAATTCTATCATGTTACTTATGCTGAATTCTCAGTTCATAAATACAAGTTTGAAAAAATACTGTTTGAAATGTCTCAAAAACTGGGATCCTAGAGCAATGGTTTCTGGCTATAGTAGTGTAGTATAGTGTAGTGGTTAGGCCTGCAGGCTCTGGAACCAGCCTGCCTGGGTTTCTTTGTATCCAGATTCTGCCATTAGCTAGCCATGTGATGGGATTTAGAAAAGTCTGGGCTTGAGTGCCATCCACAGTTGTTTCTTGGCCCTTTCTGTTTCTGAAGCCAAAACTACTTGGGCAGACTTGATACTCTGCTGCTTTTTATTTTCACTGTAGCCTTCTATTATTAGCCTCCCTATATTTATCTTAGTTTAACATAACCAGTGGAATGGTTAATGCATTTACCATCATTATGCCTACTGTTTTTGTCCTGATAATAGGTCTTTGACTAGATGATGTGTGTTCTTCGTTTTAATAAACTCCTTCTCTAGAAAGAAAATTATCTATAATTGATTTCTATACCTGTCAATGCTTAGGGTTTCATAATCAGTTAAAACATTTTCACAGCTGTGGGTTTACCAATTTCATTGTGTCACTTATTCTAAGTTATTGCAGATGAACATTTTCAATTATATGGTTAAATAAAGAGCCTGTAGGTTGCAATTAATTACCCACATCTGCTGTCCTAATATGAATTAAGGTAGTATCTTACAGTTCATCTAATAGTGAGCTTTCTGGATTAATTAATGAGGAGGCTCACAAAGGGGAGCTCTAAATATTTCATATATTGTGCTTGTAATAGGACTAACCCTTGAGCCTGAGACTTAACTGTTGATGTTGTCCTCTTTGTTTTTAAACTCCAGCTGCTAGAAATTAATCATTGATATAGTTTTTTAAGAGGATTCTTATTACTTATTCTTCTCTAAGAGCCAAAATCTTTATGTGTTCCTTCTTATGTTCTATTAGTTGATTCCAACTCGCCTTCAAAGTGTACTTTAGAAGTTGATTTTTCAAGGGGCACCTCAGTGGTGCAGTTAGGTAAGCATCAGAACTCTTGGTTTCAGCTCAGGTCATGATCTCAGGATTGTGATCTCAAGGTCGGGATCTTAGGGTCATGATCTCAAGGTCCTGAGGTCGAGCCCCACCTCCAGCTTTGCACGGAGTCTGCTTAGAGTTTCTCTCTGCCTCTCCCTCTGCCTCTCCCCCCGACCCCACTCTCTATCTCTCTCTCTCAAATAAGTAAGTCTTTTAAAAAAAAATAAGTTGATTTTTCAAGTGGAGGCAAATCACTTGTTTTCAAAATGCTTTGGCAGAGGAGCCAAAGATGGAGGAACAGGTGACTTGGGCTGGAGAACAAAAGTCATGAGAAAACCGGTTGTCAGGTGCTACTTGCCCCCCGTGGTTCTGATGTCCAGGGTGTCTGCAGTGTGGGGAGGAATGTCAGTGAGAGGAAGCCTAACTGGTACTATAGTTTTCAAGTTTCTGCAGTCAGAATATAGTGACAAATGTTGGGCCTTTGGCAAGCTCTATAAGTAAATCTCATAAGAAAAAAAAATTATGGCTTTTGAAATGCATAGAACATGATATATTCATAACATAGTAAATGTTGAAAGCTGTTTTCTCAGCCAGAGATTTTAAAATAAGACCCTCACATAAAGAAATGCTGCAAAAAAAAAGTATATCTATAAAGAAGAAAATAGCACAGCAAGATGATGATTAGCTGGAAGGCTTAGAAAATGTTGTCCCTCTTTTCTTAAAACTATCTCTTCACGGACTTCCTTAATAAGCATTCCTTTGTTATCTTTTTCTTTCTTAGATGACTTTTTCCTTTGCTGGCTCCCTTTCTTATCACTTTTTAGCAGTAAATATCCCATAAATGTCTCCTCTTACCTTACGGAAGTGATGTTATCTCCTGGCTTCAATTATTACTTTCATAAAATGATACACACCACTTGTATCTCCAGCCCTGACCTCACTGCTTCTCATTACTCTTCTTCGTTCATCAGCTTTTCTACTTATGTTCTCATCATTTCCTGAGAAGTGATACATTTATATAATTGATGAATTCTTTTTTTATATGTATATAAGTTAATATATCCTTCAGCTCTATTTCTACAACTTAAGAATATAGAGCTTTCCTTTAATTTCTTTGATAATATTATCTTGTGGAATCATTTTCTAAGTAATTTTCAGACCAAATTTAATTTTAACCTGAGATAATAAGAGAAAGATCACATAAGAGAACCTCATTTCTGTGACAGCCTGAAGAAACTATTTTCCAATAAGTTTTTGTACTCAAATATTTAATTAGAGGTATGTCAGTAAAAAAAAAGTCATTACAAAAATATTCAGTGAATGTTATTAGTGAAAAACTCTGTGACTACATGATAGAGAGTTCTCACCTAACATTTGTAGTGCATGTCAAGAAGTGAGTGTATATATTTAAAAATGGAAAATTTTACAGAAAATAGAGCATAAAGTCAAAAGAAGTGCTTATTAAATCTAAAGCAAAAGCTACTATCTGAGACGTTTTCTAAGTAATACAAGCTTCAATACAAATGGACAAGCAATTATTGGTGTCTTTAGTTAGCATAGTTTTTGGTAGTTGTTTGAAAATTTGAGAATTATGTTCACATCTTGGTTGAAGGATTGGCCTCAATCAAAACAGCTTGTGGTGCTGGGTAAGAACAAAGTGAACTGCCAAGGGGAATTGGAAGAAACTGGCTATTACAAGTGTTTAATCTGGGAGGAGAAACTAGGTAATGTTCCCACTTCTTAAATTCATGAAGTAGACAAAGTTTTATCTTCACACTCATCTCCCCAAAGAGGTTTCCTCTTTTAAAGTCATCACTTGTTCACAATTTCTCATCATCTCTCACTATGCCCAGGCTTCTTATATGCCAAGTCATATTATTCTACCATCTTCATTATGTCTGAGACCCCTTCTTCATTTCCAAACCACTACTACTACCTCAGCTTATTTGATCCTTAGCTCTCTCTTTTTAACTTACTGTAGGCCCTTGCTACCTGATTACCCTGCTTCCAGTCTTGCTCCTTCTTCAATCCATTTGCTATACTATTACTAGAAGTGTCATTTTAAGATGCAAATCAGAATATATTTTACTACTACTTAAAATCTCTTGGTGAGTTCCTAAAAGGAAAAATTCTAAGAAAAATTCTAAACTTCCTTCTATAGTACGTAAGATTCTTTAAGATCCCTAATAAACAACTCCTACTTAGAATAAATTTTACTACATTTGTTTTTCAATCAACTCTAAACAATTACATAGCCAGGAGCATTCTTTTTTTTTTTTCAATTTGGTAAAACCTCTCTTTTTTTAAATTAACATATAATGTATTATTGGTGTCAGAGGTACAGGTCAGTGATTCATCAGTCTTATATAAAACCCAGTGCTCATTATATCACATGCCCTCCTTAATGTCCATCACCCAGTTATCCCTTCCTCCTACCCCCCTTCCCTCCGGCAACCCTCATCTTGTTTGTTTCCTATGTTTCCTGTGATTAAGAGTCTCTTATGGTTTGTCTCTCTCTGGTTTCATCTTATTTTATTTTTTCCTCTCTTCCCCTATGATCCTCTGTTTTATTTCTTAAATTTCACATATCAGTGAGATCATATGATAATTATCTTTCTCTGATCGACTTATTTAACTTAGCATAATACCCTGTAGTTCCATCCACGTCATTGCGAATAGCAAGATTTCATTTTTTTTGATGGGCTGAGTAGTATTCCATTATATATATATACCACATCTTCTTTATCCATTCATCTGGGCTCTTTCCATCATTTGGCCATTGTGGACATTATTGTATAGCCAGGATCATTCTTACTGATATACTGGCTATATGAACATCTCTGAAAATCTTTGAAGAGTAACATCTATCAAGAGCTATATCTTTTGCACTACTGTATAAGATGGCAAGGAATTGCTAACTGGCCACAAAAAATAATACACATAAGAAGTAAAACAGCATGGAATAGCATGGTCTTTGGGCTTCCATAGACCTGAATTTAAACTTTGGTGCTTTCCTTACAAGCTGTATAATTCTGAATTCCATTATTCTTATTTTTAAGATGAGGCTGTTAATAAAATTCCATGAGATTGCTATAAGCATTACCTGAAACAGGTATTCTCATTTAGCTCATAGATATCCTCAAAGTACACATTCAAGAGATATTAGTTCCCTTTGCCTTCTAATGCTTCATTCACATTAATAAGAATTAAAGTGTAAGTGACAGAGATCAATGTAGGGGACTCTATCTTCCCAGGGAAAAAGCAGTGGGAAATAGAGTAGAAATATGTAACAGGACGAACAGTTGCCAAAGGAGGTAGATGTTGTGTTAGAGGAAGTTTGGAAAAAGCACATGCAACTGGAGAGGTGTGTGTGTGTGTGTAGTAGTAGTAGTAGTAGTAGATGGAATCAACCAGAGAATGTATACCGCAAAAGAGCTAATAGCTGCCACTTATTGAATACTTACTGTTATGTACCAAGTATTGTGCTAATTGCTTTGCATGTATTAACTTAATACAAAAGAATTAGAGCAGACAAAGGAGATCAAAAAGAAAAACTAGGAAATAATTTTCAGTGGGAAAAAAGCAACACTTAAGAAACACTTAAGAGATGAACAGAGAGAGTCACCTCTATAAAGGAATAATAATAAGTTGGCAGAGAGATAGGGAGCAAACTCAAAGACTGTGATGTCAGTCAACCAAAGGGAGGATAGGATCTTAAGGAGCAGATAAATAGTAAAATAAATATTAAAATAAGGAAAAAAACTAAAAATTATCTGTTGGAATGGGCAATTAGGAGGCCTTTGATGTCATTTTCCACAAAAATTTTACTAAGGTGGTGAGGTCTGAAGTCAGGTTGTAGTGGGCTGAGGAATGAATAGGAGGTGAGGAAATGTGGACAAAATGTAGACTACTTTTAAAAGAATATTGTCTATAAAGTTTAGGAGAGAGGGAAATGGTTCAAGGGGACACAATTGAGAACTGGTTTTTGAAAGTTAGAAATGGGAATAACTGGAAAATATCAAATCTAAATCAACTTGCATATTAATGTCTTTGGAACCATTTTGAATTCATGAGGCATAAACTTTAGAAAACATTTTCCTCTATTGTAAAGAATGCTGCTATAAACATAGGGGTGCATGTATCGTTTTGCATTAGTGTTTTTGTATTTTTAAGGTAAATATCCGGTCGTGTAATTACTGGATCATAGGGTATTTCTGTTTTTAACTTTTTGAGGAAACTTCATACTGTTTTCCACAGTGGCTATACCGGTTTGCATTCCTACCAACAGTGCAAGACATGGATGGCTCTAGAGAGTATAATGCTAAACAAAATAACCAGTCAGAGAAAGACAAATACCATATGATTTCTCTCATATGTGGAATTTAAGAAACAAAACAAATGAGCAAAGGGAAAGAGAGACAGAGAAACCTAGAAACAGACTCTTGACTAAAGAGAACAAACTAATGGTTACCAGAGAGGAGGTAGGTGGGTGGATGGGTTAAATAGGTGATGAGGATTTAGGAGTGCACTTGTGATGAGCACTGAGTTATGTATAGGATTGTGGAATCATTATATTGTACACCTGAAACCAATATAGCACTGTATGTTAACTGAGATTAAAATAAAAACTTAAAACATTTTAATTAAAAAACTAAAAATAAAAAATAAAAAAATAATTTTCCTCTAAAGTTTCACTACTACAGATTTTCCAATAAATGGAAATAGATATTATCCTAGTATAGTCTCATGGTTCTTCTCTCTGTAAATCTTAGAAATAAAGGTTAGATAAAGGTATACAGAAGAGAAAATTGTGGCTTTAAATAAACTATAAATCCTGAGGAAAACATTAGTATAAACATACATTTGAGTAAGACAATAAAGAAGTCATAGAAGTTGAGATATCACTTAAAGCAAAGAAGATCTTAATTTAAAAGTATAGGTATTTATTGAACATCTACTAGGTAGAAGACACTATATTTAATTTTGACAATTTCAACTGACCTTGATTGCCATTTTATTCCTTTCAGAATTTACTTTATCCTACTTCTCTCCCATGGGACATTTGGTTCCTCTTGATATGGCCTTTATTTTCTTCATTGCTATCAATGATTTTCATAATATGAAGAATACAGGGGGTGCTAAGTCAAATAAGTTAAAGTCATAATATAGGAGAAGCATTCAGTAAGCAAGAACAATAAGGGCCTTTGCTTTTAGAATCTCTGGAATATTAAATGATAAAGTTTGACTATTTTAATTATGATTAAATTCCAGTGAAAATTATTTTCGCTGAAGTCCCAAACTTCTTACACTTCACTGGCACAAGTTTAGAACATGAAAACAAAAGTTTAAAATTTTGTATAATAGTGGTTTACCCACTATTAATGGAAAGATTAAGTTGTGAGGATAAATAGTATAAGTATCCAGAGAAAGAAATTATCAGTATGGTGAAGTATTTGTAGGAACTTCTTATGAAGAACATGAGCTTGACCTTGAGACTGGTTATATGTCAGGCAGAGAAAGAGAAGGGAGGCTTTCTAGGAAGAAAGAGCAGAATGTATAAATATATGTTTAAATACAACCTGAAAATCGAAGATGCTCCACTTGGACCTTTTGATGAGTCAACTGGTAAATGAAAATATCTGTGAAGTGTAATATATATAGTAATTACTACTATCAAAATAAGGAACTCTGATTCATTTTCTATGCTTATAAAACAACTACTTAATGGGAAGCACTTTTTGGTGCTTATCCTTCAGTCAGTAAAAGGTACCTAGTTACCAGACCATATTTGAACACCATTCCTTTAATCATAATAATAATACTGACATATATGTCAGGTATACAAATCTAAGTTTAATACAGTTTATTTCCTTAAAGAGTTTAAAGATTATAAAGATATCCTTTCTGTGATAACCTTCTTTCTACTTTTCAATTTCACTAGTAGTTTTGTTAATGTTTTTGAAGGAAAAAGATCAAAACTATGTATTTTATAAAAAAATCTTAAGACAACAGATCTTATGTCCTGCAAAAATCTTAATGAGATAATGTGTACATGTAAAACTCTAATTTCAGTTCCCGACATGGAGCAGGCGCTGAAGTTTGCTAAAGGTTAATGTAATATATGCAACCGATGGATTGTTGAATACTATATCTGAGACTAATGATGTACTATTTGTTGGCTAATTGAATTTAAAAAATAAAAGATAAATAAAAAAATAAAATAAGTTATCAATAAATGTTTGTTGAATTGAATTATTTAAAATTTCTATCATATAATTGGGTCCTAATTGTTAATGTTTAAATTCACTTATAACTGATGGTGTGTGTGTGTGTGTATAATTTTTGCTAGAAACACAGTCCAATTCAACAATTACTTAGATGCCTATCATATACTTTGCAAAGTGGCAAATAATTCAGGCTGTGACTTTATGGGGCTTCATGTAGTAGAAAGAATGTGAAATTGCTTTACCAACTCTTTCAGTTTCTGGAGAAGGGAAACATGGATAAAATAATAGATATATGTTCCAGCCTAAATGTTAATACAAGTATATTTGTCTTAGCCACATGACAGTCTTATTTGTACATCACAATACGTTATATTCCCATAGATTGCTAAGAGATACCCTCTCCACAGTAACTCCAAAAGTAATAAAAATCAATAAATGGGTTCTACTCATATAAATAACATATGACACTATTCAGATAATTCCAATGTACATTGCTCTCAATGGTTAAATATTTCCTTGAATTTTAAAACAAACTAATAAAGCCTACCGTTCAATAATGACTCTGTGTGGTTTCATTAACACTTACATTTTAACAGTTTCTCAGAAGGTCAACAGTTCATAATTAATGCATGTTCAGCCAAAAGATTGACCTTCTGAATGACTGGGTAAGTGCAAATTTAGGAGGAAAAAAGTTTGCTTTGGACCATTTATTGAAGCCTAAGAGCCATTATCTTTTAGGATCAAAGTAAGTTCTGGAACCATGCCTAAGAAATTGGCTCTACATGTTAACATTTGAGAGTCCCTATTACAATAAAAATGCATGCTGTCTACTTTATGCTATATTTAAAATAAGAGAAATTGTAAAAAGCTTCATTTACTTGATCATTTGTGACCTTCTATAAAGGTTCCTAAGATTGAACTCCCAGGCATGTGAAGTCTAAGATACCAAGCACTTTATATAAATGGCTCTGATACTCATTTCCAAGCTGAATCTACAGAGCTTCTACTGAAAGTTTCCTCTTATCTGAGTTTGAGTCAGTTAGTTCATTTACTTAAAGATTAGTGTTAATGAGATCAAGGCCACACAAGGGGCCTAATGGAAAACATTTGAGGTCAAAGGGACCTAGATTTGAATTCCAGTTCTGCTTTTACTAGCTGTAGGAATTCGAACAATTTATCTAGCCTCTTTGAGGCTCAGTTTCTTCACTTTTAAAATGGAAAAGTAGCACTTATCTTTCTGTGTTTTGGGGTGAAACAGGACATTCCAGTTACCATTTATGCACTTAGTGCAGGGTCTGACACATAATATGCCCTCAATAAATGTTAATTGTGTTTTTAATTTTTTGTTAGAAAAACAACTCACTATACACGTTATGTATTCTATGGATCATTAGTTAGCAATACCCAACTATCAGCAAGAGTATTGTTCTGAGAGTGTACAGAAGCCTATACACCTGTTTATATATATATATATATAAAGATTTATTTATTTTATTTTAGAGAGAGAGAGAGCGTGCGTGCGTACATGGCGGGGGGCAGGGGCAGAGGGAGAAAGAGAGAGAGAATCTCAAGCAGACTCCCTGCTGAGCGCAGAGCCCAACCTGGCGCTTGATTTCACAACCCTGAGATCATGACCTGACCCCAAATCAAGAGCGGATGCTTAACTGACTGAGCCACCGAGGTGCCCCAACACCTGTTTATATTTTCGAAACCACCAGAAATTTCAGATGTCCTAACAAGAATTCCTTATCTTTTTTAATCACTAGATTCTATCTCTGAAATTAATATTATACTATATGTTAACTAACTTGAATTTAAAGAAAATCTTGGAGAAAAAAATTTTGAAAATTAAAAACAATTTAAAAAATTTATAAAAATACTAAGTGTATCTTTGACAGAAAGAACATATCCAGCTGCTTTCGATCAATCTAATGAAAATTCACAATCCTTTGATCTTGTATAGGATAGCTAGAAAATGTATATGAGCAAAGGAGTAGCTATGCCCAAACTTGTTGAAAAGCCTGTAACATTAAACTCAGTCATTCTGTTATCTATAACATATTGTCACTGATTGTATTTTATCTTCTGATTTTTGTTCAATATTAATCATCAAATCCATCAAAAACATAACTTTGATTATTTTTTCCTGTTATATGTATATGGAGTTTCTTCGGTAAGAATTTCAAATATCTTGGAACTATAGATGTTGCTTTGTTAGTAGAAGTTTTTTCTCAAAACCATCAAAACTCAGCTTTATTGTGGCTCCAATATCAAAAGTGTGTCTAGCTTTAAATCGCAACTTTATTCACAAGCTCTAAAAAGTCCCCTATTTTATGGCTGCTCATGGATAGTGTAAGTATTTATTTAGAACAGTGATGTCATTGGAAAGACAAGAATAAAAATATGAGTGAAGTCATTGTCCAAAATACTAAAATTTGGTATTTCTTATTAATTTTTGTTTCAAAATGGAAGATATTTTCCTGGTAATATGAATCATGGTAAAAATTGTGAAACAGAAAAATTTGAAGTTCCCTTATATAGCTATTTACTATTAATGTTTTGGTATATTTCCTTCCATCCTTTAAAATTATCATTTTATATACGTACATATGTATATATATTCATAACCATACATAATATATATAAGAATGCATGTGCTTATTTAACTTAAAGGTATTTCATGGACCCCTTTCCAATTTAATAAAAAAGTGATAGTTTTGAGAACTTATTTAATATTATTTCCACAAAGAACATTACATTTTTCTTTACTATTATGTTTCAATAAACGTCTTTGTACTTTAAAAAAAAAAGAATTCCTTATCTTTGTATGACAATCAGTTCTAATGCTGATTGAATAAATTCTGAGACTAAGCATGTAAAACAACACAGTTTTAGCTCAGACATGCTCAATAAATTGTGTGTTGATACATGAATAAATGGATGATTGAATGAATAAACTATTTAAAACCATGGAGCACTCAGAAACAAAGCTTGAGGCAAGAGACTAAAGATTCCGTCCTGACACTGACTTGCTACATGACTCAGAAATTTCCTACTTCTCATTTTCAACTTCTTCCTTCTCATTTTCAATTTCTTCGTCTTTAAAAAATAGGGGTTTGGTATGTAATGTCTGCCCATGGTCCCTCTCCAGTTCTGAAGGGTTATGATTCAAACAGGAAAGGAAACTTGACTGAGGAGGCAATTTGTTTATTGGAATAGAAGAGGTATTGGAGCGTAAGTCCTTTGAGCTTTTAGATCCCATCTTCCTGTTTTCTCTTCTAAGTCTAACAAACTTTTGAAAATTTTCCCAAATGTGTATTATTTGACCACATGAATAATAGACAATGCATTAAAATCCACAATAAAAATGAGCACATCTGAAGGAAATGATTCCAATCAATTTTCCAGAGAAGAGACTTAGAAATAGGTCTTTGCGGAGCGCCTGGGTGGCTCAGTCAGTTAAGCCACTGCCTTCAGCTCAGGTCATGATCCCGGGGTCCTGGGATCGAGCCCCACATCCGGCTCCCTGCCCAGCGGGGAGCCTGCTTCTCCCTCTCCCTCTGCCTGCCTCTCTGCCTACTTGTTGTCTCTCTGTCAAATAAATGAATAAAATCTTTAAAAAAAAAAAAAAAAAGAAAGAAATAGGTCTTTGGGAGGAGAAGAAATTTGGAAGGGTTAGCAGATTTGTTACAATCTATAATTTTCCATGAAGACAGTTGGCCAACAGCACGTTATGTTTTTCAGTTGCTCATTCATTCATTCATTCATTCACTCATCCATTCATTCATTCAACAAATGCTTATGGAATGATTACTATTTGCATGACAACCGGCCAGGGCAGGATTATAAAGATGAACCTGATGTACTTTGTCCTTAAAGGATTTGTTCTTTAGTACAGATGAAAAGCATGCATATAATTTTTTAAATGTTCTATATGGCATGAAAGAGAGTTATATGAGATTTATGAAGAAGGAAGACAATTTCAGCAAGTCAGTTGGCAGTGAAGGGAGGAAAATCAAAGAAATCTTGGAGGAGAAGGTATTTAGCTTGGGTTTAAATATCTGTAGATTGGGCAAGAGATAATTCCTTGCTGAGGAGATGATGTGAACAAAGGCTCAAAGGAGCAGGAAATGGGATGCAGTTTTACTAGATAATTGAGTTTATGAAAGAGAGTAATGGGAAATTCATTTAAAAAGAATACTGTCAGATTGAGAAGACGTTTGAAACCCATGCTAAGGGGTTTGGTCTTCATTTTCGAGACAAAAACAAGCGATCAGAGGTTTCAGAGAAGGGAGATGGAAGAAAACTGTTTCAGGATAGTGATTTCCGAAGAAGCATTGTGCATGGTGGTTGTAAAATGTATTTTGATAGGCAGATGCCCCAAATCAAGGTCTTAACTGAGCTCCCTTTCTTGTCCAGGCTGCTGACGTCCTGCTGCAACATGGAGCTAATGTCAATGTTCAAGATGCAGTTTTTTTCACTCCATTGCACATTGCAGCATACTATGGACATGAACAGGTAAGTCTGACAAGAGTATTTCCAAAGGCTGGGGGACCTTTCCAGGCTTTTGTTGAACTATATGTCCTAGCCTCAAAGAAAGAATATTTAAGATATCTTTTGAATTATTTTTGCCATATTCTCATCAGCTCCACTCATGAGGAGCTTATAGATCCATAGAAATCCTGCATCTGTCAAGTTACTCATTTTTACTGACTGTCTTAGTACCCAAGGGAGGCCTCAGAGTAAGTATACAACCCCAGGAATCAGTGAGTCTGAATTTGAAAGATTCCTAGCTTTGTGACCATATGTAGGTTATATCACCTCCCTGATCTTCAGTTTCTTCATCTGCAAAATAGAGAAAATATTGATAATACCTACCTCATAGGGTTGCTGATATGAGATATTAATTTAAAGTGTTTGGCAAATGCTCAATTACTATGATGATGCTAGTGACAGTAACAATAAAACAAATCATGAACACTGTCCCAGCAGGTTAAAAAAAAAAAAATGTGTCTTTCAGAAACTTGAGTTTCTTCTTTTCTACTGTCTTTGGATGTGGTAGACTGCAAATATGTTCATATTTTCATTTTTGGAACCTGTGTGTATCCTAAAAGGGACTTTGCAGATGTGATCAAGTTAAGGATCTTGAGTTGGAGAGATTATCCTGGAATTATCTGGGTGGACCTGATGTAATCACAAGGGTCCTTATAATAGGGAGCAGGAAACAGATGTGATAGTAGAAGCAAGAAGTTTAAGTGATACAAGAAGGGGTCACAAGCTAAAGAATGCAGGCAATCTAGAGAAGCTGAAAAAGTGCGGAAATGAAAGCCTCCAAAGGGAATGCAATCTGCCAACACCTTGATTTTAGTTTTCTAACCTCCAGAACTTTAAGAGAATAATCTGTGCTGTTTTAATCCAATAATCCAATTTGCAACAGTGGGAAACTAACACATGGAATAACCTAGATAATTTTTTTTAAAAATCACCATATGTGCTTTAAATATAATTTGATTTAAATACATAATTATATAACAGGTAATTATTTATAAAATTTTATATTCTGTAATAAAGTAATAATATATATAGGATGTTTTAATGTTTACAGTGTGCCTTCATTCAATGAATAGTTTTATTTGACCTTCACGAAAACCTGATGAACTTGGTAAGAATTACCATGTAAGTGATCTCATACTCTGGGACAAGCATTTTATGTGGATTTTTTTTTTTGTAATTTTTCCACAATCCTAAAATTAGTTATTTGCATCTTCTTGTCAATGATATACATCTCAATGATATATATGAGCTCACTTAGGTCAGGTACCAGGCCAGAGTCACACAGCTTGTTAGAAGAGCTGAAATATGTATTCAGGCCTGTCTGATCCCAAAGCCCAAAGTTATTCTGTTGTACCTAGGAGCCTCTTCTTCTTCTATCAGTGAAACAAATCAGAAAGTCCAGGAAATTTGCTTAAATGGTGGGCTGGTTATTCAAGGCCAGGTGCTCTAACTCCAAAGTCCATTGATTTTTTAAATTTGTAACAAGTTTATTGAGATAAATTTAAATTGTACAACTCAGTGGTTTTTAGTATATTCAGAGTGTACAACCATAACGACAATTAATTGAACAAAGTCATTACCCCCAGAAGCAGCCTTGCACACAGTAGCACTTCCAACTTCTTCCCAACCTCTCTCTTCCAGCCTGAAGAAAATACTAATGTACTTTCTGTTTCTATAGATTTACCTATTCTGGAGACCTCCTATAAGTAGAGGCATGCAGCATATGGTCTTTTGTGACTGACTTCTTTCTCTTAGCACAGTGTTTTTAAGTTTCATCAACTTTATAGCATGTATCAGTACCTCCTTGCTTTTTAGTGTGGAATACTACTTTGTTGTATGGATATGCCAGATTTTATTTATTCATTCATCAGTTGATGGATGTTGGATTTTTTCCCCACTTTTTTGGCTATTATGAATAATGCTGCTTTGAACATTCAAGTTTTTTTTATTCAAGTATAATTAACATACACTGTTATGTTACTTTCAGGTGTATGATATAATGATTCAACAATTCTATACATTTCTCAGTGCTCATCAAGATAAGTGTACTCTTAATCCCCTTTATCTATTTCACCCATTCCCCCCCACCACCTCATGTACAAGTTTTGATATAGACATCTGTTTGCATTTCTCTTGGGTACATCTAGGGGTGGAATTGATGGCTTATATGGTAACACTATGTTTAACATCTTATGGAATGGTCAAACTTTTCCAAAGAGGTAGATGCCTAATGAGTTAAAAACCACGGTGTCTACAGAAAAGAAAGCCTATGCGATGTACCTCCTAGGACAAACTAAGTCCATTGATTTTTAACCTTAACATATTGAAAGACAAAATTTTTATGTGCTACTTTCAAACATCGCCATTTAGCTACTCTTAAGAAACTAAATAGAACCAAATAAAACAGAAATACACTTGTAATTGGATAATCAAAACTTAACTGTTCTTTTGACATCCTGTTTTCACTCTTCCTCACTTTGTATCTCTAGATCTCTAGTCTTACTCAATTATGGAGTAAAATTATACCTTTTTGTCTTCGTAGAGGTCATGCCGTTGTCCTGCCTGAGGATTCCAAGTTAAAAATCAAACTTACTTGTGTCTATGTGCTCTTCTAGTCATTGTGCCTTTATTTCTTTGCTGGCTAGCATATGCTTGGACACTCTCAGACCCACGAAGCGTGACCTAGCTAGGAAAGATTTCTCATTTCATTTGATGTGCTGCTCAGAGTGCACTGGAGTGTACTGGAGAGCTGGGCACTGAAAATGCTTCAGAAAGCACAGGGTCTAAAAGCCCAGATGATGAAAAAATTCCATACTCCCGACTTTAGGCACAGACCAGATGTACACAATGCATGTTATTTGTAGAGTCACCCTCTTTGGTGATTAACCTCCTCACCCACAGAAACATAAAGAGCTTCTATGCATGTTGGGTGGAGAGCTAAATTTGTTTACTTTCCCTGAATATATAGTCACAGTCTTATAAAATTATGCTAAAATGTGGATGGCCTTTTTATGATAAGGGACTCACTTTCGGTGTGCGAAGACAGCACATAAGTAATTTATGGATGCTATTGTCATTTGCTAAAATATGCTGACAGGAGAATGGTACATTCGATATATAAATGTGCCTAATGTTCCATGTTCCTTGCCATTTGTTTATTTACTTATTTTTAAGTGGAAGAGTAGATGTTTTGTACCAAGAGCAATATTTCTTAGCTATATAATAATAGTGCTTAATAGACAATCGATTTCAAAGATAGTTTAAAGCTGTCAATTATAAAGTCACATAACCAGAATTTATGGAGTCTTTGTAAGTGGAAATATCTGCTTAGGCATGCACAGTTCTTGAGACTAACTTTTACTGTTCCAATTTCTTCTGAATTAAGTATTGGTCTGCCCATTAGCCAACAAATAAATGGATAAAATACACATGTTCCACATTGGTGCTACCACTTCTGCTAACATTTATTGAGTGCCAGGCACTTTTCTAAGTGTTTTACATATGATAACTTATTTAATCCTTGTAACAACTCTTTGAAGTGGAGCTATTGTGATTCCCATCTTAATAATGAAGAAACTGAAGTTTTGAAAGGTCAAATAATTTATTAAAGGTGATAAAGCCTAACTTCAGAACCCTTATTCTTTACCTACTACAGTCAATAGGAAGTTTCCCCACATCCCACACTGCTAAATTTTGCCTAGAATTTCTATCAAATATGTACCATATTCTAGAGATATTTATTTGCTACCACATAGAAAGCCAAAATAGATCTAGGGTTTGAATTCACTTTTATGCTAACACCTCAGTGGTCAGGTCAGTTGAGGGTTCCTCCCATAACTGTTATTTTGATGGCACAGATTCATTCTAACTTACCTCTTGGGATCATTGTATTGACTTCTGAAATGGCCAGAGGAGACAATGTCAGATTTAGAGAAATTATTTGGAAGGTTATAAGTAAATAGGTAAATAATTTAAAGAAATCTTATAAATTACCTGAAACAATCCCTGGAAGACTCCTAAGTTGTTTAATACTTCATCTCTCTCTCCCTTTGAATGTGGATCTCAGCTAATTGAGGAAGATGCTGTGATCAAGTGCAGCTATTTCCCATTTACCCACAAATCCAGAAAAGAACCCAGAACTCCAGTAGCAAGATGACCATCAGTGACCCGTTATGCATGGAGTTGCTGTGAAAATCAAGAATCAAGTAAACACTGCTGGCTCTGGCCAGAAGAAGACTTTGGAAAAGATGGTTTAGGGAAGATTATGGGTGACTTTAGGGAGGATTATTTATGTACAATGAAGAACTAACCCTGAAATTTCTCCAGTTTTAGACTTCTTGTTAAGTGATATAATAATAAATTCCTTATTGTTTAAGCCAATCAGGTTAGGGTTTTCTGTTATTTTCAGATAAAAATAATCTAAGAGAACACTTTAATGATACGTCTTCTTCCATATTTTTGAAAGCTTTGCATTATTGTTTGACTTTTGGTACTAATTTCAAATGAATGGATTCTTTAGGTAACCCGCCTTCTTTTGAAATTTGGTGCTGATGTAAATGTGAGTGGTGAAGTTGGAGATAGGCCCCTCCACCTAGCATCTGCAAAAGGATTCTTTAATATTGCAAAACTCTTGATGGAAGAAGGCAGCAAAGCAGATGGTAAGATTATATATTTAGAAGACATTTGCTTTTTTTTACTTTATGTGTATTTTTTATTTGCACTTTCTTTTTTATTAGAGAATAATCTTGAAGCTGATTAATTGCATATGCTAATTTGTTCCACAAATTGTAATTTATTATTTTAATGTAATAAATCTATATGTTAATCATTTTATATACATTTTAGTTCAACTCTTAATATATTAGATGCTTCAATAAAATTAAGGGGTTTTCTTAGATAAATTGTTCTCATTTTGTTATTTTTCACTAATGTTTTTTTAATTGACCTAAAATTTGCATACAGCAAAATTCTCAAATCTAAAGTAAATGTTGACTTAAGTGAATATTTACTATCCATGCAAAACCACCCAGATCAAGATATAGAATATTTTCATATGGAAAGTTGAACTCTGGAAAGCTCCCTTGTTCCCTCTTCCCAGTAAATTGCTTTAACCACAAAAGGTAATCAATATTCTGGCTTCTATTGCCATAGGTTAATTTTTTCTGCTCTTGGAGTTCAGTACAATTTGGGACTGCCTTCTTTTGATTGACAGTATTACTTTAACTTTTATCCATGTTGTTGCATGAATCATAGTTTGTCTTTTTTATTGTTAAAGTTGTATGATTATTCCACAATTTGTTTATCCATTATCCCCCTAATGGATGCTTGAATGTTCCTAGTTTGGCTTTTATGAATGTAGATGCCGGAAACATTCAATTCTTGGAGATGTGTGTGTGTGTGTGTGTGTGTGTGTGTGTGTGTGTGTGTAGATTTGCTGTATGCATACGTTTAACTTTTTAGGAAATTAAAAACAGTTTTCCTAAGTGTTTGTACTATTTTTACTCCCACAACAATATATAAGAGTTCCAGTTCCTCCCCGTATCCTCCCCAATATTTGATGTTACTATTATTTTTGGTGAAACAGCATTACAGTGTGATCAGGCTGGGGGAAAAAATCTTTAGCACATACAGAAAGATTTTAGGATGTGGTTAATAGAATAGAATTTCCCACAACTTTTAATTTTCTTAATTATAAGATGAATTTTGGAAAATTGATTAAAAGTAGAATGTTGAAAAAAGTTCTTTCTTTCTCTTTCTTTTTCTCTTCCTTACAAACTTTATTTTCTGACACAAATTCCCTCAGAGTTACATCTTATCATTAAATTCTCTCAGGTACATCCAACATTCTTCCATTGACCCCCAAGAGACCTAATTAAAAGCCCAGCTATAAGAGCTGCTTGCCTTTGCAGCAGAAACTATGCGCATTTACAAAAGGACAAGGTTGTCAAAGCTCTCGAACTGCCAGTGCCTTGGTCCAAAATTGAGATCAATATTCAGTTAATAAAGCTAATCAATGTTTTCATCTACACATAAGGAAAACATAAAGGTTTCCAGAGACACGTATGGGAAGAGGCTAGGGCAGTTTCCAGTTCCCATGTTGGAAAGAGGGCCATTTTATTTTCTAAAGTTTGAGAAACATAGTTGGTGTCATTTTCTATGAGCCAGTATGCAATAACTGAGATATTTTTTCTATAGCATTATCATAAATTATCATGTGTTGTCAGGATACAAGGAAATGCTGTTCCTTAGACCTTGTTTAAACAGTCTCTTTGATTTTGTTGGTTTAGAATAGGCAAAGGTACACCTGTATGAACCACTGAACATATAATTGTGTTTTTGAAACTGCCTCGCTCTTCCAAAGGGTCAGGAACAGCTCACTTTTTTCCCTTTTATTACCGATGCCAACCTCAGCTTTTTATTCCTCTGTGCAACTCCAAAGCTCAGTGGTGTCAAAATGAGTATCATTGATCAGCATGTCTCCAGGATCAAAGTTCTCTTCTACAAAAGGCATTAAAATGTATACTGCACCTGTATTCCCCCTACATGCCAGCATCATATGATATAATTTTCAACCCTTTCTTTCTGATTCACACAAGCACTACATGCTTTCTACTCAATCATTTAAAATATCAAGAGACAGCATGACTCAGATTTTTATGTATTTTTATTTCCTTCTAATACACACTTGATATTTAAGTCCCTTTTGTACTTCAACCAACTGCAAAGAATAAACCAGAAGATCTGTTGTGCTACTGGACACCGTACTAAATTTAGTATCAGCTAGTTCATTTATTCCAAAGTGTAGCTAAGCCTCCAGATGATTTATTTTAGATCTGGCCCTTGCTTGTGGTAAATGGACATAAGAGGAAGAGTGAATTAATGACCTCAAAGGGGGCACAATTTGAAATCTGGTATTTACAGTATGTTTCCATGGTAACAGAATGTCACAAATGAAAATAAATTCAGCCTACAAAATTAGCCAAAATGTAATTCTGAAAGCAACCTCTTCAGTTCAGCATGTTTGGGAGGTTGACCTATTCAGTCACATATGTTTCAAGTCTCTCATCTTCTTCTTTGTACCACATAGGAAAATGAGAAAGGAGAAATGTAATGCTTATTGAATGAAATTGAAAAGGTCAAAATATTGCTGGACTCCATAAGAAGAAAGTAGTGATTATGCCTTCATAACTTATCATTTTAATAAAGTTAAAAATGGGAAATTTTTAATTCAGAATTTATTAATTTTTTGTCATCTGACTATTAAATGCTACAGTTCCTTTCATATGGAACTGGATATTATATAAAGTCACAAAAATTTCTGAGGCTTGGCCAAGAAGAGGAAGTATTTTATTTCTAAAACAATATCTTGTCAGAGCTATTACACAGATTTGTTCATTGAAAATGTATTTAAGACACACTTGGGAGTTGTTTTAGAAAGCTAATGGGAAGTGCTTACCTTGCTGGGTTACTATGGGAATTTTTACTTTAAGATCAATAAGCAGAGGTAAGCAAGGAGTAGTATCCATCCACCCACCCATTCACTCAATCTTTCTTTCAAAAGACACTACTAAATGGGGTGCCTGGGTGGCTCAGTCATTAAGCATCTGCCTTCGGCTCAGGTCATGATCCCAGGGTCCTGGAATCGAGCCCAACATCAGGCTCCCTCCTCCACGGGAAGCCTGCTTCTCCCTCTCCCACTCCCCCTGCTTGTGTTCCCTCTCTCCCTCTGTCTCTCTCTATCAAATAAATAAATAAAATCTTAAAAAAATAAAAGACATTACTGAACACATATGCTCTTCAAAGTAGATGACTAGGCCCTAAATACCTTCCTAATAACGATTTACATCTATTTCTTTGCTTGAAATTCTTTTTTTTTTTTTTTAAGATTTTATTTATTTATTTGACAGAGAGAGACACAGCAAGAGAGGGAACACAAGCAGGGGGAGTGAGAGAGGGAGAAGGAAGCTTCCTGCCGAGCAGAGAGCCCAATGTGGGGCTCGATCCCAGGACCCTGGGATCATGACCTGAGCCGAAGGCAGACGCTTAACGACTGAGCCACCCAGGCGCCCCTGCTTGAAATTCTTCTTTATTTAATTCTCAATAAAATGTGAAATTAGAGCAAATAGAATACCATTCTTACATTCAGTTTCCCTCAGATAAGATATAATAACATATACATTTTTTTGTCACTGCAAATTGATACAAGACAAAACTAAGTAGATCACAATGGCTGAAGCAGAAATATAGATGTGTATAT
This sequence comes from Phoca vitulina, assembly GCF_004348235.1. Classification (NCBI taxonomy): domain Eukaryota; kingdom Metazoa; phylum Chordata; class Mammalia; order Carnivora; family Phocidae; genus Phoca; species Phoca vitulina. The sequence continues at coordinate 40,704,396 of NW_022589705.1, read as the reverse complement.
ATAAACTCTATGTCTGATCCAGATCTCTCCTGGCTTGTCCCTTCGGTTGGTATTTATATCTTCTTTGATGAGAAGAACCTCTAGGCCACTGAAGGTAATTCACCTTCAGATTATCAAAGTAGATAATCTACTTTGAAGTTTATTGACTCAACTAGAGAAGAATAATTCTGGGTGGGGCCAGGGATGGCCAAAGGCAAACTATGAATTAATGGAAGATTGTGCTGCATTCTGCTTTACAATGTCCCCTCTGGACCTCAAGAACTCTTACGTGACCTCCAGTTGCCCTGGACTCCCTACTGTTCTAAAGCATTGACTCATGGTATTGACTTTCCCTGGCTTCCAACAGAATGTGAACAAAGGAGAAGTATCATAAAAAGAAAGATAATCAAAATGACCAGGAACATTCTTCTGAAGGAAGGATGTCCTTCTGAGCCACTCATTAATAAAAAAAGATTCAAAGATTTATTTTTCAATAACGGCCTTGGGAGGAGAAGTTCAGTGACTTTGTTAAAGATTTCCCTTTGGCTTAGATCTTACAGGACAATAAAATAAGAATCATTGTCTACAAATATAACAGCTACAAGGCCTGTGTTCATTAAATGTTAAATGATGATTGTAACAACAGTAGTAATAAACCACTTGCACATTTTTTAAATTAACTATTACCTTCCCTTTCTTTTCCTTCCTATATATCCTTTACTTTTTTTTCTTCAATTCTTTTGATTCTATGGATAATTTTTATTACAGATACATATAAGAATGATAATAAGAGGGTTTGTTAAGGACTGTTATTTTCTATTTTGAATAAAACACCTTGTACAGATTAACAAAGTAATCAAATACAATAAATAGCTATGGAGCAGATGATTCAGTTATTTTAGTTTTAAAAATTGCGCTAAAGCAGATCCAGAATTTAGCAGCTTGGTGTTCAGTTATTATTACTTTTGCCCTGAAATGATTGAATATTCAACTAGATTGCAGGTTATTTGAGGATATAGATTCTATACATTGATAGCATATTGGCCTTAGCACTTAGCAGATTTCTAGGAGGGAAATTAGTGAAAAAGGAGAATAGACACTTTCATTAAATGTCTAATATTGTGGCAAGCATCATGCTAGATACTTTCTGGTCATGATCTCCTTTAATCTTTTCAGCATCCTTAAAACAGTACTGTTATTATATCCATCATTATTAATAATATCAGTATCTCCAACGCTGATCAAAGTGCTTGGCACACAGTGATCGTTTTATACTTGTTGAGGAATGAGTATGTATCAATCGGGTGTTCTTATCTGCAAGCATTGGAAACTCACTCTTGCTAATTTAAACAGAAAAGGAATATATTAAAGGATATCAGTTAGAGCACAGAATATTCCCCAGGACAGGATGGAAAGCCAGGTTTGGAATTCTCACAGTGAGGAACAATGTCCACAATCACAGCCCAAAAGTAGTCATTTGGAGACACATTGCTGCTTCTAGGTACACATGCCAACCTTTGTGCTTCTGGCACCAACCATGTAGGGCATTGAGTCTGTGACTGGAATCATTACCACTGGAAATTGGATGGAGCTACTCTATTATTGCTACACTGCCAAGATAGATTAGGTTCTGCTTTTTTGTGTCATCAGCTCTGATGTCAGAGTCTGACATAATGTGTTGATTGGAGGAACCCATAGGGCGCTGTTGAGGGTGAAAGGGTCCCTATTAAAAACTATGCTAGGGTAAAGCCTAAACCAGGACATATGGCCACTCTCTGCTAATCCTGTGCCCTCACTGCAAAGGAGGCTTGGAGAGCGTTTTTTTCAGCTCCTATGATTAAACATGGTCTTAGCCTCTAGTCAGTACTCTCAGTATAGGGAATTCCCCAAATGTCCAAAGGGGTTATGAGGCTGGCTGAGCCAAAGAGAGGACAGATGCCCACTATTGAGTGAACAACTGGATGTTAAATAACTGTCTAAGGAAATATAATTAATGAGGTCTGCCTCACTCTAAAGCTTATCTTTTCATTACGCCATGTTGTGTATACTGTAGTATGATAATTCTCAGTTAAGGGTACATCAGAACCTCCTAAATAGTGTTGTAAACATACACAGTGCTAGACCCCACCCTAACCTATTGAACCAAAATCTCTGGGAATGATGCTTTAGCCAGGATCTGTAATTTTTAACATCTTACAGAGGAAAAAAATCAATTTAGAAGGAGATACTTGTGGAAATAAGGCCATGAGGATCTTTTGGATGCTTATGAGTTTCCTAAACTATTCCATTGTGCAAGGTAGATTTGATTAGATGCATTCCATAGAATTTATGGAAGCTAGAAGAAAGCCTGTTTAATGTGGTAATGGACAATAGAACAGAATTATAACTTTTTAAATTGGTTGCACTTAATTTCCTTTATTATTATCATTAATTGGAAATTTCCAAGAGTCTCTCAGGCACTTAGAAAAGTTCCTGACACTACACATGAGAAGGCTGAGACACAAAAGATTCCAGATAACATACTTTTCCTTTCTTGTTGATGACAGTGAATGCTCAGGACAATGAAGACCATGTCCCACTCCATTTCTGTTCTCGCTTTGGACACCATGATATAGTGAAGTACCTGCTCCAGAGTGATAGTGAAGTTCAGCCGCATGTTGTTAATATCTATGGAGATACCCCTTTGCACCTGTGAGTAACATGTATGGTTCCATGTGTCCTCCAGGTAAACCACATGTACCTTCTTACTATTACCAAAATATTTTCTTTAACTCTAGGGCATGCTATAATGGCAAATTTGATGTCGCCAAGGAAATCATTCAAATATCAGGAACTGAAAGCCTGACTAAAGAAAACATCTTCAGTGAAACAGCTTTTCACAGGTAAAAGAATGTTTAGGTTCAATAGCCACTAAGGGTAGCTGATACTCTTCGGCACCTGAAGTTGTATACATAAAGCAAGAACGGATAGTGGCAGATGTTACAATCAGAGAGCAAGAGCAGAGGGTGGGCAGAGGACAAGGACCCCAAGCTAGATGCACAGAAGAAAAGGTAGAGGCAGATGCTTCAGCCAGTATAACAGATGGGGCCGGAGCCAGATGCTGCTTTCCTGGCAGCAGCCGCAAAGACAGGGACTGATGTTGCCAAGGCAACAGGCATATCAACATCTGTAAGCATATTGCTTCTATTCCACTTCACTCTGCAGAAAGCTGCCAAAAGGGGCAGTGCCCATAATCCTCCTCCGACAAGAATCTCATTACCAGAATTCATCAGCATCAAATGTGACACTTTTTTCCTTACCACTTAAACCTTATGTGCAAATGTATCTATCTATCTAAGACACCCATCTGTCAGCCTGTAAAAGCCTAGTCAGGGTGGCCGCTGAGATACCTGAGAAGGCATTAACTCCTTTCTAGGAATGCATGAGAGTCCTTTACAGTGTGCTCTAGGAAAGGATGGAAAAGGTTGCTAAAAATTCAGAGCCAGAGCTCCCTAAAATACCCAAAAGATAGACAGATGTTTTATAAAATTTGAAGCCCTCATTTTTAACAAATGAGTTACTATTTTGCTAGAAAAATAAAAACATAGTACTTTGAATTTCGTAAACCTTGAATATAAGATCATTTACCTACACATTACAGATTTCTTGGCTAGCTTGCAACTTCTAAAAAATGTATTTGAGACTAATATGTTATTTACATAGTGTTTGTATTGCACTAGTGACTAATAGAAATGAGAAGACTTTTTCTTTATACTGAATTAATATTAAGCTTGTGCTTCCTGATAAGGCATCAATCTGTCCAATATTGTTGGATGCTCAGATTTTTCTTATCAGAAAAAAAGATCAGCCAAAAAGGAGTTGAAGAAAGCTACCATTTATGGAGTAGTGAATATATGCCAGATGATTTGCATCCATCATCTCATTTAATCCTTATAACCATTTTATGAAGTGGGGTTTATTATTCTCTCTTACAGATGAGAAAACTGAGGCTCAGAGAAGCTAAATAACTTACCAAAGAGTCTTATGACTAGGCAATCATGTATTAAATACCTGCCTGATTCCAAATTCTGTGCTTTTTATATATCTTCATGTTCTAGTGCCAAAATATTTTGTCTGTGTTCTACATGCTCTGTAACAGAATAGATGCAAGAACTCTTTAGATCATGCTTTCACTCAAAATGGGTCAGTGGAATTTCTCCCCAAAAGGAAAATTGGCAGAACTGATATATATGGTTACTGGTGTCCTCTTTCCCCATTAGGTCATGCTTGTTAAGGCTGACACCTCAGGCTAGTTTTCAAATCATTTTGCTACTCTGTGCACATTAATTGGAACCAACTATAATCAAAGGATGATTGTCACCTTCAGAAGAGTCTATATGACAAGTTTAGTGAAGTGAGTTAAAAGTATGTATCCAATCATTTTATTTTGTATAAGCCCGTGGCTACTAGGAATAACATATTAATATTTTTATTCTATTCATTTTAAGCACATATTTATAAAAGAAACTCTCCTTTTACATGAGTTCACTCTGGTTCTGAAATTTTTCTATGTAAAAGTCACAGTGCCTTGCACTCAATAGAAAGCATTCAATACATTTCTGTTATTGTTTTCATATGTATATATACACGTACACATATATACACACATATGTACACCCATGCATATATATATTCAGAACTCATCAATTCCTGTAAATGGTTGCTTTGAAAAGAATCAATGAGGCAGTTCAGACAATGGAACATTAAGAGTGTAGTGTTATGGGTCCTATTTACAATGCAAATAATTAATAGTGATATGATCTTTTGCACTAAGTGGTAGCTTTCTATTCACTCAATTATTCAAGAATGACTTATTAAGGACTTGCCTTGTGTTGGCAGTGGTAGGAACATTAAGATGACACCATCCCTTCCCTCCTTATAGGAACTCTGTTGTAAGGTATCAAGGTAATCAGAGATGTATCCATTATCATAACACAATATGATAAGTGCCATAAGTCTGAAATGACAAAGAAAGAGTAGAGATAGCAGTGAACTCAGCCTTTGGTCCATAAGACTTCATCGATGGAACAACAGTTCAGCTAGATGAATAATATTTCTTTAAAGAAAATAATGACATTTCATTAAAGAAAAAGAATTGGCAAGGTCATCCCAGGAAATGGAAATATTAAGACCCAATGAACCAAGTTTGGAAAGAAAAACACGCTGTTTTTCTGTACTGTTCTACAAAATTCAATACTTCACTTCTGGAATACATGACACCAGTCATGTGTGAGTTTTTCCCACACCAAACAATTCTCCAATTTTCTGCAGACACCAAGTATATGTCCTACAATTCAATTCAATTCTGATACCATCTACCTGGAGTTAATGTTAGATCCCACAGGCTAAGGGCTCAGTCCCACAGGACTGCCCCCTGCCACTTCAGATGCCAATCACAAGTCCAGGTTGTCACCTAAGTCTCTCAGGACACTTCTGGGTTCCCGCATTCAATTGTCCTGCAGAATGCCTAGGTCTTGTAGCTAAAAATGCATGAAAGTCTTGCAGTATTTTTCCTCCTTTTATGAAAAAGAATATCATGGGAAATATTTAATAATAAGATACTAGAAATTTTATACAACTTCTTATCTTGAAAGCCCAGATTTGGGAATTTCAGGATTATATTGCTATATGTGCTTGTTTTTTATCACTTCCTTCTCCTCTCTCATCTCCTCCTTCTCCCTTCTTTGTCTTTTTAGTGCTCTCATATACACACTAGCATCTGGAATAGCCTGGATGAATCAGAGCTGTACTTTTTAGGGTTGCCATAACAAAATACAACAGACTGGGTGGCTTGAACACCAGAAATTTGTTTTCTCACAGTTCTGGAGACTGGAAGTCCAAGATCTTGATGTCAGCAGATTTGGTTTCTTCTGAGGCCTCTGTCCTGGGCTTGTAAATAGCCACATTTTCCTTGTGTCTTCACATGATTGTCCCTCTGTCTGTGTCATCTGTGTACTAATCTACTATTCTTATAAGAATAGTAGTCATACTGGAATAAGGCCCATCCTAATGATTCCAGTTTAATTTAAATACCTCTTTAAATTGTACCCCTTTAAATATAGTCATATTGTGAAGTTATAAGAGGGCTTCAACATATTAATTTGTGGGGCACACAATTCAACTCATAACAGAAGTCTTTTCCTTTTGTTGTATTTTTGCAGTGCTTGTACCTATGGTAAGAGCATTGACCTGGTTAAATTCCTTCTTGATCAAAATGTCATAAGCATCAACCACCAAGGAAGGGATGGGCACACAGGTAAGACTTTGGTGAAACATCACCAGTTTTTGATGCATATCAATGCTCAAGAACATTGGTGTGCTCAGAGGGAAGGGAAAAGAGGGAGTGGTCAACCCTAATGAGGAGGGATGTTTTATCAATGACATCATTTAGAATTGATGGTGTATGGTGACAATAAAAAGCAGACTGACTTTTGGTCAGTTTCATTGTTGTGGTAAATTATCTATAGTTGACGCATCTATTATGGCCCATACCAGGTACAGACTGACAACACTGCCCTGTCCTTGGTTTGCTGCTCAAGAAAAACACTTGTTTGGGGTCTTCATTCTTGTACAAAGATGCCAACATTTGTTCTTGGTAATTTCAGTGCATGTAGAAATACTGAAAATTGAGCTAAACATAAGGCAATCTATCTAGAAGATCAACTAGAATAGGATACGTCTTTTGTTTAAAGTATGTTGTGTTTGCTCAATAATAGAATTAATTCTTTATCAAAGAAATCTATCTTTGCTTTGTATCTCTGGCAACAATGCTATGATATGGTGATAACTGTCTTGAAAATTGGGGTTCAGTTTTCCTCTTTTCTCCTTTCATACTTTCATTCTATTATAGGATTGCACTCTGCTTGCTACCATGGTCACATTCGCCTGGTTCAGTTCTTACTGGATAATGGAGCTGATATGAATCTGGTAGCTTGTGATCCCAGCAGGTCTAGTGGTGAAAAAGATGAGCAGACATGTTTGATGTGGGCTTATGAAAAAGGTATATTTTTCATCATTGCCTCTCTATAGTGATGCCTTGAACTGTGTGCATAGATTATGTCAATGCATCAATAATTCTTTTACTTGTATGACTTGTACACTCCCATTTCCTCTGTAGATTATATTTGAGTCTTTGGGAACTTGATCAAAGAGTCCAATAGACCATCACTAGGGAAGGCAACTCCGGGGCTGCAGATGACCTAAACGCATTCCTGATACTGGCACTTTGAAAAGAGAATGAGCTATAATAGTCCTGGGTACTAGAGAAACAAAACTGTAGTATGTAATAATAGTTACTTTCTTAGAGTAGACATAGAGCTAGACTTTATCTCTTATATGGGGAATTTTTACGTGGATTCAAATTATTTTAATGAAATAAATACAAAGAAAGGAAAATATCTGTTACATCTAACCTTGCTAACAATGCCTGAACTAGAAAAAGTAAGGGAACCAATGATTAGTGCATATGTGTAAACTTACTTGAGCTCAAAGTGATGAAACTTTGGGCTTTGATATGAGAACACCTGGGTTTAAATCAAGCTGTGTTCTTTGATCTTTGATCATCTATCCTTGCTGAATTTCAGTTTCTTCTGAAAGAATGAGAATAATCACAACTCCTACTTACAAAATTGTAAAGATTAAATGAGATAATATATGCACATTGATTACAACACTGGCTGGCACATAGTAAGTACTAATAATTGGTAGTTCAGTACTGATAACAGTGGTAACAGTAGTAGTTCAGAAATAAAGATGATCAATAATGAGCTCTACATTTTAAGGGAGAGGAAACTAGGAATAATCAAAGGTGAAATAGAACCTTCATCATTGTTTTAAGATATAGTGTACCTCACCAGCAAGCTCTACATATACGCATAAGCTCCTATGGAGTTTAAATTTTCAGGTGAAATGGAATAGTATACATTGTCATTGAAATCAGAGGGTTACAACTAAATACTGTAAAATATATCAAACTCTGCTGCCTGTCTTTTGCTCTCTTATTAGGATGTTTAAAGTACATAAAGAAGTGTTCTGTTTAAATGCTAGAATCTTAGATGTCCATGCTAAAAAAGTGTGGAAGATTTCTTAGGCTACCAATTTGATCTAAAAGGTTTTCTGCCTGAAGTGGGACATGAAATTCTATCAATTAAAAAAGAGATGGAATTTGATAGCTAGAAATGGGGAGTTGTAAACACATAGAGAGAAAGAAAAATATAGATCTGAAGACTGTTAGTGAATAAATGATTATAGGACTTACTTTAGCAGAGACACGTGAACAGACATGGTAAAGTAAGGAATGAGTTAGATGTAGCCCTATTATGTTTTATGCTTTTCTTTGAGTATTGTGTAAATACACATGTGCTTGCACACACGTTTGCACATTATAGCTCGATGAATTGTCACAAACTGAACTCACATCCAACATCCAGTCCAGATGAAGAAATTGAATATGGCCAGCACCCGAGAGCCCCACTTACATTCTCTCCCAGTCACACCCCAGAGAGGGTACCACCGCCTTCTTGGCCTCTCTCTGTACTTTATACAAGTGGAAGGTTATGGTCTATACATTTTTGAGTCTGGCTTCTTTTGACCAACAATTTGTGAGATTCACTCATATTATTTCAGGTAGTTGTATGTTCATTCTTGTGTAGTATAATGTTTTTTATTATATCACTATTCATTCTACTGTTTAGGGGCATTTGGATAATTTTCAGCTGGGGACTATTAAGAATACTTTTGCTATTAACATTAACGTACATGACTTTTGGTGAATATCTGGATGCATTTCTGTTAGGTATAAGGACCTTCCAATCTGTATAAAATAAATTCCAGGTAGTTCTGTATTTGAGTATCAGTTGAAGAATCTTACATATTCTGAAGCCTCAGGAGGGCTTACCAAGTTCTACTTACTCATCAAATTGCATTTATTCAAGTGATTCTCAGACAGTGTCTCTCAAGAAACTTGAGTCTCAGAGAAAGACTGTTTACAAAGCATTAGTCTTCCGGAAGACAGCTCAGATATGGCTGCTGTAGCCAGCTCTTCACAGGGGTTGGCTTTGTTTGTTTTTAGTTGGCTGAGAGTGATAGTTTAAAACTGGCTTTAGTTTTATTTTTGTGGAATTCCACACTTTAAGGAACAATGAATCATTGTGTAAGTTCCTAAGATTTCCTATCAAATGACAACAACAAAAATCTTTTAGCTTAGGGGATTTACCCACTGGTCTCTGCAACATCTGCCATACTGTCACCCTTATTTGTTCAAGTAATGTGCTAGGCATCAGTGTTGTATTTCGTTATTACTATGAATTTTAACAAATTGAATGTTAGTACTCAAGAGACAGATGGATGCTTTGCACATGTTCTAGAGCAGAACAAGTCAAAACCAATAAAATGAAATTGTTGCTATTTTCTCTTGCTAGAAAAATGTTGCATTGTTTTCCTGTGTTCAGGGGAGACTGAAATGGCCTCGTTAAAATATTGTCAACAGTGCACTGTCCCTGTTTTCTTTGAATAAAGAAATGCTTTCCCTTCTCCCTCAGAGAGGGAATCCCCAAATTAACTGATGTAGCATACTAAGCATTTTCCTGAGCAACTTGGAGATGGAGTTGAGGAAACACTTCATTTGAAGTTCCTTCTTTATAGGATAGAGATGTTGTAGAAATGGTCCCATCATGGTTTACCCCATAACTTGTTCTCTCCTTGGAGAGATAAACCAGAAGGGAGCTTCATAGCCAGGGTCTGTCTGTTTAAAAAGGACTACTTTTGGATGTGCCAAATTTAAATAGCTCATCCTAGTCTACCAACTTGCTTGCTTGCTTGCTTGCTTGCTTTCTTTCTTTCTTTCTTTCTTTCTTTCTTTCTTTCTTTTTTTGTTTACCCTCTTAATAGAAAACTGGGAGTTTTTCTCAATAGCACCCATCTCTGTTCTTCTAAGACAAATTTTTCACCTGACACAAAGTTTTTAGCTTACCCTCTGCTATTCTGATATAGCACATTCAGTTCAGGGGTGCTTTAGAGTTTTGTAAGTTATCAACTTCCTTTTGGAAACTCAGAAAAGAGTTTATTCACCATGGCTCCCTGCAGGATCAGACATGAAGAACAGTTTCCATTTGCATAGCCCTTTTAACCTAAAGATATCAAAATCAATCTTGGAAATAATTTTCCTTGTGACCTTGATTCTACACAGAAACCTACAGGTTAAGTTTCAATATTTCCCTGCAAGACTACTCAGAGCTCTAATTTTACAGTATTTAGAGTGTTTCCCCTCCTCTAGTCGGCTACCCTCCCCCCTCCCCACCGCCTTGTTTTCTACTATTCCATCTGAGAGTAGCGATAGCTGTCTCACTCACTTGGATTTGTTCTGCCCTTTCCCTGGGGTACGAAGGACTTGTATGAATCAATTTAAATTGGCCAGAAGAAATAGCCAGCAGCCTGCTTATGTTCAAATCCTCTGCCCTAATCACCAGTATGGAAAACCCACTGAAAAGACCTACATATAATCTTATGTCCATTGCATTAAAGATGAAACTGCCGAATTGAAAAGATCTCAGCCAATTAGAATTGAACACATAGCTCAATAGTGTGTCTGGCAGTTAGATTTGAAAAGGCTGCCTTTCACAAAGAAAAGGACTTCTTGATGTCAGGCTCTTTAGGGTCAGAAAATAACCCAAACTAGAAACAGAACTAAAAACTTCTTATTTGCTTCAGTACTGACACCAGTTAAAGTAATTTACAGAGGTTCCTATACCGATACCTAATTATGCAGAATACAGTATTTGTATACATCAGAACGACTGTAACTCACAGTGACAGGGAGCTGCAGTTGGAGAATTAGTGAGCAAGTGAGCAAAAACAATAAACATCAAGGCTCCTGTACCATGATATATACTTTGTTCATTCCTTTTGACAAGTGTAGTATGGTGTGAATTATTTATAGTAAACGTACTATAGTGTATTCTCTAAAAGTAATAAAGTCTTACAGTTGTGAGTTTCTACAGTTTTCAACCAGTAAAAAATAACTAAAAGATAAGAGTGGGGGAGGAGTTGAAGGAAGAAGAGGTGGATTCTTTAAATTTTTTGATAAATCTTCATGAATGGATTATAAATTCCCAAACTTCTTCTATATTGAATTCTTACCTATTGGGAGTTTAGTTACTTAGTTTAGTGAATCTTAGTTTAGTGTGCTAGAGTGAATTAGGTCTGGGGTAGAAGAAGGAATAAATGAAAGATTTAGATGGTATTTCAAAATCTATGTGCAATTTTGTGTGTACTGGTTACGTTCTACGTGTTTAGTTTCTCTTTTAAAAAATAAATAGAATGGCACGAACTCTCATTAGAACGATCAGAACTTTCATTTTTTAGGGGAGTAACACATTTACACACAGTAAAATATTTTTGAAACTTAATAACTATGTAAAAAGCCACACACACTGAATTCTACTCCTAAAACCAATATTGCACTGTATGTTAACTAGAATTTAAATAAAAATTTGAAACTAAAAAAAACAAAAGCCACATACATTAAAATGGATAGTAGAAGAGAACTTACATTCATTACATGCCTATTACACATGCATATATATGTATATATAATTAAATAATCAAGCTAACCCTTTAAATCGGTATTACCTTTCTATTACAGATTAAAAGTTTGAGACTTCAATCTGCCAAGTCACACTTGCCCAAACCGCACAGCTCTTAAGTGGAGAGCTGGTACCAAACAGAGTTCTGTCTTATTGCAGAGTTCGCGCTCTTATCACCTCACTTGAGAATCAGATCTTAGTTCAGTTTCCATCCTTATTATATACTGACTTTTGGCAAGTTATTTAACCTCTCTAAGCCTTAATCTTCAGATTTAAAATGAGTAAATTAATAACCACTTTATAGAATTCTGCTGAAGGTTTGGGATAAGATCTAAATGTCTGGAACATAACAGATTCTCAGTAAAAATAATGGTATCCATTATTATTAGCTGCATAGCAAAGTTTCAGTCAAGCTTCACATAAGTCCCAAATTTTAGTCATTCCTAATTTACATGTTTTAGTGTAGAATAAGAAATGTGACATATTAACATATTAGAATGATGGGCATCCTCTATAAACTCTCTAATGAAGAATTTATATCCCTGCCAAACACCACCAGACAAACCTGGAATATATAAAACCATGTGTTGTTATGGGGGTGCCTGGGTGGCTCAGTCAGTTAAGCATCCAACTCTTGGTTTTGGCTCAGGTCCTGATCTCATGGGCCATGAGATCAAGCCTTATGTCAGGCTCCATGCTCATTGGGAGCTCCTTTGCCCCTTCCCCTGCTCGTTCTCTCTCTCTCTCTCAAATAAATAATCTTTAAAACAAAACAAAAAATGTGTTGTTTTGTTGTATTTATATTTCTTATTTATGAAACAAGTAATACCATTTATTTTAAAACCTCAGGACTGAAGCAAGATTAAGGAGGTTTTGAAAATCACTAATCAAAATATTTAAAAAGTAATTTAAAACCATTTTCTAATTTGTATAGTAGCATGCAAATATGTAAAACAATATTTTAAAACTTAGCACAAATTTGCAAGTCTCTTTACTATAGCAGGGTTGTCCCCCTCAGTCATGGACAAGTGTCGGAATTTGTGACCATGTTCTCAAATCACCACACCAACTGACATGCTGGATCTTTTTATTTGGATATCTGAGGAGTATGTAAAACTCAACAAGTCCAAAATTGAATTTAATATCTTTTTTGTCCTCATCAGTTTCTCCTACCATATCTCTTATTCATTCAGTCATTTAATGGCATTACCATCCACTTAGTCGCTGAAGTCAGCAATCTGGATTGATGCTTGGTGAATTTTTCTCCCTCAATCTCTCTTTCCCCATATCCATTCAATCAAAAGTTCTCATGATTTTACCTCACAGGTACATTTAATCCATCCTTTTTTTTTTTTTTTTTAATTTTTACTGTCACTGTTTCAGTTCATAACCTTATCTTTCTCCTGATCCATTTTAATAGCTTCATAACTACTCTTTCTTTTCTTTCTTTCTTTCTTTTTTGTCTTTAGCTTCTTTGATTCCATTTTCTAGCTGTGGTTTTGAAGAAGTATTCAAGGTGTAAATAGGAATTCATAGCATTCCCCAGCTTATCATCTTTCACTGGTACACAATTACCTATTTAAAAAGTTCCAGTGTGTCACCATGGCATACCCTGTGCCCATGCCCGATGCCCTTCCTACCTCTCAGACCTCATATCCAGTCATTCCTGTCATGTGAATGACCCCACATGCTGCAATCGTCATTACATCCACTACATCACTAACATTCAGTGGGGGTTCACTCGGTACCAGGCATATTCTAAATACTTCATATGCATTAACTTATCATATGTGCACAATTACCCTGTGAGACAGTATCTATCCACATGATAGTAATACAAAGATACTCATTCTTCCCCATGTATATCATGTTATTCCATGTTTCCAAGCTTTTCCTCATACAGTCCTCTCTATCTCTACACCTCCCATTCTCCCTAACCCACTCCACTCTCAATTTCTGATCACTACTTAGCTTTCAAAACTCAGTTTACAGATCCTCTCTTCCTGAAAGTCTTCCCTGATGTTCCAGGCTAGCATACATGTCCTTTCTTATGTTTTATTACACCATATGTGCATCTCTATCTCTGTATTTACCACTGCATATTGAAACACTCTGCCCCTTACCAGATTATAAACTTTTTGAGAACAAACATTTGAGCTATTATTTTTTTGTCTTCCAAAAAGCTAATTCAATGACTGATTCCTAGTAGGTGTTCAATATGTGTTTGTTGAAGTGAATTAAAGAATAAGCAGATATCTCAGTCATAACATTCAATTTCATGTCTCACTAAATGGCATCTAGCTTGTCATAATATAGTAGATGTTCTCAAGAATACCACTCACCACTATTCTGTTGTCTCTGTAGATATTTCTTTAAATATTGTGGGTTTCTAATTAACAGCACAGTTCTAATACTTAAATTTTAATAGGCAGATGATTTTAAAGAATGCTCTAAATAAAATTCCTCTTTCTATGCATTGGAACTATGAAATATTTCCCTCTGGCTCTTATGCCCTCTTTTTGCCTAATCAACTCATATTCATCTTTCAAGTTCAGCTTAAAAGACAGTTCCTTAAAGAACTCTTTCCTGACCCCTCTAGCCTACTGTAAAATAGCAACTGTTATGCTCATTCACAGCATCCTCCACCTTTTCCTTCCTAGAACTTGGCTAAATAAAATTTGAGCATTTGTATCATTATTTTTTTCTTTTATTCTAGAAAGCATTCATTACAATATTAAGGACATTTATATTTCAACATTATATCTCTCATACCTGGTTCCAGTCATTCATTCCAAAAAATTTATTACAAACCTAATATGTGATAGACACTGTGCTAGGAACTGAGGTAAAACAGTGAGTTAGACCCTGTTCTTAGGAAGTTTGTATTTCTAGCAGAAGAAATAGGTCATGAGCAAGAAAACAAATAGAAACTATCAGAAAATAAGTCCTATGAATAAAATAAAAAGGAAACACAACACTGAGTAAAAAGTTAAAGGATACTATTTAAAATCAAGAAGTCATGGAGGGCTTCCCTGGGAAGATGTTTCTTGAGCTGATCTCTAATGGGTGCTCAATATATATTTGTAGAAGGGAAAAGAAAGCCAAATGGGAAGGAGAGAAAAGAAGGAAAGAAGAATGCTTAATAACTTGGTTTGTATAGAGTTCTTTTGGCAAAAGCATTCATGATTGTGGGTTCTTATCTCAAGGTGAAGAAGGACTGGTGACATTCTTGTTTGGGCCTGGTGATTTGGGGATTAATGGACAAGAATATGGGGGAAGAGGGATGTGTGTACCCTTCCTTGTGAAAGTATCTTTCAGATTTAAGTGATGAGAAGATATAGCAAGTCTTGAATTTTTCTTGCCTCTTATTTAAATGATAGTGTATGGGCCAGGATTGGCAGGATGAAGAACAAACATCAGGAGCCATCCTTGATCCCACTTTTCAGTGCTTGTGGAAAATGAGTTTTTCCTACCTGAGATGAGTTTTTAACATGATGCGAAGGGGAGATAGCAAAATATTGAGCAAAGTCTCGTCTGTATCATTGCTGTGAAAGTTTCCTCCTTTGGGTATGACAAAGAAAGGCTGAAACTGCTCCTTTGATCACCTAGGCATTTTGAACATATGAGGTCAACAGGAAGTCCTTGGCTTATGTAATCAAGACCTAATCCCTATATTCTCTTAGACCCAGAGGGCCTCAGAGTCACAACGTCAGGGAGAAGATCTTAGTACTAGTGTTATTTACCATTAATCTTTAGACCTAGTACTTAAAATAATTTTCATAGCAAGTTTTCTTCTATGTTATTAAAATAATTTTTTATAGCAGTAAACAGCATTCATTGTTCCTAAGACAAAATGGTGGGGTTGGAGAGATACCCTTTATAGGGATATCGTAAAATGTGTCCTTTTCCTTCTTGAATAATTACTAACCCTCTGTTGTATACATGACCATGATATACATACTAAACTGTCTTTGTAACAGCCCTTCAGATGGACTTGTAGCCTTAAAAAACAATCTAGGTTATAAAATAAAGATATGCAGAAAGTTGAAAGCAAAGAAGTTTGGGGTTGGGAGGAATCACCCCCAAGTATAAGGAAAGGAATAGAAGAAGAAGATGAATTAAAGGGAAAGCATGGGACTTGAGTAATACAGACAGACTTGCAGAGTGGGATGCAGGAAATGAAAGACACTCCAAACTGGCAAAACCTCCATGGGCTCCAATCAATAATCCTCTGAAAGTGCAAAGCATTATTATAACTGCATTAGGCTAATAACATAGCAACCTCCTGTTTTGGGTAAAATACTTGGATGTAGATAGTAAATTCTTAGATATGGGAAAACATTTTATTTAATTAGTGAAAGTTTGATTATCTCTGGACGTGTTCCATTAGTGTGCCTTGGTTATCTGGGTATATCCATTATCAGGAGTTTGCCTTAGCAAGTCCATTTAGTGAGTTCCACCAAGGCAGTTTTCTACTTAACTCCTTGTGACCAAGTATCAGGGAGCTGGGCCCTAGTGATTTTCAGGTTTCTTTGCATACACTTTGGTAGTTTGTCAGAGAAGTGATAGCAGTGAAGAATTTCCCATACATGTGTGCCTCAGCCCACAGTTAGCAGGAGGTGGGAAATCAGGCGGAGATGCCTTCCAGAGCTGAGGGGCCTCTTGGCATTTCCCTGGCAGCCTCATGCTTATCATCAGCCAGAACCCAGGCACTCATTAGGCTCTTGATGAAAAGCATCCCAAAGAAAATGCCAGCAAATTGTGCCACTGTGCTGGCAGGAAATTAAAACTGCTCAGAGCAAATGGAGCCAAGAGAGCTGTTGAAATGAAAGGTAACATCAAGGGTGTGATCACTGACTTACACAGACGGTCAGGATTCAAGATGCGGCTTTCTGCTTCACTAGGGAAAGCAGGAGGCCCGCTCCGCTGTCAGCCACAGTCAGTCCAACAGAGAGGTTGAGACAGGCAGGGAGGTGGACTTTGTGATTTAAGTAAGCTTTGTTATGCTTGGGCAAATGCTTGGGGTTTAAGTTGTTTTATTTTTCCCAAAGGAGAAAGAGAAATAAGAAAATTTGTTTTGTTTTGTTTTGTTTTGTTTTGTTTTTCCTGGTCCCAAACACTTAAAGACCAAATTAAGTAAATGAACAACTAAAAGCACCACAGTTCCTATTAAACTGAGCGGGCAGACAATGCAGTGAGGAGCAGGCAAGCCTCAGAACCTATGAATCTAGCAGCAGGACAGATGAAGGGGTATTTTAATTTCAGAGAACTTTTTGCTGGTGGTGCTACTTTTATCCTGAGACTAAAATGGCCATCAGCAATGGGGAAGAAAGGGAGGCGCTCAATGGGAGCCAGCACCAACGCACCAACAGAGCACACTGAAATTACATCACACTGGGGGTGGTAGGCAGAGTGATGGCCCCCCCAAAGATGTCCAGGTCCAATTTCCAGCAACTTATGAGTATCTGCCTTACGTGGGAAAGGGGAATTAAGGCTGCTAATTAGATGAATTTTTGAGAAAGATTATCCTGGATTATCCTGGTGGGCCCAATGTAATAGCAAGGGTCCTTAAATGTGGAAGAGGGAGGCAGAAGCAGAGGTCAAAGTGAAATGGAGTGAGAAGGATTCAGCCAGCTATTGATAGCTTTGAAAATATAAAAAGGGGCCATAGCCAAGGAATGTCCGTGGCCTTTCGAGGCTGGAAAAAGCAAGGAAATGGATGTTCCTCCAGAGCCTCTAGAAAGGAATGAAGCCCTGCCAACACCTAGATTTTAGCCCATTGAGAACTATGTTGGACTTCTGACTTCTAGAACTATAAGATAATAAAGTTGTTTACACCACTAAGTTTGCAGTAATTAACCACAGGAGCAATAGAAATGGAATATATTGGTGTTTAGAAAATTTATGTGAAGTTCCATAAGAGTTTCCAAGTTCATTTAAAATTCTTGGGGCAAAATAGTAAGGCAAGAAAGCAGTGAAAAGATCTGAAAGGCATATTTACATGTTAGAATTGTAGGCACATGCACTATCTCGCTTAATCTTTACAACAACCTTAGAAGGACATATCATAGCTCTAATCTGTAAATAAGGATCTTTTTTAAAAGTAAAACAAATCATATCCTTCAGCTAATTAAAGTGGTCCTCCATCTCACCTACAATAAAATCCGAATTTCTTGTCTTAAATTCCAAAGCTCCACATCCAAAGTGTCAAAGTGTGGACTCCTAATCAGCATCACTTGAGACTTTGTTAGAAAAGCAACTCTCAGGTCCCGCTATAGACCTTTCAGTCAGAATCCCTGGGGGTAGCACTCAGGAATCTGTGGTTTAACATGCGCTCCATCAACAAAACTAGGAGCTAGTTCTTTGAAAGAATTAACAAAATTGATAAACCCCTAGCCAGACTTATCAGAGAGAGAGAGAAAGAGAGAGAGAGAGATAGGGAAAGGACCCAAATAAATTAAATCATGAATGAAAGAGGAGAGATCACAACCAACACTGAAGAAATACAAACAATTATAAGAGAATATTATGAGCAATCATATGCCAACAAATTAGGTAATCTGGAAGAAATGGATAAATTTCTGGAAACACATAAATTACCAAAAGGAAGAAATATAAAAATCTGAACAGACCCATAACCCCAAGGACATTGAATCAGTAATCAAAAATTTCCCAACAAAAGTTCAGGGCTGGATGGCTTCCCAGGGGAATTCTACCAAACAATTAAAGAAAAATTAATACCTATACTTCTGAAACTGTTCCAAAAAAGTAGAAATGGAAGGAAAACTTCTAAACTCATTCTATGAGGCCAGCATTACCTTGATTCCAAAACCAGAAAAAGACTCCACTGAAAAAGGAGAATTATAGACCAATATGCCTGATGAATAAGGATTCAAAATTCCTCAACAAGATCCTAGCTGAATGAATCCAACAGTACATTGAAAGGATTATTTACCACAACCAAGTGGGATTTATTCCCGGGCTGTAGGGGTGGTTCAACATCCCCAAATCAATCAATATGATACACCACATTAATAAAAGAAAGGATAAGAAACATATGTTCCTCTCAATAGATACAGAAAAAGCTTTGACAAAATACAGCATCCTTTCTTGATAAAAACCCTCAACAAAGTAGGAATAGAGGGAACATACCTCAACATCATAAATGCCATACACAAAAGACCCATAGTTAATATCCTCAGTGGGGAAAAACTGAGAACTTTTCCCCTACAGTCAGGAAGAAGACAAGGATGTCCACCCTCACCACTGTTGTTCAACATAGGACTGGAAGTCTTAGCCTCAGCAACCAGGCAACAAAAAGAAATAAAGGCATACAGATTGGCAAGGAAGAAGTCAAACTTTCACTTTTTGCAAATGACATGATATTCTATGTGGAAAACCTGAAAGACTCCACCAAAAAATTGCTAGAATTGATACAGGAATTCAGCAAAGCCACATGATATAAAATCAATGCCCAGAAGTCTGTTGCATTTCTATACACCAATAATGAAGCAGCAGAAAGAGAAATCAAGGGCGCCTGGGTGGCTCAGTTGGTTAAGCGACTGCCTTCGGCTCAGGTCATGATCCTGGAGTCCCGGGATCGAGTCCCGCATCGGGCTCCCTGCTCGGCAGGGAGTCTGCTTCTCCCTCTGACCCTCCCCCCTCTCATGTGCTGTCTCTCTCATTCTCTCTCTCTCAAATAAATAAATAAAATCTTTTTAAAAAAAAAAAAAAAAAGAAAGAGAAATCAAGGAATCAATCCCATTTACAATTGCACTAAAAATCGTAAGATAGGAATAAACCTAACAAAGGAGGAAAAAATCTGTACTCCGAAAACTATAAAACACTGATGAAAGAAATTGAGGAAGACACAAAGAAATGGAAAAACATTCCAAGCTCATGAATTGGAAGAAAAAATTCTGTTAAAATGTCTCTACTACCCAAGGCATTCTACCCACTTAATGCAAACCCTATCAAAATACCACCAGCATTTTCCACAGAGCTAGAACAAAGAATTCTAAAATTTGTATGGAACCAGAAAAAAACCTGAAGAGCCAAAGGAATGTTGAAAAAGAAAACCAAACTAGAGGCATCACAATCCCAGACTTCAAGCTGTATTACAAAGCTGTAATCATCAAGACAGTGTGATAATGGCACAAAAACAGACTCATAGATCAATGGAACAAAGTAGAGAACCCAGAAATGGACACACAGCTATATGGTCAACTAATTTTCAGCAAAGCAGGAAAAAATATCCAATGGAAAAAAGACAGTGTCTTCAACAAATGGTGTTGGGAAAACTGGACAGCCACATGCAGACCAATGAAACTGGACCACTTTCTTACACCATACACAAAAATAAATTCCAAATGGATGAAAGACCTAAGTGTGAAACAGGAATCCTAGAGGATAGCACAGGCAGCAACCTCTTTGACCTTGGCTGCAGCAACTTCTTACTGGACACATCTCTAGAGGCAAGGGAAACGAAAACAAAAATGAACTATTGGGACTTCATCAGGACAAAAAGCTTCTGCACAGCAAAAGAAACAATCAACAAAACTAAAAGACAGCCAAAGAAGGGGAGAAGATATTTGTAAATAACATATTGGATAAAGGGTTAGTATCCAAAATATATAAAGAACTTATCAAACTCAACACCCCAAAAATAAAAAATCCAGTCAAGAAATACGCAGAATACATGAACAGACATTTCTCAGAAGAAGACATACAAATGGCTAGCAGACACATGAAAAAATGCTCAACATCACTTATCATCAGGGAAATACAAATCAAAACCACCATGATATATCACCTCACAACGGTCAGAATGGCTAAAATTAACAATTCAGGAAACAACAGATGTTGGTGAGGATGCGGACAAACGGGAACCCTCTTACCCTGTTGGTAGGAATGCAAACTGGTATAGCCACTCTGGGAAACATTATGGAGGTTCCTCAGAAAGTTAAAAATAGAACTACCCTATGATCCAGCAATTGCCCTATTAGGTATTATGCAAAGGATACAAAATAGTGATTTGAAGGGGCACATGCACATTGATGTTTATAGCAGCATTATCAACAATTGCCAAATTATAGAAGGAGCCCAGATATCTAACGACTGATGAGTGGATAAAGAAGATGTGGTATATATATATATATATATATATATATATATATATATATATATACACAATGGAAAATTACTCAGCCATCAAAAAGAATGAAATCTTGCCATTTGCAATGATGTGGTTGGAACTAGAGGGTATTTTGCTAAGTGAAATAAGTCAGTCAGAAAAAGACAAATACCATCTGACTTCACTCATATGTGGAATTTAAGAAACAAAACAGATGAACATAGGGGAGGGGCAGGAAAAATAAAAGAAGAGAAAAACAGAGAGGGAGGCAAACCATAAAACACTCTTAACTATAGGGAACAAACTGAGGGTTGCTGGAGGGGAGGGGAGGTGTGTGGGAGGATGGGCTAAATGGGTGATGGGCATTAAGGAGGGCACTTGTGTTGAGCAATGGATGTTATATGTAAGTGATGAATCACTAAATTCTACCTCTGAAATTAATATTACACTCTATGTTAACTAACTTGAACTTGAATAAAATCTTTAAAGAAAGTAAATAGCCTATGCTCCCTGTGATTCTTATACACACTACAAAGTATGTGAAGCACTTCTGCACATGATATGTGCTTATCTATTTCTCCACCCAAGTCTGGAACCACTCTCACCCTTGCTTGTGATATTCCAGCCACACTGCCCGCCTTTCATTTCTGCAGCGGTCGTATTTCCTCCCATCTTGGAACCTTTACATTATCTGTTCTTTCTGCCTATTAGGCTCT
Organism: Phoca vitulina; assembly: GCF_004348235.1. NCBI lineage: Eukaryota > Metazoa > Chordata > Mammalia > Carnivora > Phocidae > Phoca > Phoca vitulina. Next base: position 40,682,947 of record NW_022589705.1, on the reverse strand, counting down.
TTTTTAATTTTAATTTTATTTTTTTTATTATTTATTTGACAGAGAGAGAGAGACAGCACAAGCAGGGGGAGCGGCAGGCATAGGGAGAGGGAGAAGCAGGCTCCCCGCTGAGCAGGGAGCCTGACGTGGGACTCAATCCCAGGACCCCCAGATCATGACCTGAGCTGAAGGCAGATGCTTAACCAACTGAGCCATCCAGGCACCCCATATTAGGCTCTTTAGAAATGTGCCTGTTGGCTCGTGCCATTGGGGTCTGGAGGTTTCCCTGATTGTGAGCACAGGAAGATACAAAGAAAAAATGCTAATAGGACAGGCTCCTCATTATCTCATCATAACCTATGTCTATGATTTGAGAAAATTACAGATCAACCAGTCATGAATTGAAATCTATGGATAAGAAAATGGGCACTAGTTGTTAACTCTGTAGATTTAAGTTTTGCTACAAATTTTAGCAATTGTTATCATAATGTTGTTTTCCTGAAGAAACTGGTGTTGGGATATTACATCTGGAAAAGCTTTTAATCTAGTTAGTATCTTAATTACCCCATCTCATGATCTGCATGCTCTATTAATTTTAATTCTTTTTTTTTGAAGGGGGGATTTGATAAGCAGGCATAACTCTCAGCATATACTCTCTACATTAACTAGGTGTATTCTGAACAAGTGTTACCTATGACCCCTCTGGGATGGATAGCACGTATGATTTTTCAATTCCTAAATCTTGCCATTTTTACAATGAGTTCTGTTGCATTTCACAAGTCTCTTGGCAGGGTCTTTAAGGCTGACTTTGTTTTTCTCTTGTATAAACTAGCTTCAGTAGATCGTTTTTACAGTTAAAACATAAAATAGTATCAAAAAGTTTAGTTCTATTGAAAATCATGGGTCTACTCAGAAGAGCATTTAGCACTTTTATCTTTCACAATATGTTACCTACTGCAGTTAATAAATCTCCTAATTTGGGTGGTGTTATATAATAGAAATTTATTTATCAGTTGTATAGAAGTCCAGTGTGGGCATTTCTGGTCAATGGATGGCTTTTTCCCATCCCTTAGGGCCTCAGAACCTTCTGCATCCAGCCAGCAGAAGGGAAGAGTAGAGAAGGCTGAGCTTTTTTCTTAAAGCTCAGAGTTGGAAGTGGCATGGCTTTTGCTCATGTTCCCTTGGTGAGAATTTGTCACAAGGCCACATCTGGATGCAAGGGCGATAGGAAACTGTTGTCCCTGAGTGGACAGCCATTCCGAGTGACGAAATCACCCCATGAATGGGAAGTACAAATATTTATAGGCAGACAGACAGCTGTCTCCTGCCACAAAACCTATGTTAATTGTCTTAGTGCCATGTTATGCTGCAGTTGCAATGTAATGTTCAATCAAAGCAAACACATCCCTCTCTCCTGGTTAGCATATGTGCTTTTTACCCTTGTAATGGTGCCCTTAGCACCTCATATTTCTTCATTTAGAAATTCTCATTTATATCCAACTACGCTAAGCTTCTTAAGGATAGGACCATAGTCACCTTGTTCTTTCTATCCCTACTACCCAATATAGTGCTGAAAATAGTGCTTCACATGTAGTAGAGTCTCAATGAATTGTTTTGAACGAATGAATGAGTAGGTGAAAGTACTAAATTCCTATTGCAATATATTATCTCTTAAGATATATCCTATGTTTCAAGCTACCTCTAGTCACTTTTGAGTTGTATGATGAGCTGAATAAATCAAACAAAAATTAAGACCCTTTGTCCTTTTTGTCTTTCCATGAAGGACACGATGCAATTGTCACACTCCTGAAGCATTATAAGAGACCACAGGATGAATTACCCTGTAATGAATATTCTCAGCCTGGAGGAGGTATCCCTTTCTTAATAAGTTTTTGTTGTTAGTACAATATTGTGCCTAAAGGTAAACCTTTATTTCTATTACTATTTTTCTGGGGTTAGGGATGAGGGCATGTCAGATTGGCTTTATTTTAAGAAAACTTATGTCTTGGTAAGGCTGAAAATAAAGAAGCCTTCACTTAAGCTGTTTTCTAACTCACTAATCTGCAGTTCCTTCAGGTTTAGCATTCCCTGGACTGGATGTTTATGAGGCTTATGCATGACCAGGAAGGCCCGGGTGAGCTGAGAGCAGTCGTTTTCCATTTCAGTAATCTATTAAGGCAGGCCAGAGAATACTCATACCCAGACACAAATTAAATCTTCCAGAGTCTACTACACTTTGGTTTTTTGTTTTTAATCCTTTTATGTACTCTCTAAATAAACACTTGCTATACAGTTTCAGTATCCAGAAAAAGACCTGGGTTAAAACTATATTCTCAGTTGGTTTTCTTAGCAAATTTCTTTTGTCACCTGCTTCTTTTTATAATGTTTAATGTTTATGTGGAAAAAATGCTACTTTCAACTCTATAATATAATTTGATTTCTAGATGGCTCCTATGTGTCTCTTCCGTCCCCCTTGGGGAAGATTAAAAGCATGACAAAAGGTATTTTAATATGAGACAATTGTTATATTTTATTACTAAGGATAACTATTGCCTCAAATATGATAACTTTCTGTTTTGCTTTGCATATTATAAATGATAACTAGTTTGCCTGCATAAACAATATTAGCAACAAACAATTCTCTCCATAATTAACCTTGCCCACTGTACTATTTTGCATATGCTATCTAGACTCATGAAGGTATAGCAGTGAAAATTTCCCAAGTATTAAAGAAAGATCAAATTCTTATAGACATTTGTATTTTTAATGAAGTCTAAATTACAAATATTAATATCTCTAAGGAGAATTGGGAATAGGTTTGCCATAGGAAAATAAATTTTAAAAAACAAGTTATTTTCCAAAAGATCCCAAATAAGTAATACCTCGGGAAATTTTTGAATGTATGCTGCACATAGAAATTAATACCATTGAATCAGGAAAATTAATATGTATATATACATATTTATATGATTCAACTATAAATTTATATTTATTTAGAATTTAAAGTTTTTAAAAACTATTTTGGGTTTGAGATATTTCCTCTGAATGATTCATGTACTTATTTTTTGACATCTAATTGGCATCCCTCTGAGGTTTAGCTTATGGATATTTGTCTAAGCCCATTGTGATAGGTTGCAGGGATCGACCAGATAAAACTCCTTATCATAATGTGATATGAACTGTATGTACTCCAGGGTTGCCGTGTCATGCAGACGAGCTAGTTATTGATCAAATTAGGAATAAACACTTAGCCCTGATAACAAAGGTCTGGGGACAGAGACAGAAAACAATGTTTTTAATGCAAAGGGATAGGGATCATTTGTGATAAGGTTTTAGTATCTCCAAGTAGTCAATTGTATTTAGAAAATTAAATGTCACTAGGGAATGACATTTTTGGCTAAGTAAAGTATATATGTGCATCATGTGTACACATCCATGTGTGTTTTTTGTCTTTAAAAATAAAATAACAATTCCTGTTTGCAGAAAAGGCAGATGTTCTCCTCCTAAGGGCTGGATTGCCTTCACATTTCCATCTTCAGCTCTCAGAAATTGAGTTCCATGAAATTATCGGCTCAGGTAACCTAAGAAAAGACTAGTCTGCTTTAGTTTCACGAGCTCAAGATAATATGTGTTTACTCATTTCTCTTAAACAATTTCAGGTTCTTTTGGGAAAGTATATAAAGGACGATGCAGAAATAAAATAGTGGCTATAAAACGGTAAGCAAACAAATGAGAAAATTTAGCATCATACTGGAGTTGTGAACTTTAAGAAGCATATGCATGGCAAGCCCCTTGTTTTGATCCATCTGTTGACTGAGGATTTCCTGTTCCTGCCATTTCCAGTTATCGAGCCAACACCTACTGCTCCAAATCAGATGTGGATATGTTTTGCCGAGAGGTGTCCATTCTCTGCCGGCTCAATCATCCCTGTGTAATTCAGTTTGTGGGTGCTTGCTTGAATGACCCCAGTCAGTTTGCCATCGTCACTCAGTACATTTCAGGGGGTTCTCTGTTCTCCCTCCTTCATGAACAGAAGAGGTATGGTTCTCTTGTTCTGACTTATCATTTTACATGTCATTGGAATTATCCTTGCAATACCACAGAGGTTTTCCGCTTGGATGCACCTTTACCTTCTGAAATCTCTGAGTGCTAGGAAATGTGGCATTTTAAAGATGGCTAATAATTTATGCCCAATAATTATGTTTTAGTGGATAGAAATACTTCTGTGCTTTCTTAACAAGAATTCAGTTGGAGATAACAAATTCAAGGAATTTAAATTAGCAACTGAAGCTTATAATAATTAGGCTAAATATGACATACTAATAAAGCAGATATATGTAAGCTGAGAATAAAATAATTACCAGGGGTCACAGCATTTATTTTTTAACGTTTTAAAAAAGAATAGCCTTGCACAAATCTAATTTTAATTCACTTCCTAGATATATGCATGCAATAATTAGAGTGTGGTTTCACTCAGTTATTAGAGTAGAATCCATCTTATGTTATTATAAAAAAATTAAGTATAGCATTATAAGTATTATAAAATCAAATGGAATATTTTAAATATGAGGGGTTGGTATCTGAATTGATTTATAATTAAGCATGATCTGATGTAGAAAAGCTATTTTTCCAGATTTTTTTAATTTTTAGCTTAATCTTCAATAAAGCAAAAAAGGCTGAAAGATATACAGAAAAAAAAAAATCACATACTCCATTGATATTTTTTTAGAAAGATGTGCTATTGGCTTTGACCATTTCATCCTCACTAAATCTATTTTTAAATTCTAGGATTCTTGATTTGCAGTCTAAATTAATTATTGCAGTAGATGTTGCCAAAGGTATGGAGTACCTTCACAACCTGACACAGCCAATTATACACCGTGACTTAAACAGGTATTTTTTTTCCCCTAAATAATGAACATAGAATTGTGTAACTGACTAGGAGTCAAAAACAGATTTCAGTGTATCTCCAGTGAAGATACAGTGTAACTTCACTTAGATATATTGCAAATCAGGGTTTTCTACTGTGTGAATTAGGCGATAGGCTACTTTAAGGCTAAGCTATAGAAAGTTTTGTCATTGTCTTTTACAGAAATAGAAAGCTATATAACTGCCTCTCAGGGATCTTTCAAGAGAGTGATGTTTGTAAGATTCACCAGCTAGGGGTGCCTGGGTGGCTCAGTCGTTAAGCGTCTGCCTTTGGCTCAGGTCATGATCCCAGGGGACTGGGATCGAGCCCCGCATCCGGCTCCTTGCTCTGCAGGAAGCCTGCTTCTCCCTCTCCCACTCCCCCTGCTTGTGTTCCCTCTCTCGCTGTGTCTTTCTCTGTCAAATAAATAAAAAATCTTAAAAAAAAAAAAAAAAAAGATTCACCAGCTAGCTAGTTCTCAAGTCAATAAAGTCAGATCAAGAATTTAGATCAATGACTATTATAGCATGTCAGGTCTCATACAAAGTCAGGTATTATAGGAGGTCCTGATTTAAATTACCTGAAACACCATTTTTGTGCTACCGTTTTGGTAGTTTTTAGTAAATTCAGCCAAAACACAGCAGCTCGTTTACCTAGTTTCATGTGAAGGTGTACTCATGTAGGTTAGAGACTTGAAACAAATAAGAAATTATAGTGTGCCAGGGGGTGAAACCCCAAGGGATTAAAAAAAAGAAATTTAAACAGTGAAAGCTTTCTCTAAGTAAAGTCTTACAAGAAGGCCAATATACAAAATGTAGCAGCTTTAGTTGAAGGCAGAATGTAGGGTGCAGAAATATGTTCACTTACCATTTTCTACTGCCAAGGAGGGAGATCTCTAGGCCACCTCTTTGGAATCCCAAAGGTGTTATGGAGAATAGCTGGACAACCACTGATCTAGTTTATGAAACAAGTCAGATTATTGAAATTTAATAACTTTCATTTCATGATTATCAATAACATTCATATAGATCCCATATATAATCTTCTGTATAAAGTCCACAATTCTGAGACTACTAAAAAGTAATTACTCCAGCCTTTTGTTCAACAACTATTTGGTTATCTACTATGTTTAAAGCCTTTATACTTGGTATATTAGAGCTTACAAGGTGAAGCTGCCATAGACTCCATTCCCAAGGAGCTTTCATAGTTCTAGTAGAGGAGAAAAATACTTACCTAAGTATGTGGTAGGTATAAAAAGATAAGTTTTATAAGAGAGATGTTAAAAATTCTATAAAATTTTAGAAAGAAGAATATTAATTACTTCTGAGGAATTTAGAAACATCTTCATGGAAGAAGGAACATTTGAGCTTGGCACGAAAGGATGGATAGAATTGGGAAGGGTATCCTAAGCTTAGGGAAGACATTAAGAAAATAGAGATTAGAAAGTTAAAGGCATTAGATAGCAACAATGAATAGTTTCACTTTAGTGGATGAAGTGTATATGAATGTACATAGTATTTGTAATGTAGGAAAAGAGGATTGGGAAAGAAATTCAGAAAGATAAATTGGAATAAGAGCACAAAAATCAGTGAATCCTAGACTTAAGGTAGTTTAGGTTTTGTTCTGTAAGAAAGTGGTGGGGGAGCTAGGAATCACAAATTCAGAACTGTAGTATGGAATGATTAATCCAGCATCTTTGTAAAAGATCAACTTGATGGGGAAGTCAAGAAACTGGTGAAGCAGTTGTTGCAGTAGTCTAAATGAGAAGTAATAAAAGGCAGAATTTCACTAGTGGCAGTGGAAATGAAAGGGAGAGACAGATATGAAAGATAGGAGAGATAAAATAAAATAAATTAGATTATGAGAGTGGTTGAATCTTAGATATTGGAAGTAAATATGTGTGGGATTCAATCCATTTAAAATTATTAGTTTTCACACAAAAGTCATTTCTTTGCTGTTATTAGGGGTTTTTTCTTACCTCTCTTTTAAAAGCATTTATGTTAATAAACATATTTTCTTTGACTTTCAGTAACAGTATTTAGGAAATAGATTTAGGTGATAAATTAGCATAATATAAACTGATGATTTGTGAGTTTTAGGAGTGTTGGCATCCCAACCATTTTGCATGTGGTATTAAAACAAATGAGTGATCATTGAAGGTTTTTTCTAGCTGTAACTCCTCAATTATGGGGCAAATGAATGTGTGTTCTGTTGCCCTTTAAATGCAAGTTGTTACCACCAGGTTATAAAACAGGGCCAAATATATAAATGTTGATTAAAAGTGGAAAGAGAACATTTACTGTATAACAGATATGTTTACATTTGCCTTTTTTTTCTGTTTCTAATCTAACCCAAATGCTTTAAATTGTACCAAAACATCTTCAAATTTTACAAAACATGGTTTCATGGGTGTCTTCAATGTAATAGAGTCCCAAACTATTGCATCTATTATTTATGAACTATTTTTTACTAATCTTTAATCTGGCAACAATAAAACATTCAGTTTTTCAGATTATAACATCACATATTACTCAAAAGAGTGTAAGTTCTTCTGGGCTTACTATACTGTTCGGGTACATAGAGCATATACCAGGAAACAATTTATTTCCCACGTAAGGTAGAAAATGACTAAGGACCAAAATGATTAAGCAGCAATTTTCAAAGGAGTTCAAGTAAGTCAAAGATCAAAGTAGAGTGGAAAGCTTCCTGGAGGATGTAAAGCTAAAGCTAGACCTTGAAGAACAGGTATGTGTCTTCCCTCAGTATTTTCACAGCAGACTAACCCTTGCATGCCTACGATGCTTATGGAGCCCCACTGAAAAAGGGAAAGGGAAAGATGCACATCAGAGTGAGGAACTCAGACATGTTTACATTTTTGCATTGAAATGACCTGTTTACATTTTTCTTTCTCCCACTAATCTGGGCATGTCAGAGCTTCAAGAACAGAGGTCCTGTTCTCTTCATCTAAGAGATGTTCGATCAATGCATTTTTAACTGAACCAAATCCCTGGGGCGTTTCTGTGAACATCACTTCAGAAAGCAATGGCCTCGTTGGTACAAGTATGGCTGCTTTTAGGTAGAGCCTGACTAACTTTGCCCAATACCTGTTATGGTTTAAAGGAACGGGGCTGTTTGAGCTTATTGATCAGCTTACGGATGAGGGGATGCTCTCTTTGGTTTTGTGGTTGTTGATTTATATGAGTGAGAGGAAAAAACTCTCTGCCTTTCCGTTGGCAAGCTTCTTACCATACAGGTCTGAAAGTTAATTTTGATCTTTAAGTATTTACTAAGGAGAAGTTGAAGGGCTGAGTAAGGAAGTGGCTCTTTCCAATGATGATGATGAGAATGATGATAATACCTACCATTTATTTACCACTCACAGCATGAAAGGAGCTAAGCCCTTGTCATATATGCTCTTATTTAATCTCACAACAATTCTATAATACAGTTATTATTATCTCCATTTTACTGATAAGGAAACTAAGTCCAAGGTCACATCCTTAACTTATAGTATTCTTAACATTATATTATGCTGTCCCAACAACAACAATAAAACCAAGTCAAAACAGAGAGATAAAGGTGGCTGATGATATTGGATGAGCATCAGCCATTTACCAACTTTGTTCTTTGTGCTTCAGTCCTTAGGCTTAATTCTTGTGACTGAATTCATTTCTCATATGATCTCCTTGTGTTTCTGTGTTCCTGCTTTTATTTCTTCTTTTATAACCCATGTTCTGCTAGTGTGGAATAGAAATTGCTTATGAGGCACACAGATATGTTTCTTTTGGTCTACAGTGTTTAAATATTTTTTAAACATTTTTTTTTAAGATTTATTTATTTATTTGGGGGTTTCAGAGGGAGAGAGAGAATCTCAAGCAGACTCCCTGCTAGGTGTGGAGCCCAACATGGGGCTCAATCCCAGGACCCTGAGAACATGACCTGAACCAAAATCAAGAGTCAGCTCTTTAACCAACTGAGCCACCCAGGTACCCCTAAATATTTTTTAAATATAATAGCTTTATACAGGAATGCACTTTCCAATTTGTTGTAGACCTCACTACCTACCAACTTACCAACTTATCCTTGGCCCAATGTATATATTCATTTTGCAGCATTGGAACTTGCAAAGCATGGTTTACAACTAAAGGCTTTAAACCTTGTTACTGGATACAAGCAGCTCTCTGTTGTTCCCTCAGAAAAGTACATTTTACAAATTGTTTGACATTGAAACCAAAACATCATTGCAAACATATATGGATCAAATGAATGGTCTTTTCCCTGTATAAGTATATAAAAGAACAATACTGTATGCAATGAAATAGTGATACTTCCATCATAGAATGGCCATTGCACTCCCATGAGATATGTTTATGAAAGCATTTTGTAAACTGTGAAGCACTAGACAAATGACATTTGTTATCACTACTAATCCCTCACTTGTTCTCTTATATGTCAAGGATGGAAAAATAATCCACAGTATTTTCATACATACCAATATTTCTTTTTATATAGCTTTATATTACTTTTTAAGTAATTAATTGGGGGTCTAGATCTATATCTGAGAAAGATTACTGTTGGTTTTTGAGTGTCAGCTTATTTGGGTGACAATAAAGGAAAATAATTAGTGACAGTTTAAAACAGCCAACTTACTGATGAGAAATAACAAATATCATAAACCGACAAAGTTGGTAAGAGCTGGAAGAATTTTAATTTTGAAGATGACATTTAACTAAATCAGTGAAGATTTCAAAAAGTATCAAAGAAAAAATTCTTCATAAAAAATGTTAATAATTGTTTTAAGTTGATGTATGCATTTGTCTTTCAATTGAGTATAAATATAAATAAAAGTCCAGCATTCATAAAATAAGTCTGGTGAGGGGTGGGAGGGATGGGGTGGCTGGGTGATAGACATTAGGGAGGGTATGTGCTATGGTGAGCGCTGTGAATTGTCTAAGACTGATGAATCACAGACCTGTACCTCTGAAACAAATAATATATGTTTAAAAAAATAAAAGAAGATAGTAGGAAGGGAAAAATGAAGGGGGGGAATCGGAGGGGGAGATGAACCATGAGGGACTATGGACTCTGAGAAATAAATTGAGGGTTCTAGAGTGGAGGGGGCCAGAGGGATGGGTTAGCCTGGTGATGGGTATTAAAGAGGGCACGTATTGAATGGAGCACTGGATGTTATATGCAAACAATGAATCATGGAACACCACATAAAAAAAAATAAAAATAAAAAAATAAAATAAGTCAAATACAAATAAATTAGTAAATTTTTTCTTTTTTTTCTAAAGATTTTATTTATTTATTTGAGAGAGAGAATGAGATAGAGAGAGCATGAGAGGGGGGAGGGTCAGAGGGAGAAGCAGACTCCCCGCTGAGCAGGGAGCCCCATGCGGGATTCGATCCTGGGACTCCAGGATCATGACCTGAGCCGAAGGCAGTCGCTCAACCAACTGAGCCACCCAGGCGCCCACAATTAGTAAGTTTTTTCTAATTACTGAACTATTCGGTACGGTTGTATTCCTCAGTTCTCATAAATTAAAGAGTCTGCTCTCAGCTGTGCCTTTCACCTGTGACTTTTCCAATACGTGGTTATACAGAGAGAGTTTAATATTTACTGGCAAATACCACGTTGCAAAGAATTCTGAATATCAAATGCAAACCAGTTGATTACAATTCAATAAATATTGTAGGTCTTGAAAGAACACACCGAAACTCATGAAATCCTTCATAACACCACTTTTGTAAATCTCTAGTATTAAGCTAGTCACACGTGGCATTTTAAATTTTGTCAAATTTTTCTCATCCATTTCCACTTTAAGAGTAAATGAATTAATGAATTAATATAACTACTTGAGTGCTTGATATGAGCCAGAGTCTGTGCTATGCCTGGGGATACAGCTGAGAATGATAGCCATAGCACTTTGTCTAGAAGAGCTTGGAGTTTAATGAAGTATTTTCCCAAATTTCCCAATCATAAGCATCATCTGGGGGCCCTCATTAAAAAACCAAAAACATATTCAAAGACTGAGAATGTCTTAAACTGGGCCTAAAAATCCATACTTTTAAACAAGATTGCCAGTTAATTCTTATGACCAAACAAGAAGAGGAAATATTGTTCTAGCACAGTTTTCTCAACCCTGGCTGCACGTTAGAAACTGTGGGAGAACTTAAAAAACAAAAAACAAAAAGCCTGATGCTGGGGCACCTGGGTGGCTCAGATGGTTAAGCATCTGCCTTAGGCTCAGGTCATGAACTCCAGGTCCTGGGATCCAGCCCCATGGCATGCTCCCAGCTCAGCCGGGAGTCTGCTTCTCCCTCTCCCTCTGCCTCTCCACCTGCTTGTGCTCTCTTTGCCTCTCTCTCAAATGAATAAATTAAATCTTTTAAATTAATTAATTAATTAATTAATTAAATTAAAAATAAAAAAACACTGATGCTACTTACCTCAGAATTTAAAGGGGTGGGGCCCAGGTATCATATTTTTAGAGAGCACTCCTGGTGATTCCAATATGCAGGCTGCACTGAGAATGACCTTCAAGTGTTAATGCCAATTACTCTAACCGTTTGTCATACAATCTCATCCTTCTCTGCTGCCAGAGAGGAGTGGGAATATTGAAGAATTAATTCATAGTAGAATTATACATGTTTTGAGAATCATTGCCCAAAATACAATATTCATTCATTCATTCATTCATCCATTCAATAATGAATGCAAAAGACTGAGATCCACAGGTCCATGATACCTGCAACATAGAGTAGGTCCCAAGATCCAGTATTTTCCATGGGAGTTGCTATGTATGCTTAAGGCACTCTGGAACATCTAATTTATAATTCATGATTGATACTAGAATGTTCCCAGCAGTGTAGAATCTTTATAGGCAGCCAAAACAAAAGTACAAGTTTCAATATTGGACAATTGCAGTGCACACAGGTCATATGGGTATTCAAGACTATAAACTCTGGAAGAATACATAACACATAATAAATCAATATACATATAGAAGGATAAAGACATATAAACTATATATGTGTATTATATATCAATTTACATATAAGCCTACACATTTCCGTGTTTTTGTGATGCTTCCAGCCTTTCTCAACTGGACTTCTGAAGGAATTAAGTCCTAAGGAAAATGATTTGAGGGACAATTTTCTTAATTCCCCAAGGATGAGACATAGCTATACCATTTGGGATGCATAAAAGAGAAGTTTATTCATGACCTACAATGGATGCCTTAGGACTTAAGGCCTTTGGGTTTAAGGGGTGCTTGTAGTTCTGAAATGTTTTTATCTAAAACTGTAATGTAGCTTCAGATTTCCAAATTAATTTTTTTAAAAGGGTCTCTGTGAATTTCATTACTGCTTTGAGTAATGGGGGCGGGGGGAGCTAAGGTATTCAGTTTTCCAAGATGAAATCTGAATTTCTTAAGGTAGGTTACCTGCTACAGTAATAGACCCAAAAATGGGTAATGGCCCAAAAACAATAGAGGTTTGTATCTTGACCATGCGAATAAACAGGTTGTTGGTGTGGCCCTTATCCATGAAGTTACTCAAGACCCATTTTAAACATGGGCTTCCAAGGTCTCTTTGGGGGTCATCTCCATTCAAGTGAGCATAAATGGGACAATAAGATATGCATGAAGTGTTTAATAGGCTGGGCATGAGAATTTCATGCATCACTTTGAGTCACATCTCATTGGCTAGAGCTCACTCATACGGCCACGCCCCCTACTGCAGTAGGTAGTGGGTAATACAGTCTTAGCTGTGTGCCCAGAAGAGGAAATGAGTTTTCCTGGGCAGCCAACAATCTGTGCTACATTCACCCTATTTATGCTAGTGATAACAGTTACTAAGGTAAAGATAATAACTGAGAAGGCTGGTCTACATATGCTTGAATCAATTGCACTAATATAATGTTAATCTCATACTAAATATTTTTTATAAATACATGTTCACAATTTATAAACTAATACCACTAATTGGGAAATGTAGTGAAAGCTATTTAATAAAGCATATTATATGTGAATTAATTGAAACCATTACTTTCATTTACTATTGTTGATTACATTAAAGATATGAAAATAGCTTTGGGAGTATGGAGACATATGTCACTGAATCAAAACATGGTTCAAGAACAAAACATGTGCTGTAATGAGATACAAGAGTATGAAATAGATTCAAAACTTAAGTCATAGTTCTATGTGCTCTGTGTCAATTAAAACACATGTATACACACATTTTTCTTTAAGGGTGAAAAGTAAAACACAGAAGGACTATGATCACTCTAGTCAGAGAACCTTGTTGTACCGTATCCAGCAGAAGGCATTCCTCAACCATTTAGTTCTACAAATCACTGTAATCATATTTATGAGTTCCATTCAGGTGTTGATGTTCAGTCATAATTTCCATTTCCATTTCTGACATGCTTGATCTCCACTTTAAGTCAGTCTGTCTGTACTCAACTCCCTAAACTTCCAGAGGAAGCAGGGAGTTCCCTCTGACTCTGAAGTTCCAACCTATTATTTAAATAGAAATTCATCACCCAGCTTGTCCTCATCTTCTCTGAATGTAGTTTCATCCCTGCCTCTCACCTGATTCTCACAGTTCCCAGAGACAATGTCCCAAACATTCCCATCACATTTCATTTTGGTTCAGGTTGCTCATCCTGCATTAAAATAGCAGGTCCTTCCCTCTTCCCTGCTCCACTACCAGAATGCCCTTTAGTCCTGAGTTGTCCTCTCTTTGTACGCCAACGGAAATAGCTAAAGTTTCCTCCCAGGGCCAGTTAAAATGTTCCTTTCTCAGCTGCCTCCATTAGAATGTCTCATTTAATTTTGGCTGCATCCACGAATTCTAAAAATAGTGCTCTTACTTAACACCCCGTTAAGTAAATCCCCTTAGACACATACTCCCTTTAAATTAAAACAGGTATATTTAAGTCAGAGGAAAACTCGTTCATTCTGCTCACACTATCACATTGTTCACACAAACCTGGTCAAACCTGCATCTCTTGTTCAATGGTCCCAGTTAGATAAATCCCTGAATCCTTTATTTTAGAAGTGGGTTCTAAGCCACCATATGCCATTTGAAACACTACACAGGATCATGGGTGTGTGTGCAAAATAAATGTATCTGTGTGTATAAGAGCACAGGAAGTCAGGGTTGACTGAAAACAGGAATGCTGTGATTCCAGAATTCACTTTTGAATCAACGTAAAAATACTACTACTCCACCCTAGAACCTGGCCTCAGGATTTCTTATTCTAGAGCATTTTGTGATGAAGTCATTCATTCTCTAATACAACACAGCCACACCCAGAGAATTCCCAAAGCCAGGGAGACAGCTGTGCTTTTCCTATAACCGTGTCACCTTCTCTCACCCCAGGGCTGAACTTGGAAGAGTAGTGGTGATGCCCCCTCTTGATCCTTTAAAACCTTTCAAAAGCTTCCCTGTGACTAGGGGTGAACTTACTGGCCTACAATTTTCTAGTGTTACTGGTTCCTTATGCTGTCATTTTCCATTCTTGAGGGATACGGCCTGCATAAAGTCAGCTTTGGAAAATGTCAACAAAGGCTTTGCTCTGTTCAGCCTCGTTTCTTCTCTGCTCTCATTTCCTGGGAGGCACTGTGAGTGCCCTCTTGGCACCTTGTCGATTTCCTGAACAGCTAACCTTTCAATAATGATATTAATGCTGCCTTGTGGGTATCTGTGCATTTCTCAGTTCATCATTTTCAACCCTTGCTTGCTGAGATTCATTTACGTTCTTGTGTTCTTAAGATCCTGGAATTTAATTGAGTGCAACCTGACTAGGGACCCAGAGCCAGAATTTCTAGCTAATAAGGGAGAAACAGTCTTAATAGGTGGGTATTTCTTTTGCCATTGACTGAATTTCCAATAGCTACCCCCTTGACTCTGGTCTAGGAAAAGAGATACAGATAATTGTGAACTTTCTTCTCTTGTCTAACATTTTTTATTTCAAAATTCTCCCTATCACTCTTGGGAGGAAGCAGCTTTTCAGATAAGGTCAGTATTCTCCCGAGATTGCAGCATGGACAGCTCTGGGAATCGGTGTTGGTGTGGTCTGCCACCCCACTGGAAGGCTGCGGGATGAACCAGTTGAGAGCAGAGGCTACGGAGCCAGACCATGCAGGTGCAGATACCCCTTCCGTCACACCCTACCTGTGTCCTTGGGCAATTTGTTTAAAAACCAGTTTTCTCATGTATAAGGTGATAATAATGTTACCCATTTTATTGGGTTTAAATGAGAAAATACATTAGCTATTATTGTCATTTTTCTTCTTTATTTTTCTGAAAGCATATTTGCACTATTTAATATTCTTAGTGCTGAAGTTTATTTACGGAATTGAATGTTTCTAAGGGCCTGTCTCTCCTTTTGATTGTATTACTACAAACTTTGCTTATAATATCTCAGATGGCTAATTTCTTCTTGTCATAAAGATCTAGGATAAGTGGATTGTTTGACTGTGGATCTCTCACTATATACACAGAAGGGCCAGGGAATTCTAATCCTGTATCACTGCCTTCTTTGAGACCTCTCTATCTCTTCATGGTTCTAACTTGCAACAGGGATTCTGTCTGACACTTCCATTAGGTAGATGCAGATTGGAAACAATATGGATAAAAACACAGCTGAAGATTGGGCAGGATTATTTAATTATCCAAGATCCTTCTTGGTGATTCTTCTTCCTATAGCTCATTCACAAAGCTTAAGCATACTATTTAAACATCAGCCATTCAATCACTCAA
Source organism: Phoca vitulina (assembly GCF_004348235.1). Lineage (NCBI taxonomy): Eukaryota > Metazoa > Chordata > Mammalia > Carnivora > Phocidae > Phoca > Phoca vitulina. The sequence continues at coordinate 40,667,283 of NW_022589705.1, read as the reverse complement.
CAATCATTTGTTCGTGAATATAATAGCAGAGAAGGGGAACCCTCATCAGAGGCGCATCCCAGAGATCGGGCCAGACAAAAAAAAAGTCAAGTAGGAGAAGCCCTGGACCTGTAGAGGATTTGTGGAGCATCCATATAGTTAGGTAGCTTTTCTTCTCTATGCCCAATGAGCTCAGCCAGTGACTCAATTCAGCAATTGTCCTTTTCACTATAAAGAGCAGGGGAGGAGAAAAAAAAAAAAAAAAAAAAGAGCAGGGGAGGTTGTTTTCAAAATTAGCAGTAAAAATATTGCCCTTGCCCTTCCTTCAATAGAGAAAAGGAAGAAATCATCCCATCACATCCTTTTTGCTTTCTTGTTTCACAGGAGAAAATCGTTTTTCTCATTTCTATTCCCATTCTTTTTGTGACACTGTTGTTATGTCACTTGACTTCTTTCTGCCTCAGGTTTCTCATTTGCAAGTGGAGATAATGGTGTCTAATGTCTACCTGTTCACAGAGATATCCTTGCAATTAATAGGGGTGTCAGGACAATGTTACATGGAGAGCACTAGAGAAAGATTCTACAAGAGAAATCCATGTATCATTTTTATTAATCACATGAAACTGAGTTGCCAGAAATCTTAAAGTAAGATTCATTTTGTATCCAGCTGCTGGATCTGTACACTTTGTAGGGTAGTCTGGATTATCTTCTTCCAACTGAAGTTGAAAAGCGTCGTGGTTCCTAAATGGCGTGGAGAACAACATACTCCTTTTCCGAAAGGCTTAATATTACCTTGACCAGCAAGAAGAAAAGAGCATGCAAGCCCCAAAGAATGATTAGAACTCTTTAATCCTGGAGGGATGGTCTTTGTATCAATTATATTTTAAGCCTTGTATGTGATGAACTGTATTCTCAGTCACTAAGCCCTCATTTAATGGCTTTAACAACCTGCAGAAAGTTCGTGAAAAGCAATGCCTGGTCCCATAGATGAAATAGTGTTAGAGCATTGATGATGTCTGGCTCCTTTTCTTTGGGGAGGGAAATCCCCTTCTAAATTCTTAAAATAGCAGTTGGCTTTCATTAAGTCTATTCAGAGTTAAGGGTCTGAGGATCTGGAGTGACCCTTTCTTTGGGAATGGGGCACATTTTAATAGGCTTTTTTCTGTCTGTGGTCCCTGAAAGATTTAGCCACTGGCAGTCTCCTGAACTGCTGGGATTTGTAAAGGAAAGGATTGATTACATGCTTCTAATTCTTTCTCCTTCTTTAATTTTTTTTTTTCCCATTTCATACAAAGAGTGAGAAAGATACTCTGAGTCTCCCTCTATTGAGATATAGTTGGCCTTAAGGGCAGATATTTTAGCATTGAACTTTTATTAACCTCTTCTGGGTTTGACAAAGTTTCTCCTTTTTTGTTTCCTAAATATGAGGCTAAAGAGCTGTTATTTGCCAAGTGTGTTCCCTAACACTGCAAGCAGTAGACAGAAAACAAAGTTTGCATTTTTTTTGGTTTTCCTTTTTTTTTTTTTTGTCTTTCTCAGTTGAATTGCATCTGTAGTCTCTATCTGAAAAGGTAAATTTAATATAGGCCTTAACACATGCTGTTCACTCTGATGGAAACATCTACCCCTACCCTACCTCCTTCCCATCTTCCCCTCATTGTTCCTTCTCTCCCTTCCTCCAGTATCACTTTTCTCCTGGCTAATTTATATTCCTTCCACCAGGAAGCCCTTTATACAGTCCCACAGAATACCCTGCTCTTGCTTATCTCAGGGTAGATAGCACTCTATGAAAATTGGTAATTTATTTGCATGTATTCCCTGCTACACATTAAGCTTAATCAGGACAGGGGCTGTGGATTTTGTACCATTTTATCCCCCAATACTTAGCACAGTGACTGGGTCCTAATAAAAGTTCAATTAATATTGGGCAAATGTATGAATTAATTAATAACATTTGAAGGAATATAAAAGTATCATTAGTGTTTCTTTGTGCCAGGCATTGAGCTCAATTCTTCATAGGCATTAGCTTATTAAATACTCATAACTCTATATGATGTCTTTTTTAAACAGATAAAGACAGAAAGGCTTAAAGAGACTAAGCAATTGTGATACAGATGGTAAGTGACAGATTAAGGTTATTACCCATACTGTATAGTTACCTGTATCCATAGTTATCCAAAGCATAGGGATGTATAATCATTTAGTCCCACAGACCAGGAGCAGCTCTGATTAAATAGCAAAGCAGTATTTGTTAGATTGCCTTACCAAGGAAGTCATAGATTATAGAATTCATCACAGAAATTAAAAGGCAATTTTCACTTAATATTGAACAATTCAGTGGCATTTAGTAATATGAAAGCTATTTTTTTTGCTCAATTAAGATTGCTGTTCCACAAGTCGCTTACCTAGCTGTTTTGTGCTATAATTATTTGTATACTAGTCACTAAAGCCTGTCCAAACAGACAGTGAAGACAGTGAGAAAAAAAGATATGATCAGTTGTTTGACTGTACTGATTTTCTAATTTACTCAGGTGAAAAGTTAGCCAAACAAACTGATTTTGCAATGTAGACATAGCCCAAGACTATCTGATGATTCTTTAGAAAAAAATATAATCCCCTGAAATTCCAGTGATTTCTAGTCACTACTTACTATGTAGATTTCAACCAATACCTGCTTTTTCTGAATTGATTGATTTTCCTTCTCACAGGCAACATTTTTATTTTCTAACCTGCAGCATTTCTATGCCTGACTAGAATATTTTTGCATTTGATTAATGTTTTCATTTGACTTTCAATGAGGTCTCAAAACAGTTTGGCTTGTCACAGTCAAATTACTTAAATATCCTCTGAAAAGAGTATGTGGGAACTAAAATCAGATTCATGTGAACCTGAAAAACCAGTGGCGACATTTCCTGAACTTGTTATATTTTTATGTCTAAATTAATCATTTCACAATTTTGCTTTATGTTGATGCTCAGCTTCTTAAATACAGTGATTATTCAATGCCTTAATGGAAAAGTTTTAATTTTTAGCTGACCCAGAAGTTACTCTCTGGCAAGGATTTATGTTTTTGTTTTTGTTTTTGTTTTTTTAAATATCCTTTGTGGTTTCAACAGCACAAATATACTATGCCTTTTATTTATATATATTTTTTCAAAGTTTCTTTGGTTTCTTTAATACGAATACCTAAGCCATCCTTTTCACTTCTCAGCTACTTTTCACTCTTCATTGACTGGAATTATCCCAACCATGTTTTCAAATATGGTCAGCATTCTCTGTTGACGTTCAGCTTATGCCATGTGAAAGAAAGCACACATAAAATACTATCTACCATAAGATCTCATTTATATACAATTTTAGAAAATGCAGATTAATCTCTAGCATCAAAATGCAGATTAGTGGTTTCCTAGGGCTGGGCTAAGAGAGGGATGAACTGCAAGGGGAGTTAGGAATCCTGTTGGGGTGACAAATATTTTGTATCTTGATTGAGGCAGTGGTTCCACAGAAGAATATGTCTGTTAAAACTCATCGAACTGTCATCTTTAAATAGGTGACTCCTTTGTTCTAATATGGATGCAAGTAAATTGTCTAATATAAGTGGTAACTACAAAAAGTGAAATCTTTAAAAAGAAGTATGTAAAGTAATATGATTTGGCACCTTTCTAATCATAAATGAAAGGTATTGTCCTTTTGAAACCTTAAAAAGGAGAAGTAATCATTTGATAATTAATCTCACTGAAGATATCAAAACCAATTCCAGCTAATGGAGAAGAATCAACATAACTGACTTGGAAGAAAAAGGTTTACTCGGATGCCATCACTGAATACAAATCTATATCGTACTGAGGTCAAGTTAGCTGTCTGCAAATGTTAGCATTTAGTCAAAGGACCCTAGACACTGACAGGAAAGGAGATGAGAAAGAATCTCTGGGACTCTGCACTTACCCTCTATTCACTCTTGCTGGTTCTGGTCTGATGCAAACAGTATTCAGTACTGGGATCTACTCCTCAGCCAGATGTGAAAGTACATACATTGAATGGCAAAGAAAAGGCCCAGATTGTTTATATATCATCAGAAAACTGGTGGGTTGGAGACATTAGATATCAAAAATTTCAAAATAGCAAACACAACATCTGAAACAAAAAAAGCTACTCTAATATCACTAAGTTGATTAAAAGCAGTGTGCTGCTATAGATATGCAGCATGAAACTGTGGATCATGGGGTTGCAGCTAGAATGGCTTTTTCCATCTTCCAAATGTCATTCACGGGAGGAAATCTATGGAATCTAATGAACACTGATGCTGTGACTCAGAAAAGATACAATGAATTAATTAATTTACAATCAAGATCACAGAAGGGAGATAGCATAAACAACATAACTCATGTGCAAGAAATATAAAATTAGATTCCCTCTTCAAAATGAGACTTGTAGAGCATCTCTATATACATCTCAACAGATGAAAAAGTGTATGTCAGATAACTGGTCTGTGGAAAATGTTCCCATTGCACTCTGATCTAAGGTCAGTTTAGCCCAAATTCAGAAAATTGGATTGGACAATCCAAATTTAGTTGGCAGAAGGAAATGAGCAATGTTCAGCCTTCGACAATGAACACAGTAAAGGTATTTGTGATAAATTGAATTTTTTTCTTGATTACTATAAATGATTCAGAAAGGTATAGATCAGATGGTTTTCATTTGAGCAGTGGCTTATTTTTCTAAATTTAGCTGGATACTAAGCATTTCTACTCATTGTCAGGGCAAGGCAGGTTTAGCCATTTCAGAGAGCCACTTGTTTACTTATAAATGTTAAAATTTCTATATAAAAGCTACCCAGTATGTGTCATCTGTATGTATTCTTTTAATTTAGCAGATACATTTAACAAATAGTTTTTGCTACAAAAACAAACAAGCACTGAAGGAAGCTGGATTCTCTGGCTCAATAATCTTACTTCCTTTGTTCAAATGTCTCAACAATTGGAGATTACAAATACTTTATATTTTTTTCTATTTTGCTTCATATTTTTCAGACATTTTAAGGAAAAGTATGTTTGTTTGTTCTCACAGTAGTGAGAACTAAGGAGAGTATACTCTAGGTGAAAGAAACCAAAAAAATAAAAGAGCAAATAAATTAATTAAATTTAAATTTTTATTTTGTGCATTTGATCAATGAAGTGCTGTTAAAGTCATAGATTGATCAAATGCTTGTATAATCAGCAAGTTTCCAAAACTTTATACAAAAGAAGTTTCCACTTTGGAGGTGAAACTGGAATTTGTTACAAAAAAGAAAACCTTTGAGACTTCTAGAAGGAAGCTCTTCTCCTAAAAGTTTGGCTTGGCTCGCCCACACTAGTTTTCAGTATCATTTCTTATAAAAGAAATTTCTCTAGGCTTTGGCCAACAATACAGTAACTAAGAATTGCTGTAGCAGTTTTAAGAGCAGTGGTAGTAGCAAAGAGACTGCATCCCAGGAGGGGCAAAAAGACTGTGTACTTTCAAGTAAGAAATATTAAGGCTTAATCCAAGCTCTGCCACTCCCTAATGCTGTAATGGTTGGCAAGTTATTTCTAAACATCATTTTCTTCATTTGTAAAATAGGAATGGTATCTATCTCATAGCAGTGTCTGGCACATGGTAGACATTCAATAAATGTTAGTTCTTGGTCCCTTCACCTAAATGGTTCCAGAGCCATTTGAAACTACTTGCATGTATGTTATCAAAGTTCCAACTCTCATACCTTTGCTGCAAATGAGGGTTGCAAAGAATATTTCTAAGGAAAATGCTTAGTCATTATTTCTCTGTCTTCCCATTCTCCCACTCAATAAAAATTCTTCCTCCTGATGATAATAATGTGCTTTGTTTAACTCCACTAATTATCCTGAGAAAGAAAAAGTGAGAAAGAGAGAAAAAGAGGAAAAGAAGGAAGAAGAGGAAGAAGAAAACATGCAGAGGGAATGGCACTGCAAAGAAAGTAATAGCCCAAAGGTCAATATTAAAATCATACCTTCTAACAGTCAAACCCTCTCAAATAATCTCCCTCTCCTCTCCTCTTCTGAAATGTAAGACCTTGTATTAACTTAGCCGCCTGAGATCTGGTTAGGTAAAAAGGAAATATTGGATCACTGAAAATAATTTATACATAGATAATTGAAAATTGACACTATTGCACTTTTGTCAATTTTTTTACATCATAGCTTAATTCTTCTGACTTATCTGGAAAAAAAAAAAGAATGAGGGAAATGGTTCTCCTATTTTGGGGTATTTTATTTATTTATTATTTTATTACTTTATTTTAACTCTTGGAAAATCTACCATCATATCATAGGCACAGAATCCGATTCTAAACTTCTGCATTGCCCTGAGACTCATGTCTCAGGGATGCCTCTCCATCTCCAGTCTTTCAAATGGGATAACCACTGGGAATCCAGGACAGTGCGAGAGCTACCATTCTTGCTAGGAAATCTTGTTTACCATCTATGATACCTGCATGCTACCTGCAGCAGGCCGCTAATGCAAACTTTAACGTTCCTCAAAGCACCCAAGCCTCTGTGAGTACATTGTTGGTTGGAGAGAGCATGCCCTATCTCATTGTTAGCTAACAGGCAAGGGGATGGACTACAGACTCGGGACATCATTAGATAAATTAAAAAAAAAAAAAAAAAAACCTTCTGGCAATGTTATAGAGAGTGACTTAGTACAGGAACATTTGCCGTAGGTTAGGAGAAAGTTAAAATAGCCCAGGCCAGAAGTAATAAGGGTGTGAACTGAGACAGTAGCAATGAGAAAGCAACAGAATGTAAGGATTATAAACTCTGGTAGAGGCGAAATTGAATGGATCTGGTAACTAGTCCAAATTGAAGGGAAGGAGGAAAAAGGGATTGAAAAATATCAAGATTTCAGCCTGGGTGTCAGGGTAAATGGTGATACACACAGCAAGATGCAAAGATTGAAACTGACCTTAACCATATGTGTTTGAAACGCTAGTGAAGTAATCATCCTTACTTTATGGGAAATTGTGAGGAGTATGGTAGAGGGCATTTGGAAATTGCATGAATGTTACTTTCCTTTGGACACCTTCTCTAATCCACCTGTCCTCTCAGATCAGGCTAGGGTTCTTCTGTTCTGTGCTCCAAAGGCACTTGTTTCCTTCCTTACACTTACTTCTCTTTCATAGGAATTGCCTTTTTCATTTTGTCACCACCTCAGACTATAGGTTTAGTAAGGGCAAGGCTTATGACCATTCTACTCACCTTAGTACCATTTCACTAAGCACAGATCTTAATACATAATAAAAAGCTGTTTGTTTGTTTGTTTGTTTTTGAATGACTAGTAGTGCCCTGGAATCTTTGGAAGTTGTGAAGCGCTAATTATATATTTCAAAGAGGTGATAGCTATTGCTCTGGGATTAATTGACTTTACTCTATGTAAAGAGTCCAAATAGAAACAGCAGTGGGAGGAACAGCCGATACAGGATGAGAAGATTTTAGAGAAGGGAAAAAGGAATAGTCACAGGGATAAACGAAAAAGGGTGGAATTTTAGAAGATGTCAGAAATGTCAGGTACCTCAAAAAGCCAAGGATGTCTAGGGAGAGGACAACGATACCAGCAGAGATCTTTGAAAGGTGGTGGACAGTAGAGAGCATTGGCAGAGCAAAAATAGAGGACGTCCCTAATTATTTCAAAACTGAAAAGAACAAGTTTAAGAAGAATGAGGAGGGCATTGTAATGATCCCTATAATCACTGGATTCTTTAATTCAGTGTTTTCCTAAAAGGATATTTTTCAGAATCCTAGTACCTCCCACTTTTAAAGATGCAGAAAATACATTCAAAGTTCTGTAATGATTGTTCAATTCCAACGAAGTATTTCACCACCTTCTTTGACAATTTACAGCTTACTTACTAACATTCCAAGGGAATTTATATTCCCTGGAATACATTTGAGATAGGCTGCTCTGATTGTGTGAGTACAAACACATTTATATTCTCTAATTTTAGAGGTATAATAGTGGGTACTGTCACTGTTTGTCAGAAATCTTCCTGATTCAGATGACTGTGAAGGTGATGTGTCTTTTGAGTTCCATTGAAGTGCATCTTGTAAATAGTGAGAACATTGTACAGTGACTGCCCTTTATTCAACCAACACTTACTGAATACCTACTGTGTACAGGCACTGTGCTCAGTGCTGACAATACAAGATTAAACAAGATGGCAAAGTTTCCTCCTGCTCTCATGAAGCATACAGATTAGATGTGGGTAAGGGGTAGGGGGAGATAAGACAACAAAATAAACAAGCAAAATAATTTTGGATATATAAAAATGTGCTACAAAATGTGTAGATGTGATAGAAATTTATTGGGGGTGGAGGGACTAATTTTGATTGTTGGTTTTGGAAGACTTCCGTGAGAAGATTATATACAGGGCCGAGATCTGAATGCTATAAAGGCGCTAGCCTGGTGAAGATATGAATGGGATACAATTCCAGAGAAATAACAAGTGAGAAAGTGAAAAATCCCTAAATTGGAATGAAAAAGATATGTATATCATACACAGAGAGAGAGAGAAGACCAGGGTGACTGAAGCATACTGGTTAATAGAGTGATAGAAGATAAAATCTCAGTTTAACAAGAACCGGTTCATATATGGTGCATGGACCATTTGGGAGTTCAGATTTTATTTTGAATGTGATAGTAAGCCACTGAGATGTTCAAGCAGGAGAGAAACATGATCTGATTTATTTATTTATTCATTCAACAAATATTTATAGAGCATATACTATATGCCAGTTCTTAGGCATTGGGGATACTGCAGTTACCAAAACAGATCCTGCCTTTATGAAGATTACATCTTAGTAAGTTAATGTTTTTAACATAGACTATTCTAAATGTATTGTAGAGAATAGGCTAATATGGGGCAAGAGTGGAAGCAGAGAGAGCAGTCAGGAGTCTATGGTGGGTTCCAGGAGAGGAATGAAAGTGAACCGGGCTAGAATGTTTACAGTGGAGATGGAGAGAAGTTTTTTTTATAGGTAGAATCTGCTAGGTTGTTGCTGGATATATTTGGGAGATGAGGGAAAAATAAAACCTCAATAGACAGATGCCATTTTTTTGAGATGTTACTTGAAAAACAGCTTTCAGGAAACAGAAATCAAGAGCTCTTTTGTGGGGGCGCCTGGGTGGCTCAGTCAGTTAAGTGTCTGCCTTCGGCTCAGGTCATGATCCCAGGGTCCTGGGATGGAACCCCACATTGGGCTCCCTGCTCAACGGAGAGCCTGTTTCTCCCTCTCCCTCTGCCTGTCGTTCTGCCTACTTGGGCTCTTCTCTCTCTCTCTCTCTCTCTGTCAAATAAAGAAATAAAATCTTTTAAAAAAAGAGAGAGAGAGAGAGATCTTTTGTGGCCATTTTAAATGTGAGCAGCCTATTTAAGAAAAGACCTTAAGAAATAAGTTGCACGTGATGTGATGAGCACTGGGTGTTATACACAACTAATGAATCATTGAACACTACATCTGAAACTAATGATGTACTATATGTTGGCTAATTGAATTTAAATAAAAAAAGAAGTCAGTTGCAAATGAAAAATCTAAAGCTCAGGAAGAGGTCAGTAGAACTATGAATTCGATACAGTTTTTATTCCATTTTACTGTTAAGGAAATTGAGGCACAGAGACATCAAATAACTAGCCTCAGAGTTACTCACAGTGCTGGAATTTGAACCTAGACTGAATAAAGGCTGACTCCAGGATTGAGTCTCTACTACTTCATGGCACTACTTTTCTAAAACCTTGGGGGTGGGGGGATATGAGAGGCAGGGGAGTGGAAATACATTTTTCAAGAAGTTTTAAAGAGGAAAACTGAGAAACTGGATTGTAACTAGAGGGGTTTGTGGGCCAGGGAGGGTTTTTAAAGATGGGTGCTACTAGGGCATGTGTGCATGCTGATGGAATAATCTGGTAAGAGGAAAAAATTGATGTTGTAGGATAGAAGCATCTAATTGTGTGAACAAAGTCCTTGTACTTGGCTCAGGGCCTAGCAGCAGTCGGGACTCAGTATGAGTCTGCTGAATTACAATAAGTTCCTTAAACCTGGCAACGAACAGAAGTGGGATTTAACCCCAATCTCTGAATCCTCTGCAAGTCTCAGCCCACTAGACCGTACGGTCTCATAGCCCTTAGTCTAGTCTACTTCTCATCTAAAAAGTCATTTCCCTCTGGTTCTATGACTAGCCCCACTCTTTTAGATGCAGAAGCCCCTGATTCAATTTCTTGCTGGAATGGATTCTCCACAAATAAGAATAATCCTCCATTTCATGTTTACTCACTTGGTTGACTTCCTCTATTCCACACTCTTTCCACAACAGGCTTTGCAGTTTGTTTTCTGAGACATTCAAATAAATGTGAGTTGGTATTACGACCAAGTACTTCCTGAAATGCATAATTTTCCCCTTTTATCATTTTTGAAACAAATGGATACATTGCAAAGGAGCTACATTAATGAGATGTTTCATTTGAGGTTTTAATTTTGCAAATGTTGGGAAGCATAATTAAGATTCAGGCAGTACCTAAGGGTCTTCAGGAATACAAAACAAACTATATTTTGCATCTAGAATTTTGGGAACACTTTCTGCTTAAACACAAACCTCTTATAAGCTGTGTTCTTTTGTTCCACAAGCACCCTGGGCACTGTGAAGAAACAGAACGTGTAGTCCTCACAGGGGTGGCAAATAAATAATCAGCATGGCTGTTATTGTGACAATTAGCAGAAAACAATGTGCTGGGGAGGGGTTGAGGTGAAGGTAAAAGGGAGTAGGCACTGGTTTTATATTTCTTTTATTCTCAGAATTGCAGGGCAAGTTTCATTTTCATTCCAGATGATATCTCAGATATCACAGTGAGGAGAAAAAGGAATAATGAATTAGAAGGGGATACAGATAGGATGGTAAAGGTTTCTGGGAAAAGGTAAGCAGGAAAAGGATTTGAAAGCTTAAGATAAAAAATATCTACCAGCATTTCCCCAGAGTAACATATCACATAATTATTTAAAACAAAAAACAAAAACAAAACCTTACACAGCCATTGTTTATCTATCAAAATGGAAGAGGAAAAGAAAGTGAGTTTAAATGGTAGAGAAAGAGCTACTGGTTTTCAAATATCTGAAATGGCTATTTCACACCTAGAAATGGAAATTAATTTCCCAGATGATTTCTATCTCTTAGGCTATGTCTAAACACATAAGTCAGTTTGAACAAAAAAGTAAGGTGAGTCAGGTAACCAATACTCATAAAATTGCTATTTCTACTTCTGTTGGAATAATATTGTATTGTACAGGGTAAAAACGGTAAAAATACATTGATAGATTTGTGAATTCATTTCACTATTAGGTTGAACCATATGAAATTGTCCTTTTTTGGCTAAAAATGGTTGCAAATCAACAATATTATATGGTTCAAGGTAGTACTATCATTAAGCTAATGGAGAAAATTTCTCTTATATTTGAAATCAATCAATATATATTTACCAGACATGGGGCATAGATTCAGGACTGGAGCAGATGTTGCAAATCAGTGAGAACAAAGATTCTGAACATGACAATTTTTTTAGTATTAAAAGTTAGGCAGACCTCAAGGGATGCTATTAGACCTTTAGACCTTTAGAGTCTATCAAGTGAGAGAATGCATAACCAAGCTGGCCTAAAGTCAGTAACACTTTATGCACAATTTTTTATGTATTTTATTTATTATAGTAGTGTTGCATATATTTGAAAAATAACAGCATATATATATACACACACATATACACACATATATATACACATACAAGTATATACATACACCTGTATGTGTGTGTAATACATATATATTTAATCTCTAGACAAAGCTTAGTGCAAATTTGGATTGTTAAAAACTATATTAGACAGGACTTTTTAAGTTGCAAATGGCAGAAAAATCACTCAAACTGGTCCAAGCAAAACAGAAAAAGATTTTCACTTACATAATTGAAAAGTCCAGCAGATGTGTTTTAAAACACAGCTAGGCCTAGTATTCCAAATGATATCATCAAAGCTTGTTCTTTCTCCACCTCTAGGCTTTTTCTCTTTTTATTATTGTTCACTTGATTTTTATTCTCCACCTGGTGGCCACTGTTGCAGTGTAAGGAGGTCTTCTAGTTTCACTTTACCAACACTGTCCTAGACTTGTATATCAAGATTCCTGAGCTAATCACTATAGATCAGAGAATGTGATGTTCTGATTGGCTAGATAATTCATAAATCACTCCTAGAATCTTAAATCTACATGAACCTCATGAACTAAAAGTGAGGAGGGGGACTACCCATGGAAAATAAAGAAGTATGAGTATATGCTGAACCAGCAAAAATAAGTTTGCCAACTGTGTAATCCCCATGAAATAACCATTGCCATCCCAGGGACCATGGTACATGGGTTGGATATACTGTTGTAAAGATTATACAATGAAAGATATGTATCCCTGCCTTGTTCTTACAGCTTATTATTGGCTTATTCATTTATTCAGCAAGAATTGAGTGTCTACTGTGTATGATTTTTTTGTACTAAGGGATTCAAATTAACCAAGACATTGTTTCTGCTCTCCAGGATTCCAAACCTAGTGGGAAAACAAAATTGCTGAGTGATAAACCAAGTACTATGAAAGTACAGAGGAAAATGTAACCAGCTGTACAAAGAATGTTAAAGAGATCACAGGCACAGTGATACTTGAACAAGGACTTAAATGAATAAGAATTTTCAGCCAGAATGAAAAAATAAAAACAGCAATGACTAAAATACCTAAATAATTACTGCTGTATGATAGAGGAAGCTCATGAAGTTCAGGAGGGAAAACTCTGAGTACTCACACATACCACAGCCATAAACACCAATGCGGTGAGGGGGTCAGGCCCAGTTTAAAGTATTATGGGGATTTAGAGAAAAATCCTATACAACATTTCAGAGCACTGTTTGATAGTGCAACTTTTCTCAAGAGCTGTTTAGCAAGAGATAAGACAATTAAAAAAGGAAGAAAAAAAGAGTCCACCAATGACTTGGTGAGAGAGAGGAATGGGAAGAAATTCAGATTATTGCAGTGATGTCTTTGGGAGTAGAGAACTGAACCATTTCCATCTCTTGGCTTATAAGGAAAAAGAAGACATCAGAAAAATTTTGTGTGATTCTTACAATCCAAAAGAGACCTAACATTAGTAGCACCTAGAAATAGGATGTCAAGAATATTAAATAAGTTTTAAAGTCTTAAATTCAAGATTCATTTTCTTATTTTTCAAAATTAACAATGAGCCTTATTCTAAAAGGCAGTTTTTAAGTAGCTATTATGTACTGGCAAAGGGGTGAGTGAGCATAGGCTCTATAGGTTTTTTCTTCTATATAGATAATAGCTTTGATAAAGACACAGATATATTTCTTTCTATAACTCATTCAAATCCGTATGTATACATACATATTACACACTGAATGTCATATTTGGATGATTTTCCAGGTCACAGCAATTTTAATACTTTATACATTTCTTTGTGATGAGCTAAAGAAAGGGTCTTTTTAATGCATTCACAGTGGGAAGAAAGATTTTTTAAAAACTTTATCAATTTTGGTACTTAACTATGTAATTCACACCTTTGTTATTCACAAGAGGTATTGAATCTTTAATAACACTATCAATGAAAAGGCATGAACCTGTCTGCATTTTGTAACAAAAAGGAAAATATATAAATAGCTTGCCATTGTTTGGTAAATTCTACTGCTCAGTTATGGGGAAGCTAAATAATCCATAGTCCATGTGAACAAGTTAGAAAAGAGCCTTTAATGAGCTACAGAGGGAAGTATTTTCAGAGTACTATACTCATTTTCATAAATGTTGCTGGAGAGGCAATTGCTCAAATATAATTCTCCCATTAGGAGGTTAAGAGAGATAATAACAGCTTAACACAGAAGGAAATAACAAAAGAACTAAGATGTCAAATATGATCAGATCTGTCTTTGCCATATAAATTCAAACAATAAAATTGCTATGTAATTATTTCAAAACTCTGCTTATTTTATTTTTCAATAGTAAATTCTTCAAGCAAGGGTCTGCCAGTTCATCTGGGCTTCGGATCACCCATAGTATTTGCATCAGGAGGGGAGCTCATTAAGAGGGAAAAGGCAATTTCAGATCTATGCTTATTATTGCCATCCTAAATGATATTCATAGAAATGATACAAAGTTTAGAGTTGTATATGTGGAACATTGAATGAAAAACTCAATTTGAAATAATATGAGTATTCTTATCCTTCTTATTTTTAAAATTTATTTCTCTGTTTCTTAATAGCTAACTTTTGTTCCATCATAAAGCTATCCAAGTGTAGATAAATGAAAGTAGCATTCAGTAAAATGACCTGATGGCTTACATCAACTCTTGACAGTAATTATGTGACTCTTGGAAGTGATGAAATGGTGCAGTAATAAGATGATATTTCAATAGGCAACCCAGAAAAAAAAAAAAAAAGGCAACCCAGGAGGCCTAAAGCCTGCCTTGATGGTGATTATACTGCTCTTCCTTTAGAAGTCCCTGAGGAAAATTAATGTACAGAGAACTATGACAAAGTAAGGAATAGTAAGGAATTATTCACTCAGAATTTGGACCCAAAACCCATTGAAAAATTGGTTTCTGTTCTGTACCTTATGGAAAACTCATTTTTTTTTCCTTATTCTAGAGATACACTAGAGTCTTGACCAATGGCAGGTAAGATGCAAAGTCAGACCTCTAATCATTACCCCTTCCCTGCTCCTGATGTAGAATACCATGGATTAGTCTTGCCTGTTTTTTTAATTTTATATATGTAGATTCGTAGACAATGTTTTATATCTGGCTTTTTATGCTCAACATCCTTTTTGTGAATCTATCCATTTAAAACACTCTATAGTATTCTGTTCAGCAAATATATTTGTTTTTCCATTTTACTATTGATGGATATTTGAGCTATTTCCATAGTAAGAATATCCTCCTCTGAACATTCCTTACATGTCTTTTGGTGGTCAAATACATGCACTTCTGTTGCTTATTTATTTAGAGATGGCACAGGAAGATTCCCAAAGGGGGAAATTGACTCCCCAGTTTGGGGCTCATATTGGTGGGTTTTCTTCTCGTCCTGACCTTAGTTCCTTAATTCTGCACTGTTTTTAGCTGTTTTGTGCCTTAAAATAGATTTTATTTTTTAACATTTTCTATACTTTCTCAAGGAATGAGGTTCAATTTGCCATTACCAAAAGTGGAACTCTCGAAGCGCATCCTCTTTACTGATTTCAACCTGTCAACATCAAGTTTCAGGTTCAATTCTGCATGGCAAATAGGATTATATTTTGTTCTGAATTTCCTTAGTTCAGAAGTAATATTTATTTTTCTCCTCTTCTGTATTACTATCAAAATTTGGGTACCACATTGCTAATTTAATTAGGCATGGCTGAACATAGAGTGGGATTCAATAAACATTTGATCAATAGATGCAAAACAACACCAAGTTACCAGAAGGAAAAAAGAACATATTACTGGCTATAGCTACCAGAACGTCTACATCAAAAGTGAAAATAAGTCAGTGGCTTTGTTTATACAATGCCAAATATTTAGATTTGGTGAGATTCCCAAATAATCTACTGGGTTTTTATTCTTATATGAATCTTTGGCATCGTGTACACAACCACATGGAAACTGTGTTCCTTGTTAAGAATTTCTCTACATCGTTAATGAGGAACATAGTTGGAAGACTTGGCTGAAGTCCATGCTAATCACATTACCATGGATAATAAAGAGTAAGCTGAGTGTTTGTTTTTAAAGTTCTACTTCTTGTGTTTCATTTTGCCTACATCCTGTTCATACTACCATCACTTGAGTAAAGAACTAAAACTTCTCAGTCCTCTTTATGTGTTATCTGCTTAGAAATGTATGTCAGTTAAGAACCTGCTCCCCACCCTGATGTCCTACTATTTGAGCTAGATTGGTTACTTCCTACCTATGCTTAAACCTCAGTTCTGGCTCTAAGTCAGAATATTTGGATAAGGATTATAGTAAAATAATGTATCTCACTTAGGAACAAGAGATAATACATATCAGAGTCACCTGGAAAGACTTTATTAAATAAGAATTCTCATTCCCATTTCTTTCATCATTCCTTGGGATATATCAGAATCTACACCTCCCATTATCCACTAGCCTATTGAGACTTACCACCTTAGGAAATACTGGTTCAACAGTACAGTCTTATTTGCTTTTGTTTCCTATAACTACTGCTCTATCTCTCTATGACTGTTCAATTCCATCTGGATTCATAGCTTAACTTTTCATATCCAGTGTCTCTTAACTTTGTACCTCCTTCCGAGCAACTTGATCTCTTAGATATTTGACACTGCTTGCTAAAATCTAAGTTTCCCATCTAATTCGCTTGGCCTATGCCAGTAGTTCTCAGACTACCATCTGGAAGGTTTATTAAAGCATTGATTTCTGGACTCCATTCCCAGAGTTTCTGATATAATAAGTCTGGGTTAGGCTCAAAACGTTGTGTTTCTAGCAAGTTCCTAGGTGAAACTGATGCTTCTGGTTTGGGAATCATACATTGAGAACCACTAGCTGATGTTGATCCCCCAGACTTTGAATTCATTCTACCTAAGTTCAATTCCCTATGGTTCATCCCCTATATGAATCTCCAATGTTATTAGTTCTAATTCTTATCTGTATTTATAGCCTACTCTTCCCCTACTAACTGAATTCCTGGTTCTGACTCTGTTTATTTCAAACCCTAAAGAACAACCAGAGTTCTGTTAACTGATTTGATTGATTGATTGAATGAATGATTAATTGGTTTATTTATTCATCCCATCATTCATTACATATTTAATGCCTTGTATGTGATAGACATTGTCTATGCAAAGTGAAAAAAGTATATTCTGTATTTTTTTAATTTTATTTTATTATGTTATGTTAATCACCATACATTACATCATTAGTTTTTGATGTAGTGTTCCATGATTCATTGTTTGCATATAACACCCAGTGCTCCATTCAATACGTGCCCTCTTTAATACCCATCACCAGGCCAACCCATCCCCCCACCTACCTCCCCTCTAGAACCCTCAGTTTGTTTCTCAGAGTCCATAGTCTCTCATGGATTAAGGAGTTTATAGTTTAAGAAAGAGAGATCACTGAGTAAGCTGATAATGACAATACAATAACACTAAGTTTTATGATAGTGTTAAGCGTTGGGTTCTATAAAAACACAAAGATAAGAGATCTAACCCTGACTACATGGGAGCAGAGAAGGCTTCTAGAAAGAGATGGTGCCTAAATTGAGCCCTGAATTACCAGTTGGGTTATCCAGCTGATGAATTAAAGACAAAGCACTTGGAGAAGATGGAGCATACACAAATAGCTGTGAAGAACTTAAGAATCTCAGTGTGGTTGACCAAAGGTGAAGAGATACAAGTCTTTAAAGAATATGAGACTGAGGAATTAAGCAAGACCAAATATACAGGATTATTTAGGCCAACCAAGTGAGTATGGAGTTCTGAGGAATCACTGAAAGATTTTAAGCAAATGATCTGGGATCTTCTTTATATTTTTAGAATTGGAAAGTGGTGAATAACACTACTCATAGGGAAATAGGCAATGATCTAGGCTAATGATAATAAGAAAGTAAACCAATATATTGAAAACCAATAGGCAGAGAACTATAGACATTTTTACAAACTTTTTATGAAACAATATTTATACAACTTCATAGTATAGAAGAGAAAACCACATAGAATTATTTAACTATCTTATGGCAGATCCAACTGGCACAACAGGAGGAAAAATTGAAGAGCTAGTTAGGCAAAAGAATGAGGGTTAAAGAAGAAATTTTCTAGGAATGGAAAGTAAGAAACATGATTTCTTATGTTCAACTACTGGGTTCCCTATAAACATCTTTGAGTTTATTAGAATAAGCCAACTGAGGTAGTATTATTCCCTCATGATTTTCAAAATGTCAGCTGAGTACTAATCTGAAATTTTTACATCTGAACATTGACCTTTTACTTACATAAACATCTTCATATTTAGTTATATTCATGTATTAGTTTTTGATAATTAGTTGCTGTTGTATAAATTACTACAAATTTAACAACTTAAAACAGTATAAACTTATTACCTGTTCTAAAGATAAAAATTGGGTTGGCTTGGCTGATTTTCTTGGCAAATACCTCCCTCACCCCCAAATGAGGTATTGGTCAGCCAGGCTCTTACTGGGAGGCTCTGAGAAGAACCCATTTCCAAAGTCATTCAGGTTGTTAGCAAATCCAGTTTTGTGGTTGTAGGACTGAAGTTCCTATTTACTTGCTGACTATCAGTTGGGAGCTTCTCTTAGCCCCTAGAGATGTCTCTCAAGTCCTTGCATGTTTGCCATTACATCTCACGGCCATCAAGTCACATTGAATCTTTTTCATGCTTGGGATGTCTCTGATTTCTTCTGCCACATCTCTTCTGCCTCCAGACCAAGAAAGTTCTGTGCTTTAGGGCTCAGGTGATTCTATGGTCTGTAACCTTAATTACATCTACAAAATCCTTTTTGTCACATATAATTAACATATTCACGGTAATGGGGACATCTTGAGCTGTGATTCTGCCTACCACAGTTCATATTAAGGTTTTCCATTTACTAAGATAAACAAAAATTATAGTCTAGTGTGAATGGCCTATGCCATTTACCACTGTCATACAGAATGTTTCTGTTTCTCCCCTAATAATTAGCACAAAGAACCTCCATAAATAGCCCACATCAGGTTAACTGCTAAAAGATTTGCTCCTTGCTTCTTTCTTTCTCCTCCTCTTCTATCACTCCATTTGTCAAAATTAGGGTCTTTAGTATAAGTTAAAATACATTTCTGTCAAAGCTATCCACAATAAATCAGTTGTTGATTTATGCTCTTCTTGAGCTAATGAACACACAGGATTAGCATGTATATTTGAAGGCATAATGGTACAGGGAAAGCCAAAGTTAATGGGAGAATCAGTGAAGATTATTTTGCTCACAGTTTTGCCATCCCCTCCCCATTGAAAGTCAATATTGCATGAAAAATAATTCAACTATTGATGATGTGGTTAATATACACTAAAAAGTCTACCAGGGGTTTCCAAATTTGCATTTAACTGAGAACTCCTTGGAAGATGTAATTGTATGTCTTTTATTGCAGTTACGCTGCTTTGCCTTCTAGCAGAGAGTTCTAATATATAAGATACATGGAAATGTGATTCTGATACCTAATGTGAAAAGGAAATGTGATGGCAGATACCAATAGGAAATTAAATTAGCATTAATTTTTACTAAAATTTTGTTCAGGGAACCAATTTTTTAGGTCTTATGATTAAAGATTTGCATTTTTGCATTTGGTATAATTGCAAGTTTTATTGTTTTGTTTTCCTAAAAATACATATTGGAGTAGAGTTTAGGCTTGGATCATTATGTTTCTTCTTCAAGACTTATTACACACATTCCTCATTCTGAAATACTTGAATTATCATGTGTTATTTTCTTTTAGTGTTATAGAAAAGATGGAAGCACAGCCATATTGGTGATTTGGAAGAATTCGGCAAGGCAAATGATTATCAGAATATTTCTCCTATCTTTTTGGCCTTTTCCTAGTTCTTTTCGTTTTAATTTCTGGAAAAGAAAAAGAAGTTCATTATCTGTAAGCCCAAACCTTGTGATGTCAGAGACAGAGACATATGTAGGATATCAAGGGGATGAAAAGTACTATGCCCCAAATTAAAAAAATAATAATAATTAAAAAAAAATTTTTTTAATTGTGCTTTAAGTATAGAGAATATTACAATCCAAGTGGAGATGATGTCTTCTGATACCAGAAAGCTGTCTGGTCTCTAACCTTCCTCCCTTCCCATATTATGAATTGTACAGGAGGTACAAAATAAAACCTATCTTTAGGTCCCAGCCACAGAGGATGTTAGGGCTGTTGCTTCTCTAGATCTGCTATATGCTAATGTAAGGAGACATCACTTACGATGCCTAAATAAGACGAAAAGTAGACTTCAGTATTACAGTTGCTACCTATGCCTTTTTCAGGCCCTGTTTTTCTCTCTAGTTTCATCATGTCACTTATCCTCATAGATCACACTCATGAACATGAACTATTTTACTCTCTGCTTCAGTCAGTGCTTGTACCTCCACTACCAACCCAACTGCCAACGCAATAACCATTCTTCTCCAAGAGATCTCCAGGTTCCTAGAAAACCCTCCTCCACCACTGGAAGGACAAGCTGTTTTTCTCTCAAACTCACCACATATAGCTAGATATGAGAACCTTATACTTCATAACAGTCAACTTTACTTCCTACCACAAAGTTTTACAAATATATGAGTGGGGTTTTCAATGCTAAGCTGATGACAATTTTAAAGTGTGGCTAGGCTTTCTTATGCAGTAGTGGCTTTAGAAAGGATGTTAGTGATCACTGAAACTCATTTACCTCTGCCACTTAGTACCTCGTAGACCAGACCAAGTATTCCATCTTACTCACTCTCACTTTCTTATTGCATAAAAACTGGAATATTGCCATCTGCACAGTGTTCCTATACAAAACAAATGAAGATATGTTTCCAAAATACCTTCCATACTGCCAGATGTGTAGCAGATATATACGAAATATTAGTTTTCTTTCATTAATTCTCCCTTTGTTGTTTTTGTCAGGTTTGCATTCTTATTTTCTCAGTCATTTATTCTCTCTGGGCAATTTACATCCATGTGACACATTTTATCCTCCCACAAATCAAGGCCAGAAAAGATTGACACCCTAATTTTGAATTCTCTATTAATCAAGTTAACTCAAGTTAGTCACAAGTCATAGGCCTAGAAGGTAAATCTTTCTTTATTTAATATGTCATGATAAACAAGTCGAAAGTCAGTGATTCAAATCCAAATGCAACATGGTGTTATATTTTTGAAGTCCTTCAGACTAAGGTATAGTTTGACATTCAACTTGACAGCTTCATAACCCAAGTCTTTAGAAGACATTTTGTGGTATTGTAGTTTTTGTAGAAAACTTGTTTCAACTCATCACACATACCCCTTAATTAAAAAATCTCTCTCTCCGTTATATATAAATGTAGAAGACTTCAAGAAAGATGACACTTACCTAATGCCTCCATATAGCCAAAAGAATAGATTGTCCTCTTAGTACCAGAATTAGCTACTACTCCATCAAAGAAAATTACATTGGCATAGCACTTTGCAATTTGTAAATACTTTTCCATTACTCATTTGATCTTCTCAACAGTTTATAAGACAGTCAGAAAAGACACATTTATCAACAACTTGCATATGAGGAAGTTGAGGCTAAGAGATGTTATGTTGCTTACCCAAGATCATGTAACTAATCCAGAAGCCAGTGTTCAAAGCCAAGCCTGACTAAGGACAGAGCCCAAGCTCCTCACCATTATGACCAGGAGACACCCAAATGTCCTTATTCAAAATGCGGTGCTCTTTGCTCTAATCTGTGTTGCATTTTTTGTTTATTATTTTTAAGTATGAGGAAGAGTTCTTTATTGTTTGTTTTACTTGAGGTTCTATGCATAATACTTTGAACTATGTATTCTGCAATATGTAAACTATTTCATATTTCTGCTTACATTTGTGTAGATTTTGCAATTTTTTTTATTATTCTTTTGTTATTGGCATGTAGATAAGTTAGTGACTTTATTCTGAAAGCCAGTGGATGATGAATGTACCAACATTCCAGTTGAGTCAGTTATTCCTAGATACTCCAGGAAACACAGGTTGTATGGAAATACCTCAATCCCCGACTTGCGCTAAAGATGCCTATGCAAAAAGGTAGTTGAGTAGGAGTAATTTATTTTTATTGACTTATTTATTTTTTGTTTGTTCCAAGTTTTTATTTAAATTCCAGTTAGTCAGGGGCACCTGGGTGGCTCAGTTGGTTAGGCGTCCGACTTGATTTTGGCTCAGGTCACGATCTCAGGGTCCTAGATCAGGGTCCTGAGATCAAGCCCCACATCGGGCTCCGCCCTCAGGGCAGAGTCAGCTTGGAATTTTCTCTCTCCTTCTCCTTCTTCCCCTTCCCCCACATGCTCCCTTTCTCTCTTTCTCTCTTTCTCAAATAAACAAATAAATAAAATCTTAAATATATACATTTGTATATATATTTAAATTCCACTAAGTCAAAGAGGTTGCTGCCTGCATTCTCTTCTAGGATTTTGATGGTTTCCTGTCTCATATTTAGGTCTTTCATCCATTTGGAATTTATTTTTGTGTATGGTGTAAGAAAGTGGTCCAGTTTCATTGGTCTGCATGTGGCTATCCAGTTTTCCCATCACCATTTGTTGAAGACACTGTCTTTTTTCCATTGGATATTCTTTCCTGCTTTGCTGAAGATTAGTTGACCATATAGTTATGAGTCCATTTCTGGGTTCTCTATTTTGTTCCATTGATCTATGAGTCTGTTTTTGTGCCATTACCACACTGTCCTGATGATTACAGCTTTGTAATACAGCTTGAAGTCTGGGATTGTGATGCCTCTAGTTTGGTTTTCTTTTTCAACATTCCTTTGGCTCTTCAGGGTCTTTTCTGGTTTCATACAAATTTTAGGATTGTTTGTTCTAGCTCTGTGGAAAATGCTGGTGGTTTTTGATAGGGAGTGCATTAAATGTGTAGATTGCCTTGGGTAGTATAGATATTTAACAGAATTTATTCTTCCAATCCATGAGCATGGGATGTTTTTCCATTTCTTTGTATCCTCTTCAGTTTCTTTCTTAAGTGTTCTATAGTTTTCAGAGTACAGATCTTTTACCTCTTTGGTTAGGCTTATTCCTTGGTATCTTACGGTTTTGGGTGTAATTGTAAATGGGATAGATTCCTTGATTTCTCTTTCTGCTGCTTCATTATTGGTATAGAGGTAATTTAAAGCTTAAATGAAGGAACAATTTTGTTTTAAAAGAATTCTTGCTTGATGAAGATGCTAATGGGATTCTACATGATTAATTCTGATAAAATATATTAGAGAACCTAGGCTACTAATCACATCAATAAAGGCTGTTTCTACTTTTCAGTTGTATGTTTCCATTTATAGAAACTTACCTTAAAATATAAAATTAAAATAACTATTAACTCCAATTTCTTATTTTTTAAATGTAGAACTTAAGGCTTCCCAGAGATTGTATTAATTTCCCCAAAATCATACAGCTAGTTAATGGTAAAAAGATATTAGAACTCTGTCTAACTCTGTCTCTTAATCTAGTATTCTTTCCACTACTACAGATTCCCTTAATATTTGAATCTCCAATATTTCCTGAGAAAATAAAAGTTGTGTCTCTAACAGAATGAGAAGTTTGTATTTTTATCTGCATTTTACAATTTACTTCAAGTTATACTATAGTTCTTTCAGGATCCTGGTTTCAGACCTTGTCCTATATTTCTCTTAAGAGCTTACTACTTGTAAAATTAAGCCTTGAAAGACCAGAAATAAACTTGACATCTAAGGTGAGAAAGGGAAAAAAAAAAAGCCTGGCATTCATTCCAAGACACGGTAGTGTAATAGCCAAAATGATGAGATAACTGTCAGAAGCCAATAGGGATCTTAAATTGAGATTTATTCTTTGAAGGCCTGACTATACTCTTATGGTGCTCTCAAAATCAGTAGTGTCTTATGAGTTATCACAGCCTGAGACTTGCTTTGAATGATCTCACCAAGACTTTCAAACAGACTGATTTCTTCCAGTGCTCACTCGTGTCCTATGGCGATTAAGAGATATTGAAAAGAAAAGGTTTCTCTCCTTGACAAATGGTTGGTTATTGAGGAAAGAATTTTTTTGTCTTTATGTAGTTATACCTTAGAGCATACATTGCATGCTAAGTTTCAGGGCTGAAAAAGTACTAATGGTCTTCCACATTTCAATTTTATACCATAAAATTGAGGTTGCTAACAAAATGCATAGCATCACTGACTCTATCAGCTCCTAGGCTTTTATGATATCTATATTCTGTAGGTTTTTATATTTGAAGATTTCTCAATGAAGGATAATAGTGTGACCGTTCCATTAAATAATAAGCATTGCTGTAAGGCCCCTGAATAGGTAAGGTTCTATTTAAATGCTAATTATCATCATTATAAACCGTTTGGGATGCAACTAAGTGTGGATACCCTGAAATAAAATCTTTTTATCTAAAACAGAGGATAAAAACCGTGGGTAAAACTTACTGGCTCTTGTAGGTATCAACCTGAGACAACCCTCAATTAGAAATTCTCTTCGTACAAATGCAGCAAAAAGGGGTATAACGAGTAGGTCAAATAGGTAACAAACTACATGGTATATATTGAATAAGGATCTCCTCTCACCACATCTACACACATGCACACCTCTTGTCCAGAAATGATGGCTTTAAAGAACTGTGACTGCTGCCTGACATTCTGCCAATGCATGTAGTCACTGAATCTTTCTAGATTGCCTATTGTGTATCTTGCAGTGAAGGGATAGACAAATAAATAAAAAATAAGCACTGCTTTCAAGAAGATAGGGTAGATAAAGAAGAGATATTCAAAAGGAAGAAGAGAAAAACATAAGAGATACAGATAAAGTAGAGAGATATTAACATCTAACTGTTGGAGGAGTGGACATGGGAGAAGGTAAATTAGAGAAGTTATATTTGAATCTGCCCCTAAAGGATGGACAGTATCTGGACACACAGAAATGTGGAGAACAGGCATTCCAGGATAAAGAAATTAGGTGAATTAGAAAGTTGTTTCCTAATAATGTCCAAATACCTCTTGAATGTGTACCTACTAATTAATGGCAGGTCACTAAGATTAATTTACTAGATTCAACAATAAGATACGTAGATGAGTCAAGGAGGGTTGGTGCCTTCAACAGGTATCACAGGTAAGCTTTTGGCAAAAGTTGGAGACACTGAGCTATTTCTTCTTTGATTCCCTATGCTATACTCATCAGTCTGAGTTTCTACCTTGATTATCCCATAGCAGTGGTTTTTTCAAGGTGATCCTGTGACTTTAATTATGATCTCAAATCCTTATCTTTGGCACAGACCTCTCTCCTGTACTCTAGACCTAAATATCCAAATACCTATTTGGCTTTCTCACTTGGATAACTAAAGGAGTCTCCAACTCAAAATATCCAGCACCAAATTTGCAATCAAAGCATTATTCTCATCCAATATTTCTCTTCTCAGAAGTGGTACCACCATTTACCCAGATTCACATTTTAGGGTCAGCCTTTGTAATTCCTAATCTCTCACTCCTATATCCAATTGTACCAAGTCTTTCTATTGTAACTCATAAATACCTTCCAAATTTACCCACAATCCTCTACCCTATTTCTATCCTTTTAGTTTGAGCTACTAATACTCTCTGTACAGACCTCCCCAAATTTTGTTTTCTTCGCATCTAATCAGTTTTCTACTTTGCTTCTAGGGTGATTGTCCCAGAATATACAACCAATTATGTTACTCTCTGGTGTATTATTGTATTAATCTCACCCCACCCCATGAATCGTGCCTCTTGGTATCCATAAACCTAGGTAGTCTGCTCCTACCCCAGTTTGGGGTTTGGACAGGTAACTAAATTTAGCCAAAGAGAAATCAACTAATATGACACATATGGAAAGTACTTGTTCATTTAGACCTGCCCTCTGGAGCACTGTCATGTGAAGAAGCCCAAGATAGGAGTAGGGGGAAAGAGATAGATGCAGTCAGTGTATAAATATTTGGGTTATTCAAGATCCTTACTAAATATTGTCTCATTTTTCTAGCCATTATGACTAGAAAAACAATTCAATACAAGTATTATAACAGTGATGTCAGATTAATGATGACACCTTTATTGATTGATTGGCTAACTCATTCATTCATCTGTTTATTTCATTCATATAGTAACCATTTATTTAACCATTTATTAAATGTTTACCATGTGTCAGGCATTGTAGGAGCAGAGAAAAGAAATAAGACAGCCTCTTCTAAAAAGTATATAAGTAACAAGTAGATAGATTGGTTACATTCATGGACACAGAGGAAAATCCTAGATCTTAATATAAAATAATCACTGTAAGATGTGATTTATTTAACTTTTCTAGCTTTTTCCCAATATAGTAACACAATACATTTCACTATATAAAGTATATATCATACCTCTTCATAAACAATTCCAAGCTATATTAAGAAAGTTATAGTTTTTAAACAATTCCAAGCTATATTAAGAAAGTTATAGTTTCTAAAATAGTGGTAATCAATTATAAAGGAGTGGTCACAGGAAAGTCACATATTCTTCCTAAATTTCAAGAGTATTATAAAGTCTGATGTGTTAGTGTTCAAGAAATTAGCTGATCTCCTCTGATGAAATTTCTTTAATGCAAACTACATGTGTCATTACTTTTACTGTAACTAAAAAAAAAAAAAAAAAAATTCAACTTTCAAAGTTAATTGCAGGCTCTCTAAGTTCTGTATGAAGAATGTTGAGAGTTCTGTCTAATTTGAATGCAAGGAAGTGCCAAAAAAGTTATGTTTATAGTAGGGTACTATATTACACTTGGTGTTGTGGTGCATATCCAAGTTATTATATGTTTTAGTTTTATTTCCTAAGATTGCTCAAGATGCCTTTCTTCCGAAGAGAATAGGAAAGAAAGGTAAAGTTAAAACAACATATAGATTTCACTAAAATCAGTTGCAATCAGTTCTTTCAGCTACATGATGGTAGGGGACTTAAGGTTGGTATATTTATTTTGCATTTAGAATGCTGTAAGCTACATGTTGTGTGTTGGATTTCATAACAGTGAGCACATCCTTTTCAATGGCTATTTGCTGTGTGGTAGTAGTGTAGGAGTGTTATGCAAGTTTTAACTTGGTCAAAACCTACTGTAAAAATTTTGAATTAATGTATCATTGAGTGCATTGAGAGTAGGTTTTAGAGTTGAGCTGTCATGTTTATTACTATCCCACTTATAGCATCTGAATTAACCACGTATTAAAAGTCCCTTGATGTTTTTGCTTAAAAATATTCTAACCATACATAATAGTCTATGCTGGTTATTTTATAACAACTTTAATTATATAGTTCCAAATGTATTATGCCTTTTTTTCTAAAATTTATATTTTGACATTATGATGTAAGAATCTAGTAGCAGATTCATTTTAAAGAATAAAATATGCAGGGGAGCCTGGGTGGCTCAGTCCTTAAGCATCTGCCTTCGGCTCAGGTCATGATCCCAGGGTCCTGGGATCCAGCCCTGCATCAGACTACTTGCTCAGTGGGAAGCCTGCTTCTCCCTCTCCCACTCCCCCTGCTCGTGTTCCCTCTCTTGCTCTTTCTTTGTCAAATAAATAAATAAAATCTTTAAAGAAAATTTTTTTAAAGGAATAAAATATGCATGGAGTTTTGTATGAAAAAATTATAACAGTGAAAGAAATATATGCCCACTTGATCTAGCATATTAATCTTAACCTTTCTTCCAGTTGTACTTTAGATTGTTATTCAGCTAGTGAACTTACATCAAGTAATGGGTGGATAAATTCTGAATGATGTTGAGGGCATTTTACATTGTTCTGTGTCTATTACTATTCCACAGTGCCCATTTTTAAATATCTGTATATAGAAATTAAATTTAGTTTAAATTTAATTTTTAAAAAGAAAGAAATTAAATTTAGTTTAAAAATATTGATTGCTTGTTATAGGGCAAATGCTATGTTAGTACAAAGGATCTAAGCTGAATAATGCATTTGTTCTGTTATTATGAAATTCTTAGCCTTTTAAGGAAGACAAACAAGCAAATCAACAGCTTCAAAAGGCATCTAACTAGTCAGGAAATTCAGTCAACTGTTTCCTGAATATATGTTCAGAATTGGACCATTTCTCACTATATGTACCACTACCATCCTGATCCCAATTACTCTTCTCTCTCACCTGGACCATCACAATACAGCTCTAATTCATCTTTTTCTTTCCATTCTTGCTCCTCTTAACCCTTCATTCTGTTTTCAACAAAGCAACAAAAGTCATTTTTTTTTAAAAAGCTGATTGTGTTACTCCTATTCTCAAAATGTTCCAGTGGTTCCCTAGCTCAATTGCAATAAAAGTCAAAACACAGTCACTTAAAAGGCCATACTTCACCTGATCCCTGCCAACACTCTGACATGAACTCCTATTAGTCTCCTGGTTTACTCTGTTCCAGTCACAATGGCCTCCTTGCTGTTCCTTTAACACTCCAAGTCTGCTCAACTTCAGACCTTTGCACTTGCTGTCCCTTTGCCTGGAACATTCTTTCCCCACCTAGGCACACGGCTGTCATCCTCACTCCATCCAATCTCAGATATCACCTCCTCAGTGAGGGCTTTCCTGACCATCTTAGAACAAATAGCAACTCTTACTCTTAGAGCTTCTCCTGTTTTCTTTACTCTGCTATAGTTTCTACACTTCCCTTCTCACTCTCTGACAAACCACTTATTCAAATGGTTTGTTAATGTTAACTGTCTTGTCCTACTGTATGTATATTCATGAGTGTATATTGCTTAATACAGTGTATTTTTTTTTTAATTTTTACTATCCCTTCTTCCACTGTTTTTGCTTGTTATATTTATTTGGTAAAACTTTCCTTTAAAAAAAATCTTTCTGGGGGTATCTGGGTGGCTCAGTCTGTTAAGAGTCTGCCTTTGGCTCAGATCATGATCCCAAGGTCCTGGGATGGGGCTCTGTGTCAGGCTCCTTGCTCAGTGGGAGTCTGCTTCTCCCTCTCCCTCTGCCCTTCCCCCTTCTCATGCTCTCTCTCAAACAAATAAAATCTTTTAAAAAATAATTTAAAAAAAACCTTTCTGTGAAAATCTCTCTTTTAATACTGGTCTTAACTACAGTCACATTTATTATCATACTTATATTAGATTTTACTACTTTCTGGTTTCTATAGTCTTTCTACTTTACTGATTTTTTTTTTTTTTTTTTTTTGCTATTTCCTTGTATCTTTTGTATATAGACTAAACATTCTTTGTTTTTTCTTCAGTGATTTGAGCAATATACATTCTGTTCTTGGCTCTGGATTATGGTCATCTTTACATTTTTATAAACCATTATTGAACCTTTTTTCTCTGCTTATTATGAGGGAAGCAGGATCCCAGGCTTTGACCAAGCTACGACTACTGATGTGTAGCCATCTCCAGTTTTCTTTGCAAGAGAAACTATGCTTTAGGTGGTTGGCATAAGGAGTTCTGTGGACAGAGGAGCACAAAAAATCATCCATATGGAAAGGGGAAAACTTTTAGCATAGCCTGGGCTCAGCCTAGTCCCAGACTCCTCCTAGGAGTCTCACTTCTGAAACCTTTGGCAGAAGCGGCTATGCATTGGAGTCACAGTTATTCTTTATACGGCAGCGTGTCTGGTTCTCGAATGTTCAAATATGGCACATAACTGAGGAGAGGGAATTTTTCCTGCTTTGACACGAAGCAAAGCACAACACTGGAATTTGAAGACCAGAGGAATTCACAGAGCTGAGTCTGTTTCCTAAGATTGCTCAAGATGCCTTTCTTCCGAAGAGAATAGGAAAGAAAGGTAAAGTTAAAACAACATATAGATTTCACTAAAATCAGTTGCAATCAGTTCTTTCAGCTACATGATGGTAGGGGACTTAAGGTTGGTATATTTATTTTGCATTTAGAATGCTGTTCATGGATGTGCAGCGACCTCTGGTGATAATCACCTTGGATGTCATGTGGGTACTCCCAAAAGAGACCTGGTGTGGTGTCTTGTAAGGCCTGTGCTAATGAGAGAGTAATGAGCAGAACTGAAACAGATACTGTTGAACTGCCATAGAGCAACTGAAAAGAAGTATCTGTGAGTGTGTGTGATATAGTAGTTCTGAGCGTCCTAGAAATTATTGGAGTAGGTTTTTCCAGGAGATACAGGCCTTAAATTAGTAGGCACGGTTGTGGAAAGATAACTTATATAATTAAATCCAAGAAACATATCAAAACTTTGGACTCCCCTGATTGAAAGCAAGGACTTTAATATGCTTTTATTTCCCACTCCTTAATATTTTCTAATATGATCTGGAATTAGATACATGGATTTTTATTAATACATTTTTCTTATTCTTATTAAAGATCTTGTCTTTCAAGAATAATTTTCAGTCTTGCAATTTAATTTTGCTGTATCACCACTCTGATTTGAAAGAAACCTATACATTTTGCTGGTAATAATGTTCTCTGGAGTTCTATTATACTACAATTCCTTTGTTTCTGTCTTTTTATTTTCCATTCATTTCTTCTAGAGTATATCTTTGTGTAAGACCCCATGATGTGGGCACCTGGGTGGCTCAGTTGGTTAAGCGACTGCCTTCGGCTCAGGTCATGATCCTGGAGGCCCTGGATCGAGTCCCACATCGGGCTCCCTGCTCAGCAGGGAGTCTGCTTCTTCCTCTGACCCTCCCGACCCTCCCCCCCTCTCATGCTCTCTCTCTCTCAGTCTCTCTCTCTCAAATAAATAAAATCTTGAAAGAAAAAAAAAAAAAAAAAGACCCCATGATGTGTGTGTAATTTGAGCCTCTGACTATCTTGATAATTTCCTCTCATTACTTTTAGATATTAATAAAAGCTTGGCTTGGTGGTCTCTAACATTTTTATTCTCCACTGAACCTCAGAAGCTTACAGCTAACTGCCTACTGGTTATCTCCACTTGAATGTTTAAAAGATATCTCAGGTTAGATAATGTAACTGCATCAGTGTGAAATTTCAGGGCCATAAAAATGACATTGTGGCTATACGGGAGAATATTTTAGTCCTTGGGAGGTACATAATTCTAGTTCTTAGGAGATACATAAAAGATGGAGGGCCATCTTTCCTTTGTGATATCAGATACAATATTAGATGTTGTGGCAGTTATGAAAATGTGCCCCCCAGATCTGTTGTGAAGAACATAACTGACTTCCCCAGTTGCTGCTCTTCTTGATCCATCCCCATGCTCAAGACAGGGACACATTTCCCATAGGCTTCTCCCAGCCATGACTCTGCACAATCAGGGTATTAATGCAAGCCCATTCCTACAAGGAATGAAATTTTTTAACAGGTAACTTTGGCTCAAGGACTTCCCACTGGCCAACACTTTCTTAGAACTATGCTGCCTTTTGGGACTCTTCCTCCCTAATCCTCCCTCCTTCTCCTTCTCCTTCTCCTTCACAGGAGTCTCAGGCTCACCCTCCCTTCCCTTGCTTCTTGCTTCTCCACTTTTATCTTTCAAAGTTCTCCCTTCTGGCTGGCCCATGGGCAGTTGCTTTTAAAGCCCCCAAGCACACTCCTGCCTCAGAGCCTTGCACCTTACAACTCCTCCCCTCTGGGACACTGTGTCAGATATCATTCTGGCTCACTCTTGGACTTTCTTCAAGCTCTGCTCAAAGATCGTCTTTTCAGAGAGGGCTTCTTGAGTCACTTATGAAAACTAGAACACCTATCTCCATATTCCCTTTCCACCTTACTGTGTTTTGTGTCTTTTCCTGATATTTGTCACTATATGATATATAGGTATTTGTTTGTTGTGTATCTTTCCCCCTTGAATGTAAGTCTCATGAGAGGAACAAGTTTTTTTCCGGTTTGCCTACTGTTGTATCCTCAGTGACTCTAACAGGGCTTAGCATATAGTACCCTCTCAATAAATAATTGTTCAGTAAATGAGTGGGAGCACAATGGGTTAGTTAAAACCCTATCCCCCCAAAATGCTACAGACTGTTATTCTATTGCCTTCTGTCATGCAAAGTCACCAAGGAAAAACCTAGAGTAAACATGATTTTTATCTTTTGTTTAACTTAGTTTCTTTCTTGGATGCTTGTAGGATATCTTCAA
This sequence comes from Phoca vitulina, assembly GCF_004348235.1. Taxonomy (NCBI): domain Eukaryota; kingdom Metazoa; phylum Chordata; class Mammalia; order Carnivora; family Phocidae; genus Phoca; species Phoca vitulina. The sequence continues at coordinate 40,635,428 of NW_022589705.1, read as the reverse complement.
TCACTAAAAATTTTTATAATTTCCCAAGAAATGTTTAGATGTGGCTGAATGGTCCCACATAATAGATAAGTGATATTCATGAAGGAAAATTTGAGAGCCTTCTCTTAGTTCCGCCTTGGTTTCTGGTGTTGCTTTGTTTCAAAGTTCTGTGTTTGAGTTAACAGAGAATTATTTTCCTATCTAATCCATCTATATTAGTTTCCTATGGCTGCCATGACAAATTATCACAAATGTGGTGGCTTCACACAACAGGAGTTGATTCCCTCACAGTTCTGGAGGCTAGAAGTCCAAAATTAAGGTGTCAGCAGAGTTTCATTCTCTCTAGAAGCTCTAGGGGAAATTCTGTGCTTGGCTTCTTCTACTTCTGGTGGTTCTCGGCCACATCATTCCAATTTCTGCCTCTGTCTTTATATCGCCTTCTCCTGTGTATGTCTCTGTCTCCTCCTCTTCTGTCTCTTATAAGGACATTTGCTATTGGATTAAAGGCCCACCCAGATCATCCAGAATGATCTCATCTTGAGATTCTTAATCACATCTACAAAACCCTTATATTCCAAATAAAATGATATTCACAGAATCTGAAGATTAGAAGATGGACATATCTTTTTGAGGCCACCATTCAAACCACTGTGTTATCCATGCTGCAGTTAAGATCGTTTCCTTCAAAAGATTAGCAAATCACACATACATACACACACACACACACACACATACACACACACACACAAAAGATTAGCAAATCACTGATTTGTACTATTGTATATTGTGTACATATTTCAGTGCTCCTGTAAATTTGTGAGTATATGTATTTGTGATGTGTGTGTAAAAATGTATATGTGTGTTTTGTGGTTTTTGTGGATTTTTTTTGATATTTCAAAAGGAAGCTCAAGAGTACCCAACAACCTGTGTCTTCCAATTTAGATATTCAGGATGTGTATTAAATGATACAGCCAATTGTTTTTCAGGCAAAATTTCTCCCTAGTTTTCTGCTATCAGCTAGAAAATTTTGATATAATAATTTTATATATTTTAATATGCTGTATGGAATATTATCAAAGTAGCATAATAAATATAAATGGATGGCAAAAGCTAAGTATTATTTTTTTTTAAGATTTTATTTATTTATTTGACACACAGAGCAAGAGAGAGATCACAAGCAGGGGGGCAGAGGGAGAGGGAGAAACAGGCTCCCGGCCGAGCAGGGAGCCTGATGCGGGGCTCGATCCCAGGGTCCTGGGATCATGACCTGAGCTGAAGGCAGACACTTAACCGACTAAGTCACCCAGGTGCCCCAAAAGCTAAGTATTATTTAATTTATTCATTAAATACACATTTCTGGAATGACTGCTATATGCCAAGCACCATGCTAAGTATAGAGATAAGTACGATATATATTGTACTCAAAGATTTTGCAATATTTTAGAAGGGTATAGCATAACATAAATAGCTATACATCAAAAGAGAAAATACTCAGTATCCAAAGAGAGAATGAAATCAAGTGGCATATGAGTCAGGAAGAAAGACAAAAGACAAAAATTTTGGGAGAGATGTGCATTAAAAAGAATTAATAGACTTTTTTTAAAAGAGCAGTTTTAGGGTCAGAGAAAATTTGAGAGGAAGGTACAGAGATTTTCCATATAACCCCTCTTTCCCAACACATGCATAGCCCCCCACACATATTGTCAACATCCCCCCCTCCCGAGTGGTATATTTACAAAGTTGATGAACCTGTATTACATGTCATATCACCCAGAGTCCATAGTTTACTTAATGATTCACTCTTGGTATTATACATTCTATGGGGTTGAACAAATTTATCATGACATGTGTCTATCATTATAGCATCGTCCAGGGTGGTTTTACTGCCCTAAAAATTCTCTAAGCTCTATCTATTCCTCCCTTTCTTCTCCCCACCAACCCTGGCAACCACTGATCTTTTTACTGTTTCCATAGTTTTGCCTTTTCCAGAATGTCATATGGTTGGACTTATACAGTATGCAGTCTTTTCAGATTGGCTTATTTCATTTAGTAATATGCAATAAGTTCCCTCCATGTCATTTTATGGCTTGATAGCTCATTTCCTTTCTGCACTGAAATTATTCCATTGTCTGGATGCACCAAAGTTTATTTACCCATGCAACTACTGAAGAGTACCTTGGTTGCTTCCAAGTTTGAGAAATTGTGAATAAAGTTTCTATAAACATTAATGTGCAGATTTTTATGTGGACATATTTTCAGCTCCTTTGGGTAAATACTAAGGAGCACGATTGCTGGATCTTTTGGTAAGAGTCATGTTTCCTTTTGTAAGAAACTGCCAAACTGTTTTCCAAAGTGGCTGTCCCATTTTGCATTCTCACCAGCAATGAAGGAGATTTCCCATTGCTCCACATCTCACTAGCATTTGGTGTTGAGATGTTCATTTTGGTCCTTTACCACATATGTATGAAATGATTGAATAAATAGATTTGCATGAATTTTCATGCATGTGTAACTACCAGAGGTAGAAATCTCTGTAAGTATAAGCCAGAAATTATGTGGAAGAAATCCTAACATATTTGGAGGAGTGAAACTGCAAGTAAACATTTGCTAGATGTTTTCTATGTTTAAATTTATACACTAAAAACTGCTGTTTGAAAATAAGCATTTCAGATTTCACATGATCCATTGTATGCATCCAATTGCTCAAACAAAAGGAGAAAAGAACAAGAAAGAATTCTAGCAAGACCACCAGGGGCAGGTGCTGGGATTTGCTTCCGTGAAGTGTCTTTCTTGACTTTCACTTTGCTTTTGAGGATAGGCACAGGGCTTGAGAAATACTTCAAAGAAGTTTTCTGGCCAGCTATGTTTTGCCAAGCTGTCGTAGCTTTCTCAAAGCTTTCAAAATTATCAAATACCAACATACATCTCCCACACTATTACTTTATCAGGAAAGGACACTGCAAACAGCATCGCAACTTCCAGAATTCTTTATCATGTCATAAAGCAGCTGCAGTCAAACTGCAGTGCCTCCACTTAAGCTGTAACAACGCAATGTCGGCATTAAGATGTCACGTTCCACAGATACCAGTTTGAGCAATAGCTGTAATAAGTGTCAGAGGAAACATTATCACACGGTACCTCTTTCAAGTCGGGAATGTGACTTTTATCAATCTTTGAAAGTAATGGTTTGACTTCGAATTTCATGCCACCTTAAAAGGGAAAAAATGGCTCATTCTTAGTTGTACTGTCCAGAATTTTGATGAGTTTTGCTCTTTTCTTATCTTTGGCATATTTTACCTCCATCCATAGTCATCATCAGATACCCATTGGCTTCTAGGTGGGGAGAAATTACTGGGATTTTCTTAAGAGTTCCTATGACATTTAAATGTTCTTCCTGATATCTGACAACCCCTTACAACACTGCCAGCATGGATGATATCTATTGAATATCCAGTGTGTAAAAAACAAAAACAAAAAAGCCACCAACTTCTAATATCTGAAGATTCAAAGACAGGAAAAGGATGGTTCATGCTTTTAAGGTGCTTGCAGCTGAGTGGAGGATCCAAAAGTACATATAAGTGACGAAGAGTTAACATTTAATAGTGTTTTGCAAATCACTAAGGTCTTACAGACTTACTGTTTAATCCTTACCATCACCTGACAAGACAATTCTTAAAGATAAGAGAATTTTAGGCAACATATTAAGAAATAAATAATTTGAGTAATTTTTTTTAAAAGATCCTAGGCAGAGCTGGACTAGAGTCTAAGTTTTGTTTCTCTAAATCCACTGTTCATTCTACTACACTACAGCTGTAAGAGTTTAAACTAGAAAGGAAGATGGTTGTAAAGTGAGGAAATTGGTAGAGACTTCACTAGGAGAGGCTACTTAATCTGATTGCTAAGGATAAGAGGACTGACATAACCTGAAAAGCTGGCAAGAGTAAGGACATAAGTCATGTTATAGCAGTGGGCATTTGCTGGATCTTGTCAGGTCCACTGTGTAGAAGACTACTGCAGGTACTCTTACGTGAAACGTCCTCCTGATCACAAAACTCTCTGTGTAGGAACCTTCTGAAAGTTTTCCCAGTTGGGCCAAATCTGAAAAACTAAGAGTAACATGCAAGCCAGGGAAGAAACAAAAGCCCTGGATTGCTTTGCTTTTTAATTTTTTTCAGTGTAATGGCTTCTTCTTAGGAAGCTACTCCTCCTAAGAAATGGCTTTTATTTTATTTTTTTTTTAAAGATTTTATTTATTTATTTGAGAGAGAGAATGAGAGACAGAGAGCATGAGAGGGAGGAGGGTCAGAGGGAGAAGCAGACTCCCTGCTGAGCAGGGAGCCCGATGTGGGACTCGATCCCGGGACTCCAGGATCATGACCTGAGCCGAAGGCAGTCGCTTAACCAACTGAGCCACCCAGGCGCCCAAGAAATGGCTTTTAAATTTGAGGGCTAAATTAACCATTTTGAGATATGTAATCATTTATAATCTTTGGAAACATAAAGGGTTAGCACATCTTCTAGAAGACCTAATGCCTTAAGGTGATTTCTAACTAAGGTTATTTGTTCTTTTGCTCAATATTTAAAATTGTTCACACATCCCCATTTACGTGTCATAAAGTGGAGATATATATGTATTTATTATTATTTATTATTATGAGGAATATATCATTTGTTTGAGCTGTCATCCTCAATCTTTCTTTTGAGGAATCAACTAATTCTCTGATGCTGACATTTCATTTCCTTTATTTATTTCTCTATTGAGAAAACACTATGTGTCAGGTGTATGCCACATGAATTTTTTTCACAAGTATTATTTCACTTAATTTTTATTTTAAAAACTCACAATCCTGAATAAGAGAAATTTGAAGTTCAGTAAATTAATTTCTTCCCCCAAAGTCACTCAGTAGGCTTAATAGCAGAACTGATATTTGAACCTAAGCGCTCTGATTCCCAGTCCTGTATTCTTTCCACGTTCCACCCACACTCTTTAACCAACTTTCATCATCTCCGAGAGACCAGACACAAATTGATGTTTGCATTTGTTCCTTTGACTATACAGGGTGTGTGAGTAACATTTACGACTGTTGTTTCCATCATTATAGAGTTAAATAGAGCTACACACAAATCAAAACCAACCCCCCCCCAAAAAAAAAATCAAAAACCAAAAAAACAAAGCGTACTAAATTCTTTAGGAACAAAATGTTCTGCAGTACTGGGTAAGTGCAGAATACAAAGTATCCACAACTTGTTGGATAGTTTATAGACTTCTTTAGAATACTAATCATCTGTCATTTCCATGCTGCATGCAAAGTCTGGGTAGCTGTTGGTAAGCATGAATAAAATCACCCAGTATCTTTTGGTTTTGTTTCAGCTGGTAGATTCCTGAGTAATCTAGTCACATAAAGCCAACATCATGAAATATGGATGTTGTTGAACTATTTAATCACATATCACAATTTCTATTAACACATTCTCATTAGATTTTCTAAACACCATGGAGGCAATTCATGCTTCAGCTTAGCTCCTCCTTCAGCTCCCATAGGTCCCCTCCACCACCACCTCCACTCCCCCACCCTTTCTGTCTTCTTCATTTGGTCCTGTTTTCTCTTTCCGCTCTGTGTTCAGCCTTTTCTCCTTAGTCACTATTTTCTGTGCTTTGTTGTACTTACTTTCTTTTAACTTACAGACTTCACTATTTTAACACTCATCCTCTTTGCTTCCATTAAAAACAATATTCAAAACAAATGTTCCCAGATCAATGCAAAAGATGAGAAATTCAGTCCATACTTTCCAATTTAACTTTTCTTAAATCACTCTGTGTGGCAACTGTCAAAGCATGTGTGGAGGACAGCAAATGAATTTTGAAGCCAACTAGATGTGGATTCTAATCATAACTCTGACACTTTTACTAAATGGGTGGCCTTAGGAAAATTATTTTAAGCTTCTCAGCCTTAAATACTTAGGTGTAAGATGAAGTATTAATATCACCATATAAGGCTACAGTGGAGAGTAAATGAGATGAGGAATTCAAAGTACCTAGCTGTGTTACCCTAGGGAAGTTACTTAACCTTGCTGCAATTCCATTTATATTCAAAATGTTATAATAATTATATCTACTTCATGGGGTTGTATGACATTGTTAACTATAATTGGTTAACACACATTGCTTAGAACCATGCCAAGTACATGGGGTATATAAGTGTTAATTATTATTATTACCTAATGCCTAATACCATGCCTAGCGAAGATCTCCTATAGGTAATACATAGGTAATACTTTCTACAAATGGGATACTAACAAACTTGTTTTTGGGTTACTGACTTGTCAAAAGGGGATAAGGGCTCAATGCATAGAAAGCATAACTGGACAGATGTAGAACATACTAGAAAAGCATGATCAATAGGACATGGTGACTAATTTTATGAAGGGGTTAAAGGACAGGGAGGAATCAAGGAAGATTCCCTGGTCCTTATTTGGGTAACTTGATTCATGGTGATAGCCTGCACTTTGGTCAGGAAGAAGAAGGGCTCAGGATTAGATAGTTCAAGGACTAAAGAGTCTATGGCCTTGAGCAGCACAGATGTTCATGTTGGAAAAAAGGTTTATTGGAGTGGAAGGAAAAAAAGATGAGACTAGTGGATTGAAGAGGAGCTGGTCAGTAAAGAAGTAGAAGAAGTAAGTGTAAGAAAAGCCTTCAAGAACGTTGACTATGATGGGGAGGAGAACAATAGAATGTTGCCCTGTGAAAAAAGCAGGATGTTGTATCAGTAGCTACACTGATTATTCACAATCATGATGTTCCTTGAGCTGCTATAATTTGCCAAGTCCTAGAGAGCAAAGAATAAAAAACTCATTTAAGAAGAGTTTTGCTCTCGGGCGCCTGGGTGGCTCAGTCGTTAAGCGTGCCTTCAGCTCAGGTCATGATCCCAGGGTCCTGGGATCGAGCCCGGGATCGAGCCCCGCATCAGGCTCCCTGCTCAGCGGGAAGCCTGCTTCTCCCTCTCCCACTCCCCCTGCTTGTGTTCCCTCTCTCGCTGTGTCTCTCTCTGTCAAATAAATAAATAAAATCTTTAAAAAAAAAAAAAAAAGAACAGTTTTGCTCTATCTGGGGAAATAGGGGATATGTGGAAAAAGAAAAAAATAATAATAACAGAGCGTGTACAAAGTACCAAATGTATGGAACTGAAAATTGTGTTATTGGCATTTAGTCTCAGATTTATTGGTGTGGGCTAGAATATTTGGCTAAGATTTCAAAAAGGAGGCAAGATTTCAACTTGTTCTTGAAGCAAGGCTAGGATTCAGGAGGTCAGGAAAAGCATGGGGAGTGAGTAAATGGGGTGAATAGAGCTTCAGACTTATGCATGGCAGTCAGTGATTAGAGGGGTAGAGTGAGAAGTGTTTATTCAGCTCATTTCCTTATCTTTACTGGAAAGGTGGGTTTGTTCTAAAGCTTTTTCTGTGTCCTGCATAATATCTAGCAGTGTGGTGGATGCCAAATAAATATTACCCAAATATTTGTTGGGTAAATGCTGATTATATAGGTAGCTGACAGATAAGAATTTGCCTGGAGTAAGATTAAAATGGGAAAATTAAGGTATTAAGTCTCAGAGAATTTATTCAGAGTCATAAATTTGGACCTTTATAGGAAACATGAAACAACAATTTGACCTGAGTAACTACAGAATTCATTCTATGGAATTTAGGAAAAGTTACAGCTGAATATAATCTCCCCCATAAAATCTCCCCCATTGTTCCAGTTTTTCTTGCCATTTATTCCTCCAGTATCAAGAAGAAATTTTAATTCAATAAGAGTTTATTGATCACCGATTATTTCCCTGGTTCATGGGTCTTACTCTTATGGAACTTATAATCTTATTGGAGACAAGCACTGCGAAAGCCTGGCTAAGAAGAAATCACTGAACAGGATGTTGAAAAATGGGGATATTTATTTAGAGGAAATTGGAAGTGGATTCAAACTTGGAGAAGACAGCATGAACAAAGGGGAGGCAGGAGCTGAGGGTATTGTGGGGACAGTCACACAGCATTGACAAAGGGTTAGAACTAAAGTAGCCCTAAACCGTCATGGTTGATAACTTATATTTCTGTGACTAATACTTCTATCCCACGGGGATAGACTATCTAGTGTCTTGAAAAAAAACCTACAGCTCCTCTTCTCAGCAACTGAAGAGAAGCTGAATGGTTCAGTGAGTTTTTAAAAAATAGACCTGTTCGTTTCTTTTGAATTTTCAAAGTGTCCTTGATGGAAGGCATGTGGGACTAAGTACATTTTTAACCTGGCCTTTTGCACAAATATGGGCATTTAGTCTCCCTGTGCTAAGAAGAGATAGAGATACCCCCGTAAAAGCCATAGCTTCGGATTAGTTCAATAGGTAAACGGTTCCTTTCCTGAGTTCCCTACAAATCCCTGCCTCCCAAAGGGCTGCAAACACATTCCCCTGAAGCCATACTTTTTAAACACTCATTGGTGGCTCAGGTTAGAAGGAGACACTCCCTTAGAGGTCGAGCTCTGCAGGAGCATAGCCTCTTTTTGTCAGAGATAGAGCCACCTCGCCTGCTCTCACGGAGTTGCCCAGGTCCGAAGCTGCTCTACTTAATTCACGAATCCTTCTTTGCTGATAAAGCCCAGCTCTCCTCTCAGCTGTTATTTTTAAGCTCAGCCCTCCTCTGCTCAACACATGTACACCTACTTCAGGGTCTTTAAACAGGAAACTTGGCACACAAAATATCAATGGTGCCTGCCACGCCAAACTCAAAAGATTTTTCTTCTCTTACGTGTTTTTATATATTTGTGTTCTTAATCTCTCCTCTCTCTGGCCTTGTTTCTTTGTCCCCATTAGCGTCCAGGATTTAATTTTATCCTGCAGAGATAGAGGGTTAAAACAGACCTTGTGTGTTTGACTGTTTATGCTCAGAAGGCAGGTTGCCAAAGAAATCAGTTTTGGATCTGGATTCTTAAACATGGGTAGGAAGAGTCCTAGCACACTTTTCAGTAGGAATCGTTGGCGCCCTTAGCATCTATATAACACACTTAACAGAGGCTGGAGACATGCTTAGATCCTCAGAGATCAGGGAAAATGAAGTAGGTGAAGCAGGAAAAATAACAGTTATTAGTCAGGGGCTGAATCAGGTAAACTTGGCAAAAAAACAATAACAAAAACAACAAAAAAAAAGAGTTCAGATTTTGCAGTTAGCATGCCTAAGATGCCTCATCGTCATACGATTATACCCTGGACATAAGCAAAACTGTAGCCATACCTAGAAACAGCAATTATACTTGCTTGTTGATTCTAGGACACTAATTCGTAGAAACCTCACAATCAATAGCATGAGTGTGTGTCTTTCAATTTATTCAGTCACTATCACTCTTCCACTTGCATTTCATGGTGTTGAGCAAATAATAAGTGAAGAGTATGGTGTTTTCTTCACCTTACTCTCAATAAATGGGTTTAACCACAATACAAATCTTATAATCCACCTCTTCAATCCCACTGGCAATGGGACAAATCCAATAGCTTTAGAGGTAAGCCTTCAAATACACTTCTACTGACAGACTGAAGTTTGTTTTAGAAAAAGTCAAGGTTCTACAATCCTTTGCATTCATTGGAGTGTTCTGTTTCCATGGTTTCCGAGAGTTCACTGAAATTAGGCTTTCAATGTTTAGAAGTTAATGATATGGGGCTTTGGTAAAGTCCTTCTCTCTTACCTATATTATGTTCAAGATCTGTATATCACTATTCCTGAATGAGTTTGGGGGTCTATTTTGCTGTCAGTGTGTGTTTTCCCCGACATGCCTTTTCTTAAGAACCAATGGTAGATACAAGCTATCTTAAATCAGTTTGTATGAAGCCAAATAGGGTTGCTTTCTGGCAGCATGAAAAATAAAATTACAGTTTTCATTTTTAGTGAGGAACTAGCTTCACAGGGACTAATAGGGAAACCTGGCCCTTGTCAAGGAGGGGTGCCCTGAGGAAATAAAATTCAAAAAAAATACAGTTCCAGTGGCCTCACTTTTCTGGCAGAAACAACAACAACAACAAAATCTTCTGATTATGGCAGGAGCCCTGGAACAGTTTATGTTGGTCCCAAAGGTACAAAGATGTCCAGAATATTAGGTGGAGGCTTTACTAGGCTATGAAGCAAACAAAGTACCTGATTTCCTATGTAACCCTACAATTGTTAACCAGGTTTCTGTGTGCAGCCCAAATTGTGAGGGGCCTTCAGGTGGTTGCCGAGGGTCCAATCACCATACAACATACATAATAAGGAAATATCAACAAATATCTCTGAACCTAAATGTGTTGTCTCCATTGCCTGAGGCTCAAACCCAGGCTCCCCAGCAGTCACCCCTCATGAAGATACTGAGTTTTTTTATTTGTTTTTGTTCCGTATGATGTAAGAAGCAGAGATAGAAAGATAAAATCAGAGGAAGAAAAATGTCAAAAAAAAAAAAAAAGAAAGAGAGAGAGCGTACGCGAGAATACATCTGTGACTACAAGGAGATGATCTACATGACTTGGAAGTATTTTTTTAGGAAAGGGCACAAAGCTCCAAAGCGAGGAGAGGTGAGCTGTACTGCATTTCAAGGATCTAGGAAGCACCTTACATTATACTTGAAACAAACTGGAAGCAGATGAGGGTACGGGGATTACATATCGAGAGGTACAGAGCCACATTTAGTTTGGTAGTGGCAAAGGTTGAGAAAGGGTTTTTAAGGGGAGCTTAATAGAAGAGAACAGTGTAGTTGCCTCTGCTGAAAGTCAAGAAGGTGGTAACTCCCCAGAGGGAGGTCTGGAGCAGAAAGAGAGTTCTGGGCCATCAAGTAGTACCACCAGCAAAATGTGGCAGCCAGCAGATCCGGGACTCCTCAGCATCAGGTCTGAATGATTGCTTGTCAGGCAGATGTGTTTGTAAACTAATGACTTTCACAGTGTGATGAGATTCAAAATGAAGCCTAATTGCTTCCACTGATTTAACCCTTGGAATGCTTCCAGGCATGCCAATAGCCATGTGTCTTTAATCATGTAAGTTAATCACCTTCAGGCATTTATCAGAAAACAGTGGCTTATAGCAAGTCTGGGGAGCATTGCTGTTGCGTTATTCGGTTTACACTTTTGAGGCTGTCATCTCTTCAAATAAGGACACTGAGAGGTTGGCCATGGTGCCCTTAAACTAGTGTTTGTTAGTAGCAACTGACACAAACAATTACATGGCTCTATAATTCAGAAAAAAACGAATTAATATTTATGTGATTTTTTTAAGTGACAAAAAAAAGTCTTAATGGTAGCAGAGTGAGAGTAGCAAGTCACCTTGAACCTTCTAAGGCCATCATGAACTTCAGTCTGGCTCTGGAAGAAAGTCAGAATTGGAAAATGGTCTAATAATCAGGCCAGTCTGATTAATAGTGACAATTAGTATTGGACTATAGTGCATAACCAACTGATTATGAATCATTTGAGCACTTTAGGTAAATTTTCAATATAGGCAATTAAAATGAAAAGACTCATGATGCTTACATAATGACTTCATTAAATTAACTCAGTTCTGAGGTTGGAGTAAAAAAAAAATGTCATAAAGAAAAAGAACCAGCAGAATTTAACTTCCATTCACTTTTGTTTAAAAGAAAACTGGAGAAAATACTTAAAAGATATAAATACACACACACACATACACACACACACACACACACACCACATTGAAAACAGCTTATTCATTTCTGAAAGTGAACTGTGTTACTATGGAAGAAAGAACTGAAGGTCAGAGCATGGATTGTGTTCACACTGGATGAAGTAAATCTTGCCTTCAATTATATTTTGTATTCTGCTAAGTGCATGCATTGTTAAGGTTAAAAGAACTTTATTGTGGAGTCATCTGTAAGGGACAGACATTTCAAAGAGATAAGTAGTCAGTTCTGTTACGTAAACAATTGACCCAAATCATTTGCTTCATGATAAAAGACAAAGCTGGAGGCAACTCCAAACACTGCGGTATCAATGCGGTCAGGAGAACAAAGATTCCTTTAGGTGAAATGCAGTCATTCAGTCAAAGCAGCAATAGTTTTATAGAATTAGACAATGGGAATGGAAGGAGAAGAGACTCTCTAGGGCTAAGAGTGAGTTGAAATACTCCATAGTGAAGTCAGTTTCTCCTGTGGGTTTTGATTCAGAAAGTCACATTGCTTCCAAGACTCATCTCTTGATACCTACCAAGTACATGGCTTTATCATTTACAAAGGGCATTGTTTGTAAGTTGTACAAACACTCTGTAAGCTAGGTCCCCCATGTATTAATAACAACCAATACCTATTTAGCAGTTCAGAATTTACAAAATTCCGTGTATGATCTCTTTTTTTTTAAGATTGTATTTATTTATTTGAGAGAGAGAGTGAGCGAGAGAGAGAAGGAGCTGGGGGGAGGGAGAAGCAGACTCCCCGCTGAGCAGGGAGCCCAACATGCAGCTCCATCCCAGACTCCGGGATCATGACCTGAGCAGAAGGCAGACATGTAACCGACTGAACCAACCAGGCGCCCCTCCGTGTATGATCTCTTAACATTCTTCATTCCTCTCAAAAGTTTTAAAGATGAGAAAGGAAAATTCAAAAAGTTAAAATTATTATTTGTCCAAATTCATGGGACTACTAATAGCAAAAAACAGGTATTCTGACTCCAGGTCCTTTTCCTACATACTACCTTCTCTTTATTTCTTAAGACCTTCTCTTCTATTTTAATGATCTTTTCCAGAATTAATTCTCACAGTCACTATATTCTTCTCTAGGTCTCTGACAGTAAAAGCCATTTTACATTCTAGCTTATGTATGATAATGTCTCTTCCTGTCAGTTTGCATTTCATTCCCAATCAGATTGTCATCTCTTTGAAAGCAGGCACTGTGGTTTCTACCTCAGAATGAGGCCTTCACAGCAGGAAGGGTAAACCTGTGCAGATAACCACGTTGGTGACTGCCATTCCAGCATACCGTTTCTCCTGTAATGCATGATAACCAAAGACAGCAATAAAGCCCTTTGAGCTACTGATGCTGCAAGGTTGACTTGGCACACTCATCAGCTAAGCTACTTGCTTTGGAGCTTGAGCCTCACTCAACACAACTAAATTACAAGTCCGCAAACAGTGCGGACTATTAGAATCACACTCATTTACATGAAAACAAAATGTTAAATCCAGAAATGCCAAAAATTACTGTAAGAAAGAAGGGCTTGTTGATGTTTATATCTCGAACTTTCTTGTATGGCTACCAAACCTACTGCTATCAGGAGAGCATTCCTCAGCAGCATGTCACCCTTAAAGATGTTTCCACAGAGCAAGTGTGTGTGTGTGTGTGTGTGTGTGTGTGTGTGTGTGTACTGCTTATGTGTACATATGTGTATATTACAACATCTGTTCACCATTGCCCTCCTTCCTTTCTCTGTAACCTATCTCTTCTCATCTCCTGCCCCTTATTTCTCAATACCTTCCCCCCAGATGGTAGGACTTGTGCTAAAGTGCTAGTTCAATCAATTACTGACAGGTTTGTTCATCTATCAAATTCAAATCCAAAGGGCCTGACTCACAGGGCTATTTCTACCAAATGTTATGTGCATGAAGATGCTCTGTAAAGCGTCATGTGTAACAGAAAACTGCCTCCCCCCCCAGAATTTTATATAAAAGCAAACAGATAAAAATGAACCTCCTGGGTGGTCTCCTAAGGAAGAAGAAGTCTTAGAATTCCCATCACCTTGTTTCCGTTCACTCTTTTTATCCTGATGACATTCTTTGTGTTCCTAGCTGGATTCCCAGGTCAGATTGCAAGTTTCCTGTTTGCAGGGACTGTGCTTCGTTCATCTACATGTGACCTATTAACCACACTCTAGAAGGGAAGAAGGTTAGTGTTTGCCTGCTGTGTCTTTGTGGATCAGAGGTGTATTAGATTTATTTCCATGTAGCTTGTTGACTTCATTCTCATTACCTTATAGTCATACATTGAACACAGAACTTTTTAGCACTAGCTGGCTGGTCTTCCTTCACTCAAGCAGACTTTCTGGAATTTCTGTCTAGACATCAAGCGGGAAGAGTCCTGGCTCCTCAGGGCCTATCTGGATGATGTGGAAGTCAGCTTCTCCTAAAAAAGGCAAATTTTGGAGCCTGAGAATTGAATGCTGTCTCCACCTCTTACTAGCTGTGATCCTGGCCATCTTATGCAACCACTGTGATCCTCAGTTATCCATCCATAGGGTGCATAGGCTAATACCAACCATATAGTGGATCCATGAGGAATGGAAAAATCAGTGCTTGCCCAAACGAGGCTCTCATCCAGTATTTACTCCCTTTTTTCTTGACTGCTACCCTCGCTGTTACTGCCCCGCAATTTTCACTACTCTCATTCCTCTCAAAACTTGCCATTCAGAACAAATCTCAGTAATAAACTCTTGAAGTTATCACTAATAATAATTGTACCACTTCTGTTGTCTTAACTGACTTCAGCTCTAAGCTCATCCCCTTCCCTAGGTATCCTCAACCCCGATGCTGATGACTCTCTGACCCACCACAAGGGCCACCACAAAGCCTTAGTGCTGTCACTGATTAGCACAGATTCTCTCAGCTTCACCCCGCCTATCTCTATTTATTTAACTCCAGATAGGAGCTATCACTCGGCACTAACTAAAAAATGAATGGCTGAATCTTAGAGGTAGTTCTAAAAATTAGTTTCCATTGTTACTGAGTGGTTAGAGGAGTGGACAAATCCAAAAGACTATCTTGAATTAAATAGAAAATTTCATTTTGTTCCAGCACTTCCTGAAGTTCTGCAGTATTATTTTCATAGCATCCTTTTTGACATTTGGTTCCATTTGCTGCTATGAACTCAGATCGCCTTGTGTTCCTAAATTGTCACTTCATCCTTTGTTTCGTGTAATTTGCTATTGTTTGTTAAGAACACAAGAGTTCATGTTCATTTTTTTTTTTAAGATTTTATTTAGTTGGGGCGCCTGGGTGGCTCAGTCGTTCAGCGTCTGCCTTCAGCTCAGGTCATGATCCCAGGGTCCTGGGATCGAGCCCCGCATCGGGCTCCCTGCCCGGCGGGAAGCCTGCTTCTCCCTCTCCCACTCCCCCTGCTTGTGTTCCCTCTCTAGCTGTCTCTCTCTCTCTGTCAAATAAATAAATAAAATCTTTAAAAAAAAAAAAACATTTTATTTAGTTATTTGAGAGAGAGAATGAGAGAGAGAGCATGAGAGGGGGGAGGGTCAGAGGGAGAAGCAGACTCCCCGCCGAGCAGGGAGCCCGGTGCGGGACTCGATCCTGGGACTCCAGGATCATGACCTGAGCTGAAGGCAGTCGCTTAACCAACTGAGCCACCCAGGCATCCGAGTTCATGTTCATTTTAATTTGATAAAAATAATAGTTTTTTGTCTGGTGAGTCCAATCTTGCCAAGCACAACATTGACTTTAAAGTTTCTCAGCGTCCCACTTCAGCCACTACCCTTTTCATAAAAATGCATAGGATTTGGGATGCCTGGGTGGCTCAGTCAATTAAGCCTCTGGGTCCTGGGATCAAGCCCGGCAACAGGTTCCTTGCTCAGTGGGGAGCCTGCTTCTCCCTCTGCCTGTCGTTCCCCCTTCTTGTGCTCTCTCTCTGTCTCTCTCTGACAAATAAAATCTTTAAAAAAAGCACAGGATTTTTAGTAAGACAATCCCTTCTAATTGGGTATGTTATTGCCTTGTGCTTATGAACTCCACACTAGAAAACTTGAAGTGTGATGAAGGATGATCCTTGGCTTTCTGTTCCCTTTAGTCCTCTATATCTAAGCTATCCCGAGACCTAGACACTTTTTTCAGATGTTTTGATGGATTAACCCTATCTTGTTTATTTTCCACTCTTTTTACTTTTGGCCTTCTGTACCCAGGGCCTAAAATTATTCTTGAATACTAATCTTTCTGCTTTCAGAGCATTGCCCCCTATGCATAAAAATGTGCTATCTCCATGCATCAGGCCTAGAATTCCCTTCCCAGCTTTCATCTTTCCTTGTAATAATCCAACACCACCTCTGCTCAGTTTTCCTCCATTGTTCTGCAGCATGTACTCCAATTAGGAAGTATATTCTTCCTATAATTCCTGATAGAAACTATAGGCATCCCCAACTCTTGACCTTTCTAAGATCATCCCCCAACTTAGACTTCTTTTCTCCCTTCATCTTCTGCCCCATTTCCTCCTCACTACATCGGCTCACAAACTCTTTGCCTATCTTGTTCACCACTGTATCCCAGTATATAGAAAATTTCTTGGTATATGACCAGCATTCAGCCAATTTGTATTTATAGACTTACAGACTTTCCCTCAAGTCCCACTTCAAAAATAATTTCCTTTTTTAACCTATACTATTTTCTTTGAAGTCTTACATAACCCACATTCATCTTTATTTTTATCAGCTGATTTTAAGTTCCTTGAAGATGAAATTCATAACTTGCCTCACTTTGCATCTCTCAGAGTATCTTGTTAATGTGAGGAAAGTAAATATCATGCTTGGGGGGAAAGGTCCATAACCTAACACAAGAATAATTCATAAAATGCATTTCTCACCTACTGTTTGCCAGTCCCTGTTCTAAGATCTGAGAGAATGGCCTTCATGAACTAGAGTCTATGTCTTCACTGTTACTAGTTACCTATGTAATCTCCATTGATACATGAAGTTCTCTGAGCTTTGGACTCTTCTAGGTACTAAGAGGGTTATACTAAGTTAGTTCTAATGTCTCTTCCAATTGCAGGATTCTGTGAATTCTAAATATTTATCAGTAGATTGATGAGTGGTATTCAAAAAGTACTCATGACTGTCTATTTTCTATTTCTTTTATTTGTTCAACAAATGTTTATTGAATGCTTCTATGTAATGCATGTGCTAAAAACACCAGAGGTACAGCAATGAGCATAATCCATGCATCCTGAGACATCCTGCTTCTCATACCGTGATGTACTGGGTGGCCCAGTGACCAAATTCTCTTAAATTTCTTTGATAAAAGGGTAAAATTTTGCTAAACCCTCCACCCCAACTCCAGCTAGCTAGTATAACATCATTCTTAATAATATAAAATATTTACTTTGGAAGAAATTTTCTGAAAATTCCATATAGATGTAACTTATCTGAGGGCTTCTCAAGATCCATGATTTTAAGCTATTGCTTGGATGACTACTATTATGGAAAAAGTGAAGGTTTAACTAGTAGTTCTAGGAGGCTTTCCCTATATTGAACTAGAGCAGCAGCTCCATTTACAAATCTGTTTTACATGTTGAGATTATACTCCTAAAAATATATATTTTTTAATAACCACTGTTCTAGGTAACTAATTGGAATTAAAATAAAATAACAGACAGGATGCTATACATATAAATGTATGATGATTGGGGAATCCATGCTCAGTATGTGTTTTAATGATATCTCTAAAATGTAACACCCATTATCCCTTGATAGACCAAGGGATTGTGGTATTGAAACTCCCATAAATCCTTCAAAGAATCTAGTGGTACAAAATTAGATGCATTTTTCTTGTTGTACTTGGACTTCCAGAGAGCTCCTGATGCTATCAAGTTCTTTATCATGACAGTCATCTCATCACATGTAGCAACTGGTAAATTTGTAGTTAAAGAGAGGATTTGGGGATTTTGTTTTGACATCCTTGATTACTTCTACACTGGGTTTTTCCAAGCACAGTGACTTTAAACAGAGTCTAGATTTTTGGTAGTTGAAAAGAGGATTAAGTCTATATCACAGAAATAAAATTCACTAATGATACTACGGAAGTTCAAAAATAACTTTCTTATAAAGCTCCAGTCAGCAACAAAAAGCATTTATGTTAAGGATTCAATATCTTATTCAGGACTTATTCAGGACTAGAAAATAATAGTGTTTTCCTTATATTGATCACGAAGCAAAACAATTAAGGATAGAGCCAATAAAATAAATATAGTATAGCCTATGGACACTAAAAGAAATCCAGTGGAGGATCTCCTAATACTGAAATGACTCATTTACAAGCCAAATGTGAAATGAGCATGAAGAAAGGCATTCAGTAAGAAGCACTCAAAGACAATCTTGGATCATGATATGCTTGTCCGTAAGATATCCCACAACTCATTTCACCAACATGTGGGAGGAACGACCTCTTTTGGGGCTTTTCCAGTCTTGATTTACTTTTTGAAAAGGAAGGACATTGTTAATCTAGCTTGAATTATGGTTTGGAAAGATTTTGATGACCTTTATACCTTTTCTTCCCTAAGAACTTAAAAAGTGGTTTTGCTAGTGTCAGTCTTAAAAACGCTCTTCTTCCTGGAATTGTAGCTAGAAGATATTGGCCAAGACATTTTCCACAAAGGGTCCTTTTACTGTGTTCATGTCCGGCTCTGACTTGAACTGTCCTTATGCCTAGGGTTCCAGCAAGCTGGCTCCCTTGCTCTGACTCTCATACGCTCAGAGATGCCTTTGACCCTGTCTGTTACAATTGTATTAGCAACTGAACCTCAAGGATTTGAAAAACTGATCTTCAGCTAATGGGACTTTTTGACAAGTTTAGAAGATCTACCCAACGTTGAATACTTTGTATACTTTGAAAGTTAGATATAAAATGATTTTGTAAATATTTCTTTTGAATTAGCAAAATTAAGAAAATCAGACTCACTAACCTAAGATCTCTGGTATCTTTTGCAGCTTCTTTATCCTCTGGGTAAACAAATATCATCCTCTTCCTTAAGGGACTGGATTCAGTAATAGTAAAGTTTACTCAAAGTTGTTTTTTGTTTTGTTTTGTTTTGTTTTTTATAGTCACAATATTCTTCTCTGTGAGGATGGGCATGCTGTGGTGGCAGATTTTGGAGGTGAGATTTCCATGAATAATACCCCAAATGACATCAGTCTCTTTCTTCATTCCTAGTAGGTCCCTAATATTGTATGACAAATCTGAAAATGGATTTCACACTTACAGCTATACTTTTCTAAGTCATTCAAATTTCAGTGACCCTGAATCTTGAAAGCATATCATTTATTTTCAGTTTTTCATCTTTGATATCCCCAGCTAAAAGAAAGAAAGTGAGCATTTAAATAAGATAGAGGTTTCTTGGGGTTTCAAAATTTTAGCTGTGATTTTGACCTTATTTTTAAAGATATTTCCTTTGACATGAATTTATTTTCTCCCTCCCTCAGAATCAAGATTTCTACAGTCTCTGGACGAAGACAACATGACAAAACAACCTGGGGTTTGCTGCTGCTTGTGTTCCCTATAATTATGAAACAATTAAAATGCATAAACTCAGCATGAGGCGAAGTGAGATGAGAGTAGCTTTAACTGGAAGCATTGTAGTTGTCCCAGGGGCAGGATACTGAGTTATGTTTTTATTTGCAGTAAGCTCTCAAAAGAACTCTTTCAAGGCTCTACCAGAAAAATAGATTAGATATATATTTGGAAAAGGCAATGGGCAAAATGATACAGAATTTGTTTCAAATATAACTAAAAAAAGTACATGGCAGGCATGGTTAATTGGCTTTCGGTTTTAGATCTTCTTAATAAGTAGTGGAGCGAACATTTAATCGATAACTAACTATAGAATTTGTAGTTAACCAGCATCTATTAACAACTTTTTTTCTACTTTAGCATTATAAGGCAATATATCACATAACCAAGCACCAATGTTTAAGTAAAATAGAAGTTATAACGTCTGAAGCAAGAATAATTGTACTCAAAATGTCTGCTATTAAATTCATTACCTGCTCTCTCCTTTGCTCCCCCCACTCCCCCAAAAAGTAACTTCTCTTTCTGGACTACCTGTGTTATTTAATTACCCAAGTTTG
The DNA here is from genome assembly GCF_004348235.1 of Phoca vitulina. NCBI lineage: Eukaryota > Metazoa > Chordata > Mammalia > Carnivora > Phocidae > Phoca > Phoca vitulina. The sequence goes on along the minus strand of NW_022589705.1, from coordinate 40,615,608 downwards.
AGGTAATTTTCCATTCCTTCCTTCCCTGCTTCCACTGACTTTACTCACTTTTTCTGTTTTCATGCTTGTTTTAAGTTCAACCCAACCTCTCATTTTCCACTTCAGTTCAGGTCTTCATCATCTCTTTTCTGAACTAGAAGTAGGATTCTAACTCCAGTATTCTCTTCCAGTTCATTCTTTGCAGCGTCAGCCAAGTATTGGGTTCTGACAATTCACCTCCTCCTGTAAACCATCAAAGATACCCACTACCCAGGGGGCCTGGGTGGCTCAGTCTGTTAAGCATCTGACTCCTGATTTCAGCTCAGGTCCTGATCTCAGGGTCCCGGAATTGAGCCCCGTGTCGTGCTCCGTGCTCAGTGGGGAGTCTGCTTAGATACCTTCTCTCCTTCTTCCTCTGCCCCTCCCCATATGCACATGCATGCTCTCTCTCTCTTTCTCTCCCTCTCACACACACATAAATATATCAAAAAAAAAAAAAAAGATATCCACTACTGACAGCCAAAATCCAAATTCATTGCCTGGCAGCCTCCTGTCCTCCCCAGTCTGGCTCAGGACCCCTTGGTGACCTCTTCTCCCACAGCAACTTCTCTCAAGTCCCCTGTAGCCCAGCACACAAGCCTCCTGGTCATTCCCCAAACATGCCATTTACTTTCATATCCCTGTGACTCTGCTGGTGTAGTTTTCTCTGCCTGGATAGCCCTCTACTCCACCCCACCTAAAAGGAGTCTACTCATCTTGCAAGACCCAGGAAATTTTATCCATTTTAAGTGCCTTTCCTTCCATAATGTGCCCCCTGCTGCCTCCTCCCCATGCACTTTTCTGTCTGGGCTTCCGTGCATTTTGCACTGCTAATTTAAACTCTTATTCATTCAGTCTACAAACATTTATTGAGGGCCTACCATGTATCAGGCATTGTGCAAAGGGCCAGGAATGCAACATGTGAAGAAAAGCTTAGTCCTTAATCTCAAGGAGCTCATTTTCCAATGGGGAAAACATGGTAATAAGCAGATAGATTGAAAGCAGTGTGGAAATTCAGTGGTAAATAAGGTGTGACAAAGCATCATGGGAGCACAGGTGGGATGAATGGGCATAAATTAGGTGGAGGGAAAACAGAAAGGAGTGGCCGGTAGAATGAACAACAGTGTGAGCCAAGTCACAGGGGAGAATGAGAAATATCAGACTTCCTAAGGGAACTTCAAATAGGTTGGCATTGTTGGCATGCACTGTGTGAGGAAGAGAGAGTGAAAGATGCATTAGAGTGGAAGGCAGGAACCACATCATGGACCATTTTGTATTGTAAGCAGGATTATTCATGCTGGTTTCCCCAGTTAGATTTCACTCATCCATCCAACAAATATTTATGGACTACTTACTAGACGCCAGACATTCTTCTAGGAACTGGGGATATTACAGTGAATAAATTAATTTTCTTATTCCTATGGAGCTAATATTCTTCTAGAAGGAGTTAGACACTGAACAAATTAACAAAATATATATTGGTGGTGATAAGTGTTATGAAGAAAAAACAAAGCACAGCATATGAATGGAGAGTAGTAGTGGTGCCATTTAGATAGGGCAAGAGGGAAAGATAACATCTGATGAGAGACCTGACCAGCAGTCATCCATGTAGGGAGAAGAGAAATACAGAGGGAACGGTAAGTGCAAAGGCCCTGAGGCAGGAAAATTCTCTGTGTGTTTAAGGACAGAATGATTGGAGTAGAGTGAGCAAGAGGAGAATGGTAAGATACGAGGTAAGGGAGGTAGGAAGAATGAGTCCTCTTTTTGACAGGACACACAGACCTGGAACATAGAGATAGCTAAATCAGTGGTTCTCAATCCTGGCTGCATATTGGAATCACTTCAGAAACTTTTTTAAAAAGTATGCCACTTGAATCTAACCCCCAGAAATTCTGATTTCATTGGCCTGGGGTTGATCTTGGGTACCTGTATCTATTAAGTTTCCCCAGGTGATTCTACATCCAGACTGTCTAGATAAACTTTTGTTGAAAGAAATTGAATTGAATGTCACCAACAGCAAGTAATTTTTTTATTCTAGCAGTGTAGTCTTTAAGCACAGCACTACTCTAGATTTATTTTGAAGGCTATTTTGTTTCTTACTAGTTATGTGGCCTTGTGTAAGTTGGCTAATTACTCTATTACTCCCCTGTGGAAAAATGGGCACATCATATGCCTACTTCCACTTACGCAATGTTGTGACACAATGCATAATCTGCTACATAAGTGGAGACTATTTGGAATGTGAAAGCTCATGTGGAAGAATTGCATATAAGCACCATAATCAGAATAGAGATATTCTTGGAATGCTGTAATTATGCATGATTTCAAAATAAGATAGACACTTCAAAAGAATTATCAGCAGCCAGCTCTGCATAGAATTTCAGGAAGAGCAATAAAAGAATACTGGTTTCCTTCAGTGGAAATACAAAGAAAGAAGGTGTTTGGTGAAGTTCATTGATAAGGTTATGGATCCATGGGATTTTAGAGCTGGAAGGGCCTGCCTCCTCTGTTTGCCCTTGAGGAATCTGAGGTCCAGGAAGCATATGAGATTTCTCCAGATCTGCCCAAACAGGCAATGGTAGAGCTAGAACTGCAATTTCCATCTCCTGACTCAAAACCTAGTGCTCTTTCCCCTAAACCACAAATAAATCAAAATTATGCATTTACATCCCAGAATGGAAACTTATATTTAAAACCAAAAAATACATAACTGCAAGTGAAAAGAATGTAAATAATGCCATCAAAACATGAATATAAAACTTTGTACAGAGAAGATTATAACATTTTATAGACTTTGTTCCTGGAATATTTATTGCCCAAACCGCATTCAGAAATAACACAACTGGGCAAACAAAGGAGATGTGACAGACGTGATCCTGCCAGTAAGATATCTGCTTCATAGGAATATTCTGGGCACTCCCCTACGGTCCTTTCTCTTCTCAGTCATGAAGGCACTATTTAGGGGTCTGATTTAGTGACTTCCTAAATTACAACCTGAAGATCTAAAGGAGGGAAGGTGCCTCCCACAGTGTGTGATTCACCCCCAGGGAGGCATAGAGCTCTTGGGTGAATCGTGATTGGCTATTCAGAAGCTTCTATGGCTTCTAGGGGTAAGATGCTTAGAAGTAAACCGAAAATGCTGCTGCTGTGACCATCACTTTATAAGATGCAGGGTTACTTGATGATTAACATTGTTGCAATATTTTGGGAAGAATTATGAATCTCATGATCTTCCAATGATTTAAAAAATGCCCTTTGTAAAAATGAGCAACAATAGTAAACCTGCTATGTATGTATAAACACACCATTTTATTGCACAGTATAGGGCAATCGATGTTATTTTATGTATATATCTTTTGAGAACAATGCGAGAACACTTAAATCCTTACTAAGAAAAACACTGTTCTACAATGGAATAACTAAACACTTGGTAAATGACTTGTGGATGTTTCTGGACATGCAGAACCTCCGCTGGATGGCTCCTGAGGTGTTCACGCAGTGCACACGCTACACCATCAAAGCTGATGTCTTCAGCTATGCTCTGTGTCTGTGGGAACTTCTCACTGGTGAAATTCCATTCGCTCATCTCAAGCCAGGTAAGACATCCGGCGAAGTCCCTCTGTTTTTCCAGAGTTCTGTGCATTTTCATGACTTCAAGAAACACTTTTTTTCCAAAAATTATTACTCTTGGTGGGTTGGCAAGGTGAGAATTAAGTAAACAATTTCAATTTGGGTTTTTTTCCTTTGTTTTGTTTTGTTTTAAAAGATTTTATTTATTTATTTGAGAGAGAGAGGTAATGAGAGAGAAAGGGCACAGCAGTGGGGAGAGGGATAAGCAGGCTCCCCGCTGAGCCGGGAGCCTGAGGCAGGATTCGATCCCGGGACCCCGAGACCATGACCTGAATGAAAGGCAGCTGTTTAACCAACTGAGCCACCCAGGCGCCCCTCAGTTTCTTTTAAAGCGTGTGCCAAATCCAGAAAACTTAATGATCTGTGTGATTTTGAGACACAGGCACACACAAGCAGTAGGTATATTTTATTAAAGTTTAAGGCTTTGATTTATCTGTGGTTAATAAAACAACAAATGACTACGGTCACATGGCAGGTGGGTGCAAATAACGTGGATATTGTAATACTTATTTTTTGAGATTAGATTCTAGATGCTCCTTTTTAGTGTGTATATAAGGGTGAGCTGAAAGTAGCAACACAAAAATAACCTATCAGGACTGTTTTCTGCTTGTCTCACATTATAGAAGAGAATTGCTTTTCCTAATAATTTTGTATTACATAAATGGATACCTTCCAAAAATGGGGCTTTGTGAGTGAGCCTAATTTTTGGTGATAATATACATTATACTCTGTGTACATGTAGACTGTAGAGATATGGAATCTAATCACATGAAAAATATACACATACTTGAGGTTTAAGGTAAATTTTATTTGCATCTGTCTCTTCATTTTATTTGAGTTGCTTTTATGTCTTGTCATTCTATTTACTTACTTGTATTCACCATTAGACTGGAAATTTGCCCCCAGCAATCACTCATCTGATTTATGTCATTATAGGCTTGCCTTTTCCAGAATGTCCTATAAATGGAATCATGTTGTTGATTTTCAGTAATTCATTCTTTTTTTGTTCCTGAGTAATATTCCATTTTGTGGATGTATCTCAATTTAATTATACATTCATGAGTTGATGATTATTTGAATTATTCTCACTTTGGGACTACTATGAATAAGACAGTTAAGACCATTCAGTTCTTTGTGTGGATGGTTTTATTACTGTTGAATAAATATGTAAGAGATGACTACTAGATCTTATGATAAGAGTTTTTCTAAGGTGTTTTTACCATTATGGATTCCCACCAGCAATGGATTAGAATTCCAGTTGCTACACATCCTTGCCAGGACTTTTTTGTTGCCTGTTTTAAATAAAATATTAGCCATTTAAGTAGGTATGTAATGGTATATCATTGTAGTATTATTTTATATTTCTCTAACAACTAATGATGTTGATAATCTTTTCACATGTTTATGTGTGTTCATACCTCTTTCTTTGGTGAAGTGTTTGTTCAGATTGCCTTATTATTTACTTGTAAGTGTTCTTAGATTCTAGGTAGAAGTCTTTCATCTGCTATGCATTTTGAAAGTATTTTTCTCTAGCCTGTGGCTTGCCTTTTCATAGTCTTAGCAATGTCTTGAAAGAAGTTTTTAAATTCAATGAAGTCTATCTTATCAAACTTTTAAATCACATTTTTTGGTATCCTTCCTAAAATATGGTTGCATCAATAGGCTACAAAAATTTCCTCCTATGTTTTCTTTTAGAACTCTCAGAGGTTTAGGTTTTATATTTATAAAATCTATTTGTGTTCTCTTTTTTTAATGGCACAGGTATGAGTTTTTGTTATTCTTTTGTTAATTTATTTGTTTTTTGGGCACCTGGGTGGCTCAGTCAGTTAAGCATCTGCCTTCAGCTCAGGTCATGATCCCATGATCCCATGATCCCAGGGTCCCAGGATTAATGGGGAGCCTGCTTCTCCCTCTCTGTCTGCGGTTCCCCCTGCTTGTGTTCCCTCTCTCTCTCTCTCCTTCCCTTTCTCATATAAATAAAATCTTTTAAAAAATTCTTCATAAAAAATTTGTTTTTTAATGTGGATGTTTAATTTTCCAGCATGATTTGTTGAAAAAACTTTCCTTTCTCCATTAAATTATTTTGGCACTATTGTCAAAAATCAATTGACCATATATGTGTATTTATTTTTGGGCTCTGTTCCATTGATATATGTCTACCCTTACACTAATACCATATTATATTGAAAGGTTACAGTTAAATCTTGAAATCAGGTTATATGAATCCTCCAACTATGTTCTTCTTTATAAAAATTGCTTTGGCTCTTCTAGGCTTTTTGCTTTTCTATATAAATTTTAGACTCAGCTTGTTTATTTCTACCAAAAAAAAAAAACCCACTGGAATTTTGGGTAGATTACATTGAGTTCATAGATCAATTTGGGAAGAATTGACAACTTAAGCATACTGAATCTTCCAATCAGTCCACATGGTATAGCTCTCCCTTCAGTTATGTCTTCTTTAATTTCTGTCATCAGTGTGTTTGTAGTTTTTAGCATACAAACCTTGCACATTTTTTTACACTTATCTCTATGCGTTTTGTGTTTGATACTATTATACATGTTATTTTTTAAAATTTCAATGTCCAATGGTTCTTTGCCAGAAGAGAGATATACTTAATTTTTTTATTATGTTATGTTAATCACCATATATAGTTAATTTTTAAATATCAACCTGGTACTCTACAAATTTGCTAAATTTACTTATCCATCCAAGTAGCTTTTTTCTACATTCTTCGAGATTTTCCACATAGATGATTTTGTGGTCTGTAAATAAAGAAAACTTTCTTTCTTTTCAATCTGTATGTCTTTTTCTATCTTTTTCTTGCCTTCTTGCACAAGCAACGGCTGTGATGAACAACAATGAACAAAAAACAGAAGGGATGAGATCTAAAGCTCAAATCTATGTCCTTCTCCAAATTTCACCCACCACTATGCTAGTCAAAGCTGCCATCTTTATCACTGTAACTATTGCAATAGCCATTTGACTTCTTCCCCTTCATTCTGTCCCACTGCCTCTCCACTCCTCGGAGAGCTACTGGAATGGTATTTTAAAAACATAAAACCAATTATGCCACTATTGCTTAAAATCGTCCAATGGCTTCCCGTGTTCTTAGGATTAAATCTCAAAGTTATTAACATGCCCTGCACAACTCTATGTGTCTCTGTATCTTCGACCTTGCTCAGATCATTTCACGTCTTGTGCTCCAGCCACTGGAGCCGTCTTTTGCTTCCTTCAGTGTGTCCCATTTCTTCTGGCCCTTTTACAAACTTTTCCTCTGGAAATGCAGTTGGTGAATGACATGGTAGTTGTGACTGAACTTAGTAAACTGAAAACTCTCTGCAACTGTAAGATGAGAGATGAGGGTGAAGTGTAACACAAGGTCAAGACCTCCTAGGATGCTACACTTGTATGGCACTCATTCTCCAGAAAGCCCATATAAAAACTCCAGTCATCCTTGACTCTTCTCTTTCCTTCTTTTGCTCATTCCTCCTATCCTTCCTTTCTTGTTGTTCTCACTCATTTCCTTATTTTCTGTCCTACTTTCTAAATATCTCCTGAATCTTTCCCCTTCTCTCCCTCTGCACTGAATCTTAAATGGTGTCATTATCTCCAGGTTTTCTTATCATCTTCTTTTCACCAGTTGCCATACTATAGCTAGGTTTAGCTTTCTAAAAACTGAACTTAGATCATCTGGCCTCCTTTATTTAAAATCTCCAATGCTGGGGCGCCTGGGTGGCTCAGTTGGTTAAAATCTCCAATGCTTTCCCTTTGCTCTTAAGATAAAAACAAAATTTCTTGAAACAATCTACAAAGCCTCACACTTACATTCCTACTTTCTTGCCCAGGTCTACCTCTTGCCACTTGCAGTCTTTCATCTATGTTCCAGCCCAGGGCCCTATGTCTTTTCCCCAACATGACTTGCTTCCTCTCTCTTCCCTGTCTTTGCATACATTAGTGTCTTTGAAACATTCTTGCTCACTTTCTGTCATATGAACCCTAATTAATTTTTAGATCTTAGCTTAAATATCACTTCTTCCCACAACATCTTCCTTAATTCTCTAATATTGGGTTAATGCAGTCTCCTCCATGCCCCAAATCATCATTTATTATAGTATTTATCATATTTTACTCATACAGTTTTGGAATTTTCTCTTCTCCATTATCCTTTGCTAATTATACAGTGAATATTTCAAAGAGATAAAGATCCCTTCTATCATGAACCCCCCCAGAAATATTTACCCTTAACAGTTAAAATCTTGCCTAAGAATAACTTGATTCCAATATCCCAGATATTAGAATTTATAGTACTTTATTGGAAAGAGAGTTTATTTGTGATAGATATTGAATTTTTTAAAGTTGGACAGTGACCATGCATCAAGAAATGAGACTGTTTATATCATTGCAGTGGTTAGGCAATCTAGCATATGCTCAGCAATAAATTATGTGAAGCATCAGATTCAATATAAGCTACATATTAGCCATTTACAAAGAGGAACAAATCCATGACTACAATGTATGACAGCATTATCAATTATAGTAGTAGCAACATTACACATGGCTCATCCTTCTGGATTTAGTAGTACCCTATCTCCTGGGAGAAATAAAAAAGTGGAACACAAATATTGGCATTGACTCTTATGCAAGTGATGGGTATGCATTGAGAAGAACTTGAAGTTAGAGTCTCTTTTGCATAGGACATGTTCAAATTAACCTTATAATCTCAGGCTTAGAAAGAACCAAAAAGCCATCACATCCAGCATCCTATGGGTCACCCGAGATCTAATGCCCAAAGGGCCAGAGGAAATAGGCAAATGCTCAACACAGGACAGTGTGATGGACAGGAAATCACATGCTCTGACTCAAAGGGACAGCTGCTACCCAGCTTCAGCCAAACAGTGCCATGCAGGAGTGTAGAGATCACTGCCCACTGTTACCATATAAAATAATTTCTGTGTGTTTGTGTTAGAAATCTAAAGGCTTAGGGCACCTGGGTGGCTCATTCCGTTAAGCCTCTGACTCTTGATTTCGGTCATGATCTCAGGGTCGTGAGATCGAGCCCCATGTTGGGCTCTGTACTGGGTCTAGAGCCTGCTTAAGATTCTCTCTCTCCCCCTCTACCTCATGCGTCCATGCTCGCACTCTCTCTCTCTTTCTGTCTGTCTGTCTCTCTCTCTCTCAAGAGAAAGAAAGAAAGAGAGAGGAAGGAAGGAAGGAAACTAAAGGTTTTTACATGTTGTCAATTAATTCAATTTTTAAGAAAGCATCTTTCAGTTTAACACCATATGGGCTAAAGGGAATCAGCATAATGTGTAAGAACATGAGCCTTGTAACTGTATGCAACCTACTTAACCTAGCTATGCTTCACTTTGTTTTTAAAATGGAGATAATAATCGGACCTACCTCAAAAGATTGGAATGGTAACTGGGAATTGGAAGCACTCAATAAATATTAGCTATTATTATTATCTTTAGGCTGTCATTGAATGCTCCTCTGGCTGGGAACTGTGCTAGAGTTAAAAGGAAAACAGAGAAGAAAAGGGCATTGCTCAGGCCCTCATAGTACAGAGCAGAAGTTAAGTCCCAACTAGAGAGAAGCAGAGTGCTAAAGATGCTCCCTGGAGGAGTCTCCTGCCCAGACTGTGGAGAATGGGAAGATGGTATCAGAGAAGGAATATGAGAAGAGATGATACCTGAACTGCAAAAAGATGTAAACTAATTAAATAGAGAAATAGTGGGGAGGTAGAGAAGGAGTTCTAACAGAAAGCAGTATGGGCAAGGTGCAGAGGCATGAGAGATCCACAAATAATTCAGTAGGGATGAATCAGAAAATACAAGGGAATCCATCACAAGACACATGCTGTAAATGTAAACCTAGAGCCAGGTGGTGAAGGGCCTGTGTGTTCACAGTGAAAGTCACTGCAGGAGTTAAAGCAGGGCATTAATTAAATGCTATTATTATTTTCAAAATTCCTTCTTGCTACAAAGCAAAGTCTAGATTGAAGAGGCTTGAAACCAAGGGCAAGGAGACCAGGTAATCTAGATAAGGATGTATAAAACCTTAACTAGGGTAGTGGCTTTAGAAGAGAAAGGAGAGGCCGGTTGTGGGAAATTTGAATGGGATTTGCCCATGGGTTGAGGTGGGAGCACAAGGGAGAGGGAGGAGTCAGGGTTAATTTCCAGGCTTCTGGCTGAGCCAGAAGGAGGATGATGGATCCAGGGAGAAAGCAGATTTGTGAGAGAAGTGACAAGATTAGGCAGAGAAGAAGCCAAGGTGTGAAGCCAAGCAGAGAGAGAAGAACCAGGCAAGATGAAAAAGGAGCTGGTCTGACCTGGCAAACAAGAGCTGTACTGGATACATTTCAGAGAAAGAAACCAACACCTGCTTCCCAGATTTTATGTCTCTCCTGGGTCTGTCTCCTCTGATATATCATGAAAAACTAAAGAACAAATCTAGGATAAATTAATCCATCAATATGTATTTTATCCAATCCCATTCCCTTATAACCAGGTACCAAATTTTGTGGATCACTTTCAGATTATAGTTTGAGGCCAAAGAAGAAAGCCTCTTGTTTTCCTTTTGTCTTCCTATGTGATGCCAGCTGGTTCACAAGGAGACTCAACTCTGTGTCCTGGGATTCCTCAATGCCAAGCTGTATCTAAGTCTCGGATGTGGCAGCAAATTAAGAACATCTGCCAATTCACTCTAGCCAGATTTTGGTGAGACTTCATATTGAGGTTTTAACTCAGAGTTGCAAACTGTAATATAGGGGCCAAATATGGCTTGCAAATTTTTTTGTCTCACATATGATTGTAAAAAATAAGAATTTAAGTACATTTAAAGACACAGTTATATCACAGGATCCCATATTTGTAGCCATTTGTGTTTGCTACCCCTGTTTAAATATTAGATGATTATGTTCTTCTCCACATATGATTAGGATCCTAAAGCATCCTAAATAAAATAACCTTAAAAGGCATAAGCACATTGATGATATGGACTATGCTTGGACAAGTAATAGGAAAATAGGAGCGGGTGAAAGTTCTGAAATCCTGTGTTTGCTGTGCTAATCTTTATCACTTTATCACTGAAAAGAGTAGAGCCAGCCAATCACTACACAGATCACTGGAAAGATCAAATCGGTCCAATGGATGGTGATATTTCTATGAACAAAGCTGATATTAACATTCCAATACTTCATTACACTGACAAAGATTGCAATGAGAATAGACACTGGTGCAAATTAATCTATTCTTCTGACAGTCTGTAATGAGAATGGGATGTGGTTTAAAAAATTAAGCCATTCTTAGTGCAATCTCAAGATTGCAATCTCATGGTCTCTCTCAGATGCTATATGCTGTGGTGATACATCATTGAGAAGTGTCAGTTTAACAAAGAATGTGTCTCAGCTCTTGCTGGGAGAGTGGTCTGCATTCGCTTTGTTTCACCACAGCCCAACCCATAAAAACAATGAGGTAGAATCAATTGTGTTTTTTAAAACACACATACACACAATCAAAACTTAAAGAAAAAAAAACAAATAAAAAACATTCTAGCAGTTTTATCTTAGTCAAAGCTTACAAGTAAAATACTGTACTTTATTGCTTTTTTTTATACAGATGCCTAGATTTATTTTTATAAAACATAAGAGTGATAATTTAATTTAGGAATTCAGAATCTAGTACCAATTTATCCATAAGCAATATAGCTAATTAAATTCACCATGAAGAGCTGCATAGTCATCCTCTCCACAGTGGCCATATTACATTATGAGCTGGGGCTGGTGACAGATGAGATGGTTTGTAGCCTTGTAATTCGCAGTAACTCAATGCAATCTTTTACTTAGTATTCATACTCCCAAAAAAACTCAAAAGGAACTATGATTTCTGGTCTAAACAGAACAGAAAATATACAATGTTTTTGATATCTAGTTCTCTAGATTCAGACTAGAAGGGATCAGTGAAACCCTTAGCTCTGTAGATGATAATAATTACAGCAACAAGAGCTAACAGTTATTGAGAACCAACAATGTGCCAGGTGCTCTCTGTACGCTATCTCCTTTAATTCTAACAATAACCTGTGGTTTAGGTTCTATTAGGATAAGATATATGCTCAACATCACATGCTGGTAAGAGGGACAGTCAAGACTTAAGTGCATGGCTCCTTGTCCCCAAAGCCCATGCTTATCACCATTACACCAAGTCCTCACTGCTTCATCTTACATGTACAAAAATTAATACTCACAGAGGCAAATTAGCTTAATCAGGATCTCTCATAGAGTTAAAAGCAAAGCCTCCTGGAAATTAGGCCCCTACATTTCCTTGTGAAGGGCATTTCTTGTTTTTCTTTTTTGTGTTTTTTTGTTTTGTTTTTTAGATTTTATTTATTTATTTGAGAGAGGGACATGAGAGAGAGCATGAGAGAGAGCGAGAGCACAAGCAGAGGGAGAACGGTAGAGGGAGAAGCAGACTCCCTGCCAAGCGGGGAGCCCTAAGTGGGACTCCATCCCAGGACCCCAGGATCATGACCACAGCTGAAGGCAGATGCCCAACAGACTGAGCCACCCAGGTGCCCTGAGGGCATTTCTTAATAGTCATACTGTTTCAGTTTATAGAAACCCCCTCCCCAAATGTTCTGAAAAAAAAGATGAGATTATGAACTAAATATGCCACAAGATCTCAATAATTTACCTAATTGTGTCATAATTTAATATTAAACTAAACATATTCATTCCATGGTGTTTCTTGGTGACTAGGCATTGTGCTCTGTCCTAAAGACATAATAATGAGCAAGATATTAATTGGCATTAATCCATAATCCTTATTTATTTGTACAATAAATGTTTACTGAGTCCTCTATACCATGACCAAAATATGATCTCCAGTGAAATCATATTTTGAACTGTCTCATTTATTGATTCATTTGGTGCATATCAGTTGGGTGCCTACTAACTTCCTGTCATTGTGCTAAGCACAGGAGATACAATGGTGAAAAGATACAGTTCCTGAGCTCAAGGAGCTTGTGATCTATTTACAGAGGCAAGCAAATAAATGGGAAATTAAGTATAATATAATGTATGTTATTGTAGTATCAGGTGCTGTGGGAGTACATAAGAAGGGCACCCAGAGACGGTTCTTTAAGCTAAGACCTAAGGGACCTAGATGTAATGTAGGAAAAGAGGGTGTAAAAGAGCATTTAGGAAAAAAGGATCACCTTTCTGAATTTGTGATTGAACCATAAAAAGCAGTGAAAATCCAGTAATTCATCTCTTTAATGATTATTCATTCATTTACCAAATTTATTGAAAAGCCTAACACTTTATTTTTTCTTAGTTTATTATCACTCACATGGAATGTTGGATACATTTGGTCACATGAATGAATGAATGAATGAATGAATGAAGGTTATCACATGTTGTACTGAATGCCTGTTGACGATCTCTAGTAATACCCTTTTTTTCTTGATAAAGTATTAATAAACAATAAAGAACTTGAATCCACAGGTCAATACCATGGTTCTATAAACCTTTGAGGCTGACTCACAAAATCTTGTTTAAGTCTCATTCAGGATAATGAGAGTGGGTAAGAGCTATGCTCTAGAACTGTGCAGTCCACTATGGAAGCTACTAGACACACGAGGCTATTTAAATTTAAATTTATATGAACTGAAACTGAAGTAAAAATTCAGTTATTCAGTCACACCTTTTTAGTGCTTAATAGCCACATTTTAAGTGCTTAATAGGTGTATGCGACCATGTTGAACACTGCAGAATATTTCCATCATTGTAAAAGGTTCTATTAGACAGTCCTACTCTAGAATCTTGATTACAAGTTTCGCTAAATCATTGATAATTATCACAGTGCTGAAGAAATTGTAGGTGCTCAATAAATAGTTATTGATATTTTTAAATTTAGCCTTACTCTCTTTTAATAGCAAAGTTTCACTTGTAAAAGTAGAAACCAATATGTACATAAATCATTTAACATATTTTATGTAGCAATCAAGGTAAAACACTTGATTAATGGTCTGACAGTCTCTTTCCTGAATCTGGAATACCAGAAAATTTCCCAGCTGTTGGTGCAGCATGGCCACTTAGGCAAGACTGACAAAGTACTCTCAAAGGTGACAAATCTCAATTCCATGACCCCTCATGTTGCATTGCCCACTTTCTGGCGGAGGTGCTAATGAGTAGTATCACTGCCAAGAGTGCACAAAGCAAAAGGGAGAAGGAGATGCCAAGGACTCACAGAATCTACTTTGAATAATGAAGAATTAAGTATCGTTCATCTTAAACTGATTTTCCAGACACAGTGCCAAGAAGCAAACAAGTAACTTTATAGACTTGATATCAGAGTCTAAAAGGGTTTCAGAGGAGACATTTGGCACCTGCATCTGAGTTTAACTCACTTCATGAATAGCCCCTCCCCACCCATTAGGATATGTATAATTAGTTTAAATGTGGTCACTACACTGGTTTATGTGCTTATAGCTGCACCGGCTCAACAATATCCAAATGGTCATAAGGTGAAAAAGTAGAGTTTGAAGATCAATGATCATTAAGCATTAGTTAATCTGTTTGCTTATTTATTGACCTCATTCCAAAAAGAATTAAAAATCATCAAGAGCAGCCAATGGGAGAAATCTAACATACCTAGTTTTTTGTGACACAAGACACATTTTGTAAATCATGTTAAGTTTGCTAAGGATGTTTGGACCAGTCTTTTGTTTCTTTGTTTTCTTAGTGTCAGCAACTGTAACTGTAGCTGCAAGTGGCTAGATACGGTTGGCAAATATGACAGTGCAAATATTCTGTAAATGGCATTGAAAACAAAAGCAGAAATGGAATTTCTGACTGCCCTCAACCTGGAAACATGGTGCATTTAGACTCCGGTTGCAAGGAAATATTAAAATACCAGGCTGGCAAAGTGAACTTAAAATTTTAAATACAAATAACCAATAAATATTCAGGAAAATAGTAAGCCTCATTATTCATCAAAGAACAAAATTTAACCAACAAGAAATGAGCTGGTGTATTTACCTCTCAGATTAGCAAAATCTTTCATAAAATGAGAAAGCCTAATACTGGTGCAGATGTAATGAAAAGTCTCTCACACATTGGCGATTGAGAGTATAAATTAGTCCAACTCTTTAGAAAAACAGTTTATCGGTATGTATCAAAAGTCTTCAGTTATGCCCTTTGACATGTTAATCTCACCCCTCAAAATATCATAAACAGGGCACCTGGGTGGCTCAGTTGGTTAAGCGACCACCTTCGGCTCAGGTCAAGATCCCAGAGTCCTGGGATTGAGTCCCGCATCGGGCTCCCCCTGCTCTGTGGGGAACCTGCTTCTCCCTCTCCCTCTGCCTGTTGCTCTCCCTGCTTGTGCTCTCTCTCTCTCTCTCTCTCTCTCTCTCTCTCGGTCAAATAAATAAATAAAATCTTTAAAAAATATATCATAAACAGTTTGTGAAACTGGGAAAGTCATACTGAAGAAGATATACTTTGAAGTGTTTATGCCCAAATTTGAACAACCTAAAACTGAGGAATGATTAAGTCAGTCACACAGAATACAGAGTTATTAAAAATATGTTAACCTGAAGTTTTAATAACTTGGAAAAATGTTGATATTTAGGGGAAAAATATTACATAATCATATATTTGATTGGGCATGAGCTCAATGATAAAAAGAATATATAAGAAATACTCAAAATATTTAACAACTATCCTTTCTGAATAAGATTTTATTCTAATTATGTTTCTGAAATTCTACAGAAAACAGGTATAAATGTTACATTTGTCAAAATTAGATAGTAATTCTGACTGATCCATAAAGCAAAATGTTGATTAAGCTATATTACATATAATTTCACTAAATTAGATCTATAAACAGGATTGAATTGGAGCAAACTTTAGTGGAAGAGAGGTAATAGTTATAGGTCATATCAGAAAAGTTATTAAGGTACAGACAGATGTTGATGACATCACAACC
Source organism: Phoca vitulina (assembly GCF_004348235.1). NCBI lineage: Eukaryota > Metazoa > Chordata > Mammalia > Carnivora > Phocidae > Phoca > Phoca vitulina. Next base: position 40,599,972 of record NW_022589705.1, on the reverse strand, counting down.
TAGAAGATAGGAAGTCAACAACCTGGAACTTTAGCCTCCCACTGGTGCAGAGCAATTTTTCTGAAAAATAAAAAGAGCTTCAGGTGTTGTTTACAAAGTATTTTCAAAGTGAAGTGGTTGAAGAGAGCGTGGAATCTGGAACAAGAGGCTACACCAATTACTAATTATATTTAATTTTTTCACAAATTAAAAACTAGTTACATACATGCACACACAGAGAAATACCTACTTTGAATGATTGTTAGGAGGTTTGAAAAAGCTTATGTACGTATCTACCATGCTGCCTGATACAAAATATGTTCAGTAAAAGTAGCTATGAACTTGGTTTCCAAGAGAGTTACAGAAATCACTGGTTGTAGAACAGGAAAATATGCAACAGTCAGGAATCTACAGCGAAGTCCCAAGAATCCCAACACTGTAATGGGAAGTTTGAGGTGAGCAATATTCAGAAATCCAAGCAGACGGGTAACACTAGGGAATTCAGTCAATGAGGGGTATTAGCTAAAATGATGGATTTGAAGTATCTAACAAAGTTTAGCAAATAATAACTACTTTATAAGTATTAAATCTTAAAATCTGAACATTCTTATAACCAGTAATGATAATTTAAGCTTAAAAAATAATCTATTTTGTCCAAGTGATACGGGTGCTTTCTGAACCGCAAAGTTCAGTGGCACCCCACGTCTTGCTAAGTACAATATAAGCTCTTTCTCCTGGGATTTATGACATTGTACAGTCTGGTCCAATTTGCCTTTCAGTCCTTACTTCCTATAACATCACGCATATACCCTATACTGCAGACACACACACCAAACTGCTTGCTATTTGTATGTTCTTTTGTATGCTTCTTTGATCCTGTTTATGTTCCCTCTGCTCACAATTTGTTGAATGAACAACTGAATGAGTGGACAATTATAAAGACTAACTTATAGTATCAAATTATCCAACATTTTGTTTAAGCATTAAAAAAAACCAGCAGAGAGCTATCTTTGAGTCTCCGCTAATGTTGCACAGATTGATTTTTGATGACTTTTTGTTGTCTGTTCATATGTTTCTTGAAGCAAACATGTGGATTTCAGAACTGACATGATCAATTTGGTTCCTAGCGGCTGCTGCAGCCGACATGGCTTACCACCATATCAGACCTCCCATTGGCTACTCCGTCCCCAAGCCCATATCATCTCTGCTGATGCGAGGGTGGAATGCATGTCCTGAAGTGAGTAATTTTTATTTCCTCTTAGAAAATGTGTTATGGTCAAAACCTGTCCCAAATAGTGTAACTCCAAAGTCTACTTCCAGTGTGTATTTTAAGACTGTCAAGGCAGGAAGACTGATTCGCCTTCTGCTCTGTAGTCTCTAATTGCCTCAAGAAGTCTGAGGATCTCATATTTCTTTGCTGCAGCTCTCTGATTTTGAAATGTTTCTCACAACTGATTAGCAAAAGAGAGACCAGGGTATGACAGATGACTCACAGTCTCATCTCAGCTGCAATTTTATTAACTATGCTTGAACCATACTTAGTCATTTTCCGAAGAAAGAAGCTTGGCACAAGATGGATGTGTGTTGGCTTTTCGCCATGAGGCAGGCCTTCAGGCGAAGGCCCCATGACAAGTGGTCTTTAGTAGCACTGGCTCAAGCAGGAGTCCAGAGACCTTGTCCTAGTCCTCCCCTAACTCTTTAAGTGGTTATGTGATAAAGTGGTTAAGAGCACAGATGGAGGGATTGATCCTATGGAAGGAATAAGTAAAGTAGGATATGTAAATAGTGAAAAAAAATTTAAATATGATCATAGATCTAAGAATATTAAGGGTTACACTCCTATAATCCCAGAATGAAATCTCAAACCACTTGTCTATGGGAAAGGATTCTTCTTATCTGTGCCAGGCATTTTGATGTCTACTTTGTTCTCAGAGAATGACAAAGGAGGAGATTCCACAACTTCTCTCCTGATAACACGGTTTAGTACAGTGTCTAAGACTCTCCCTGCCAGCATGTTTTGTTTTCATTGAAATCCTTGTGTTTTGATGTCAGCCCACATTGATTCTTCTGCTCTGAGTAGAGGGAATTAGTTCACATTAGTTCACAAAAGCGTAGCTGTTGTTAACTCAGGAAGTACCCCACCAAAGGAGAAATAGAATAAGCCCCAGGCCAGATTTTGGAAGGAGAAAGCAAAGTTCCCCCTTCTTTTTTCTAACAGCAAAACCCAGACCAAGTCATTACCCAATCCCACAAGTATACATGGAGATTCTTAAGAAGAAAAATAAAGATTATTATGGCATGTGGATTGAGTAATCTCAAAAGAAATAACCTTATGGCATGTGGATTGAGTAATCTCAAAAGAAATAACCTCTTCTCCTGACCATTCCATTTGACAGATTATGTATTTATTGGTGTTGAATCTTCTCTCACTACCAGAAAGCAGGGACTTTTTGTTTTGTTTTGTTTGCTCCTATAACCTCAGCACCTAGAACCATCCCTGGTAGATGTTCAAAAATATTGGTTGAGTAAATGAACGAGTACCACTATTGCTTATCAAAGCCTCCAACCCCCTCATCTGAATTTCAGTGTCCAAAAAAATTTTGTCTTGAAAATTATATGACCTAAAATAGTTTGGGAAAAGCTTTCCTTATTTTTCAATACAAACCTCAGGCATATTTTCTAGGAATAAGTGTGTCAAAAAAGCTAATCTGGAATTTCCTTCTCTCTTTGGTATATATAACATTAAGTGTAACATAAACAGTCGAAGGAATCCCTTTTGCTTTTATTAATGGACAAGATCTTCATGATTAGGATTATAAATAAGGGACATATGGAAGTTTTCATTTGGAGATAAAAGCAAGTTATTAGCAACTTCTAAAAGCATTTTTGGGGGGTAGAATGGATGTCACAAATAACAGGTTAGGAAATAAGAGAACCAGATTAGGGCCAAAGGAGGGTACATTTGAAGTTTAAAAAAAATACCAAGAGCCCAAAAATCAAGTGCTTAGTGGAAAAGTTTTATTGCTAAGCAGCAAAGCCAGTCAGACCAGGGCCTGGGCTCTGGAATGCAGGGAGAAGGATGAGGGAAAAGCATAGTAGGAAAAAAAGTCTCCGACTAGCCAGCTGTATCCGGGCTTGCCAGACAGGTGGGCCCTGGCTGGGCTGTGCTTTCCATCTCAGCATTATGAAGTTGAGCTGCTGGATGTGACGTGCCTGAGACATCAGCGTAGTGCCCACCCAGTAAGGTCTTCACTGTGTGAGTAGGCTCAGTGGTGAGGAGAAGGGAAACAATGGGCTAGTTTTCATTCTTTCCTTCAACAATCATTTATTGAGTCTCTTCTCTACACAGCCCCAGGAACAAGTGCTGGGGATTCAATGGAGACGTGCTCTCCATGGAACCTCAGTAAGGCCTAGTAGCCAAGTGGAGATTAGTTGAATAAACACATAATTTTATAGTAACAAGCCAAAATGAGGAAAACAAGATTAGATGAGAATGCCTACTAAAGGAATGGGCAAGTGAGGGACAAAGAGATAGTGTAGGTCAAGAAAGGCTTCCTGAAAGAAGTGACACTTGACCAAAGATCACAAGCATAAATAGGAGTTTGCTGAATGAAGGGCGGGCGGGGGGGGGGGGGGGGGGGGGTTGGTGAGAGAGAAAAACAGTCCAAGCAAAGAGAAGTGTGCAAATTCACTGAGAGAAAGGACACAAGGAAGAGACTTATTAGTTATGGGAACCCTGTAGCCAGTGAGGAGTTAGATCTCTATACCATCATTTGAAACAAGTTCATCTTTAGATCTGAGACAATAACACCATGCTCTCCTGGTCCTTGCTTCTAGGTTATCAACTTCACTACTCATTCTTTCCTTACATATTTGTCTTTGCCTCACTCCTTGAATTTGAACCACATTATTATCTCCTATGCATGTCTTCTTAGTCAAGACCTACAAAGGTGGAAGAGGGCAGTGAGAACAGCAGCCTATAGGAAATGGAAAATGCTGGTTGGAAAACCGCAAGAGGTGGGAAAAAGTCCTGTTAGATCTTGGAAAGCTTTGGAAACCAGAATAGGGAATTTGGATATGAAATCCCAGGCAATTATTTTTTTGTCTCTAAAGCAGTGCAGAAATATGATGAAAGTAATTTTTTTGGAAAATTCATCTGAATTTGATATGAAAAGATTTGATAACTTACTCAAAGAATTTTATGTGGTTCCTATAGTGAGACAGGCACTGAATTATCTTCTAGTGTGATTGGGATAGTTGAGCATTGTTTCTTAACGTGTGGGCTGCACGTTACATGCTCCAGTTTACCCAGGAATATTTGTTAAAACGAAGATTCTGGGGCCCAATTCTAAAGCTACTGCATCAAAATGTCTGGGATGGAGCCTGGGACTTTGCATTTAACAAGCACCTCAGGTGATTTGTGCCCAGTAAAGGCAGAGAACTAGTAGGCTGAAACGGAAGCCAGACACTGAAGTCAGAGCGTCCAGCTGGGCTGCTATTGCATTAATCCAGTTGATTACAACACAAAGACTACAGTGGTTACCATGGGGATTCAGGAGCAAGGGTAAACTTTGAGAACTACTTCAAAGGAAACAGCATTCTAAGGAGGTGAAAGACTGGATTTAGGAGATGGAAAAGAGGAAGTAGCCCAGGAGAGCTGTCATCACTGCCCTCTGAGAATCAGCTAGTGACCAGAGTTCTCCTTAGGCCCTTAGGTATCACAGATATTGTTGGCAGTGAGAGAACAAAGCCAAGCACTCTGCAGTAAGGCGAAGGCGCAAAAAAAAGCATAGAAAAGGAAAAAAGGAAACATAGCTACCCAGAGATTAAAAAAAACTAACCTGGTCTACAAAACTAAGGTAACGGTCAATTAGAATAAAGTTATTGTGCAAGAAGTTGGCAGAGATGCTCTTCTCACCTTAAAGGCGCTTCACCAAATGAAGTGGGATCAGGGGAGGCAGACAGATGGCATAGGAGCTAAGCTCAGGCAGAGAGGCTGAACAAAAATAGAGGGGAGAGGAGTTGGAGTTAAAAGCACGGAAATTTTGAATCCAGGGAGAAAACAGAAAGAAGAGAGGGAATAAGGTTAGGGAGTTTCAAAATAAGAAAGTTACATCATTTGCTGGCAATTCTGAATAGGAAAGAAAACAGAAGATAGGCGGGGCATGTAAGCAATATTTACATTGTTCTGTAGTCTTTTAAGCTGTACAATATTGCCAAATGTAGATATAAAGATCCTGTTATATAGAAATATATTAGAAACTACATTAATATATAAAATATGTAAAAATATATTAGATATAGATAGAGGAAGAGAAAGTACTACCTTTTTTTCCCACGAGGAAAAGTAAAATATTCTATACCATGAAGGTATGCTTTCGATGTTTTACTGGGATATCAAAAATAAAATTGTTTGAGTATACCTCTATCTTTCCAATAAGTGTGGCTTTGAATGAGAGATGCTTATTCTACTATTGCTTTTAAATGTCATATTTATAAGGACATTTAATTCCTGTGCACAAGGAGGAGTACTCACACCAAACAATAGTGACATGCTAAACTCAAGAGAGCAAACCTTGAAAGCTTACATACTAATAGGTTATTTAGTTTTCAAAATCTTAAGTTAATAACAATTGGCAATAAAGCGTGTTAAAATTCCCTTTGTTCAGGATCCATTGTGTTGATCGTGAAGCCCCATTTGTTCTTCTAAAATGATTGAAGCCGAGATCCCCACCTAGTGGATTTAGAGGATTTTACAGGTTTTACAGAAATAGCCTACAACCCTTGGAAATCCTTAATTTTTTCTCTTAGAGAAATAACAGGTTTTAAAATCTCTACTTAAGATCTAGGATAATTGTCAACAGAGCAGTTGCAAATGGTTGAAATATACCAATATGCATATCAGCTAGACTACAGTTAACAAACAAAGCTCAATTTTTATTTTCATACCATAATTAAGAAAACAGATCAGGCACAAATATGAATATATAATCATCTTTGTAGAAAGCAATATTGTAATACCACTAATTGAGATGTGTATAGTAATTTCCATAAAATAAACATCAAGGGTAAATCTATTCAAGTACTTTTTTTCTTATTTAATCTTTCATTTGCTTAAAGCTTTTTTTTTTTTTAACGTTTGCTTTCTTTTCCAGAACTAGGCAAAACTTTTCTTTCCCATTTTTCCATTCCTTTGAGAAGCAAACTCAGTTAATTGTGTCAAACCTAATCTTGTGGCTCCATCTTTGATTTTTGCATTATATTCAGTCATGTACTTTTATTTCATTGATAACAGAGAGTTACTGAGGAATTTTCCTCCAAAATAATGCATTTGGAATGCCTGCAAAGACTAGGAGGTGTTTGTGTGTCCTTTTGAAGAAAGCTAAAATAGAAAATGATTATTAGTTGAGTTCTGCCTGTAAAGGTAATGGATCAGCGTAATCGGCAGATGGTGGATACAGTGTAGGTTTGGAGCATAGTTTTCAGCTTCATTTATTCTTCTAGGAATTAGAGGCACCTTATTTTTTGCCTCAAAACTAATGTCTTTTAATTCTGGTAAGGAGGAAAGCACTTGCTGTGTCTCACTGTCCCTGCACCTTCTTTATGTGCACTGTTATCTTTATCTGGTTGAGTATTTTGAACTTCGCCTAAATCTTGCATATTACAGTTAACTCAAAGATCTATTTCGCTACGAGAAGGTCTATTTTCAGCTTCAGGGGAACACGTGATACTCAAATCCTTAGCTGTAATAGTAGCCTCAGCAGAGCTTGAATCATACAACATATGTTTTTCACTTTCTCCATTTTCCCAAATTTGCTGCATTTCTTTTCTGCTGCCTTTTAAGGTCATCTGTGCACTCCTAATTAATGTACTAGAATCTGCCTTGTTTTCATGCGGCATTTTTTTCTCTTCTTTCCCTAATATCTGTATCTGTAGTGTTCCGGTGCCATCATCTATGGGCAATGCATTTGTGCCGTCAATTTCTCTTTTGCTGCTATTAGTTAGATTCCAAATGGCTTGAGTACTAAGAGAAGTACTGATTTCTTTGGGAATCTCTGTTCTGTTTTGGTATGGGGTAGAATTTGTCTTCATGAAAGTTAGGTCGCCCGTGGCTTGTGTCTCAGAGGAAATGAGAGAGGAATCCTCAGTTTCTGACTGAGGAAGTTTTATTCCAACATCATTTCCCTCATCCATGATACAACCTTCCGCAGTTTGATGTGGTATTTTCCATTTGGTCATTAACATTTTTTCCTCATTAGCAAGTTGTTCATGACTTGAGTGTTGCTCTACATGTTTTAAAGTCTCATTTTGATTTAAAGTATGTTCCTTATTGGTGTCAGTCTTGTGGACACCTACAAGTGGTGTTTGATTTCCTAGGGACAAAGAAAACTGATTTGGCTCAACGGTCTTTGATTTGTCCTGCTCCATGTGCTCAGTGGGCTCTGTTGCCTCTTGGTCAGTAGACTCCCTGGAAATGTTGGGTGGTAAAACATCACTTTCTATGTTTTCCCAAATAGCTGGTAAAGACCTAGGCACTTCCAGTGCAAGGGGAGTTGCACCTACCGTTTGCTCAGTTGCAAATTGAGAGCTTGAATGCCTGTGTTCAGCTATGATGGGTGTGGGCAGAGGCAGTGTTGATGAACTGCTATCAGGAATGAGGCCATTAGGGTGACAGTTGCCTTCCCTGGAGCTCTGGGTGACTACAGGTAAGTCATTAGCACTGAGCAGAAGAGTCTTTTTAGTGTTTTTTTGGTAATATGGGCTCTGCTTTGGAGCGTGTTTGAGAGGCATACTCTCTGAAGTGAGTTTAACATAGTTGTTACTCTCTGGCTGTTGGGGAAAATCTGCAGAGGACACAAGGTTTATATTGGCCTCTCTCTGAGAAGCTTTAGGTAATTTATTTGGCAGTAACAGTGCTTGTTTACATTTCTTTGGGAGATCTGGCAAGGATTTTTCTGGATGGACTTTGACTTTTCTAAAAGGGTGTGCGTTTACTTTTACCCTTGAATTTGGCTTTTTAATTTTCCCTTTGAGGTCAGATTGATGGGTTCTCTTCTTTTTCAGAATCTGTGGATCAGTAGGCCATTTTCTTCCTTTGTTTCCCTCCTGAGGATTGCCACATTTTTTGAGATCCAAGTTGGTCAGGTGGTTACTTTGATTTTTCTGCTGTTTGCAGTGGGTTGATGTTTTAGATGACATCACCAAACTATTTTTTTCTACTAAATCACGATCACAGAAGCTAACCCTCTTAGGGGAATATGTTTTCTTGATTTTTGTCGATAACCTTGATAACTCCATGTTGTCCTCACACATAAGGAATTTTTCTATTGCACTGTTAATTTGGATTTGCTCTTTCTTGGCCTTTGAACGTTCCTGACAATTTGACTTCTTTTCTTCCACATAATCTTGAAATTGATCACAGGGCACATACTTACAGATAAGAGAATTGTTTGACTGAAAATAGCTAGGCCCGCTCCGTCTTAACTGTCCATAAGGATCATCATATTTTGATCTATGTTTTTGTAAGATCTTTTGTACACAGTGTTCCTCGGGCTCATGAAGCTTGGATGATGAGCCTGTAATAAAATGTCTCTGCCTGTGAGGTTGTAAGCCATTGTCTTTTTTTTCTATTGGAGGCTGCCATGATTCATTTGTTAAATGCTTTTCAAAACTTTCTCTTGCCAACATTGAAGCGGATGTTGCATATCTTCTACTAAATGTGTCACTGTTGATATCTGCTGAACAAGAAATGCAGAAATTTAGGACTGAACTGAGTTTTATTACCCCAACCAAACAGATGCTTAGAAACCTAATGAAAGGTGCAAAAATGATTCCTCTGATTATGGCAATTCTTGAATACTTCCTAATTTTTAACCAAACCCACAAAAGACTTTGGGCAGTTCAGTGTGTTTACAAAGCTACTCTTTATGGCCACATCCTAATCCGTTGTGATGCTGATTTGAAAGTTACAGAATTAGAAATAAAAACATTCATAGTTGTACATCTTTACATTAGTTGTCGGTTGAGTTAGCTTTAAATATGAATAATATTTAAGCTCTTTTCAAATGGCCATCACAATTTTTTTTCTGCATTAATTTCTCAGCTGGGACTAAATATTAGGAAGAACATGATGCTATATTGGGTAGTGTTTAGGTTTCAAACACAAGATACCCTCAACAACAAAAAAGAAATACCTGTGACACTACCGGCTTCATCAGAGACCATACCTGTTTTATTTCCCATCACTTAATATACGATTAATTAAATATTTGTTAAATGAATGAGTATTTTGGAATATGGCCTGATCTGTATTGTAGGAATCTCTATCTGTGAATTTTAAATGGTACATGTTAATATGATATTAATGATACCTGGTAAATAATACTAATGACAAAAATAATAGTAACATTTACCATTAATTAAGCATCTTCTAAGAGCCAGGCACTGTGCTAAGTACTGTACCTTCATTATCTCGTTTAATATTCATAGGAGATCTGATCCACTGGACAAGTCCTTTTGTCATATCCCTTTTACAGATGAGGAAAGATGCTTAGAGAGGTGAAATGCTTTCCCCCCATCCCATGTCCACTAACGATATGGGCAGAACTTGACCCAGGTCTGTCTGACACTAAACCCTATCCTCTTAACGACAATGCATATTAGGTTTAAAACGACATCTTATGAGTGTTCTTGTCTTCTGAAATTGTTTGTTTTATCCCGAGGAAGAAAGGAGTATTTCTGTTCAGAGATAGAAAGGAAGACACGAGCTAAGCTTCACACTAGCATCTAACTCTTAAGATTTGCCTTCAACTTTCTGGGGAACATTGGAGAAGCTACTTACTCAACAGGTATCAAGAGATAAGACTTAGATAGGAATTTTATATGGATATAAAATTATTCTGGGGAAAGAATTTTAGCTTTTGTCAGATTCTAAGAGAGTTCTGTGACTCAAAGATAAATATTCAGAATTATTGGACTAGATCATCTCTAAATCTCCCCTACTCCTGAAATACTGTGATTCTGTGTTTCCAAGTTTGAAAACATAATCAGAGTGACATTGACTCTTACTGACTTCTGCTCTAAAGCAGATATGGCCTTGGTTGTTTTTTCCTCCAATACCTGTCCTCTCCATCTCCAGTATAATGCCTGGCATGTAGCAGAATTTCAAGTCTTTCTTAAAAGTAAATGTATTGATTTGACAAACAAATGTGTTCTCTGTGTGAAACAAGGGACTGGGTTTTAAATGGTTAAGAGACAACATTCCCTTCAGTATAAGAGTTTCCCACAGAAAAGTTAAGGCACTGGACAAAGCTAAACATCTGCCTGAGGTGTGACTCTATTGAAAGGGTAAGTGCTTATTTCTTTCTAAAATAAAGCCAGTCTGATCTGGTTTCTATGGCAGATTTTATTCTCTTGACTATTCCTCTCTTGAGTCAAATGATCAGTCCCCAGAAACTAGTAAGAACTGGAGTCTGGGGAATGCAATGGAATAAATTCATATCCTGCCTTATGCCACACATGAAATAACATACAGTTTCATTCTTTTCCAATTGTCCCCAAATCCATCTTAAGGGCCATATCCCCATGGTGAGAATTTCTTGGTGCAGTACCTCCACCATTCATATTCTGAGAGAAAGCTCTGCTTATTGTAAACCAATTCAAATAAATGACAGGAACCTCTTTACAGAGAAGCTGTCAAAGTTTTCACTGCTGAGACTGAAAGCATCACCTTACTATTCAGGAAGGAAAAGGAAGACATTTAATTCATTGCCTCTGCCTAAATATTGACATTGCCCATGTACAGTGGGTAGATGTCACGGCCAGATTCACTTGGCTCCCAACATGGGATGATGAATTAAGTCCTGACTTTCCCTGGACTGGGAAGTTATCATCCCTGACAGCTCAGCAAGCAAAGTGTGTGTCTTGACATCATTCCTGAAATGAATCACTAGCATTAGAAGGCCCATTCTTCTAATATGTCATGCTCTGAGAAGGTTCCTTACTGCAGAATTGGCATTAGAGCTCGAAGGATGTTGGAATAAAAGCCGATACTCAGCCTCCCATAAATCTTAACAGCATATTGCTATTTAAAAGCCTTCTTTTCTTTAAAAAAAAAAAAAAAAAAGAAACTTGTTAGGTGTTGGGTCACAAAATTCACTTTCCAACAGGCATAAGATATACTTACTCTTAGCTCCTGAGGGTGGCGGAGTCCTCATCTACACCTTACCCCAAACACACACGCACGCACACACATACACACACACAGATCTAGTGTCTTTAGAAGAAGGATAGACTGGTACTACACAATGATTTTTAGAGCATTCTACTGTTGAGAAAATTAAAGGAGATTATGTCTTTCAGAGAAATTTAAACAGAGTGGGATTTTCTAAAACAAGACAACTCACCTATTGTTCTTGTTACATGCTGTGGCAGAGTTTGAGGTTGGACTTCCCCAGGCTCATGATTCCTTAGCTTTCTAACTCTCTTTGGACAATATCTTGTAAGTAAGCCTGCTTCATTAAAAGCTGCCATATTCCCAGGAGGCTCTGAACATCCTGACTGCAGCAATCTGCCACCAAAGCAGAAGAAAGTGCTGTCTGCCCCATGGTCTTTACCTTTCAGGTTTCTAAATGATCCATCAAGGGCTGTGGACTCAGAGGCCAGTGCTGCTTGATGGCTGTTTTCCTGTAAAAGCGGCATTTCCTTTCTGGACCCCACAATGGACATGACCTTTATCTCGTTTTCCTGAGTTAAGTGGCAGTTACAGTATTCCTTAGCGTGGTAATTTCTTGCCTCATGAGCACACAGGGATTCATCGAAGGTTCTGCAACAAAGGTTTTCTGATGTGTGTTCATTTGCTTTGCCTTGTTGGAGTTTCCAGTTAAATACAACTAAACCTAGGCAAGTGAGACCAACAGCTCCTGTGACAAATAGAGAGACCATTAAAAGATAACATCAAAGGAAGAAACATATAAATCACCAAATGTGAAATCCACAAATATCAAGGTTAATGGTTTAAAGGATATCAGAATGGGTGGGAAGTCTATCACCATGGAGAAAAATATCAGTCCAGACAGAGGCTATTTAATCAACATTGTTCTGTTTGTTAATTTGGATCTCTCTTTGTAGCTATTAAAAATTATAAGAAAAATACCATCTGGAATGCCTTTGGTAGAAAAAAAGGTTTTTTTTTTTTTCATGGACTGAGATTCATTCAGGATAAAATAATTCTTGCATTAAAATTCTTCTTCTGCCTATAGGAAACCAAGTTTCCTATTCCTTAATCCCATAGTGAATAAAAGTAGACTACATTTAGTACATACCCTGAAATTCCCATATACCGTAACCTCCTCCTATTGTATTTTTATCATCCCTAAAGATTCACCCCCTACCTCAGAAAAAGTCATTGATTTCCTATTATCATCAAGGCCAAACTCCTGGGCATCCAAGACTCAGTGCAGTCTGGCCATAACCTTCCTCCTTTGCCTAATTTTTCATTTTTCATTATTAAAACATGTGTTTCAAACTCTTCAATTCATTAGTCTTAAGGTATTTCTAAGCTTTTGTGTATGCCCTTAGTGACAGCAACTTAGTGCTTTCTCTATCTCTTATTTGAAAATTTTTTTTTGAAATTTATCCTTTAAAAACTATATCAATACCTCTAAATTTCTTGATACCTTTGCTGTTTTTTCCATCTTGCAAAACTCCCACAAAATAATGACTGACATCTAATCTCAGACTGTCTGGAACTGTCCTTTCATGTTCTATGTACATATAGTTTGTCCTCTGAATAAAATTGTAGAGGGCAGTGTTTCTGAAACTCACATGCAGAGTCTAACGTGTTTCTACTTCACTGTTTCCCATCTTGACAAATGGCATGCTCAACCACCTGGATGTTCAAACCAAAGTCTCTTGCATTATACCCCAACTCCCGCTCTGTCACAGTCATTTCCTTTTTTCTTAGCCCTTATAACAGTATAAAATTATTGTGTTCACTTACTTGCTTGCTTGTTCACTGTCTGTCTTGCCCTGCTAGAATTAAGCACTGAGAGGAAATGGAACTTTTCAGTCTTGTTCGACATTGTATCTCCAGGACCCTCAACTCTGGCACAAGCACACCAGAAATGTTTATTGAATATTCTTAAATAAACAGAAGGGATTCTGTCTATGAGTTCTAATAATGAAATGCACTGAGTGGTCTAATCTTACAAATCCCCAAAATGGTGATGGGGAAGACATGGCATCAGTATCACCTAAGTTAGGAGCCCCATTTTCTAAGTCCAGCTCTGACCATGATTTGCTGTGTGAAGTTAGGCAAGTCAGTTCCCCTGGAGAACTCAGGTTCCTGGCTCTGGAAATGAGGACAGTGAAAGAGATGACGTCAGCATTTTAGACTTTTTGATTGACTGCCCTATGCCTGGTTCCCTCCACTGCAGACAACTTTAATGAAAACGTGATGATATTTTTTTGAACTTGAAAGAAAAGAGAAAGTATCAGGCATGATTGCTTCATTTTTCTGTTAAAGATGAAGATTAACCAAAGTGAATAGCATTCTCTGGTAAAAAAAAACGTTCAACCTTTGCATAGTTCACCAGATCTTGAGGTCTTATAAGCCCCACTTTAATTTTTTTTTACAATGTATTTTTAGTGTTATCACAATTTGAAATAATTTAATCTCTATTAAAGATATATTTTTAAAAAGTGGTAGCACTGTTGCTAATTATATACTTCCAATGTTTATTTTCAGACTAAATAATAACCAGACAATATAAACACCAAGGTCCATCTGGTTATGTTTTTAAATAAAGAGCAATAAAAAAAAAAAGTAGTAGCAAAACTTAGATCAGACATTTTATTGCCTAGTAATTCCAAACAAGACTTTTGGCTTTAAAATGTTAAAAACTTACGAAAATAATAAAATTTTAGAAACACTCCATATGTCTTACAGGGAGTAAGAAAATTCAGGATTCAAAGCTTTGTTCTGACACTTTCCTTGGGCAAGTTTTCTAACCTCTCTGAGCCTTATTTTTCCTCCCCTATCAAACAGGGATGATTAATACGACTGGTAATTAAATGAGATACTATATGTGACATTTAACACAGTGTTTCGTCATTGTGGTTTATGGTTATGATTGCTACTGCTGTTGGTTCAGTTCGATATTGCCCTATTAGGTCCTAGAAGACTCATCTGTTGCGGGGGGCGGGGGGGGCAGCGGTTGGCAGGGAGAGGAGTCCAAAAAATAAAATCATTAAGAGGATACTTCGTATGGCTGATGCAGTTACTAAGCCAAATAATAAAGGAAAGAAAGACCTAAATTTTCTTAAACACATGCATCAGCCATTGAAATGAGAGTAGGCATAATCTGATTATAGGGTAAAGTTTCTCCTCTAATTGTGTCTGAATGGCGAGGAACCACTCATTCTCCTGCTGTTGATGCTAGAACTATGTCTACATCACATTACCACTCAGGTATGGTCACTTTCTATTAGTGCAGAGAGCAAAAAGCAGCAAATGAAGCTTGTAGGCAGGCTGAATGCGCTATTAAGAAGATGGTTGAATTTTCATTGCCATGGGCATTGTTGCTATTTTTAAAAAGTGTTCTAACAATCTTTCTGAGTTGGAAAAACAACAACAACAGCAAAAAGCAAATTTAATGATAAGTCCTTGTTGGAAATGTTTCAGCTTCATGAAATCTTTCTCTTTTCATCAACCAATTCACAGAATACGAGGTTTTAAGATGTTAGCATTTAATGCCAAATAACCACTTATTAGTTTTAAATTCACTGAATATGATTATTTATAGTCCTTGGGATTGTGAGGATTTATCTATAGCCAAAGAAGGAAAGGGAATCAGGGGTCAAATTATAGTTCTAAGTCTTTTCCCCGCAATCTACAGGTATAGATTATTAACTACATTTTTACTTCCGAAGGAGTAAAATCTTAGTAGAATAAATTGAAGGGTCAGATTTTTTTAAAGACAAATATTTCCTAAAAACGGCATCTTTAACAATCACTTAATGAGAGATATATAATTATACTTTCACACATTATAACTTAACATGTGTGTAATCATACTTATAACTTATCAGAATTTGTCCATGCATAATAAGCTTCCTACTATTTTGACAAAACCTTTGAATCTTCCAGAATTTATACCCATCTCTACACTAATGTAAGTTGTTAGTAAATTTTTTTCTGAAAATAGATATAGAAAATACCTAGAAGGTGCTGAAAATTAGTCTATTGTAATATTTCCAAAATGATGCCCTACAAAACACTAATTTAACGAAATCCTCTGTGAAAAAAGAGTTAATGGTTAAATAAATTTGAGAAACACTCCAATTGTATCTTCCTCTTAAGGATTCATAATGCTCATTAGAAACTGAAAGGCAATGAGAAAAATGCTGCAATAAAGAAGCCTATTTCACTTTGTTTAATCCAGCATTACCCAAATCTATTTGAACCCTACAACATGTTGTTCACATGTGCATCTGTGTATGTTTTTATTGGAATATCTATTAATTATTCCGTAGAACTAGCACTTGAGTTCTAGTACTCTAGTACATTTAAAGTAAAACTCCCTGCCCTATTTGCTTTTGTCTTTTATGGTAAATTATTTCTTAACACATATAATTACTGACATGGTTACACAGTTTTTAAAATAATTTATCTTTCTGAGAGGATTTAAATTCACTTCCAACTGAATTTGATTACTGCTGATGGTAGTTCCATTGTTTAGACCTGACGCTGTTCTCTATCTATTCTGATTAAAAGTGTAACTGTCAGGAGTTAAAAATCTGATGTTCAGGTTTCACTGGAAACCTGCTATAGAATAATTATTTATAGTACATATTCAAAATACATCAGTTCAGTCCTGGATGTCATTTGCAAGCCTCTGGTTTTCTAGCTTTGGGGCACCCCACCCCTCAACAAAACACACACACACACACACACACACACCTCTCATCACCATGGTTACCTACAAGCCCAAAGGATTTCACCATGCACTGTAAACATAGGGGGAAAACATACATCCAGGTAGATAACTCAAGAAATCTCATGGATATTTGGTCTTTGACTAATGACACTAAGTATCATTTATATCATTCATCCAGTGAGAGGTAACAATGATGCATAGTTAAGAAATGTTTAAACTACCATAGAGAAATTAAAGAGTTGAAAATTATCTTCTCCTTAGTCAGTCTGGGGAGGTATGGGCCAAGTTTATGAATGAGTTGATAAACAGAAATCTTACAAGAATTCAAAACTCCCAAATAGGCGGAAAGCAAGGCACAGAGAGGTTAAATAACTTGCCCAAGGTTACATAGCAAGTGAGAGGTGAGCCAGGATTCAAACCTGGGTAATCTGATTGCAGAGCTCATACATTTAATCACTGTGCTATACAACCACTATAGAGCAGGATGCATGTGATTGCCATAATATCAACTCCTCGTGCACCTGGTTAAGCCCACTGATTCTTACTATACCACAGAGAGACACACAGAAGTGAGTACCTTGAGGAAAGAGACAATGTCTCATCACTTTTTAATCCCTATTTCTAGTGTTTTAATGAATGTCCCAGTACTCCATGGCAAATGGATGATTGATAAAATGTAGATATTATTCCTGCATTACAGACAAGAAAACTGAAGTCTAAATGGCAAGGTAACTGACTCAGGATTACAGTGGTTATTATACCAAGACTAGAGTTCTTGAATTCTGGTCCAAGACCCTTTCCTCTGTTAGCTTCTCTGCAACAGGAAATTCTTACAACGTGGGCCAGGTCGGTCAACATCCTCCCACATCTACTCACAACCTCTCCCTTCCCCAAGCCTTGGAAAATTTCCCCAAACTGCCTGGGAAAGGCATCATTTAGTGTATTGTAGTAACATGGAGATGAGCTGGGCACACTTCTCCCTGGCATACCTGCGAAGCCAAGGACAGTCAGCAGGGCCACATCCTGCCCTGGGAGGAGGGGACTTCTGTCCTTTAGAACCAGAGTGACGTTGGAAACCTTGGAATCACAGTTGGTCTCAGACAGCTTTAGCACACTCTTTGCAGTGCCCACAGCAGTGGCCGACGGCTGACACCTTAGGTCCTTGGCATTCCTGAGCATTCGAGCAGAAGACTTAACGTAGTTTCTTAAAAACCGGGCAAGGGGGTATAGATCACAAGAGCAGCTCCACTGGTTCTTATCTAAACTCAGAAGGATTAGCTGCTTCAGTGGAGTGAAAACATCCGGCATGTGGGCCAACCTATTTCGAGAAAGGTCCACTTCCTGCAGTTGAGGCAGGGCCTGGAAGGCATCTTTCCCAATGTAGGAAATAAAATTGTTAGATAAATCCAGATGCCTGAGACTGTGCAGCTTCGTGCCTCCAAAAGAACTGCCTGTCAGATTAGTGATCTGATTCCCATCCAGTTGGAGCCGGGTCAGGCCCTTAGTGTTCCGGAACCAGGAGCCTCGCAGGGTGCGCAGAGCATTATTGCTAAGCACCAGCACCTGCAGACCGTGAAGCTTGCTGAAGGTGCGATCAGTGAGCGAAGAGCTGGATATTTGGTTGTGCTCCAGCAACAATGTCCGCAACTTTGAGAGGCCGTGCAGGGCATCTTCCCGAACATCCTCGATGCCATTTCTGCTCAAGGAGAGCAAGGCAAGATTAAACAAGAGGGACAGATTTGTGCTCTCTATAGAGGCGAGGTATCCATCAGTGATGATTAAAACCCTCGTGGTCACAGGGGCTGCTGTGGGGAAGAAAAGCACAGACTAGAAGCGAGATACACACAAGTGGGAGGGGAGTGCGGTGGAGAGCAAAGATACTCAATGCCCTCTGAGCAATCTTATCACCGGGGTAAGAACAAGAAACAAAATGAAAATAATTCCCTGATTTCTCGGTTGAAGGGGAAGCTGGCTCTTTACCAGAATGATGGATTTTTATGTTCTTTGTTTCTATGACATGTTTATTTGAGAAACATAAACCCATCTGTTCCTTTCGATGTCAGAGTTAATTCACTGTTTGGAATTATCACCATGGATGTTTTTTCTTTGAAGGTGGCTTTTTAGGCATACCATGTACTGACCCGCTGCAGCCCTGCCGGCCCGAGACAGGTTCGCCCACGAGCCACGCCTGTGTCTGCGATTCCTAGCCAGTTTTCCACTAGCAGTGCATATTAATGCTGTGAAGTCAGTCATCTTTTCTCTCAAACCTAAAGGTATAAGTTGGGTGGGAGGAGTGAGAAGGAGGGTTGGGTTTCTGCTTTTTATCTCCAGGCTAAAAGTTGGCAACTTGGTAAGGATCTATATTCTCTCCAGATGACCTGAGGATCTGTCAGTGGGGTTCTCATTATAGTCTGGGTCATCTTGGCCTCCTCTCTAATATCCGTTCCCTCCAATGAAGTACATCATGTGATGACAGGTGGTACTCAGGGCCTCCAACTGTTAAATCCCTTCACCATAATCACCTCAGAGCTATCACTGCTCTGCCATTAGAAATCAAAGCGTTTTAACTCAGTAAAGATGTATTATAATCAGGAGTTATTGTAACACATCTTTATCATGCTAAAATTGTTTTGACTGCAAATGACAGTGTCATAAAGATGGAAGAGTCCATTGTCCCTGGGAGGTCTACAGGTGGTATTAGAACAATCAACCATGAGGGGAGCAAATCACAATCCCCTTAGGAAATCCAGACTACACTGCCAAAACAAAGAGATTTTTAAAATGTAAAAAAAGGATTTTCACAGTGCCTTCTTTTGGAAGAATTGCTCCCATTTCTACAGCACAAACAAGCTTAAATCATGGTGTGTGTGTGTGTGTGTGTTTTTCTGTTTAGTATTTATCACTGATTATTTGAATTCTATTAGTTCTGGCCAGTTTAGCATTTTGTTTCTCTCAATATTGTTTTTGCTATGGGTTAAGGGAGTTTTATTTTTATGGATCCCCGGTTCTCTAGGGATTTGTCGACTCTGAGGGAGCAGGCTATTGATTCTGTCAATTACTTCTTGTCTAGGAATAGACAGAAGCTCCACTCACAAGTCATCCATTTACTACTCTGTGTTTATGAAATTTAACTTCGTGAATGTGGCATTCTATAAATGAGAAGGAAGATATAGAGATGCTGCAATGTTTCTTACAGACATCAGCTATCTCTGATCAGAAAAAAAATGTAGTGACTTTGGGAAATGTATTTGAGAGGGCAGGAGTTTAGTGTTTAAGTGTTTTCAATACTAACTGGAAACAGTATACAACCAACTAGCCTTGAAACTGTCTCTCTCATGTCAGGGATGATGATAACTTCTATCTCTTAATTTTCATAGAGTCATAGGATTTTAGAAATGAAATCATCTTCTTTCACTCCATCTTAACTCAGACGTGTTTCTGAAATTTTTCCATTGGCAGAGCTTATAGCTTGTTTATCTCTTCTTGGATATCAGGATGTAAATCACATTCTCCTCAAATTTGTTAATAAGGTGTCTTATTAAATTGTTGACTTAAGCAAGCAATATGTAATGAATACAGGCAGTGTATCTTGTTAGCATTTCTACAGCTCATTTACCACCAATAAAAAAGACTAGACTTTCAAAATTAGATGCACCTTGATAATAATCTGTTTTGCTAGTACATCACTTAATCTTACTAATGCTGAACAATTGCAGTTCAGGTTTCTGATTCATTGATTTTTTTCCAGCAAGTGGTAGGGTTCAAAACTGCACAAAGTATGGACAAAAATATAATCAAAGTGATTTACTTTTTTCTTCTATTAAAAAAAAAGTGTGTGGTTGCATGAAATAGTAGTATTCTTTTATAATAGCAAAATATCTCAGTCACCTCTGAAGGTCTTAACATAGTTTTGGTTGAGACCACCAGGAAGAGGAAAATAAAATAATGTTAACAGTCTCTCATCACTGTGAAAGACTTGCTCTTTGAAAGTTTACCTCTATCAGGCTGAGCCCAGAGAGCCCTCAGCATGATGAAAGCCATGGCAACGAATTTGCCAGATACACTGAACACTGCTTTTTAGAGCTATTGGTTTTATTACCTACTATATAGGTTAGCTGGTGACAGAGGGTTACATCTCTGACGCACACCACACATGACGCAGGACAAGCTGCCACCAGCCGTAACACGATGGCAAAGAGCATGAGCCATCCACCTGAAAGGAGAGGACAAGGCACATCATGATGTTGGCATTTATATCCATGATTTCAGTATGTTCAGCTCATGAGGCATTTGGGTAATTTCTGCTATTTAGTGAGCACCTTGGGTTTTCACAAGATGCCAGATAAATAGCTAGAATTCTTAATTTGTATATAATTTAAACCAAACTTCTAAAGCATTTGACCATAAATTTAGAGAGTTCATCCAGAGCACACCCATTAGAACAGTTTATTTAAAAATTAAATTCCTCGGGGGGCCTGGGTGGCTCAGTCGTTAAGCGTCTGCCTTCGGCTCAGGTCATGGTCCCAGGGTCCTGGGATCGAGCCCCGTGTCGGGCTCCCTGCTCAGCAGGAAGCCTGCTTCTCCCTCTCCCACTCCCCCTGCTTGTGTTCCCTCTCTCGCTGTGTCTCTCTCTCTGTCAAATAAATAAATAAATAATCTTAAAAAATTTAAATTACTCTGTAAAATACGTAGAGCTTGTTGAGCTTTTGCACATACATTATCTTATTTAATTCTTTTAATTCTGCAACGCAATTGGAGGTTGAAAGACTGAAGTTTGGAATGGTTCATAAACCATTTAAAGTTACATAGCTATTTCATATTTAACCTCACATCTTTTAACTCTGTCTAGTTTCTTTCTAGTTTGCAGAAGTTAATCTCAGGCACTGCGTCTTACATAAGTACAAACGAATTATTCTTTGCAGATTTAGATGCCATACTTAGAGAGGGAGTCTGGAGGAGCACCAAGATCATAAGCTCTACCTAGCTTTGAATTCAGCTCTGCTATTTACTGAACATAGTATCTTAGGTAAATTATTTATTTTTTCTTATTTTTTTGCCTTTTCATGTTTAAAATGGAAATAGTAACAGATGCCTACATTATAGAGTATATTGTAAAAAGTAAATGGAATGCTCTAAGTGTTTAATAAATGTTAAATTTTACCATTATTTTTATGCTTTTTCAACCCTCCAATGAAATGTTAGCATCATTTGGATATAATATTCCAAAAAGCCCATTTATTTACATTTTTCCCTAATATATTTTATTTTTTGTTTGTTTGTTTCCCCGATTGATTTAGGGGGGAAAAAAACTTGAAGCACATTATAATAAAAATGCTCTACCTATATAATAACATAGTTTGAGAATTAAATAAAATGTACATAAAACATAGAATCATGAATTCTGTCATTCGTTCAACAGTGTACTGAATGCCTTCTGTAGGCCGAACACTGCTAAAGGCACTGGGGATAGGACAGTGACAACGGTAAATCCCTGCCCTCATGGGCAGTGAATAAATAAATATGGAAATATGTATTAAGTCATCCGATAATAAGTGCTATGGAATAAATAAAGCAAGGAAGAGAGCGGATTGCACTAGTTTGGGGGTTCTAAATATAGTGAACAAGGAAAACCTCTCTGATAGAGTAACATTTGAACAAAGACCTGGAGAAGGTGAAGGTACTGGTCAGTCCAGGCGGAGAGAATGGCCGGACACAGCAGGAAGGGAGAGTCAGGCAATAGCGAGGGCGGGCTCTGCGCACCTTACAGATGAATGAAAGGGTTTTGCTTTGTATCCAAATCAGATGAGCCTAATTGGGGCTTTTATGAGTGGCTTTACTTAATCTGTAGTACATTTTAAAATGATTATTTTAGGGGCACCTGGGTGGCTCAGTCGGTGAAGCATCTGCCTTCTGCTTAGGTCATGATCCCGGGGTCCTGGGCTGGAGCCCTACATCATTTGTCTCCCTGCTCAGCGGGGAGTCTGGTTCTCCTTCTCCCTCTGCCGTTCCCCCTGCTTGTGAGCTCTCTCACTCTCTCTCTCTCTCAAATAAATAAAATCTTATAAACAAACAAACAAACAAAATGAGTAATTTTGGCTACTGTGTTGGTTACTATAGTTATGTAATATAGTTTGGAATCAGGGAGCACTATGCCTCCAGATTTATCCTTTTTCAAGATTGCTTTGGCTACTTGAAGTCTTTTATGGTTTCATACAAATATTAGGATTCTTTGTTCTATTTTTGTGGAAATACGCCTTTGGAATTTTGGTAGGGATTGCATTGAATCTGTAGATTGCTTTAGATAGTATGGACATTTTAACAATATGAACTCTTCCAATCCATGAGCATGGAAAATCTTTCCATTTATCTGTGTGTTTTTTTCAATTTCTTTCATCAACATCTTATGGTTTTCAATGTACAGATCTTTCACCTCCTTAGTCAAATTTATTCCTAGGTAATTTATTCTTTTTGATGTAATTATAAATGATATTGTTTTCTTAATTTCTCTTTCTGATAGTCCATTATGAGTGTATAGAAATGTAACAGTTTTTTGTATATTTGGTTTTGTATCCTGCAACTTCACTGGATTTGTTTATTAGTTCTAACAGTTTTTTGATGGAGTCTCAAGGGTTTTCTATATATAATATCATGCCATCTGCAAATAGTTTTACTTCTTTCTTTCTAATTTGGGTGCTTTTTATTTCTTTTTCTTACCTAATTACTCTAGTTAGGACTTCCAATACTATGTTGAATAAAAGTGACAAGAGGGGACATTCTTGTCTTATTCCTGAACTTAGAGGAAAAGCATTGAGCTTTTCACCATGGAATATGATGTTAGCTACAGGTTGGCTACCATTTTGGGAATACTTTTGATAGGCAAAGAACAGAAGCAGCAAATGTACTTACAAGGCAATTATAATAAAGAAGAAAGAGATGATTGTGGTTTAGATGAAAAAGAGAGGTAGATCATGGATAGTTTTTTCATTATCATGATGCAATTTAATATAACCAATTTGAGCTCAAACAAGCTATCGTGTGCAATGGAACATGCTACGTATGCAGAAGTACATAAACCACTGCTTACTCTCAAAACACTTTCTAGATAGTGGCATAGACATGTAAATGCCTAGTTATAACACAAGGAAGAATGAAGTAAATCTAAAGAAAGGTACAAAATTATTTTGTGGAATCACTTGAACACTTTAAGAAGGATGTATCTTGTGAATTGGGCTTTGAAGAGGGCAGAGGATTTCTACAGGCAGAGAATAAGAGTTAGATAATTCCAGTCTAAGAAAATAGTAAGAAAAATGCTTTGCATCAGGCAAAAGATCTAATCTCAGTTCACTTCTTTAAACCTACCTGAGCTGCTTAGAGTCTATTCCATGCATATGTGGTCCAGAGGCCAGCCAAAGATTTAAACAGAATTTGTACGCAGATTCTGGGGCTCCCTTTCTTAGACTCTTTTTTTCCAGAATCTCCCCCATTTTCTAGTGCTTATGCATGATAAACAGGATTCTAGGATGACCCCAAGATCCCTGTCCCCTGGTATACGTACCAAGGATAATCCTCTCCCCTTGATTATGAGAAGAACCTACAAATATGATTAAATATTACTCCTATAATTATGTTTCCTCATATGGCAAAAGGAAAATTTTCCTGGGTAGGCCTGATCTAATCAGATGGGCTCTTTAAAAGCAGAGAATATTTCTCCAGTTGGTCACAGTGGAAGGAAGAGAAACATGTCCTTGCTGCCCAGGAAGAAAGCAAATGGCCCTGTTGTGAGCTACTTATAGGAACCATGTGGCAAGAAACTGTGAGCATTCTCCAGAAGCTGAGAGTCATCCCTAAACAACTATTGGCAAGAAAACAGGAGCCTGAGTCAGACAACCACAAGGAAATGAATAATTCCAATAACCAGTGAGCTTGGAAGAGGCCTTGAGCCTCAGATGAGAATCACAGTGCTAGCTGACACTTCGATTTTAGTCTGGTGAGACCCTGAGCAAAGGACCCAGTTAATTTTCACTCAACTCCTGCCCATAGAAACTATGAGATAATAAAAGGGTGCTGTTTTAAACCACTAAATTTGTGATAATTTGTTACAAAACCATAGCTAATATACTGATTTCCCTGAATTTTGCCCTCTGTTCTTTAAGCAAGCAAACCTGTAGGCTTTCATAAGAATTTTGGTTGTTCCCTAAGATGTAGATGGGGCCTACCCTTAGGGTAAATTTTGTAAAAAAAAAAAAAAATAAAAAGATGGAAAACTAACTCCATGCCCTTCCTTTCTTCCAAGTGACTCCCCTCCAGAAGCTCCTGGCTTTTGTTCCCTCTCTACTGCCTTTAGGTAGCTGTCTTTTACATTTTGTCCAGAGCTTATAATTGTCTGGGGGAAGGTTGATCCACTATAAATGCTACCTGTTCATTCAGATTCTGGATACCTTCTGAAGGAGAATGAATATGATTTGCTGGTGGATTAAAAGCAAGAGTATGACAGAGAGAAGTCAGAGATTATTCTTTGGTTTTTGGCCTCTGTAAGTGAAAGGATGGAGTTGCCATTTACTGAAGCAGGGAAGACTATAAATATAAGAATTTGCATATGTGAGTTTAGAGTTTAAGGGAGTATACTGGGCTAGATATAGATATTGGGAGTTGTTTTTTAAAGCCATGAGACAGAATTAAACCCTCAACAAATTAACTCTAAAGAGAGATGAGAAGAGACCCAAAGCTTGAGTCCTGGTACAATCCACAATTTAAAGATGAAAAGGAAAAGTGAAACTAATAGAGGAGACTGAGAAAGAACAACTTGAGAAGTAGTGACCCCAAATCCAATTAAAGAATGTTTCAGGCACAAAGGAATGATTATCTGCATTTAATGCAGTGCCAAGTAAGATGAGCTTTGAGATGTAACTTTTGAATTTAGCAATGAGGAGGTAGGCCTTTGTATCCTTGACAAGAGCAGGTGTAGCAGAGTGTTACAGAAGAAAATCTGATTGGGGTGGAGGATACATGGAAGGAGGAAAGTAAGAGACTGCAAATTTAAGCAGTTCTTTGGAGCGATTTTGGTGACTAGAGAAAATGGAGCAGTACCTTGAGGAAGAAGTGGAGTCAAGAGTTTTATTTTGTTGCTTATTTCTTTTTAAGATGGAAGAATTTATAGTATGGTTGTATGTTGATGGGATTAAACAATAGAAAGGGAACATTGGTGATGAAAAGAAGTAGAAAGGGGAATTATTGTTAGAGCAATGCCCTTGAGTAGATTAGCAGGGTTAAGAGTCAGTACACAGTGAAGGAAGTGACCTCAGATAGAAAGGCAAAATTCATCCATAGAAATGCGAGTGAAGACAGATTATGTGGATTTAGACATTGGTGGGTGGTCAATGTAGTAGTGGGAATTAGACATTTGAGGAAAGAGGAGAAGGTACGAAATAGGTATCTGGAGTGTGAGAGAGTGAGTGAGCCAAAAATGTGTAATAGGCTCTCTAGGCAGTACTGAGGGTCCACCTCAGGTTAGAGGGACATGATTTTGAAGTAAGAAAAAATCAAGATTGGGATTTTTTTTTTTCTAATGGTATACAAAATGCATGATAAGACAAGGGAGCTGAGGCTGTATAGAAGAGAGTGATTATGATTGCCAATGAAATCTAAGCTAAGTAAGGGAGGAAACAAGGTGAGTAAATGACAGTGAAAAGATAGTAAGATAAACAAGCAAACCATTAAGAGATTCTTAACTATAGAGGACAAACTGAGGGTTGATGGAGGGAGGTGGGTGAGGGATGAGCTAAATGGGTGATGGGCATTAAGGAGGGCACTTGTGATGAGCACTGGGTGTTATATGTAAGTGATGAATCACTAAATTCTACTCCTGAAACCAATATTACACTACATGTTAACTAAATAGAATTTAAATAAAAACTTGAAACAAAAAAAAAGAAAGAAAAGATGGTAAGATGAACAAAAAAATAAGGGATATAGATTAGATGATAGGTAGGTAAGTAGATAGATAGATGCAGACATATGTATGTACGTAGAACAATATTAGCATAAACATGGTTTTTAAGGCAGAGTGATAGATACATGGAGGTTTATTAAATTGTTCTCTAATACTTTAGGGTATATTTGAAAATGTTCACAATAGAAAGTTGGTTTTTTTAAAGTGGCAAGATGGTTTGTGTGGTTAAAGATTGTTGGAGTCAGGGTTCCAGAAGAAGTAAACTAGAGAGAGAGAAGATTGAGCTTAGATAGTGATCTGATGGAAATTGACAGGATGAAAACATGGAAGGGTTGTGGACCTTGTTAGTAACAGGATCTAAGATAGGACCCAGGAGCTAAGTGACTACCAGGAAGGTGGAGTGTAAGGTCAAGGCAGAAGAGGAGACAAAGGAACCTAGAGGTCTGGCCATTTTAATGATTACTAGCATGGATAATAAAAGCACTTCGTAGTGTTAGCATGACGGGGAGCCAAACACTAATGCCTTCAAAGAATGAGGGACAGTGACTGGTATAATAGCTTCATAAACTGGTGGTTTTTAGAGGAGAAGCCATTTGGAAGTTGCAATGACAGTAAAGAGGACCCAGAGCTCCACTCACCCCAACACCACCCCCACGGACCTAAAGGTACCAGGAATACGCAAGAAAAAACAGCTTTCACTTGAGAGGGCTCTGGGGGAAGCAGTGTCCTCAGGGGAGGGCTAGATATTAAGGGAGAAATTGTTCTACTAAGAATCTAAATTAGTTGGTTACTGCACCTGAATGTTAAATTGGGCTATCCACCTCCTGGCAGTAAAAGTTTCATAAAGGAGAAATGATAGGTTATATAGTCCCTAGGATCTGACAAAAGGAGGCATATAAATCCTTCCAAAGAGAACAACATTTTCTAAAATCCCCAGCATTTTTTTCCATAGATCCATAATCATCTTTATATCCCGAGCAACTAGAACAAAGTTTGGAATATAATCAGAACACAATAAATGTTTGTTTAACCAAACTCATCTGACACAGAAGTTCATAATGAACAGTATCTTTAATGGCAGCTTTTGAATATAAAAAGCTTATCTTAACCCCTAAAATAGGGCATAGTCATGAGGTTTCTATTGATCTTAGCTTTGAATCTGAGATGGCATTTTCAAAATGAAGCTAATATAAAATTTGCTTTAGCAGTTCTTTTCCTACGACACATTGTGCAGTATATTATAAGGCACTGAGATAGTTAACAGTTTCTAGTATTCACTTTTATTCTTTTCATTTTGAAGAGGAAAACCTGCCATTTAAAAGCATGCAAAGCTAATTAAAGATTTTCCACTGTTTCATTATCTGAATGTAGTTGCAAATTCTGACTTAAAACTCTTATCAGGAGACTCAACATCCCTCCCTGAAAGGCAAATGAACATTCAATTAACACTTCAATACAAGTGTATTTTAAATAAAAATATACTTTATTGTTAATCTCATCCTTTACAAATGCAAATACCCAATTTTAAAATCCAAAGAGAGTTACCTCCCTTTTATTCTTTGGGGGAAAAAGTCTTTTCTTTATTTACAGGGAAGACCCGAATTTTCTGAAGTTGTTACCAAGTTAGAAGAGTGTCTCTGCAACATTGAGGTAAGAACTTTAGCTTCTGAAATACGTCCATAAAAAATCTTGAATATCCAAGGGTGTTGGGGAATAGGTATGGGGTTGCTTGTAGAAAGTAGGTATGAAGGTCTATAACTTCATTCATATATTTACCGTGTTCATTAAGTTTCTAGGGTGGACTCACTGAATCTATAGGGACAAAGGCAAATTCAGCATGAATTTGGGCCTTCCAACAAATAATCAGTCAGGCAAATGGGCACAGGCAAGCCCAGCTTGAAAAAATTAATATGCAAAAATTTGAAAGTACAGCAAATATGTTAGAAGGTAATTATTTAAATCAACTTTTTTCTATACAAAAGTTCCTACATACAGTGAAATGTAAGTTAAAATATTAAGCCACTGTCTATGCTCAATAAGAAAGGGAAATTATCACTAAAATTAGTGCATAAATTAATTGGGATGCATTGCTTTTATACCGCACATATGTTGCATAAAGTGATATATGTTGGTAATCAGCCTAATGGAATTTTCTTCCCTTAATATCAAGGAGCTGTTTGCTTTAATTTTCTCTCTAATTGCCTTAATTTTCTATACACCTGGTCAGGAGATAGCATTTGAAAATAAGCAAAGAAGCTAACACATGAGCACTAATTCAAAAATAATAATATATTCCCAATGCAAATGAGGGCTGCAAGAGACGGGGGTGGACATCACACATACTGACTCACAAATACATGTGCATATGATGGGAAGGGGCAAAACAGGAGAAACAGCATCAACCTGAGACTGCACAACTAAATCCCAAAGTGGAACCATCCATTTT
Source organism: Phoca vitulina (assembly GCF_004348235.1). Classification (NCBI taxonomy): domain Eukaryota; kingdom Metazoa; phylum Chordata; class Mammalia; order Carnivora; family Phocidae; genus Phoca; species Phoca vitulina. The sequence continues at coordinate 40,571,660 of NW_022589705.1, read as the reverse complement.
TTTCCCCTAAAAAAATAAAACAAAAAACAAAAAAAAAAAAACTCAGCTTAGAGTCACTAGAACCCAGTTTACTGGGAAAGGGTTCCAGGTCTTCAATTGCAGCCTGCAGCTATTGGCTGTCTCATAACTCTTTAATGAAACTTCTAAAAAGGAAGTCTTTTATGTAGGACGCATCTTCAGTCTTTGGACACTAAACGTCCATTCCCTTCTCTTCAGTCCTGAAACATACAAAGCAGAGAAAAGTAATAGTATAACTCGTGGGGCTTTAGCAGTCCCTACTAACAAGAGCATCTGCCGGAGGCCTTGAATGTTGAGAGACACTTTTAAAGCTTAAGCTCCAAGTGTCCTCTCACTTTGAACCTTTGTGTTTCACAGGGCAAAACTGCTCCAAGCCTGGGGACGTAGCCAATTAGATGAGAGAGTGGATTCCAGATACAGAGACAATGGTAGGATCTCCTAAACCAGTATGGCTTCTTATATTGACCAAGCCTCTTAGCACAATCTCCACCAGTAGAGAAGATGAAGTATACTCTCTTGCATACTCTATATGCAAAGAGAACTTGCTGGACTGGACTGCACTAAATAATGGCCCAGGATCAGGTTTAAGGGGCTTGATTTGTAAAATTCCATATGTTGGAAGATAAAATGATAGGACATGTCTAACAAGAATTAATATAATATCACATACCAGAGTCAGAGAAATAATAGTAAGAATATCAAATGGTGGAGATATGGTTTAGGAGCATCATGCATGTTAGTAGATAATAAGCTCTTTGGGAGTTAGAATGTGAAGTAGCTGTCTTGCCACAAAATAAAGGATGGGTATCATTCCTCTCTCTTCTGAGATGGCCAAACAAAATAGTACCCAGTTATATCCTTTTAAAGGGATAATTATAACTGGAACACAAATTTTAGGGAAGAGAGATCAGAATGATGAATGGATTGAAAATCATGTATGTGAGAACCAATTAAAGGAACCAGAGATGCTTGTCCCAGAGAAGAGAAAATTAGGATGAGCCCAAGAGCTGTTTTTTAAACATCTGAAAAATGATTGTATGGTGAAAGGATTGGCCTTGTTCTCTATGGGCCAACAGATGGAAATGAAGTGTAATTATGGTTTGGTTTTTTAGGAGAAAGAACTTCCTAATTGTCAGAGTTGTCCTAAGGTAAATGAACGGATCTGGACACAGTGAGGTCCCCATCACTGGAGACTCCCCATCAGCTTGCATAGCTAACTTGAAAAAGGGGCATAGAAGAGTTTCAATCATTGAAGAGTTTGAAGGTTCATTTCAACACTGACATCACATGATCCTCAGAGCTTTACTCAGTAATGTCTTGGCTACTGTGAAGAGCCTAGAATTTACATATATTTTATTTTTAAACCAAAATCTACTGTTGACATGTCTTATGAGATTATAATGTCAAAGCACTAGTGTTCTCAGTTGGGTTAGGTAAACAGCAAGGTCGTCAGAAATTCAAGAATCTCCTATTTTTTTTTCTTCTCTTTCTCATTTTCTTCCCTCATACTCTTCTATTTTCTAGCTAAACTTAACTATTTGTAACTATTTTTAAAAATTCTCCCCCAACAACTCTCTTTAGTCCTCATGCTTGCCAGACATTAAAGCATCCTTCATTTTATAAAATGGATGTATTCTTGGAAAAGTGTGTAAATTCATTTTACATAAAGGAAATAATTTCATATAAAGGGGATAATTTTAAGCTACAGTTTAAAGGAACTCTGCCATGAATCTCATCAGCATAGTGAAAAATGTAATCTTTTAACCATCAAATAATCACCTTCTAAATATCCATGTTATGAATCTGATTTGAGCATACCATGTTTTCTGAAAGATGAGTATAAGTTGAATGGGCCAGCTCTCAGCATAGAACTGGGTCAAAAAAGTAAATTAAGCTAGCCATGTGTTGCCATCAGAGGCCGATAGGAAAAGCCGGAAGCAAGCTGAGATGAATAGAAATTAAAATATGAGAAATCCTAGAATAGAAAGTTAAAATAAATCCATATTCTATTCTATGCTTAAGCCTGTTGGATTTATGAAAGGACTGAAACTACCCCTTCTTCACTCAGCTGATGTCTCCCACATCAAGTAACAGCAGCGGGTCTCTCTCACCTTCCTCTTCCTCTGACTGCCTGGTGAGCCGGGGAGGGCCTGGCCGGAGCCACGTGGCAGCATTAAGGAGTCGTTTTGAATTGGAATATGCTCTGAATGCGAGGTCCTGTGCCGCCTGGTCCCAAAGGTGAGTGGCAATCTAAGCAACAATCTCATGGTCCAGTTAACCAGAATCCCATCAAGATTGTCACCTGATTTGGTTAGTATCAATGGGGGATTTACCACCCCTATGGCAACTTTGAAGTAAGAGTTTTTAGCCCATTTTTCTTATAAGATTCTATTAATGTTATAGGACCAAAAAATAGAAATTCTATTATTTATTTGTTTAGATTAGATTTCTAAGTTTCAAGTAACAGCAGTTACCTCTAGCTTAAGTGAGAACTGTCTAGCTACAGCAACAAAAGGAATTTGTTGAAAGTACTTTGGGGTTATCTTATGGCATCCAAGGAAGGATTCCTTGTGTAGGAACCAAGAAACAGCTTTGAGGATCTGAGCACCACAAAAGTTCAGCATACCGAGGATGACGCTATGACCCAGCAATTCCACTCCCCAGTATATACTCAAAAGAATGAAAAACAGGTACTCAAATCCTTGTACTCAAATGTTTATAGCAGCCCTATTCACAACAGCCAAAAGCCGGAAACAACCCAAATATCCATTAACAGATGAGCAGATAAACAAAATGTGGTATGCACATAATAAAATATTCTTCAGTCATGAAAAGGAATGACATACTGATACATGCTACAACACGGATGAACCTGGAAAATATGCCTTCGTTGGGAACAAGCCAGGCACAGAGACCACATATTATATGATCCTATTTATATGAATATCCTTAAGAATAAGTGTGTGAGTCAGTTCAGGCTGCCATAACAAGATACCATAGACTGGATGGTTTAAAGAACAGAAATGTATTCTCTCGCTGTGGAGGCTGACAATCTGGGATGAGGGTGCCAGCATGGTCAGGCTCTGGTGGGACTTACAGATGCCCATCTTCCCGGCTTGCCGACGGCAGCCTTCTCCCTATGTTCTCACATGGCAAAGAGAGTGCTGCAATCTTTCCACCTGTTTATAAAGGTGTCCGTCCTACGGGAATCAGGGCTTCACTCTTCTGACCTCATCTAACCTTAGTCGCCTCCGTAAAGGCCCTCTCTCCAATACAGTCACATAAGGGGTCAGTGCTTCAATGTATGGATTTGATGGGAGGGGTACACAACTCAGTCCATAATAGGGAATACATAAATCCATTAAAAATTTTTAAAAATTAAAAAATAAAAACAAAGCAGACTGGTAGTTGCCAGAGGCTGGGGAGAGAGAGAAATTAGGAGTAACGGCTTAATGATTACAGGGTTTTATTTTGGGGTGATGAAACTATTTTGGAACTAGATAGAGGTGGTTGTAAAACACTGTGAATGTACTAACGGCCACTGAATTGTTCACTTTAAAATGATTAATTGTATGTCATGTGAAGTTTACCTCAAAAAAAAGAGCCAAAAAAGGGGAAAAAACAAACAAACAAAAAAACTTAAGCGAAGGAGCAAGTCAGAAAAAGAGAAAAAAAAAGTTCAACATTCTTCCATAGTGAACTCTACCATTTACATGCCCCAGTTCCCAATAGACAGTCTCTTTGTCTCTCAGCTTAACTGTAAAGTTTCAAGCAGAGATATATCAGTTATGTTTTGCCATAATAATTCTCTATAAAATCCATACCAGCATCCAAGGATATATAATCATAAGTACTTATTTCTTGCTCATGTGTCTGTGGGCTGGTTGTAGGTGGCTTGACGGAGCACAGGTTTTAACCCGGTCTGTCCCACATGTCTCTCCCTGTCTTTGGACCAGCAGCTACCTGAGACATGTTCTTCTCATGGACAAAGGCTAGGAACTCAAGAGGACAGGCCCAACTTCACATGCCCACTTAAGGCTTATGTTCAAGTTGCACCCCATGGCATTCCATGGGCAAGTCACATAGCTGAGTCCAATATCCAATAGGGAGAGAAAATAACATATACTCAGCCTCTAGTGGAAGGAACTGCAGAGTCACTTGGCAAAGGGCATGGATACAGAAAGCATAATGAATTAGGAATAAATGCAGTCTGCCCTACGAGAGAATGCGATTGGCCCTTTTTGGATCAAATGGCCACCCCTGGTCTAAACAAGTGTGGCCGGAGTGGCAGTGGGGTCATATTTCATTAATATAAACAGGGCTGCCAGGTACCCCTATTCTGGATGGGGCATGGCAAAAGCAGTCACTTGTGAGCTGGATGGATACCATAGAAAGTATATACTGCAACCCATGGAAGTCTGGAAAAACTGGCTTAAAATCTCTGTTCTTTCACAAGAGCTCCAGAGCATTTGCACATGAGTTGCTATACATGTATACTCTTACACACACATAAATGCTTCCACAATCACTCACGCATCCCATCATCACAGTAAAAAGCTTTATCCTGAAGGTGGAGAAAGATTATCTGGAGTTAGCAAGGATCTTACACCATACACAAATTGCTAATGTGGGTTTTTTAGCTATAGCTATTTATTATATTCTTAGTCTAACGAAAGAGTTGCAGCTGCAGCTATGAAGAGATGGGAATCTGAATCATGAAGCCTTTAATCTACAGAATGTCATAAAATTAAGTATCAGTAGGTTTGATTGATAACCGGGCAAACTGGACACAATTCTTTATTAGATTCCAGTCTCTTATATAATTTCATAAGAGGCCCATAGGCCAAGATTAGATTAGGTTCAGTCACAGCATCGTCTGCTAGTTCCATCTGCTCTTCTTATTCTTTACTTGTGGTTTTAAAATTAATTCTCTGAACAGTCAGATTTTGGTATTTCCAAAACACAGTCCCCTGAAGTCTGTCTACTTTGAAGCAGAGCTTAGGAGCATGAGTTGGGGAATCATACAGACCTGAGGTTCAATCTCAGCTTCGCCATTTACCAGCGCAATGACCTTGGGCAAGTAACTTAAGTTTTATATGTAAAATAGACATAATAATACCAGCTTTTAGGATTGCTCTTGAGCGAGGCAGTATCGTCACGGGAGTGGGTGATTGATTAAAAGGTGCCAGGAGACCCAACCAAAAAATACAAGTTCCCGTAGTGTAGCGAAATCATACACCTTACAACACGTGCACAGCTACACAGCATGGGGGGCCCAGCTGTGCTCCCAAGAGCACCTTCAAGAACCCAGAGAAATATACCACTGTTCATACAACTGCCCAAATGGGTGTGGGAAAAACCCATCAGGTCTTTGAGATTTTCCTTTTGATAGTCTCCTAAGGCTTCTTACAGCTTTTCTGGCCCTTCACAACTGTTACAGAACTCTGCTGAGTCTTTGTCTCTCTACTTGGTTCAGATTTCTCTTAACAATATAGTACATCCTGAGTATTTGCTGTGAGGGTACATGGAAGGTCCATTTGTTAGTTGTACCGTCCCTCTAGCAAGTTCAATCTCTGGACTGCCTGAAATCAACTCCAGAAATAGGTAAAGCGTTCGGCTAAGCTGTAAGATATACTACGGTAGGAATCATGTGTATTTTATTCATAACCATATCCCTAGTATCTAGCAGTATGGCTGGCATAAAGTTGATAGGTAATACACATTTGTTTCATAGTTAAAGAATTGGATAAATGGGCTCAGTAAATCATAATTGTTATTAATTCGGAACATAATCAGTGAAAAAGCTTTAACTATTTTCGCTATGCTTTCCATGTATATACCTGTCACTGTTGAGTGCCTACTGCATGCTGCGCGCTATTTCAGACCCTGCAAGTAGTCATCTAAGTAAGGCTCAGGAAGTAGGTACTCCGATTTTTATAGATGAGAAAACTGAGCCTCAGGAAGGAGAAGTACCTTTCCTAAGTTTGTGGAGGCAGAGCTGAAATTCTCACCAGAGGCTCTTCAGTGCTTTCTGAATGTCCCTGGCACAGGAGCTGGCACTTTTCAGAAGCTTGATATATTTTGCCAATACTTGTATTTGCTGGACTTCTTCCAGCTTCTTCTGGAAGCCAGTGAGGGAAAGAATTCAGCTACTTCTCCTCCGCCTGCCTTCTCAGCTTTTATTATGAAAGACAGAGCCAGCGATACCAGAGATCGATAGGTCCTTAAAGTCAAAGAGCCTGAGGCTATGGGAACGGGAATGGATGGGGTAACGCCAGCAGGGCCGCGAGTTCAACAACCTGGAAGACAGCGGCTCGCAACTTGAGCCGCACAGGAGAATCACCTGGCGAACTTTTACAAGTACCAATGCCCAGGGCCAATTACATCCAAACCCAGGGGCGTGGCACCCAGACATCACAAGCTTTTAAAGTTTCTCAGATGGAAAAAAAAAAAAAATACATAAAAGCGAACTTTCCGAGATGATTGCAACATACCGCCAAGTAGGAGAGGCAGGCTAGAAGGGGATGCCGAAGTGCTAACCTGCCCGTCACTTTGGGGGGAGGGGATGCAACCAATGGGATACGCGGAAGAGGAAAGTGAGGGCAGAGGTGACACAGCAGCTGTGACCAAAGGACAGCATTTTGAAGGTTGATTACCTGTGGGGTCTCTCCCAGAAATTCTTACAATGTGCAGGTGACTGCTGATCTGAGGGGCATTCTGACTTGTTAAAAGAACAAGGTGTAATTTTTAGCCTGGCATCGTGCTTTTAAAATACGAACAAGATTTGGCCTGTGGTCCTGACTAATGTAATGCTCCCAATTCTGGGCCTCGCAGCCCTCCACAATGTCTTAAAAATGGTACATTTACTTTTCAGTTTTGGGTTATGAAGTTCACAGCCTGTAGTTTTATAACGCATGATTTGATGGGGGGTTTTGGTTGTTGTTTATTTGCATATTGGTTTTTAATGGTTATTGTTTTCCTTCACAAAATACATGTCAAGGTGAGAAATTGTCAGATTACTTTCTCCACAGTTGATAGGGATCTACTAGTTGCCACTGAAACCACCAATTGTTGCAATCTGAGATTGAGGAAGGCGCTCCTGAAGTCCTGCCTCTTAAAATATTGTGTGTCTCTAGATATATTTGGAAAACTAAGCATGTGGCTCTTGCCCCTCCCACTGGGTATGAAATCTCTCCCATCTTGTGCATGGATTACATCATGTAAATTTAGAAATGACAAAGCGATACACAACCTTTCAGATGCGAAAACCAATTAGTGTTTGTGTGGGGCTGGGCTCTGAGAATAGAATGCTATGACCTAGTTAGCTGTCCAGGAGAAGAAAACCAGAGATCCAGGGACAGCAACTGTAAAACAGATGCATTTGGAATTAATTTCTCACATTACCAAAGGGTCCATCAAAGGGTTCCTTTAAATAGAAAGCTTGCCTAGTCCACTTGGAATGCAATTCAACTTATAAAAGTTGAATGTAAGTTATAAAATTTTAATTTACACATAGTTTTCCCGGAATGCAGCAATTGTGTAAGATGATAGCACCCTGAAACTGATGTTCCTAGGAGGAATGAAGAAAAGGAGAGTGGTGAGGGGGTTGTGGCCATTTGCTGTCCTGGAGCAGAATGTTTATCAAGTAGGAGCAATAGGGTCTCCTCCTTATCACCAAAGGTCAGTGCTCCCCTTTTTAATCTATCACCTCTCCTACATGCTTCTTTGTACTGAAACTTCCCTCAGTCTCCTTAAATGTGCTCTTTTCTTTCCTTCCCTTCTTCATTCCCACTTTATTTCTCTTGCCAGCTCACCACAATCAGCAGTCTCAGCAATGAGCTTATGACCACTTTAAACTCCTCCTACCTTGCTTCTCTCATCTTCATGAGTTTTCTTGTGATTTCATACAATCCATAGCTCCAGCCTCTCTCTCTCAATCTCTCTCTCTCACACACACACATACACACACACAGTTAACCCCCAGTCTCTATGTCCCACCTCAACTGCTCTGCTTCCTTTGTCTTTAAACTTCTCTCCCATCCTAGCTTCCTTGTGACCTTAGTCCACTTAACCCTCTACTACCAGCAAATAACCTTCCTTCTATAGAACTCCAATGATATCATTACCCTACTTTAAAACCACCAGTAATTCTCCATTACCTCTAAAATTAAGTGAAATTATGTCATCCTGGAATCCCAAATGATCAGTGGTATATTTTCCAGTGATACCTCGCACTGAGCATCATACGTCCCAGTGGTTCTAAGCAGAGAGATACTGTCATTTCTTCTCTTCTCAAATGAGTACTGAACTTCCTACAATGTTTTGGATAATCCCACAAAATAAGGAATTATCCTGCACAAACTAGCAATAGCATCCCTGGTAATGCACACCTAGACAAATTAGAAGTTCTACTATATCCCATACATTCCGTGTTTAACCTACTGTTACCCTATCCCTGTATCCTATATTTTTTAACCTTGACACCTTGCCCAATCTTGTCAATATATTAATAAGCCTTCAGTAATAGCTCAGTCAGCTTAATGACATCATAAGTGAGCCTTGTCCGAGGCTACCCGATCCCCACCTATGCCTTACCAAAGGCCACAGCATTTTGTGCCACTTTATGCACTTATATTATTTTGTCTTATAATTATTTATTTTTAGCTCATAAATACTTCAAGGACAGAAATTATCTTCTCTTTTGTTTTTATTCAGGTGCCTACAATATCTCATTTATAATTTAACTGTATGTGGTGAATACTAAATATATTTATTTATAATAAATTAGGGGAATCATTAGTTGGGCCATGAATGCCATGCTTTGTATTTCTGCATTTTAAGTGAGTAAAACTCTGGCACTCACAGTTTTTGACCCCTACATTACTATCAAGCTCAGATATGTTCTTATCCAAAATAATGAATCACCAGATAATTCAGACTTCTTTCTACACCACTCTGTCACCGTTAGAGCATTAAATGTCTACCTATTTCTTTTTAATGAACAAAAGGATAGAATGGAGGTACCTGAACTGTGTGAGGAGAGAAGTGACTGATTGATTCATTCCCAGTGTGTTAACAAAAAGAGAGAGAGAGAGATTGCTTTTTGTTGAGGTAGTTAGGAGAAGTCTCAATGAAGAGGCAGATGATGGAGATGTGGTCCAGGTATAAAGAGAACAGGATGAACAAACATGAAATAATGATTACAAACTTTCTTTTTCTTCTTTCCTAAAAAAATAATAAAAATAAAAATAAAATACAAGGGCATCCCTTCCCCAACTGATGTATAATAGTAGTTCTTTCATTCATCAAGGATCTACATTTAGATAGATCTGTTTTCAGTTTTTCTACTCTGTTCCATTGAAATATTTGTTCATCCCTATGTCAATAATACACAATTTTAATTACAGTAGCATTTTTAAAGTCTTGATATCTGGTAAGGTATGTCTCATCTTGGCTTTCTTGATTTTTCTTGGCTTTCACTCTTCCATATAGATTTTATAATCAGCTTGCATTTTATACACACACAAAAAATAAGATTTTGATTATAGATTTTTTCAAGTTTATTTTTTTATTTTTTTGGTAATCTCTATACCCAATGTGGGGCTCAAACTCATGACCCTGAGATCAAGAGTCTCATACTCTCCTGAATGAGCCAGCCAGGTACCCCAGATTATAGATATTTTAAACCTATAGATCAATATGGAAAGATCTGACATCTTTATGATATTGGGTCTCCCCTCCCATGAACTTAGTGGATTTTTCCATTTATTTAAATGTTCTTTAATATCTTTTAGTTAGATTTTATAATCTTCTCTGTAAGGTTCTTATATACCTTTTGTCACATTGGTTGTTAGATTCATTGATTGCTGAAATAATTTGAATTCATTACTACCATATTATTTTATTCTCTCTAGTTTTTTCTTTTTTCTCACCCTACCCTTTTTCTGTTTTTCTTTGGATTCTTTAAATATGCACTCTGTTTTTCTTTTTTTGTTGTTTTTAAAAACTTGTATTTTTTTATTTAAATTCTATTTAAATAACATATAATGTATTATTAGTTTCAGAGGTAATTTAGTGATTCATCAGCTGCATATAATACCCAGTGCTCATTACATCAAGTGCCTCCTTAATGCCCATCACCCAGTTACCCCATTCCCCCACCCACCTCCCCTCCAGCAACCCTGTTTACTTCTTAGAGTTAAGAGTCTCTTATGGTTTGTCTCCCTCTGTTTTCATCTTATTTTTCCTTCCCTTCCTCTATATTCATCTGTTTTGTTTCTTAAATTCCACATATGAGTGAAATCATATGATATTTGTCTTTCCCTGACTGACTTATTTCACTTAGCATATACCCTCTAGTTCTATCCACGTCATTGCAAATGGCAAGATTTCATGCTTTTTGATGGCTGAGTAATATTCTATTGTATGTATATATACACCACATCTTCTTTATCCATTCATCTGTTGATGGACATCTGGGCTCTTTCCATATTTTGGCTATTGTGGACATTGCTGCTATAAACATTGGAGTGCATGTGCCCCTTCGAATCACTATGTTTTTACCTTTGTATAAATACCTAGTAGTGCAATTGCTGGGTTGTAGGGTAGCTCTAAAATTTTCAATTTTCAATTTTTTGAGGAGCCTCCATACTGTCTTCCAGAGTAGCTGCACCAGTTTGCATTCCCACCAACAGTGTAGGAGGGTTCCCCTTTCTCCACATCCTCCTCAACATCTGTTGTTTCCTGAGTTGTTAATTTTAGCTTGGATATGTGCTCTGTTTTTCTATTCTTGGTGGGTGCCTAGAAACTTTAACATATTTAACTTAACAAATTCTGTATTTAATATATTTGTTATTAAAACAGAAGATCTCCCAAACAAAAGGTTTTAGAGCATTTTAGTTGCAAATCATTCTCTCCCGAATTATATGATATTTCTGTCCATTATTTTAGTTTCATCATGATTTTTTTAATTCTACATCTTAGGTATTATTATTGTTTTATCCAGCTATGGTTCATTTAGACTTACCCATATTAACTGCATCATTATTAATTGCACTTATATTTCACACCTTCCTCCTAGATCATTTTCCTTTTCCTCAAATACATCTTTAAAAATTCCTTTAACATGACTCTATTAGAAGTAAACACGTGAAAACACCCTTATCCCTCTTTCTTGAAAGGTACTTTAGTGAATATGGGATTTGAGGTGTTTAATTACTTTTCCCCTATACTTCCAAGATGCATTCAACATGTTTTTGACTCTCCTTGCTTCTGGTAAACTTTCATCTGTGGATCTAATTTGTTCTTTTATTTTCAATCTACCCTAAACTGCAGTTAGCACTTCTCTTTGTCTTTGGTATCCTACATTTAACTATGTGGTACATAGTTTTCATGGATTTAATTTATCTTGCTTTGAATTTGCTGGGTGTCCAGCATCTGAGAATTGGCATCTTTTATACATTCGAGATAATCCCTCACCACTACCTCTTCTAATATTTCTGTTCTCCATCTTCTTTATTTTCCCTTTTTGGAACTCTAGAAGTATTTTAGATCTTTTCACTCTATTTTCCACATTCCTCAATGTCTTTATATATATTTCCCATGATTTACTTTTTCTATGATGCCTTCTGGTAATTTCTTCAAATCTGTCTTCCAGTTCACATATTGTCTTGGTAACTGGATCTAATATGTCGTTCTGTTCATTACATTTCAATTTCAATTTATTTCTAATTTCTATTCCATATCTAGAAAATGTGTGTGTGTGACAGTTTTGAAAGTCCCATGTTTTTTTCACATACTTTTAATGGATTATTTTCTTTTTTCAAACACATTTATTTTATATTCCGTATCTGAATGTCTGTTGTTTCTAATCTCTGCAGTCTTTATATGACTAATTATGTAGTTCGTTGTTTCTGCTTATTCTTGCTCCTGGTTTCATCACATATTTAGAGATTTGTGTTTCTACTGTGAGCTCAGGTTCCTTGGAACTTTATCTCCAGCAAATTTTTTGGCCCTGATTTGGTGTAGGTTAGCTCACAGATGCCCTGTGTTTGCTCTTGCTAATTATATAGGTCCACTAAGCCATAGGACCACTTCAAAACTTCCACTTGGAGTTTTTCATAAAATACATGCAGTAGTATTTTCTATTTTAAAACTTGGATCTTTGTGGACTGTGGATGGGACTTCTGAGGGTAAATATTTCATTCTTTAACTTTTTTTTCATTTTACCTGGATCCAAGGACAAAACGGACACTTATCCTCTGCATCTCTTAACTTAGAGTGGATTTTATTTTTCCTGGTTCACCCTGGGGTTGTCCTTTGCAGATTTTAGCTTTACACCATTGCTTCTTACCTGACCTCCCACCTTGCTTAAACCCAGGCTGTGTTTCCCCCTTTGTGGTTCAACAAAACTTAAGCTTAAGACCAAGAAGAATCAGTATCTTCCTAGCACCTGGAATTATATTGACCTGGAATTATAATTGTAGCCAATCATTTACTTTTTCTTTGGCATCTACACTAACTGTAAATATCATGAGGGCATGAACTTCTTGCTGTCTCACCAATACTTAAAACAGTGTCTGGCATGTGGTAGGTGCTACATACCTATCTGTGGAATGAATGAATGATCATGATACGCCCTCACAAACATTAATGCTGTTTAATCTTCACCACGATCTTGTGAAGTGGGCCTTATGGTTTCCATTCTCCAGGTAAAACAAACGGAGACTCCAATGATTTAAGTAATTTGTATGAAACTACATGGTGGGAAAATGGTAGTTAATAGTTGAACCTGGGCCTGCTAGTAGAGTTTCCCTTACACCATGCTGTCTCTGGGGGCTCAGCCTGACCAGAATGTTTGAACCATCTGTAGGAAGCAGGAACTTGTATACTCTGGTTTGGGCTTTGGGAATCAGCAGAGAGCTGCCTACCCCTAAAGTTCTTCCAGCTCCACTAGAACCTAGAGTACTCTCAGTCTGCGGCCAATACAACCTTTGACTGCAGGGAAATTGTCCCTTCTCACTCTGACTACCTCTAATCCTGGCCAGTTTACTTCGGTTTATGCCTGCTCATGACAGACCTTTAGAACCAGTGGCCTGCACTGATAGAGATACAGCTTGAACACAGCGGACTCCGTATCTGCTGCACATGCACCAGCTTGCCAGGGTCTAACCCTGCTCTCTCTGTCTTCTTTAATCATGTCTCTGGAAACCAGTCTGACTCCCTGGCCACATTTTAAAAGCCACAAAAACCAATCAGAACATATAAAAAGATAAATTCTTCCCTTCTAGACAACATGGGACCAGTTTTAAGGATAACTCTACTTTAGTATGATTCCTTTATTTAATTAAATACATTGCAAAATTAGGCGTCTTTTTTTTTTTTCATTTCTTCATTAAATATATTCTCTAGTACAGTAGTCAGTTGCATTCACTGTATTTTCTTTTAAGGAATTTTTAGCTGACATTTTGGAGCAACAAATAGCCTATGTAATGATGAGGGTTTCAAGAATTTTTTAACCCTGGAAATGAAAATAAACACTGCCCTTTCTCACTCATAAACACAACCTTCCAGCTGATTCCACATAGAAACAATTTTAAGATTTATAAATGTAAGGAGACAATAGAAAGATAGCATCTTTAGTTCCTGAACTGTCTCTTTACTTACTAAAGCTTGTTGATTTAAAATATGACATATAAAGAATTTACAGAAGACCTCGGTGTGTATCAGAGCATCACAGTAGTATGTAACTTTCACTTTAGCAATGTCTTCTGAGCTTGTAGGAAGAGTTGCCTTCCTAACTCATGGCAAGTTCTAAGGGCCTTGCTCACATTGTTTGTATAATGAGGAGAGTAAAATGTTGCTTGCCTAATCTAGGGACAAGAAAACTTTTTTTCTCAGGATAGTTATCACCTCTAGGATGTGTAATTTTTGTGACATTCACTTGCTGAAGATCAGTTATCAAGCTCATTAAGGGTCTGCACTGAAAAAATATAAAAGCCAAAGGAGAGCTGCTAGAATCAAGCAAGTGACATAATGCCTGTCAGTTGCCTTTTATCTCTTTCTTTTTAAGCTCAAATCTTTTTGAGGTGCCCATAAATCTTTCTAATTAACAACAGCAGAAAATTTCTTAATGCCACAGGGTATGGGGTTGAGAGAGAAAAATACACAGTTGTTCACATTGATATGAGGGTGTGAAAGTACTTGGTACACCTCCTCATTATGTCCCCAAATGTCATGTCATAAGGAGGAAAGATTAAAGAAAGTGGAGAGGGGTCTTGCGGGAAGTTAAAACTATTTCCATGAAGGGCCAAACAATTAGCATAGCTATCTATTTATATTTGTATACCTCTCCACCACAGCCCTAGGTGCCATACCCAGAAAGCACTACAGTGAAATAAGCAATTCCCAAATGCACACATACACACAAAAAGTGGAAAGAAAACTATAAATTGATTGCTTGTGCCCTCTGCATTTTATGCTGCTGATATCCTACAAATCATCACAACTGGAAATAGTCTGTGCTGAAATGTGATAGAGCTCTACGTAAGAACTTCCTTTCAACCCACGTGAACCCAGAGCAATCAATCTTATTAGAGGTTCTTTCCTAGTTGCCTTGCTCTCTAGCGCCACCTAGCAATCAGTTGAGAAATCACACGTGGGGCCTCCGGCGGTACTAAGGAAAGAGGCTTCGCGATTTCACACTGAACAAAGGCTGAAGTCAGCCTTAAAGTTAGGAGCATGTGAAAAAATGTCATTCCTTTCCTTCAGTTCCTTGACTTTTAAAACCACCCTTAGTTGGCAACAGCCTTTTTTCCATGAAAAATATAAAAGAACATCAAACAAAATATTCTGTTCAGAAGATGAAGTGATGAAAAATGGGAAATTAATAATAAAGTGAAAATATGAGAAGAGCCCTACGTGTGTAAAATTGGCACCTTTTTATAAGTTTTAAGGACCTGAATTTATTGTCAGGCATAAAAGATTTACATGAAAAGAGTGAGCGAGTGACAGATTCAGGTTACAACAGGCACTTGGGAGAGAATGAGATGCTGCTCTCCGTGTGGCTATTCTGATGCTGTGTTTTCATGTTCCTCTCTATCCTTCAGCAGTGCTTGTTAGCAACCTAAAATGGGCTCCCTTGTAACCCGAAGGGTGAGCTGGAGTGCATTTCCCTCTTCAAGTGTTTTGTAATACTAATTAACTAATTCCCAGCCACGGGAAGGGAACCTGCAAAGATTCGCCAGAGGCAAACTGCTAAATAAACGGTGACAGATTTCTCAGTTTTCAATTAGATGAAATGACATATTGGGACAACGAATAGCCTGACTTTCTTTTTTTTTTTTTTAAAGATTTTATGTATTTATTTGACAGAGAGAGAATTAACAAGAGCAGAAACAAGCAGGTGGAGTGGGAAAGGGAGAAGCAGGCTTCCCGCTGAGCAGAGAGCCCGATGTGGGGCTCGATCCCAAGACCCTGGGATCATGACCTGAGCCGAAGGCAGACGTTTAACTGACTGCACCACCCAGGCGCCCCTGAATAGCCTTCCTTTCTAACGATGAGAGTTTTATGAGTTTTTTTTATTCCATTCATAACCAAAACCGGAGGCCCAGGCCCACTCTTGGTACATCAAAGCCCACAGATCCTGCCTTTGTTGGTGACACTTGTGTATGACCGAAAGCAAGCCTTGGTCCAAAAAGGCTGCTTTTGAGACTGCTTCTGCTCTACTGAAATGTCTGACAGGACACAGCACGAGGACCAGAGAGAACAACCAGCCTAATTAAATCTGTACAGGCAGCTCTGAGCGCTGTTCAACCGCCGTGACTCCGGCTCTGGCCCCGCCCTGCTCCCTCCTGACTCCAGTGTTTGTGCTGTGAATCTCTTGCTAGCATGGCAACTGTTGCTATGTTTGCAGTAATAAGAAGTGGGTGATGCTGGTGTCTCTGGAATGATTCAGATACAAGAGCAATGATTTCTAAATAGATTTCTGAAGCAGCTCTTACAATGGCTGTGCACAGCTTAACAGGTTTAATTCCTCATAGATGTTTTTTTTTTCTTTGCACGTTTTGCACCTTCCATGCGGACTCATTCTAACCCCCATATAAAGCAAAAATGACAACATGCTTCCTTTTCCTTTGCTACTATTTGAAACAAAGTTTTTTTGTTAAAGAAGACATTTCACAAGTTATTGTTTCTTATTTATCTCCTTGGCAACTATGGGATTTTTTTCTTGGTATGTAGGTAAGCAGCTAAAACAAACTGAAAAAATGGTGGATCCAGACAAAAGATAATTCCTGTATTAACCAAAGTGGAATGAAAAATCTCTATCATTAATATTTGTGATGTTAGCTGAGCATTTTCTATTAATGAGCAGATGTTTTAAAGGCCTCAATTGCAAAGAAGTACAAAAAATTCACTAACAGATATGTTTATCTTCCTGAATCCTCTTCCAAAGAGACAACAAAAAAAAAAAAAAAAAGAAGGAACGGAGGAAGGAAGAAAAAAAATCTTCCTATTTTGGCCTCAATCAGGCACCAATTTGCCAGCCAGTGTTAAGTACCCCCCCACTTAAAACTGGCTGCTAACACAGCCTGGGCCCTCGGGGAGATAATAATTGAGATGAGGCCATGTTCATTGACAGCAATATTAACTTGGTCAAAAAAGGAAAAGAGAAGACACATTACGTATTTTGATCACTTACTAGGTTCCAGACACTATTGTGCATTTTTTCTTCACCAGTTATATCATTGACTTATCACAACTCTTCTACAAGGTAGGAATTATTTATCAGTAGTCCACAAATGAGAAAACTGGAGCACAGAAAGGATAAATAGCCTGCCCAAGGCTTTGCAACTGGTAAAGAGCAGGGCCAACACTGAGCCTAGATCAGTCTGACTCCAAAGCCCATGATCTCTTGACTACTTGCTGTCTGCAGCAGTGTGAAATGGAGAGCTGCCTCATACTAATCACTGTGTGGCATGGACAAGTCCCTTCCTTGCCTGGGTGTCAGGATTCTCCTCCATGCTAAGGCACGTGAACTGGACCGTTGCTACTCAGGGTGTGGCCCACATACCAGCAGCAGGAGCTTGTTAGAAGTTCAGATCCCCAGGCCCCACTGGGACCTACAGAATCACAATCAGCATTGTAACATGACTTGTGAATGTACATTAAAATTTAAGAAGCACAGGACTTACCAATCTCTGCGAACCCTGCTAGCTCTAGTATATTGAGAATGCTGTCCCCCTTATCTCTGTATTTCTAAATCCAGCTCCTCCAAGGTTGTGTCATCTCTCCTTCCAAGCTTTCCTAATCCCAACTTTATGCTTGATGAAAAGATTTTTCTCTCCTCTAACCAGTTTCATTTACCTTAATTCTTACCACTTTCTACTTAGTATCATGTCTATGCTGTAAGTTCCTTGAGAGGCAGAACCATCCATATGAAATAATTTTATACCTGTAATGCCAACTGGCATAATACTTACACTAAACAAATATGTTGAAAGAAATGTTAAATAAATCATTATCTGAATTTAGTTATAGATATCATATAGTGCTCTGATTGTAAGATCCCCATATTGTCCATTATGAAAATTTCAAGGCAAGCGCATGCCAAGAGTTCTTTATTTTTTTTTTTTTTAAAGATTTTATTTATTTATTTGACAGAGAGAGACACAGCGAGAGAGGGAACACAGGCAGGGGGAGTGGGAGAGGGAGAAGCAGGATTCCCGCCGAGCAGGGAGCCCGATGCGGGGCTCGATCCCAGGACCCTGGGATCATGACCTGAGCCGAAGGCAGACGCTTAACGACTGAGCCACCCAGGCGCCCCGCCAAGAGTTCTTTAAATATGGATCCAAAGAAACTTGCAAATTGCACACATGAGAGCAGTTTTCAAACTTCCTCACCCCACTCCTACCTTTTTAGCAAACAAATACATGAAAGATTCAATACAGGAAAGACTCCAAAGTCTTCTCTTCCAGGAAGTCTTCCTGGATGCCCTCAGGTGGTTAAATACCCATCATGTCTGTTGCCGACTTATCCTGTGCATACTTCATCAAAGCGTACAAACTATGTTATAATCATTATAATTATGTCAGCTACCCCCCTACGCACAGACACACACACACACACACACATTGTACACTCCTCAAGGTCAGGAATTGTTTCTTTCATTTTTACATTCTTAATATTTATCACAATGCTTGGCACATAGTAAATGGTAGATATATGTATATTGAATGAATGAATCAATCAATCAGTGCAAATGTTTTTACTCTAAAGTCTCATTTTTTTGCTCCACATTAGGGTTTGCTGACACCAAGAAAGTGGAGAAGCACTGTCTGTGGTGAGACTTAAGAAGTAGTTGTTTCAGCCACGATGACATTCCCTACCAATATGGCACTTTAATGTGGTGTCATCTAGGCATATAAGCCCTGAGACTTAGGAACTCAAGTGCCTTTGGGATACCCAAGATTGAACGTTGAATCAGCGTTTATTTCCTCTCTCAGTAACTTAGTCATCCATTCATTCAATAAACATTTACATTGTGCCTACATTGTGCCAGGAGTTTGCTAGGGATTGGGGATGTCAAGAAGAGTGCATAGTACAATCTTTCCTTCCTTTCAGTGGTCTAGCCTTGGAAATAGACCCCAAATGTATGTATAATAAAAAGCTATATATACAGTAATGGGGAGGTGACTCTTGGATCATGAAAACACAGAAGGAGGTATGACTGAGAGTGAGGAGAGATAGGCCATTCATTGGCCTTAGAGGTATGTACAACAGGTCCCCCATGTGTCCTTCTCTGGAAAGGACACTAAATTTGGAGAAGAAGGACACTATCAGACAATGAATCTGTACTAAGGAGGAGAAACACTGAAAACACAGAATGGAAGATGAGGATAGTTGGTGGGGCACAGACTCATTAGGGGCACATGGTGTAAATCTAAATGGGGTTTATAGGAGAAAGTTATAAACAGAGAAATATGCAAGTGCACAAATCTCTTGAGCTCATACCTTCTCTCAGAATGGTCTACTCTCTAGATGGACCCTGTGCTTTTTTATACTCTCTATATACTTAAAAGGAAAATGGAACAGGGAGCATCTGGGTGACTATTTAATGATGAAATTTCCCCTCTGGGGTGAGAAATAGCTTTGTTAGAAAAAGGGAAGTCTCTGGTGCTGACCTCTACTATCTTGGACACAGGGAGCCAGCCCTTTCTTACGCTTCTGAAAGGGAATGGAGAAAAGCCTTCAGGGACTATCAGATTTGTTTTTTGTCAAGACAATGTCAGGATAAGGAATAGGAAATGGGGAGAGAGATCGTGTTCTTCCTCACCTACTCAATATATCATTAGTTACCTAATATCTAATTAGTTAGCTTTCAGCCAACACCAATGTATCAGATAGGAAAACTATCAGATAGAAAGTAACAGAAACTCAATGATAGTTATTTAATAAAATAGCTTGTTTTACACATAAAACAAGAAGTCTAGAAGAAGATCGTCATGGGCAATGGTTCTGCTACTTGGCAGGCCATTGAAGACCCAGGTTCATTTTCTCCCCTTCATCATTTTCAGCATATTGGTCTTTCTTATGTTTGTAGCTACATGGCCACAAAGTGACTGCAACAGCCCCAGGCATCAGTTCTTCATTTAAAGCAGGTGTAGGGAATGATAGATCGTCTCCCACCTGTCAGAATGGCTAAAATCAACAACACAAGAAACAACAGGTGTTGGCGAGGGTGTGGAGAAAATGGAACCCTCTTGCACTATTGGTGGGAATGCAAACTGGTGCGGCCACTGTAGAAGACAGTATGGAGGGTCTCAGAAAGTTAAAAATAGGACTACCCTACGATCCAGCAATCGCACTACTGGGTATTCACCCAAGGAATACAAAAACACTAATTCAAAGGGATACGTGCACCCTATGTTTATAGTGGCATTATTTACAATAGCCAAGATATGGAAGCAGTCCAAGTATCCATCGATAGATGAATGGATAAAGAAGATGTAGTGTGTGTGTGTGTGTGTGTGTGTGTGTATTATTCAGCCATAAAAAAGAATGAAATCTTGCCATTTGCAATGACGTGAATGGAGCTAGAGAATATAGTGCTAAGTGAAATAATTCAGAGAAAGACAAATACCATATGATTGCACTCATATGTGGAATTTAAGAAACAAAACAAATGAGAAAAGGGAAAAAAAGAGAGAGAAAGATAAACCAAGAAAAAGACTCTTAATTATAGAGAACAAACTGATGGTTACCAGAGGGGAGGTGGGTGGGGGGATGGGTGAAATAGGCGATGGGGATTAAGGAGGGCACTTGATGTGATGAGCACCGGGTGATGTATGGACGTGTTGAATCACTATATTGTACACCTGAAACTAATATAACACTGTATGTGAACTAATTGGAATTTAAATAAAAACTTAAAAAATAAAAAATAAATAAAGCAGGTGTAGGGGGCTAGTGTATACTAGCATGTTTTTCTGTTCCATATCTTTTTAACAAGAAATCAAAAGCCTTCTGGGAATACTGACAGTGAGTTAATGGTTAGAACCTGGCCCAGGACAGGTGTCCTATAGAAGAGCAGCTCAGGAGGAAGGGGATGACTTGATGATAACAGAAGGGGAAGCTGGTGTGCTACACTGGAAAATCACATGTACTTCAGGAGCCAGAGATACCTGTGTTCAAATCCCACATCCGCTCCTAAGAACAGTGTGAACTTGGGCCCAAGTTTGCTAAAGTAGGTATTGTGATGTTACCTTGGCTAGCTTTTGCAAGGACTGGAGAAAATACATATAAAACAGTTAATATTATCCTGGGAAGTTTGTGTTTTGTTTTAAACTAGACATAATTGTCTGCTATTTTATAGTTCTACCCAGAGATAGTTAAATACCTTTCTGAGGCTGAGAAAGTCTATGTCTGCCTGGAATTCTGAATCCTAATTCAGGCACTCTGCTCTCCTTTTTATCACTTATTCTCTTTGAGATAGTAGGACATTCCTTTTTCTCATTAAATAGCAGCTTTACCCATAAATTTCTCATAGCTTTTCCTCACCTATCTATACTACTTGTTTGTCAAATTCAATAATATTGGCCATTCCCTAGTCAAGTTGCCATTTGGATTAAAGTCAGGGTTTCTGGATGTTTTCTATCCAGCAACTATTTACATGAAAATGACAGAAATCAGGGGAAATTACTTTCAAGGATTTTAGTTTTTCTTTTTTTGCAAGCCTTGAAAAGAAAACTATAGTTAATTGTGAATGTGCCTGATAAATGCTAGAGTACTACACAAAAATGGAAAAGATTTAAAATGCTTGAGAAACAACAAATCTAAATATACTGTTTTTGTACAAATAAACATTTTTCACTCTATTAAAAAAATCCTTTATTGTTCAAGAAAAGATGAGGCTTACACTATTTTCTTCAATAATATTTTACCAAATCAACACAGAGAAGAAAAATAAAATCATAAAATAAATTTTTTAAAAATGATGACAAAACACCATGTTAAGATGTTGGTTGTTGTTTATGACTTATGACATATGTTAAGGAATAGAGTATTTGACTATGAAACGCACCTATGAACTACTTTTTGATATTAAGTGATCTAAAGTTCATATTTTTAAAATAAATTTTCTGCCACTTGTGTATTCTTTGGCTGTTTTTCTTTCTTTTTGAAGTGTGGATAATTCTGAGTTTAAAGACTACTTAAAAAAGTTAAGCTACAGTATTCACCTCCAGATTTTTACTTACTGAGTTCTTTAGCACAAAGGACAATAAATTCCCATCCTTTTTTCTTATATCTAAATGGAAGGGCGACAAAAGAGATAATTGAAATACTATCAAGATTCTTGTATTTTTTTCAATTACTGCCCGTTGAATTAGGCCAGCACCTTGCGCTATAATTTGTCCTAAAGTGCAAAGATCTATGTGTTGCGTTTATTTAAATAAATTCCTCTTTATCTTAGGGAAACATATAGGAACTTGAACAGAAATACAAAGTTTAATTGAATATGTCTAAAATTGGAAAGTTCATGGAATTAATCAACTATCTCGCAAAAATGCATTGAGCTCCTACTAGGTACATAAAACCATGTTTAGCCCTATCCAGAGAGCACCCAATATTTTGATAGCTAGTCTTATATAAACACTCTTGGCAAACTGAATACATTGTCTTTTGCTCTTTCCTCCCTTTGTCTTTCCCGTATTTTCTTTACTTAAAAGATTACCAATATTTTACATATAGATGAGAAAAGCCTGATGTGGGCATTATGTTCCCTTATTTGTCTAGCCCCTTCATTTATTTTATTGCTACTGCTGACTCTATTGCTCTTTCTTTAGGTTGTTCCACTGGAGATGTATTCATCTAACATTTATTAAACATCTACTATGTGCCAGATCCTGAGTCAGTATTGGTAATATAAAGATGGATAATGTCTCTCCATAGCCCTGACAGAATGCAGTCTAGTGAGGAGGTCAGAGGAGTAAATGGGAAGATAAGTACTGAGCCAGGAGTAGGATGCTCTGGAATCTGGGGAGGGTCGAAAGAGCCTTTCTGAAGACAATGCTACCTAACTTGAATCTGGGAGAATTAGCAGAACAGAGAAGGGAAGGAAAGGTATATTAGGGAAAGAAAGCATCAGGGACCAAGGTAGAGAGGTGGGAACCTGAGTGATACATTTGGGAAACAGCAAAGAGTTGGGTGTGACATAGCAGAAGAGAGGAATAAAGATTTAAAATGGGCAGTAGTAGAAATAAGAATATGGAGACTAGTGAGGCCCCATTCCATCTTTCAATGAACAAATTATTTTAATCCAGTGCACTAAGTGCTCTTACCTTAATGAGCCCTTGGAAAGGTGGAGACTGTGGTACTAGGGGTACTGCTTGGAGTTGAGAACCTGGTGGTGATTCTTTTACAATGTCCCCTCAAGAGGGAAGGTTTGTTCAGTAGACACATCCCTTTTCAATATCCAAGAAATATTGAAAAGAAGAGAGAAGCATTTCTTTGTGCAGCTTCCCTTCCAGGCACTAAGACCTTAGACTCTTCATCCAAACAGGGAGCACATGAGGCTCTCAATGGGACTGGATACAGCAACCAGTAGTCTTTGTTGAAATCACACTGGGCCATGAGTCTAAATTTCAAGCGACTGAATGAGCATGATTTCTGCAGCTGTGTTTAGAATGGGTCATCAAAAAGACTCAGGTTGGGGGCGCCTGGGTGGCTCAGTCATTAAGCGTCTGCAGTCAGCTCAGGTCATGATCCCAGGGTCCTGGGATCGAGCCCGGCATCCGGCTCCCTGCTCGGCAGGAAGCCTGCTTCTCCCTCTCCCACTCCCCCTGCTGTGTTCCTGCTCTCGCTATCTCTCTCTCTCTCTGTCAAATAAATAAATAAAATCTTAAAAAAAAAAAAAAAGAGGTGGGTAGGGAAAATGTAGTGATACAGATGAGACATGAGTGACATAGATGCAGTAGAGGTCCACCTTGAACCCAAGAGCAGCCTCTGGAACTGTGCCAACCAGGAGCATTGCAGGGATGGCTCTTGACACTCAACTCATCTTTCACTGATGACACCATGCACATGATTATGTTTGTGAGGCTGTCTCTTTAAATGGTGGGGAAAGAGAAATAAAGATGTAAGGATCCAGAAGGAAGGAAGGAAGGCAGGCAAGGAAGAAGAAAGAAAGAAATTACCCAAAGTTTTCACAGCTTGTAGTTTGCTAATCTCTACATTGAAAGGTGGATGATAAAACTGAGACCTACTGAGTTAACTGCCCAACATCTCAGCCATATGCCTTATTCCTCTTTATATGCATCTCCACTCCCACACCACTCCCATCTGCCTTCATCCTTAGTGCCTAGAATAGCATCTAGCACATGGTAGTTCCTCATCAAAAGTTCATTGATGACAGAACCAATACCTACCACTGACAGAGTGCTATTTATACTGCTCTGTCTTCCCTGTAGGGAGCTTCATACTATGTTTTTCAAAAATGGGCACTCTGCTGTGGCATGCCTCACTCCACATGAAAAACTTCTCTCTTAACAAGCACATGACCAGGCAGACCATGCAACCACTCACAGTTGGCTTTTTCTGCCTTTGCCCAGGAAAATGGCTCACCATGGAAAACCATAGATGACTTTTGCCATCTCATGAGCATTACTCATGACAAGACACTTAAAAAAGAAAACACTCTTGACTCTTTAAAGTTGATGCTAGTTTTGGATTGTTAACAAAGGCTTTGTCAGAGGGTTTTGTCATGAGGTCAACCGAGCACACAGGTTGCTCAGTCAGTGCTGTTTGGCTGGCCCAAGATCACAGCAGAAGTGCCTGAGATGAGGAACTGGTTGTGGACAAAGAATCGGCATGAGCCAGAGGGCCACATGTACTTTTCCAGGTCATTCACTCAGCTGACATTTACTGAGCACTTATAGTGGAATTTGGAAAGGTACTTGACTGAGGCTCCATTCCTTCCCTTTATGAACAAAATATTTTAATCCAGTGCACTAAGTGCTCTTATCAGAGTGAGTCCTTGGAAAGGTGGAGACACAGGGGTGCTGCTAGGAGTTGAGAATATGGTAGTGACTCCCTCACCATGTTCCCTCTAGAGGGAAGGTTTGTTCAGTAGACACATCCCTCTTCAGAATCTTCCACATCTGCAGAGCATTTTGCACTCTCGCTGCAAGAGTTAGTCCTTTTCTGTCCTTCCTTCTTTCTTTTTCTTCCCCTCCCTTTCTCTCTAAACCAAACCTAAGCAAGTCTACATTATCCAAAAGCAGCTGGTGCTACAATGTGGGAGTGTTAAATGTTTAACATCTTGTCACTTGCGAAACTGATGGAGTCATCCTTTTTGTTTCAGAGTTTCGTGTTTAGGGGTTGAAAAGCTAGATTGATGAGCATTACCAGAGAGAAATATTTTTTGAGAAGTTAGTGAAGCTGATGACACGTTACTTTACAGTTTAGTGAAATTCAGCAAATCTAATTCTATTATCCTGTCAAAGTCTCACAAAAGGGAGACCTGAAAGCATATTTAAGATGAATCTTTAAAGATTTCGGAAGCCACAACCACATCTGCAAAAATCAGATACATCTGGTACTGACAGACTTTTGCTTTTTTATAGACTAAAGGGAGTAAATAATCCTCCAACAACTAATTAAGTTTAAATAAAGTTATCTTGGTGATTCAGTGCCTGCCTTTTCTCCCTTAAAAAGACTGTCAAGCAGCAAACCATAACCACGTTTTTTCTAATTCAAAGGCTTCACAGAGTTTACATAGCCAGATTTACCCGGGCACACCAAAATGGAAGCTTCCTTTATGAATCATAGAACAGAGTACTGAAATAGAGATTTTTATAGAGCATTTAACAGCCACATCATTTAGGCCCTTGTTTATTTTCACAATCAAGTATGAGACATGGTCTAATAAATGCATTCTTACCAAAATGTCAGGAGTAATTATTTTAAAGCATTTACCCGCAACTCTATACATTTTTGTTAGAGATTCACGAGCTGACAAACTGGAAGGACTTTATGATCCTCTCAGCAATTGGTGCAACTGTATGTGTACTTCTACTGAAATGCCCATTATTAAGTCCAAGAGAAACATTGATGTAAAGGTTCATTTTAATAGAAATTGCTATTTAATAATCATTCATTAAAGAAGGAAATTCTCAATATAATTTATTGAGAATGTACTATGTACCATACTTACGTTATCTAATTTAATATTCCTAGCTACCTGCAAGATAGGTATCTTTATTTTGAAGATGGCAAAACTGGTCAAAACAGAAATTATGCCCGGAAATAGTAAGTAGGGAAGCTGGGGTTGACTCCAGTCTAACTAACCACAAAGCCCACATGTGCTCTTTCCAGGACAGCATAAGAAATTGTTTAGAATGCATGATGAAAACAAGGTCAGGGATGTGGCTTCAAATGTGAGGGGCTGCCATGGATTGAATTGTGTCCCCCAGAAAGAGAGGTCAAAGTCCTAATCCCCAGTACCTCAAACCATGACCTTATTTGGAAATAGGGTTGTTACAGATGTAATAAGTTAAGATGAGGTCATACTGGAGTAGGGTGGGCCCTTAATGCATTATGAGTTGTGTTCTTCTAAGAAGAGGAGAGAGAGAGAATGCTATGTGAAGACAGCGGAGGCCGAGGTGATAGCATGTACAAGCCAGGAACATGGAGAATTGCTAGCTGTCACCAGAAGCTAGAGACAGGCAGGGAATAGGTTGTCCCTCAGAGCTTTCAGAAGGAACCAACCTTGATTGTGGACTTCTAGCCTCCGGAACTGTGAGAAAGTAAATTGCTCTTGTTTTAAGGTATCCAGTTTGTGGAACCTTGTTACGGCCCTAGCAAATGAATGCCGGGGATAAAAGAGATTTACTGAGCCCAGGAAGAAAACCAGCCCCGAGACTTGATGTTAGGCTGATGCTCTGCCAGCGGAATAGCGGTCACTTGTTATTTTCCCTTCGTCCTTTGTGGTTGTACAGAAAACCCACACCATACCCAATTTGAGATTTAAAAGACATTTTCTGGGGTGCCTTCTCAGAAAGAAAAAATATGTGACTAACCAAAGTCATGGTTAAATTCTAGTATTTTGTGCTACTCATATGTGTCACAAGGACACCGGGAGACAAGGTGCTCTCTGAGGTCTCACTGGGGTCTTTTTGATGGTTGCTGTTGACAACCAGTTCTGCAAGAGGCACAAGGGAAGGCCTAATTAAGGCAGGAGTCAGGAAGAAATTGCAGGTAATTGAGGTCAAACACAGCTGAGGTCGGGCAGGTGACTGACATCCGACGTAGTCGAACTAAGGAGATCAAGGTCTGATGCAGGGAGAGACAACAGGTGAGGCCTGGAGACTGATCACTGACGGGAATCATCAAAGGCAAGATCGACCAAGGACATTCAAGCTAGGTCAAACAGTAAGTGTGATGGGATCTAAGGTAAGTCTGAGGTTTTCATCTTCAGAAGCCTCGTCTTCAATTGGCTCTTACTTTGGACTGGAGATCTTCCACTGTTAGAAGGACTATAGTGCCCATGCCAGCCTCATGCCCTGTGGAGCCAGTTTACCTCCTTTATTCACACAAAATGCTGATATCTGACTCAGTCGAGAAGGAGAAACTTGCCTTCTGTGGAGAATGTGAATAGAGAATAGTATTATTGACTTAAGAGCCTCACTGGAGAGAGGGGAAAGATCATCCACTTCCCGACGAAGTCATCCTCCGGGGATCTTCGAGCGAAAACTGTGCTGAGAATGTGAATCTGAAGTGTAAATCAGTCATATCTGTAATTTTATTGGTCATAACTTAGGTATTTCAAGATTTTTAAAAACCTGGCCGTTTCTTTTTGTTCTGAAATTTCCCATGAGCCAGGAAAAAAATTAGTGAATGTTGAAGACTAGTCAATGAAAGCTGCTATCCACTTGTTCATTTGTTTGTTCAAATTTTGTCTCCCTATTCTAGTAAGTGGGTTCCAAATTTCTGGATATTTTGCTAAATGCTGAAAATAAAGGCAAAAATAAGAAATGGTTCTTGATTGAAGATGATAAAGGTCTAGTCAAGAAGGGATTAGCAAATCCATACACTACAAGGCAGTAAATGTCTGTAATTGAGGCAGTGAGTCCATCTATTGCGGGGCTGATGTGAGGGTACTGTGACTAAGAAATTCTTTGGGGCTGGGCCTACCCATATAAGGCAGAGCTCAACAGGTGATGAGGCTGGAGAAGTAGACCAGGTCTGCTGCTAGGGACCTGGGCCATGGGACCTCAGCAGTAGGGAGCATGGTCACCCTCGTTTTATAGAAGGGTCATTTCCACAACTTTGCTGTGGCCTGGAGAAGGGAAGGGGCTACCTAGTGGCAGAGGAGATCAGTTATAATATTGTTATAGTTAGGGTTTAGTTACAACCTCGCTAGGTTTAAAAGAGAAGTGACAAGTCATGGAGAGTGCTACAGTTTACCATTGGTAACATGGTATCGACTTCATATATGAAGGTGGCATTGCACATTCCTCATCACTAATTCCAACATTTTATTTCTGCAGTAGTAGGAATGGATGTACTCTCATACATGCATACTTTTCCCAACCCTTATGATGACAGATTAAGGCAGCTTATTTCTGGGATTTTCCAGTGTTCGAACATTCTACATAGATATGTCCTTATTGACAATTCACACAAATGATCTCAGTCATTGCTAACCACACGGCAGACAATATTTTCTCTAGCATCCTCTACCCAAATGTGACAGAAGTCTGAAAGAAATATTTATAATGCCTGTTCCCATGAGCAGAATTGAGGAAACACTGATAACAATTCAAAATAAAACAGAAACATCATTGTCCCCAGTACCCAGATTTGCTGATGGAGATTATTTATAGCTTGTCCCCATTTCGGCAAATAGGATTCATTATTATGTATCAGAGGAATCATTTTCAACACCTATGAGAACTTTCTATGGGCAATGTATCTGTAGGGGTAATTCTTTTAAAGGAGGTTAATGACATTAATCCCATTTTACAGACGGGAATAAAAGCAACTGGTTTATCATATTTTCTCAGGTCAGATAGTAAATCAATGCCTCATTAACATTCATTAGAATTTTCACTGCATTCAATTTCAAACTAAGCTCCTTCCCTAAGGCACTTCATTATTATCAAGAATTTTCTGGCATTCACTCCTCACTGATCCATATGTCGAACTGTTGAGCCCACATATGCACTAGTGGCATAAGACCTGCCTGGAATGGTGAGTGGATCAACTGAGCCAGACTGTGGGAAGTAGCTCGGGATCCGTGTAGGGGTAGCCTTTAATAACCATATTAGTAATAGTGATATTTATCGAGGGCTCCATATGTGTGGGCACTGTGTTATACATTATATATGACCTGTTTATCACTCGTAAGTAGCAATCTCAGACCCCCATTTTTCAAATGAGGAAACTGAGACCTAGGGAGTAATCTGTGTAAGGAATACAGCTAGTAAGCCAAAATAGGATTTGAAACTAAGCCATCTGAAACCAGAGTTCATGGTCTTAATCACTAAGCCAGTGGTACTCAAATTTATTATGCATCTGAATCACCTGCAAAGCTTCTTAAAGCGTGGATTGCTGCGCCTCCTCCCAGAGGTTTGACTGGGTCAGTGTGATGCAGTGTTAAAAATCCGCATTTCTAACCAGTTCCCAGAGGATGTTGAGGCTGATGATTCAGATACCACACTTTGAGAACCGCTGCTCTAAGCCATACTTAATGTAATCATCTTTGACTGTGCTCAGCATATCCTGGGAAGCCATTCAAAGTTTTCGAGCAAGTGGTGACCTAGTCAGAGTTCTTGCTTGGAAAAGATGAATCTGGGAGCTATGTGTAGGGTGCTAGAGGGCAGGTGACAGACCAGGAGTTTCCTAGTGAGAGTAAGGAGAAACAGAGAGAGGGTAGTAGATGCTGGGAAATATTGGCCTGGTGGAGGGGACACAGGGGGTTTTCTAACTGGCTGAGGATAAAGGGGCCATTAGAGGTGACTCTCTACTCTTTGGTCAGGGTGGCTGGAGGAATTATCCAGCCCTTCAATAGGAATTGAAAGGATAGAAGGGAATTCTGCCTTCTTATGTACTATGTCTCCCGCTTCCCCAAAGCGTCCTGCTATTTGTTCGCTTTATTTATTGTTTTTGTGTATGGTATTTCCACAGCATTTTCCTTCTTCCTCTTTACCTACAGGACCAGTGTAGCCTAAAGGCAGCTAGAGACTCTTGTTCTCTTCTAAGATGCTGTTCTTATCCCCGGAGGACCTCTGATTCGCCCACTCCCACATCAACTCCTCCTGTTGAGCTCTGCACCAGGGTCTTAGTGAATTCTACTAATCATGACTAAGTTTTTGGCTTCTGTGTTTTATCAGAAGCCCATCTGGGGAACTTACTGTCAGTGATGGAGGCCTCATCATCCATCATAAATGGTGTTCAAAATAATATCTGTTTTTTAAGTTCAGAATTATTGTATTGGTTTTTTTGGTCTCACATTTTGCTTTTATGTATTTTTTTTTTCCATAAGTAAAGGATGCATTTTTAAAACACCATTTGCAAATATGCATCCTGAGAAAGCATTTAGTCTTCAATTTAAAACAAATTACCTTATGTTAAAAGTACAATTTTTTAAAAGTCCTTAGATTGATTTTTATAAACTAAAATAACAGGAAAGTTAAATAATAGGAAAGTTCTGAGAATCTCTTTATTAAGTAAATGGTTTTACAAAACATTCCCACAGAATGTATCTTTAAAAGAAATTTCTGTTTTATACATGGAATCTTCCTAAAGTGAAGACAGGTATCCATAATGAGAATACATTATGGCTGAGATAAACCAAAGGTTAACATTTATGATGTTCACCATTCTATTGTAAAATATTTGTTATCTGTGTCTTGATTATGAATGACAGTTCATTTTTTTTTTTTTTTCAAAAAATTGACTGAACTTAGTTCAGAATAGGTCTTTGGTATGAAAATGTAAACGCATGTCATTTAAATACACTCACAGACCTTGCCTCCTACTTTTCTTAAAAATTTGATACCGTCTCCCAGGACTTCCACGCAGTTTCCTCCTCAGTCCCTTTAAACTTCCTTAAAAACTTCAGAATCCTCTTCTGTTTATCTTCAGATAAAGAAATAGTGCTTCTCTTTTCTGAGTCCAGCCTCCTCTTTCTCCCAGGTCTTGCCCCATCCACCCATGTGTACTGATCACTTCCTCTGCCTCTGGCTCTTTCTTCCTCAGTCCCTGCTTATTTCCCATCAACCTTCTCTCAGTCCTGTCCTCTGACACCAAAAGTTATGTCTTACAACTTAAAAAAGGACTTATTGTTCTGCCTCCATTTTTAATACGCTGATAGCAAAAGAGAGGAAAGAAAGAAGGGAGCCCTGGAACATATTGAGAGGTAGGGAGTGTTGGTCCACTCGGGGGTGACAAAGAAAGGAGCCCCCTCTGAACTGTAACATGTCTAAGCAGCTGGGTTGGGAGGACTTGAAATCAGACTAACAGAAAGCAGGGCAGCCAGCCCCTCACTAAACTTAGACCTGGAAATTCCATGTGGAGTTGATTCATCTTGGGGTACTTTCTTGAGGCTTCCGTTCACTCAGTTGTGAATAGTGGTGACATGGGAGCAGAAGTAAAAAGAAGCTTGAATAGTCCCATGTTCCCTAAGGCGGTGTTGGGATCCTATCTCTGAGAGCACAGATCCACTTTCTCTGTGCTCCGAGTACCCGGAATGAACAGTATTTCTCCTTTGGGCAAGAGCTCAACAATCGGCTTTAACCCCAGAACATTTTTAGAGAATGTCCTCTGTCTGTCACTGTGGGGGTTTGCAGAGGTGAGATTGTGACAAAGATGGAGCCGGGGTACAGTTGTGATAAGGAGCACATTCCTCCAGTCACACCGGCTGGGTCCGCATTCTGGCAAAGCCATTTCCTATACATTATATTGGCCAAACTAATTAACCTCTTTCCATTTGCTTCCCTATCTATAAAACAAGGAAAATAATAGTACTCACTTCATGATTATTGAGAAGATTAAGTGAAACAATGTCCATAAACTTTAAAACAATATCTGGCACATAGTTACTGCTCAGTAACTGTTAGCTGTTATATGAAATATATATTCCAGAACAATAAATTCCTACCTAATCATATACATGTGCACGCACACACACACACACACACACACACACATTCTATATTAAATGCTACTATTTTCAAGAAGCCTTTTTCATTTCTTTCCTTTCTTCGTTCTTTTGCTTAGCAAATAATTGGTAAGGACCCACTATCTTCCAGGCACAGAGGATATGGTGATCGTCAAGGTGGACCCAATCCCTGCCCTCATAGAGTTGTTGAACAGACCATTTTGGCAAAGCATTATAAACTTTATGATAAGAGGGGCACGGGGTCTAACAGGCAAATACATGAATGAATAAATTGTGAATGGATGTTTCTAGTTATTTCTACATAAATTTTTTAAGTGTTTTGATCCTGAAAATAAGTAGAAATTTCTTCAAAACCTGTGCTGGTCTCTTTTTAATGCCATTTCGGCTATGAATCATAACTCCTCCAAAGCCCAGAGTGATTGTGGGTCTGCATCCAACTGTTGTTAATCGTCTAAACAGGTAGCCGGGATCCGGGTAGAGCAAAAAATCCAGATGAGGGAGATATATCGATATCCTTCCAAAGACAGGTCATAGGAAGTAATTACTATCTGCCTCAGTTCCCAGCCTTCTCACTTTTCCTACTCTCTCATGCTGAGATTCACTGGCCAGGGATTGTTCTTTTTAAAAATCTGTTTCAGGCTCTACTGGAAGCTGAACATAGCAGGAGAAGCATTCAGGCCCATGATGAATCAGAGCCAGACACAAATAGAAGGCTGTGGACTCTGGGGCTTCAAAGAGAGACATTTGGGGCAGTTCTGTGCCTGGAGCTGCTGCTTGCACTTGCTAAGAGCCAGAATCCAAAGGAGACAGCTTCTGCACCATGCATAAATAAGGGAAGTGTGTTCCTAGCATTCCTCTGGGAAGCTGGGGCAGCTCAGATTACCCATTCCCCAGACACAGTTTCCTTTCATTGGGGCATCTTATATTAAGAGGTAGACGAAGGGGTACACTTCCAGAGTGGTGCTTGGGGGATATTTGTAGTGGGTGTTGCATGATTCATTCTCCCAACACAGTATAGAAGACTTACTCCCGAGGATATTATATATTTAAAAAACAGCATGAAAAAGAGGGAATCTGACTTTCCCCCACATATTCCAAAAATGTAAAGCAGTTGTTTTCTAAGTCTTTAAAGTGTGTGTGTTGTGTGTGTGTGCACATGCACGTCCCCAGTAGGTAAGGAAGCAATCCCAGAATAACATTCATTTTTTGTCTGGAATATTATGGAATCAAATCTGGATTAAAATTGGTGGTTTTTTTCAGGTTCAGAATCTGTTGTCTTTTTACCTTAGCCCCTGTTGTTAGTGGAAACATTGTCTATTTGCCTACAGAGGGAATTCAGGATGAGACTGTGAATACCTAAAACTCAGCTTTGCATGATCCAAAGCATCAATAGGCTCACCCCCAGAAAGCCAAATTTCTAACACCGAGCCCAATTGTCCACTGGAAATTGAAAAGTCCAAATTACTAATGAGAGGGGAAGAACCCACGTAAATCACTTCACTCCAGCAGATCAGAGGACTGCCCGTCCCGCAGTAACACTGAAGTAGAACAACAGTGGGGCTCAGCGTGTGTGTCCTGATTCCTCCCTTTACTGGCCCAGTCACTCACCTCAGGCCAAGTACCTGACCTTTCTGCTCTTTAGTTTCTTCACAAAAATAATGACGATAATAATAATAATATCCATCCCACATGGTTGCTGGGAAGAAGGTTAAATGAGATTTTAAACATATATGTGAAATAGATGTTCTAACACGATTTTAAAAACTTTTTTTAGAAACATTATCCTACTTGATACTTCTGTGAAACATCTGGCTTTGTAAAGTCATGTAGCATAGAATTGTGAGTGTGGTGTTCGTGTTCTGCTGTCCTCTAGGTCATATATCTAAGAGAACGAGGCAGTTCTCCTAAGCCACGGTTCCAAAGGCATAGGTGAATGTGGAGTTCCTGCTTTCACTAGAGAAGTGCTTTTGCAAAACTTTGGCATTTGGCCACAGCCCAGTTGTTCAGCCACAAACACAGTTGAGTAATTTTTTTTTTTTTTTTTTTTGCTGCAGTGCCCACAAAATCTCCAGTGAATTCTTCTATGTGAAAAGTCTTTAAAGCACACGGTAACTATGTGATAATTGATACCAGATAGTATTTGGAAGCATTCAGAGGAGCCTATTGGGTATTTTAATAGCCCGATGTCTGCCCCGTTCAGCTGGTTATGGGTATCTGCAGAGGGGATGCCTCTGTGGGCCTGCCTAGAATAGAGGGGTTTGGCCCTTCCAGGAGGGGGGTGCAGGCTCTCTATACGGACTCCAGGGCTGCTGCCTAGTCCCGTTGGCTGTGGCCAGACCTGAGGTAGGGCCAACTGATGGTGGACTGCAGGGCCTCCCCAAGCCCTTTCCCGTTTAAAAATGGTACAAGAAAATGCATCAGCAAAAAGCCACATAAATGTCTCCAGAAAGAAACTCATAAGCAGTTTTCCATTTTTCTCACTTCTGAGGGCTGTGGACATTCTTTCGTTCATTCATTCATTTAGCAAATATTTATTCAGAGCTTACACTTCTAGGTTCTGCAATACAGCAACAGATAAAACAGACAAAATAATCCCTTCCCTCCTGGAGCTTTTTATTCTAGTGGGGGAGGAAAATGACAGACTTTTGTTTTTAAAGAAAATTATGTAGTATACTAAAGCAGGGATGAGGGATAGGGAGTGCAGAAAGATGTGTGGTTTGCACTTTTCAACAGAAAGATCGGGGAAGACCTCACCCAGAAGATAACATGTGAGCAAAGATGTGAACAGAGTGAATTCAAAATCCATAGGCCTCTAGGGAAGAGTATTCCAGATTGTGGGAACAGTAACTGCAAATTCCCTGAGGTGAGATCATGTCTGTGAATTCAGGGAGTTCCATCAAATTCATTTATTAAATCTGGGTTGAGAGCAAACTCCATGCCAGGCCTCAGCTGCGGGGGCCACAGAGGTAAAATAACAGAACACGGCTCCTGCTCGGAAGGCGGATGCAGTCGGGAGTGCTCCATAACAAGGCTTAATAAATACCAACCTGAAACTAACCATGGAGCTCCAGCTATGCAGCCAACCACAGGACACTTCTTACAGAACCACAGTCGTGTTCCTGCCGAAACAGAAGGCAGGAGCAGTGGTGGGCTCAGCGGGAAATATCAAACCCTGGGTAGCCCCAGGATTCAAAGAAGCTTTGCAGCACATCACACCAGAGTAGGGTAAGAGCCCCCCACGTTACTGGCAGGAGAAGAACTTTTCAATAAGAACAAGGCACCCTAGCAACATAATACCATTTTATTATTCAGGGTCTGACAGCAAAGAATACACAGAGGAGGCAGGGAAAGCTTTGGTGTTGTATGATGAGGCAAAAGGTCCCAGCGGTTTAGAATACATTCACTTAAAACAAACAAACAAAAAAAACATTGCTTGTAATTTTGTAACCTCCTTAGGGTGTTTCAAATGGTTTGTGAACATCAATGTTCTACATGTTCAAAGAGTTTAGGGAGTTTTCAAATCTTTCCATTCAGACTGGCCTGTCATAAAGAACAAAGGAATATGGAATTTCTTGCAGGGATCCGAATCCACACAACAGAGCCTGGAGATGTTCAATCAACAGGAGATGGCCTTTGAACTTTCCTCAGTCCAAAACGGGAAACGAATATGTACTGCTTTGTAGGCGCCTATCAACTTGCCGCTTTTATCTTCTGTCACTAAAATTGGTTTTGTAATTTTTACTTCTGTAGCCACCCAGGGGCCACTATTGTAAAATAGTGGTTAAAAGCTTGGGCTCAGACGGGCCTGAGTTCAAATTCAAGTTCGACTACTTATAAGCTGTGTGACCTGAGGCAAGTTAGTTGAGCTAAGTCTCAAGTGTCTTTTCTACAGGATGAAAATAAGACTATCACCTCCTTCATAATGTCGCAGTGAATGTTAAGCGAGAATGCGATTTGTACAAGTCTGATATATGGTAAACATGGAATAAATGTACACTATATTTCTTTTCTGTTTTGCCATTAGCTCATGTATTTTAGTCTTTATTATTCCTCTTCTAAGAGGAACTACTGAAATGAAAGATGAGTGGAGATCCTACTTTCATTGAGATTGCATTGTTTGGCCCAAAGGGGGGAAGACAGCTTAGAGAAGCACCACATATAGGGTTTATCTATTGCTCCAAAGGAGAGGTTGATAAACTGTGCCCCACGGGCCAAATCTAACTCTCTGCCTGTTTTTGTAAAGTTTTTGTGAACACGGCCACATTCATTGGTTTACATATTGTCTATGTCTACTTTTGTGCTACAATAGCAGAGTTGAATAGTTGCAACAGAGACCCTATGGTCTGCAAATTCTAAAATATTTACTATCTGCCCCTTTACAGGAAACATTTTCTGACCCCTGTTCTAGAAACTTAAAAAATCCAATTTTTTTCAAGTCAGAGCTCTGAAACTGCATACATTGGAAACTCATCTCCCCAGTGGAAAAATAATAAGGCTACCTTCAAGAAGTCCACACATTTACTTCAACTGGCCAATGCCAGGTGCTATGTGAGGGCCCCAGGGACACAAAGATTCATAAGGCAGCATCCCTCCTGATAAAGAATCCACAGTGCACTTGTTGATCAGATGAATATGCATTCTGCCGATGGCGAGAACAAATGCCTCGGGCAGCACTGAAGCCACTGTGGTTCCTGCTTCCTTTCCATATGGCCATCACCTCTATCCCAGAAGCCAAGTTTGAAGAAAGACTCTCCGTGGTGTTCCATTTCACTTTCATATCCGTAAGACTGTACTGAAAACCACTGAATGGATGAGGATACCCTAACAAAGAACCATTCGCAGATTTCTCTGGCAATGATGTGGAGGGTGGAATAGGCTGGACAAGAAACAGGAATAGGGAGCCTTCGGCAGAGGTCACTGTTCCAATAACAGGTGAATGCAGGCTGTTCTTGGGCAGTGGCTAAAGAAATGGAAGGAGGCTGGCCACTGAATCAGAAGTAAATAAAGATAAACATGAGTCAAGTTGCAAAGGAGGAATCACTATTCATTAATTTAATAAGTTGGATGCCTAGTTCATGACAATTAGTTTAAGGCGCTGGGACTCGAGACACAGTAGTACATGAGACAGACAAGTCCCTGCTGTCGTGAAACTTACATTCTAGTCAGAGGAGGCAGGCCATCTTAATTTGGGCTCCTCCGAAAAACAGACCATGAGACAAGGATTCGAGTGAAAGTTATTTTTCTGGGATATGATCTCAAGCACAGTGAAGGAAAGAAAAGTAAATAAAGGGGTACGTTAATGAGTAAGTCACTGTTGTGAGCAACTAAGGCTTAATTTCATGTTGTATGCTCTGAGGGTATAGACCATGTCTCAGAATTTTCCCAACAAGGAGCAAGGATGTCAGAGTATTTATCCACCAACTCTTGTTCCTCACGGATGGAGGCTCATTTGGGTGGGTGGGAAGGAGAATTAGCTATCTACCCCCCACCCCTGTAAGGACAGACACAGGAAACCTTGAGCATGTATAGAAAATTCTAAAGGTGACTTCCCAAGTAGATCGAGGCAGAGTACTGTATCTGGTTACACAGATGACAATGAACAAATACCCGAGAAAATGAGGTGGTGGCCAGTATTATGCAGGCAGTTAGAACAGGCTGATGGGATAAAGAGTGACTGGAAGGCTAGTTTAGATGGGGTGGTTAGAATGATGAAAACAAGGAGGGGCCTGGGAAGCAGCATTCAGCAGGGCGAAAAAGGAAGTGCAGAGTTCAAGAGACAGGAAAAAGAGGAGAAATAGAAGGCCTCTGTTGTGGATACTAGATAGGAGGCAGGGGAGAGTGTTACGGGCTGAAGTCCCCTGGTAGGTAGAGGCCAAACCACAAAGGCTTCATCAGCCAGAACAGGGCATTAGAATGTCATCTGAATGTGTTGGGCAGTCACTGAGGGATTTTGAGCAGGAACATGACATGATCTGATTAACATTTTTAAAAGTTCATCCTGGTTACTCCTCTTCCCTTCCCCTTTCTTCCTAAATGGTTTAGTCCAAAAACCATTAGATAGGGCTGAGCGAGGTTGACTTCTCCATCGGATGTGGAACAGGATGTCTGAATCCAAGTAGGGTACAGAGAATGTCCATGTGGATGGCGAGAGTGGTGGGTGGCAGCTGCCTGGCCTGAGGTGTCAGAGTG
This sequence comes from Phoca vitulina, assembly GCF_004348235.1. Classification (NCBI taxonomy): domain Eukaryota; kingdom Metazoa; phylum Chordata; class Mammalia; order Carnivora; family Phocidae; genus Phoca; species Phoca vitulina. The sequence continues at coordinate 40,533,772 of NW_022589705.1, read as the reverse complement.
AGAGTGGGAGGAAGGAAGGTTTTCCATGAGGGTTTGGGGCTACCCAGCCAAGATGCTAGAGCCCAGGTACGGTAAGGAAGGCATCCATATGGGAGAGAAACCTGGTATGGGAGGTCAGAGTCCAAGCTTGGGAAGGAGGACATCCGTGAGAGGGGTCAGTGAAGCAGTGACCCCACGTGATGTGTCAGCCCATGCACAGTGGGAAGGATGTTCATGCAAGGAGGTGGTGGCCACAGTGGTTCGGTGCAGATTGAGAAGGGCGTCAGTTACGGGAAGGTGCCTGGTGTGGGGAGTTGGAGCATGAGGGTGGTGAAGAGAGTATAAGTGTGGGCAGCCCTGTGCTGGTGGTTGGAGCCCACACAGGGTGAGGAGGGCATCACATGGGCACAGCTTAGTGGTTGGAGCCCACACAGGGTGAGGAGGGCATCACATGGGCACAGCTTAGTGGTTGGAGCCCACACAGGGTGGGGAGGGCATCACATGGGCACAGCTTAGTGCTGAGCGCTGGAGCCCAAGGTAGGTGAGGAGACACTTGCTTGGGGCACACAGGTGGGAAATAGCCCAGACGAGGGTGTCAGAACACAAGCGGGTAAGGGAAGCAGCCACATGGAAACAACAGTGGAGCCCACGTGGGGTAAAGGAAGACGTCCGCATATGTGCGGAGGGATGGGGGTGTGACAGCACCGAGATTTGTACATTTGGGAGCAATGATCAAACAAGTAAATATATTAAGGATAATGGGAACCAGGTTTCTCACTGTCGGAGAAGGGCATTACAAACATGGAAAGGGAGAAAACTAGAATGGACACTGTGATGTTAGATTAGACTAGAGAGAAAGGTATGAATGTCTGATTCAAGGGTGGGGGGAGGTCTAAGTGTATTTACCCATGGATGTATATACATGCATGTTCTTCACCTCTACCTGCTCAGTGAGAGGGTCTGGGAGCGGCAACACTTCAACAAGGAACACACCAAGCACCTAGATCTTGATTTCTTAATACTGTTCTCCACAAAAAGGAAGCAGTGTACTTCGGAGAAATGGCAGATTTCAAGGCTGGGACAAGGAATGCACAAAATAGGCCTGGAGGTCTGGTGCCAGAAAGTAAAGAGATACTCAGAGATGAGTATATATCAAAGGGACAGATTAAAGGGGCTCCTGCTTGCCAACTGTAAGATAATTTAAGCATCAAAATAATGACATTAACGTTATAATCCATTGAATAAAATAGGAACTTTAAATCCATATAGATATAAATAAACGAAGATATTGAAATTTGGTTGAGATATGGAATATTTATATAGTCTCAAAGTAACTCCCCACAAAATACTTATTCATTATAAAAAGAGTCATTTTGTAGTAGAGGGTCCTGTCAGACACCACTTTAAATCAACTAATGAAAATTAAGAACACAGTAACAGGACAAATGAAAATGTGATGGGATACAATGAAGGGAACACAGCATCGCTTCTGTGATGCTTCTCACCAAAAATACATAAGTTTAATTTAATCGTTAGTAAACCTCAAATAAAACTAAATTCAAGGATATTCTGCGAAATACCTGGCTTGTCATTCAAAAATGTTCAGAGTCATGAAACTCAAGTAAAGACTGAAAAACTGTCTCCAGTTGAAGGAAATTAAAGAAACAGAACAACTATATGCAGTATGTGATACTGAATCCGATCCTTTTGCTGTAAAGAACGTTACTGAGATAATGGGCAAAACTTGAATGGAGCTTGAGAGTAGATGAAATCAAATTATTATATTAGGCTATATAGGAGAATGTCTTTATTTTAGAAATATACTAAGGTATTTGGGAAATGATAGGCATCAGATTGGCAACTTACTCTCAAATGGTTCAGGATTTAAAAAAGAAAAAAATTATACCATTGTTGCAACCTTCGTTCATTTTGAGATTGTTTCAAAATGAAAAGTTAAAATTTTATATATTCACTTTGGCCATTTGATTTCCTAGGTCTCTGCACATGCCCCAACCTATCCCTATCCCAGAAGTCCCCTCCCCTCGAGAACCCCTGCTGGTCCTTCATTTCCTCTGTGAAGGTAGGGTACCCTTTATAGTATGTACTGTGTCCCCAGGCATTGAAGTTTACTTGTGCATGTCTACATTTCTATTTACCCCAAAGGGTAGAGTCCGTGTCCATCACACTCATACCTGTGTTCCTAGCACTTAGCACCGCACCTGGCATTGTGCTTGATAATCAACACGGAGAGAAGGAGAGAGACAAAGTTATAGTTATAAATTTGGAATATTTTCTAGAGCTAACCCAGTTAAGAAAAGCAGATGATTTGTATGCTGTCTGGCCTGTGTTTGAATTACAACTGTGTGATCCTGGACAAGACTTAGACTCCTTTTCCACACATGTAAAACGGGTTGTTAGACGGAGCAAACGTAGTAAGATTTGTAAGGCATCTAGCAGAGTCCCTGACACTTAGCAGGTAGGCAACAAATGTTTGTTTCCCCTTTCTCCTTAAAAATAGGAATAAAAATTATCAAAGAAGACTACAAGTTTAGAACACCAGGTTATCTCCTGACTTCACGATAGCTTTGATATATGAACTTGGATAAGTCATTTCACTTCACAAGGCTTCGACTTCCTTCTTGGTAAAATGGGAGGTGGGAAAATGGAGGAGTGAGACGTGAGCTTTTATGACCGTCATGCTCCCAAGATCTCCTAGTTCTAAAGTTTAAAATACGTTCCCTTTTTTGGATGATAGTACAAAAGGTGAAGGATAAGAGATATTTTTGCTGTATTTATTTTTATTTTATTTTATTTTATTTTATTTTATTTTATTTTATTTTGCTGTATTTAAAGGACGGGCCTCAGTTTTAGCAGTCAAGGCATGCAAAGTCCTCCTCCTACGGGACTGCACGATTCCTCATTTATATCTGCTGAAAGTATAGGTAAATTGAGAGGCGGTGGTATTGTTAGGTTACTGTTGAGCGCATTAAAAATTTATGAGCCATCAAGGAACTAGCACACAGTTTCAATTCTTGCTGCATTTTTCCTTATTCATAATTATTTTCCTAATTGCTTTTTCCCTTAAAAATGGGGGAGCCGAGACCTTGGATATTTGCCTAATGGCTCAAACAGAGCCATGACCCATTGCCAAGTCTTTCAGGCCTTTTATAGCCTGGGGACATTTGCCATTGAAAGAAAGCTGATGGGTTTGATTTTCCTGAAAGAGATATTTTGCACTGACCTCTGGCCCCATTAAATACTTTGGCCATTGCCCATTCACTGTAATGGGAGCAATAAATTTGTTTTAATTTAGGATGTCATCAAGTAGGGAATATTGACAAAGACAAAATAATGTTCTGAAAACAGCCAGGATGAAATCATGAATAAATAAAATGTTGAACTTAGCTGAAAAATTAACAAATGCTTATTCATAAGAGTCTGACTGGACTATTTCAAAGTTAGGCCAAAGGTGATCCCATTTCTAATAGAAATGTCGTCTTTCTCTTTTGGCCAGAGAAAAGGTGGGCTACATAGACATTGCAAAGCATAGAAAGGCATTTATCCTTTGTGACAGATCTGTTTTAAATAGATCTATTTGTTTTCGGCTAAATGCCAAAAGGAACAAGCCAGATGACTCTAGTAGCCTTTTCTGTGGCAAAGCATTTATTTTCCTTTCTAAACACCTTTATTAGGGAATCACAGCAGGCTGTTTCTCTGCCTTTTCTTTCTATTAGTCCCTTAGATTGGTGTCAAAGAACTGAAATTCTGGTTAGATGTTACCTGTATGTGTTTCATTTTGAGTGAAAGAAATGACTTTTAACTCGATACATTCCTCTTGAGGAAGGGGATAAAGGTGCATATGCCATTGATCCCCTTGCTAATATTCTTTCATAAGTAACATCATTCTGACAGATGGCCAGAAAAAATCCTAACAAACCACAAAGCATATTTGCAAAGCTGTGAGGCCTTGAATGGTGTTGACTTTGCAAAGTCCAAATGACTAAATCTTCTAGGGTTACTGGTAGCCTGAAGGCATCTTTAGCTGCATAAAAACTAATTGGACCAACTTGAAGGCAAGAAGGTTGTGCCTGAAGGCTTTAATCACACGACTAACCTAATGGTTTTTTGTTCAACATAGCCAGGGCACTGTTTAGGAAGATGAATCCATGCATGCAGCTTAGGAAACCTTGCACAAGATCAGAGGGTTGTGGGGAGGCATAAGCATCTCATTTAGAAAGCTTAGCGTGTATGTCTCAAGTTTTGGCATCCTCGCTCATGGACAGGTAAGCCATTGTTGGATGGGCAAAGTAAAACTTTTTTTAAAAGATCTAACTAAGCAGGACATGAGAAAGCTGATTCTGGTTTCTCTATGATGATGAAAGGTATTTCTCTATTAGCAATGTAGTGTTGGTCTTTATATGCAGAGGGTCCAAAACTCTGTAACTCATGACTAATTCGGGGAGCTCCCCAAATGGTAACAGACCAACATGTTTGACATGCGCTGCTATTAAATGTAGTGTGCTTTACAAGAAAGAGCATGGACTGGAAGTCTGAAGACATTTTGTTCAAGTTATGGTTCTGCCCCTTGTTAGCTCCATGAGTTCCTGCAGGTTATTCAAACTTCGAGCCTGGTATAGGATGGAGGTAAAATTAATGCCTTCCCAGATACTTCATGGGGATTTTATAAAAATGCTCTAAGCTAATCAGTATAAAAGTATGTGCCAACTACAAAGCCCTCTACAAATCTAAGAAATCATTTATTATATCATTATGGTAGAACTTAATGTTCTGTGTCTCTTTGTTCTTATTTAGTTGTTTTAATTTCACTTTTGCTTTCAAGCCATGTAGACTCTATTCATTTGCTATAATTCACCAAATCAAAGTCCCCAGCTCTGCAAAAACCACACTTGGAAGAATGTGATAAAAATGGTTTCTTTTGGACTGGATGCCCACCTGATGTCTTCTCTGGAATGTAATTCAGTCAGAAGCAATTATGGCACTAGCAAAGATTCTGAGAATTCATGAAATCCCACAGCCAAAACCATGATTCATTGCTCCCATACCAAAAGCATTTGGCAGGCTATAGTTTGGAAGCCACAATCCTGGCTGCTTCTCAGGCTCTAAATGGGGCCATTTGAACTCGTTGTGGCCCTGCCCTGCTCCCACAACTCTGGAGAGAAGACATCAGAGTTCCCCGGACTCTCTTTAGACAGTATTTTTCTTACCTCCTCATGGGCCTTGCTTAGCAATATACCTTTCTGGATTAAGAGATGACAGAGTGTTTTGGAGTTTTTCTCCACCTCTCAGGCATTGCAACATGAATATTCTACAAATTTATCTTCTATAAAAACTTTTGTGAAGCAGCTCAGGAGTTTTTAGTACCAGCCTTACACAACCTGTCATTCAAATCCTTAATGATGGGTTTATGTGAAAGGGATTTCTCCACACTTTTCGTTTGCTTCATCTTCGATGGCAGTGTGGTTCTTCCTTTGAAATAGACCACAAAAGAGATGGTTCCTTCAGGCAAATATCAGGGTTCAGTGACTACTTGAAATGAAATGTGTATAGACAAAACGCTGCAAACACCACCTCGAGTAGTAACAGTAATGGGTAGCCAGGTATGCTGTGCATGTATGTGGAAATGGGGCATTCGGCCCTGGCCAAATAGCAGACACTTCAGATGAGGAAGATAAAAATCTTCTGCCTAAGTGGGAAATGTAATCTCACTCTGCCTTTCCAACATATGAAAACCAGTTTCACAAAGTCTATATGGTTCATGAATCCCTTCCAAAGAATCATAGAGCATAAGAAATGGAGGGACCTGGAATGTCACATCATTTGGATCCCTCTATAGAACCCACAGCCATGAGGTACCCCAGCCATAACTCAAAAACTTCCAGGAATGGGATGGGACAGTATCCCCTTCTAGAACAACCCAATCTATTTTGGGACAATTCTAACTTCAGGAAATGTGATATTTTCTTTTAACTATTCCCAGTGTCTAAGGCTCAGCTTTTACCCTTTTACCCTACTTGAAGTCTTTATCAGTTCTTCACTTATTTAACCAGTGACAATTCAATCTAACCACTTGTCATCTGGCACAGATCTCCCCTTCTTACTTCCAAGCAATCAGGAGAAACTCTGTCCAGTATCTGCGGGAATCCAGATGTATGTTCTTGCCTATGGATTTCCCCTCTAAATTTATCCTCAACAAAAAGAAATAAAGCAAATCTAACATGATGTTTCTTTCTTACTGAACCCGTGGTAGCTTCTAGTAATCAGTGCTTTTTTTTTTTTTTAAGTGTACATAAAAACTCTGTTTTAATATTCCTTTCTGGAGTTTTGCCTAGAATGTACATTAACCCACTAGTTTAGTTTATAGACTCTGCCTTACTCCTGCTCTGAAGAATTGAAGCTATATTTGGGTATATTCTATCAGCTAGCACTTTCTGCACTTTTCATAGCTCTTCTGTAATCTTACATACGTATTGATTTACTTCTGTTTGGATAATACTTTTTGCTTAATGTGCTTGTCTGAACATTGTTATCTCTGCATTCCTTTCAGCCAACATAGCCTCCTAGTTTAGAATGTTCTTATCTTTGCTCAGGGTGCGTAAGTCCATTCACAGACCACGTGACTGACTATAAACATGCTAACTTGTGCCGACCAACCATGGTCTGACTGGCATGCACACACGAAAATACAGATTACATATTTTGGATTTTAGTATGAACTGGCCTAATTAGCTAACAATCTACTAGGTAGTCCATACCCATAAAGCTTGGATTGAAAAGCAGAAAATATTTTTTGAATTTTAGTTCTGCTCTTCATTTTGGATAAATTATTCATTCCCTGGTGCACCTTTGTAAGAGACAATGGCTGATGATTGTGTTTATCTTTACATATACATCACAGAGCTAATTTGAACCATTTAGCCTAAAACAACTGAAACCTTTTTTAGTGCTTAAATAAGACGTATCGATATAATGGCATAGCGTGCAAAAACTAACCTAAAGATTCTGTTGTTCTCTTTAAAGGAGAAAACGTCATGATATTCCCATTAAACATATGCATGAAATTACCCATATAATATTCTATATCATTCATGTATATGCCTATATATGACATATAGCATCCTCTTAGCATAAAGAAGTCTACGTAGTTGACTAGCAATATTGAAACACTGCAAAACTGAGTGCTTTTCTTACCTGCCATTAGTTCACATTTACTTTCATTGAATTTGTGGGGCAGCGGCATCACTGGACATGCCGATTTTCACTGACCACAACTTCAGCAAACACAGGTCCTGTCCTGCTGGTGTGTCTCTTAAACTCCGGGCTTCTGTGAAACTCCCGCTCAAGTCTGGATGCGCATGGGTTGCGGACAACTAGTTCCATTGATCAGGGTCTGGTTTCCTCTGCTTTGTTTGACCTGGGCATGCTTAGCTTCCATCTGTCTGTCATCCAAAGCCAGCCCATGTGGTATCTCTTGGGCAGGAAGGTTAAGTCCCCTGGCATGAACTGCATTCAGCGACTGAATAAATAAGACAGCTTGGAGATGGGCTTTTATTCATAGGAAACCAGATAGCCTTTCTGATGATAAAATATTTATTCCCTATTACCTTGTTGTTGCCAAGACTACTATGGACAGCACATTTCTTAAAAGGAGCTAGAGTGCTAAAGAGGCTTTAGTAGGTAAATTTTAGGGTATTAGTAGGATACAGTTTATTTTGAAAAATATCTCGAATGACATTCTATTGCCCAGAACTGAGTGTGATTTACCACTTAATGTTGATTGAGATAATACCATGTCCCACTTGAAGTCAACACTTTTTCTTTTTTTTAATCATTGCTTTCCTCTAAGAAAGAACTTCACTTTATCCCTTCAGAAAGTGAGGCCAAACATGTGGCCATTTTAAGGCAGCTAAGTAAATTAAGCAGTGTGAATTTATATTAGAGTTTAGAAAAATCTAACTTCTTCAAATGAACATTTTGTAATAACTTTGTTTTACACACTTTAATTATCTTAACTATTTACAAAGTACCAGCTAAGCCTTGTGGGGGATCCAAAGATGTCAGACAGGATCTCTGACCTCCAGGATTATTGTTTAGTGGGGTTCACTACATACGAATACAGATGGTGCTACACCAAGGCAGACTCTGACAAGCACTGTGGTAGAAGTATGAAGTACTAGAGGGGTATGAAATGCTGGGTGGGGTTTCCAAGAAGACTCTGAGGAAATGTTGCCTTTGAGTTGGACCTTGACAAATAATAAAAGTAGGTAACGTTTGTTGAGTGCCTCCTAAATGCTAGCACTGTTCAAAGTATTTTAAACTTATTAATTCTTTAGTTCTTGTGATTAACCTTATAAGCCAAGTTTTGTTATAATTCCCATTTTATAGTTGCATAAACTGACATGGACACAAGAGAGACCACAGATATATAATTCACTGACAGATGTGATTCGATATTAGGGTGAGGGTTTCAATGGCTTCAGGTTTTGAGTCTGAAGAGGTAAAAAGGAAGCAACCCCATTAACCACTATGGTAAAAGAGTAGAAGCTGGAGGAAGAGAAGGATTAATGAGGGCCCGGAAACAGGAAGAAATTCCCATTTGAATAGTGGATAAGCACGCAGGCTTTGGGATCTAAAAGCCTTGGGTTTGAACCACAGATGAGCCAATTATCAAACCTGTGTGACAAGTTACTTAACTGCTCCAGCCTCAGTTGTCTTACGTGTAAAATGACAGAAATGATTTGGTAATGATAAGGATTAAGTGAGATGAGAGAGGTAAATGCTTACTACATTGGGATCATGCAATAAATATTATCACCACTATCTCTTATAATTACCACTATAACAATAGCAATATAATAATAACAATATCTCTTGGCATGTGGTTTCTTGATATTGATTATTACTAAGATAATAATGTTCCGGTTATTAGTTCCTTTTAAATAAGGCTTACAATGATATTAACTCAGGTTTTAGATTCAACACTCCTTTTTATTACACTTAATCATCAAAACAAACTGGAAATTATTTATGTACTTTTCCCATATTACAGATAAATCAACTGAGGCTGAGCACGGGTGGCATGCCCTTTGTAGCCTCCCCAGAAGAGCCAGGACTCACACCCAAATCTGACTTACTCCAAATAATTCTGAACTCTTTCCCAACTAGTCACTTGTAGCATTAAAAACACCCTTGTATCACTGTCAGTTTTCTGGGATCTATGCTGAGTAAATAAATTATGTTTTATAAAAATGTTATTAGCAAACCACCACATGGTTTTCATAGTGTGAAATCATGTGTCTCTCGGAACTTTCTAGTGGACAGTGTTCTGCTCAAGGCCTGTCTTTGGAGGAGATGAAGAGAGGTCTCCAGTTCTCACCCGTTGACAAATATGGTAAGTATATAGATTGTTCAGACTGATTAAGGGACCTGCCCCTAAGAAGGTGATATTTATTTGATAACAAGGGAGAAAAGATTCTGTTTTATATAATGCCGAGAAATGACGGATGCTTTAAAAGTACTATATTATAAAAGTAAGAACTTTGATCTTATAAGTCTTATATAACTCTGCATTTACCTTTGAGTTTAGTAATATGTATGCATAAGTGTGTATTTGTACAAGTATATCAGAGTGTGTGTGTACGTGGAAGAAGATACAACTCTCCTCATGAAAACAATCACCTGAGTCTTGTGATATTCCAAACACCTTGTTGCCACCTTACTGAGTTCACTACCTCTAAGCCCCACATCGCAGGTAGGTCAGGAGGACAAAAACAAGAGAGGAGTCTCCACAACTGCATCATATGCTGGGGGAGCTCTTCCCCTTTAACAAGTACCCAAGGGTAAAACGTAAACCCAGCCATCCCCTCAAAAAGCTAGAGAGGAGGTGAAGGTATCATTGATGGTTTCCATTTCACACAGGACTACTATAGAAGGAATTAATAAAGCTCTTTGAAATAGTTAACACAGTTCTGTGCAGCCCCTGGAAGCCAGAGGCTGGGTAATCACCCTTATCACCAGCTGCCATATTAATGTGCGAGGCCTGTAATGTCCTTTTTCCAACCTCTAAGCCTGAGAGGCTCTATATTTAATTGGAATTTTAGCACAATGGGCTCATTTATTCATGGGAACTTTTCCTGACAATATATATGGAGGACTGAAAAAAAATGTATGTCAGTTAAAGAGATCAGATTTATTACAAGAACTGGGTTTGGGGAAGAATAAATTGGATGATGCGTTCCCGGTTCTCCGACTTAGTTGGCAATAGACCTTGGAAGCCCTCAGCTTCAGGATCCTCACCAATGCACCTCGTTTGCCGAGTTATTATCACCTAAGGCATTAGAAAGCCTTTAAGAAATGAAGAAAAAAAAAAATTGTTCTGGATAGATGCAGACAAACTACTTGGGAACATTAAAGAAAGGAAACTTTGTGCTCCGACTCCCAGGACGTGTGTAGAATGCAGCCGAGTGCTTTTTATCATCAGCTTTACAACATAATTGGCCAGTCTGGTAACAGGGGAAAATGTGCTCTAAGTGTCACATCATCACATTTTTTATAGAGATCATATCGTTTTTTCAAACTTTTACAGATGTGAGCACACAACCACAAAACATAGGGCACCCTTTGAAATGTGTGCCTTGACCAGAAGTCTTTCCTTTCATGTTGGAGGAAGCATTTCAAGACGAAGCATTTCATTAACGATCTGTTTCTTAAAGGAATAAGACTTTGAGTAGCATTCCCCAAGATGAAGACAGAAGTGATGCAGAAATGCAGAAGTTGGGTTTTCCCCTGCATGTGTGTACCAGGGGTGGAAGAAAACATTAGGGTGTTTGGATGGAGCAAGAGCCCCAACAGACAAAGGAGATAGATTTACTATCCCCCTCTAGGAACATCACGCGGTACAAGAAAGAACTTTTAATTGCCCTCCATTTTCATCGCATAAGCCAGTTGTGGTAAAACAGCAGCTACTTTAGGACCTGTTTCTTCCTCTCTGCCCCCAAAGAGCAGGGCTAGGGAATGAAGATAAAATTACAGGCATAGCAATTCTCTCTGTACTTGAGGCCTTTCACCCTAAAGTAACAAAACGTGCGGACATGGTTCTTTTCCTATAGCCTATGGTCAAATTTCACATGGGTCCCTCTTCAGCGGAGCGGCCACCCAAGTGCCTGTCGTCCAACTCTGGCAATGATGCATGAATAAAAATGTGAGCACCCACGCCCCGCTGACTCTGCCGCCCATCCCCATCCCCAAAGGAGAGCACCCGCACTGAGGGACGAGCACTCCCAAGGCCATTTCCCCTGGAGTCCCATGGGGAGAGGGGCAGGCAGGAGCCTCACAGGCCGGTAAAATCACATGTGGTACATTAGAAGGTTGATGATAGGAATAAAAGGATCACAGGCTTATTAAAACATCTGTCTGTGCCTGGAATAAAGGTGCAGTTTCAGGTGCAGTTTCAGGCTGGACAAGAGGAAATGTAGATTTTATGTAAGTCCACCCAAAATTAGGAATCAGTGATGTGTATCCTGATCCTGCCTCCCCTCATCTCAGCACCCCTGACCACACCCTCCTCTCTGACCCGGGCCAGGCCCCCCCCCCGCCCCCCTGGTCCCCACGGTCAGCCGCAGTCCCGGGATCTCCGCATAGGGGAGTGTGTGTGCCGCCTAACAGACTTTGACAGAGACCCTTCTTATGAAAATAAATAAACCTATCCAACTGCATATTGCTAGATGCCTTGATGAAATTGTAGATGGCTGAGTTGGTTCTCAAAGGGGAGCAGAAGCGGCAATAGCTGTTGACAAATGTGCCCATTTTCACCGACGCGATGAACGAATGGCTTCCTTACTTGCAGGGGAAAAGGAACTGCTTACCTGCTCGTGTCCTGCGTTCTCTGGGGCAGTGGACTGATCCTGAGCCACTAGTTGTGTTCTCTGGACACAGCAGGGGCTATAGCTTCAATGAGCATCAAATACCACTGGTATTTGGACCTGAGCTTTGATGGCCACTTAAAAATGGGCGCTCAGGGCGCCTGGGTGGCTCAGTTGGTTAAGCAACTGCCTTCGGCTCAGGTCATGATCCTGGAGTCCCGGGATCGAGTCCCGCATCGGGCTCCCTGCTCGGCAGGGAGTCTGCTTCTCCCTCTGACCCTCCTCCCTCTCATGCTCTCTGTCTCTCATTCTCTCTCTCTCAATAAATAAATAAAATCTTTAAAAAAAAAAAAAAACAAAAAACGGGCGCTCAGGGAGGAAAAACAAAACAAAACCTAACCAGAGGCAACCTGCGGTAGCGAGTGGTTCTTTCCTTTTGCTCTATGCTTAGCTCCCCCTTCTTTTTATCACCGCCATTTGCTTAACTCTCACGGTGTCACACACTATCCGGATGGATGGTCTGATGTATGTTACCAACCTTATGAATTAATGTCCTATTTACAGATGAAGACACCGAGGCTTAAAAATGTTAAGTGGACAAATATCACAGAACCAGTAAGTAGTGGAGCCGGGGTTTAAAGCCAGACTTGCCTGACATGAAAGCCCATGCTTTAGCCATCACAATACACCACTTTCTTGAACTGACCTCTTCTTGACTCCAGTCTTGGCCGGCTTGGGTCCCAATCACCATTTGTGTTCCTCCGGTCTCAGCTCTCTGTTTGCATTTTAAATTTTGCCTTTGTTTTACCACTGCTTGCCAGCAACCTCTGCCCAGACTCTGCCCAGGAGCCAGGAGAAGCTGCCTGGCAGCTCTGTGGTGCACTGGATGAGGCTGGTTAAGAAAAAAATGGCAAGATGGACCGCACGGCAGGTAAGTAACAGCTGAACTTCTATTCCGATGCAGGCTACGTGTCTGATCCCATGAGCCCGCTGCATTTTCATTCTTGCCGGAATAGCGGCAGCTCTGAGGACAGTGGCTGACAGCGCTCCGCGGATACCTAAGGAGAGTTTTCCCCCAGACTGACAGCAACAGTTCCAACCGTGGCAGGCTTGCTTCCAATTATAATATTTTACCCTCTAAGGTCTCCTTAAATTGGCTTGTTTATTCTGGTCCTATTTAATTCCCTACCACAAGTTGGGCTTTGGATTTGTGGCTAAGGGATGAAATGCAAAAGGACCAAGACAGAATGTATTTAAAGAATTGGTTTGGATTTTGTAACTGAAAGAACAAATTTATATCGTTACTTGGAGATGGGGCCTAAGTCTGTGGTGGGCACTTAACAATTGTAATGTTTTCCTAGACTGAATTATCTAGACTTGTGTTTGAGAACTGTGGGTTTGATTTTTTAGAATATTGTTCATTTTCTTATGTTACTATGTTACCTCTAGTGTCCAGCTCTGTGATTAAAGATTCTTTGTTGGCACACAAAATGGATTCAAGAGTGTATTTCATTCCAACAAGACGTCTTCTGAGTATACCTTCTTTAAGACGTATTGGTAATGACCTTCGGATCAAGACGCTTGCAAAATATTGTGCTTAGTTATTTAGCCTCCTTTCCACATCATACCAAGTGCTCTGTGCTTTGTTTGGGCATCTTGTTGCAGTCAGAACCAAGGTGTCATAGATGCTCTTGGTGTGGGTATGACACTGGCCCACAGATGCGAACCTGTGATTTATACCAGAGTCTGGCACAGTGCACGGGAAGGATACTGAGGTCCCAGTGGCCTTCAAACAATGAGAAATCTGGGGGTGCCCGGCTGGCTCAGTCAGTAAAGCCTGTGACTCTGGATCTCAGGGTTGTGAGTTTAAGACCCACGTCAGGGGTAGAGTTTACTTAAAAAGAAAAAGAGAGAAAAACCTGCTCTCCATGCTCATTCTAACCAGGAAGACGGGAATACTTCTGCCAAACAAAATAGTCCTGCCATTGAAAGGCAGATTTGGGGGGGAAAAACAGGCAGGAAACCATGTAAATTCAGTATGATGATTACTGCTTTTAACCTCAGTAAGAGGAAATAATTAGTAAAGCAAGATGGGGTAGCCTCTAAATCAAGGCTTCCAGATCTCAGCGCTGTTGAGGTATTGGAAGGAATTATCTCTGTGGGCGCTGTCCTGTGCACAGTGGGATGGTCAACGGCTTCCCGGCCTCCACTCCCAGATGCCAGTAGCAGTTCCCCGAAAAAGTCGCCAGACATTTCTAAATGTACCCTGGGGGACAAAACTGCCCCAGGTTGAGAACCTCTGCTGTCAACCCAGAGAGGACACTGGGGGCTTGAAGAGCAATGGAAGGAATATAGAGCCTGGTTGTGACTGTGTTTAGACAACTCTGCTTTCTTCTCGTGAGTAATGTGGGCTCATACACAAATGGAACTAAATGGGGAAAGTGCCGATTGTTCCTTTCACGTCTGTGGTGAGCTCCTCTGTCCTCCCCTCTCCTCCTCCTGATTAGAAATTAGGTTTCTTGAGGGCAATTTCTATCAGAACAGCAACCTCACCTCTAAAACCCTTCCGAGCCTTTTCTTATGATCTGTGGTTGCAAAGTCGAAAGTCCTCTGAACAGCTTAGTGATAGCCCAGTGCCAGTCCAGTAGAAGTTAAAAGCATGATACTTCCACTTAGAGTCACTTTTTTAGCCCCCAGCCTCTTCATTTCCCCACCAAATCATTCTGGAATCATAGGTGCTCTTTCCCACCTAGCAAGTTGCCAAGGCTCTTTCGAATAAGCAGGAACAAGGAGCCTGAAGTGGCCATACAAGCATAAAGCTTTCTGGTAAGGGGCTGGCTAAGAGCACCTGTCTCTCCAGCTCTGTCTCTAGGCCTCTGTTCTGGCAGCTGTGGGGAATGAGCCAGCACCGAGCCTGGGGTTCTTCAGGCCTTAATCCTTTTATGAGCTAGGTTGAAAGGAATACCTTAGAGAGTAAAAAAAAATAAAAATAAAAAAATAAAAATAATTAAGTAAATAACCAGTTTTACTGAAAGATTGACAGTAGACGTAATGCCGATTGTATGTATAATCAGGACAGTGCTGGGGTAAGCCAGGCGTCCTCCCGGTTTCCCATGGAATGGAGGTTCTATCCAGAGGAAGGACAGTTTGCTTCTGAACTACCCCTTTTAGAGGGAGATTTTCTAGAACAAATGTGTGAAGCTCCCTTTCTTTGTTTCCTTTAATTAACCACCTCCTCTCTCCACAATGTATCTCCTTAGGTTACTGCTTTCCTCTGGCTCTTGTCTTGTCAAGGATCTGCAAATAATGAGACTAATGTGTCTTTATTCCTGAGAAGGGGAACCTTTTCACAGATGCCAACCTGTAGCTCGCCAGCCCTTTTCATTATTGCACCTTTAATGGGGCCCAAGGATCATCTTAGAGCTTGTCTTGAGATCATGAGGTTTTGTGTGTGTGCGTGTGTCTTTTCTCCTTGCTGAAAAATGTCTCGCTAATTGCTTTCCTTTTCTGCTGGTAAAAATGAACTTCTGTGATCATGTTTTTGCATGCTTAGCACATTAAATTTTTTTTCTATGTGCATGCAGCACTGAGTCGCTTCGAAGATGTTCAATTAGCTATAATTGTAAGCCAAATTACAGCAGCACCAGGAGAGAGTTATTCCAACAGAGTGATTATTTAGGTTAAATTATTTCCAAAGCTGACATTTCCCTGGGAAGGAGGGTAAAAATGGGTGCTGGTGGTAGGAAAAAAGGCTAGTTCTAGATAATCCATCTGAAATGAAAAACCTGATTTCTTTCTCTCCCTCTCTTGTTCCCTGTCTTTACTTAATTTCTTTTCCTTTTTCCTTCCTTCTTCCCTCCCCCTCTCCCCCCCTCCCTTCCTCTCTTCCTTCCTTCCCTCTCTCCCTCAAACAATAACCACTGGCTTTGGAGTCACTCAGACCTTCTTTAGTATTTGTGTGACCTTGGACAAGTCACTTAACCTATCTGAGCTCCAATTTATTATCTGCAAATGGTAATAATAGCATTTCTCTTGAAGAGTTACTGTAAGAATTACAAATAATATAAAGTTCATTGTATAGTTCCTGACACACAATAGCAGATATTGTTGTAAATGTTGTTGTTGTTTATTGTTACTGTTATATCGCCATGCAGCCAAAGAGCTCTACTACAAGAGGAGGGTGTGAGAAGAATGGAGATTTTTTTCTCTCCTGTGAAAATAACCATCAATGACCCTAAGACCCCACCTTTGCGAGCAGTGAGCTTCTGAGCTTACACTTCTGAGACAGTATGAGCCAAGATCCAGCAACCTTAGGATTGGCCCATTTGGTGATATCTTCTTTATACCTGAAATCAAATCAGAAGAGAAATCAAATCCTTTAAATCAAATACAAGAACCAAGATGTATTCCCCAACAAGGGGGATGCTAAGTAAAAATAGCAAGAAAACCGATGTATTGAGCACCTATTATGTGGCAGGAATAGTTTCAGACGATTTTAAATGCAATTATGTCACTTAGTTCTCCAAATAACTCTGGAACGGGAGAATTTTTTTTTCCTTGCTTGCTCAAGTGGATAATGAATCTAAGCTAGCACAGAATGGAACCAGGTTTCAAAACTAGGTTTGCCTGGCACAAGTACCCAGGATCTGTTCACTACACAGTACTGCCTCTATTGTGTGGAGAAAGAGGAATACAAATAGCCAAGGTTCACAATCCAGAGTCGTGGTAAAAGCCAACAAATCTGCAGTTCTGCGGTCCTGAGGAAAATTTGAGAATTAGCCCAGGAGAAGTTTCAGGGACCGGAAAAACAAACCTTTCCTGATTGCTGTGGCTCATTATTGCAAAGTAAAACCAAAAATATAATCATCATCATTTTCTCTGTTTTAATTATGGAAAAGAAGGGGCTGGAATAATCTCAAGGCTCAAAAAATACACATTGTTATTTTCTAGGCAGAATGAACCAGAAATGATTGACAGAAGCAAGACTCTCACCGTGATAAGCAGGAACAAAAAAAGTTACGAGGGCAAAGCACAGCAATTAGGGAAGCCAAGGAGTTTCACGTTTTCCTCTCCTCATTAGCACGCTGGGTAGGGAAAGCAAGGAGAGACAGCGGAGCCATTACCGGTAGGATCTGAATGCTTTATTCCTTCCTAGTTTTGTGGTGCGTGCAGTTACTCAAGGATGCCGACGGAGGAGCTCCCCCTGATCACTTCCCTTCCATATTTCAAGAGCCACGAGGGCAAAGAGGAGCCATATGACACCGGCAATCCCTTCCCCGGAATCTGCTGAAGGCTCAGATGCCCAAATAACAGACTGTGGTCCAAGACTGTCAGCTCAATTAGCACCGCATGCAAAACATGATGGAGAAGCAAAGTTCCTCTCCCTCCTTGGACATCCTACCTTTTATGAGGCTAACTAGAAATAAAAAGAGCAGGGGTTGCACATTTCTCCTCAGGCCAGAGATCCAAGGCAGCACAGCAGCCGACCTGGTGGCAGGGTGCTAATTAAATTAGGCTTCTTGAATTAAAACACTGCCACGGGTGCCAGGCCCTGCTACGAGGACACGTCTCCAAAGCACTCTCAGCTGAGCTTTATGTTTAATTAGTGAGCTAAAAAGAATATTATCTCAAGTATCTGTCTTTTAAGCAATAGGCTCCTATGCAGAAGAAAGGTATCTTCACCATCTTTAAAAAAGGTTTTGGAGCTCACTAATTTCACTAACCTCCATCTCTTCTTTTATCTCAACTAATCAGTAAAGGGTAAGATTCCAGCAAGACCATGAAATGCAATAAAAATAATTTGAATGCTGGTTTGCCCTTCAGTTTTCTACTCATAATAATTGATGGTCGCTTAACACCACTTCAAAAATTAATCCACAGTGAAGAATATCAGGTTCTTTCAGGGTTTTTTTTTTCCTTTCCCGAAACTCAAATTAGTCCAAGGGGAAAAAAAAAATCAATGTCAAGATTGAGGATAATTTGAAGTAATCAGAATAAAAATGAACGGGACACTAGCTGACGTATGTTTATCCTATACCAAGTAGGAGACCGTAGGAAGCAAAATAGCATCAAGCGGTTCTTGAGCATCAACCCATGTCAGGATTACTAGAGGATTTTTTTTTTTTTAAAGATTTTGTTATTTATTCATTCGAGACACAGAGATACAGAGAGAGAGAGAGAGAGAGAGAGAGAACATGAGCAGGGGGAGACGCAGAGGGAGAGGGAGAAGCAGGCCCCCCGCTGAGCAGGGAGCCCCATGCGGGGCTCCATCCCAGGACCCTGGGATCATGACCTGAGCCGAAGGCAGACGCTTAACCATCTGAGCCACCCAGGTGCCCCTAGAGGGTTTATTAAAACACAGATTTCTGGGCCTTCATCCCAGGGTTTTAGAATTGGAAGCTTTGGAGTGGGACCCAAGAATTTGCATTTCCCACAAGCTCACAGGGGATGCTGATGCCGCTGGTTCTGGGACCACACTTGGAGAGGCACTGGCGGAGTGGTTCAGGCTGTGAGCTTTCGAGTCAGACTTGAGTGAAGTTCTGTTTTTTCCCCCCCATTATGGGACCTCTCGTGGGCAGGTTACTTCGTCTCTCTGATCCTCAAATTCCCCGCCTGTAAAGTGGATAGATTGATTCTTACCTCACAGAGAAGATTAAGAAAAACAACGCATGGAAAGCACATACCCTGGTGCCAGGCACATGATAAATGTTCCATAACAATTGGCCATGCTTGATATAACATGACTGAGAGAGGAATCAAGCAAGTACCAAGGGCTAATCATTTATTTCCTGGACTCTAATGAAAGGATCTTGGCTGAGAAAATTTAAGTGTTTGTAAGACAGCCCCAAGTTCAAGTCCTGCAACTGAGGCTAGGTAACAACAAGATAGTGAGAATAACACAAAAGGCACAACGTGGATAAAATTATAACCAGATTTGCAACACAGTTAAACAGAAGCACCAGGGTCTCCAAGGACCAAGTCTCAGACGCCTCCTGAGTGTCATTTCAGATCTTCTTGCCTCACCTGTGCCATTTGCCAGTGAGTCACCCACCATGGAGACAACCAACTTCTTCTTCTTTTTTTTTTGTTAGGGAATAACAAGTATTACTATTATTTTTTAATTTTATTATGTTATGTTAGTCACCATACAATACATCATTGGTTTTTGATGTGGTGATCCACGATCCATTGTTTTCGTGTAACACCCAGTGCTCCATGCAGAACGTGCCCTCCTCGATACCCATCACCAGGCTAACCAATCCCCCCTCCCCTCTAAAACTCTGTTTCTCAGAGTCCAAAGTCATGACAACCAACTCCTTGACCACGCCTTACCTCCTGTCAGACCGGGAGGCTCCCTACTGCCCCGCACCTCCCAGATCACTGCTACGAAACTCCCTTACTGCTCGAGGAGAGATGCCTCTGGCTCTCTAGGCCTTTGCAGCGTAACCTGGCTATTAACTAACACCTATGCAAATGTGGAGGAAACCTTTGACCAATGGGAGATCAGAAGCAGGAAATACATTCTCCTTTCTCCATCACAATCCCTTGTCCTGAGACACAGTCATTCTTAGTACTTCAGAAGTCAATCTGGTGAGACTGACGAATAAGTCGCCCTTGGTACTAAACGGCATCCAGCTCTATACCACACTGTAGGGGGTGGTCTCCCTCCTTCCCTCCACGTTCCTCCTACTTGCCTCCTTCCTGTTTCCAGAGATTGCATTACTGAAGAAGTAAGCAGCCTATGAGCTTTTGCCCAGGGTCTGCTTTCTGGTAAAACCAAACTACGATAGACAGTATGCAAATGACTTGAATTTTGACCACTAGTTCCTCCTTAGTAAGGAATGGTTTGTAGAATGAAGGAATAGGTGGTTGAAGAATAATTCAATTAGTATAAGAATGAATTCACAAAGGACTGAGGGGTTCAGGAGGCTGCCAGGCTAAGATCACCATTTCAGCCTTGTTTCTTTCAGCACCTTCTGAGTATCCTGTTGTCCCTACTGTTAAAAGATAAAATGAGGCATATTAAAAATGTTAAGAGTTTCTCTGAGCGAAAATCTATTCCAATAGGGCAGCAGCAAACCAGAAGTGGTCAGGAGTGCTCCACCGACAGGAAATAGGAGCAAGACTTATAGAAAAGACACCGAAGCAAAGCAAGGAAATTATTTGATTGGCTACAGCTTAAGCAGTTGCCTTGTTTGGAAAAGCTTAGTTGGCTGTTTGTGATTAGTTGTTCTTAGGTTTTGATTTCTTAACCTTGAGACATTGGTAGGCTTAGGTTTCGGTTTGCTTATATAAGGTGCTGAGGTATTAGAACCATGTCAAGCTCGTGGCCTCCTTTTGTAATTAACCTAACACCGTTTTCACTCTCAGTCTGTTACACATGAGACGTTGTACTGAGCACCACTATGTTTGATCACGCCCTTTGTAAGTACCCCTACCACCAGTAAAAGTAGCACCAGTACCCCGTGTTTGCTATCCAAGCTCTAGATTTCTGTAAGCTGATATTTTTCCTCTTCCTTTTTGATTCTTGTGAGTTCTCTCATTCCACCAATCCGCTTACTCATTTTCCTACTGTATTAGTATGTACCCATTTAGCCATCTCATCATTGCCGGCCTTTATTTTACTCCTTTGTGTTCAGTGTCTCTCTGCAAGTTGGAAATGACTTTTTACCTGCCTTTCAGGAAGGTCTATCGTTTGCATAAAAATGACTGGCTTCCTGGCATTGGCGGGAGAGCACTAACCCCCCAAACAAGTTCCATCTCTATGGTACTTCTCATTCTTTCAGTTTAAGCATGCCACACCCCCAGGAAGGTCTAATGAACAAAATGCTTTTTTACTGCTTTTGCTTTTAACTTTTCAACGCTCATTAAATATGAGCTTCATGTACCTTTTAGTACCAGTCCCAAAAGAATAAGGGAGCAAACCCTCAAGTTTTGTCATAATAGAGCCCCGCCTACTACAATATAGCTCCTCCTTATCCGTCAAGCCAGGGTTCTTCACAAAGAGAACAAAGAAACTGAATTAATTCATTAACAAGGAACGGTCTGGATTGGAAAGGCACCAAGTTAAAGGTAGAGAAGAGGATGAAAAGCAATAGTGTATCAACACAAGATTGTTAGTCTACTGCTCTGCAGAACCCCAAAATTCTAAAAGTTTTTTTGGCATCCATATATTCACCTAAAACCTTCCACCTTCTAGAATACAAATTCAGGGCATCTGGGGGGCAAGTTCAACTGGTCAAACCTATGCAAAGCAAGCACATTTTTAAAAAATTCTAATAATTAAAATAATTGGCTAGCTTAGAAAAGACTGTCCTAGTTAATTGGTCTCCACTGAAGAAATATTAGGCTTTAGGGAAAATGCATGTTTAATAGAAGTAATAAGTTATTAATACAAATGGAAATTCTGCAAAATGTAAAGTGAGTGGTGGAGAATGTTCAAATTGCTTGCTAAAGCTAAAGTAGTTTGTTCCTTTCTCCCACCCTATCCATTAAGCTGTTAATTGATTTAAAATATTAATACAGCTCAAGAATCACAGAGAGACACCTCCTTATTTGCAATTTTCCTATCAAATGTCTTACTATTGTATTGAAAATGATTCCTCATAAGATAAGCATACACTGCAGTTCATCAGAACCACAACCAACAGGAGGGCTTACAAACGTTTATAAATGTTATTTATGTTCTTAGCCTGGTTAAAAACAGGTCCTCCTTTACTCCCTTATAATTTTAAACAATATGCCTTAAAAGGCATGCTTCCTCCTTTTTTATAGACTCATGGAGTTCATTTTTCCCCGTGGTGCTAATTTATGGTGTTTATTTGTAAACATGACGTTAATAATTATCAAAATAACATTTGAAGGGAGCCACTAGTTGGGTCTCCAAGAAGATGACAGGTTTCTGCACCTTCATCGGGGGGGGCTTGTCACCCCGCAAAGTCACTCAGGGATCTCACAGCCAGCAAATGATGTTTGCTATCCCGAGTTAGGGCTCTGGCCCCCGATGCCTTTGGAGAACTAGAATAAACCATGAGTGTGCTACAAAGAGTTCCCTTTTCCCACTCTTTTAAGGCCTGGTCAGAGACAGGTCTCCACTGAAGAAATATTAGGCTTTAGGGAAAATGCGCCTCTTCCTTTACACCCCCTTGCCTCTAGGCCTTACTCTAGTTTGCTGTCTGCTATATTTTTGCTTAACTTTTTATTTTAGATAATGGTCAATTCACAGGAATTTGTAAAAATCGAGTACAGGGAGGTCCTATGTATTCTTCACCTAGCTTTCTCCAGTGGAACATCTTATACTTAACTATAGGACAGTATCAAAACCCAGTAATTGACATTGGCCTTATCCCCTTTTTATAGGGGTCTGTTACTCACTTCTAAATAGAAAGAGGCTGGAGCCCTTATTCTACCAGCCTCAGTGGACAAGATACAAGAGAGTGAAAACAAATGAAAAATGAGGTACTCAGAAGATAGAATATGTAAATCCTCCGCTGCTCTAAAGTTTCATACAACCTAGTTGTTTCCATGACCCCTGTGTGAACTCTTCCTTGGAGTTGAAATATGGGAAGAAATACCACCAAGAGCATTACAATTTTAAATGCCACTAAAAAGAGCACTACAATGTTAAATGCCAATAACAAGAGCACTGCAATTTTAAAATCTCTTCCCAACCATTTTAAGACAGTTGTGTTAAACCATCATTTCAGAAGCTTTAGTTGTTGAAAAGTTTAGTCTCAATTGCTGGTATCTTCATAGTCAATCCAAACCTTATTTTGGGGAACTTGTGCCTATGAATATTTGAAAAAAATTTTGGTGTTTATTGTGAACCTTTACTCTTACTTTATAATTAAATGATGTAATTATTTTGAAGACTCAATGCCTAAAGAGCCTTCCCGCTACAATAGAAGTAGATCCTGCGTAAAACTTAATTTTGGGGACACCTGGGTGGCTCAGTTGGTTAAGGCGTCTGCCTTCAGCTTGGGTCATGATCCTGGGGTGCTGGGATCGAGCCCCACATCCGGCTCCCTGCTCAGCGGGGAGCCTGTTTCTCCCTCTCCCTCTGCCGCTCTCTCTCTCTCTCGCTCTCTTGCGTGCTCTCTCTTGCTCTGTCAAATAAATAAAATCTTTAAAAAAAAATAAAAAGTGAGCTAAAACCATCAGTGATCTGGGTAAGCGCAAGGGAAGAGCAAGGTTGCCATGATAGCAATGGAATATTAGAACTGAAATTGGAGATTAAGCCTCGAGCCCACATGAGGGGAAGATTTATTAAAGACTGGCACATTAAACTGGATCCTGAGAGAATTATTCACAAATTAAGATTAACTCAATATTCGCAAACAAATGAGAAACAAACCAGTATGAATAAAAGTCAGCAGAAATAACAATCTATAGATCCAGAGTGCCAGGGATGCTAGATATTAGAAGAATCTATTTCAGAATAGAAAATAACTACATATAAAATGGTTAAATTTTAAAAAACAAAATGACATGAAGTAGGAAAAATTTAACAAGCAGCATGTGATCATCGAAAATGAACAGGTAGATTTGGATTAAAGACTAAATACAACGTTAAGAAATGACAAAATTGTTGAAAGCACAAGCTCAGTGATGCATTAAGCAGAAGATTAGACAGATAAATAAAAGAGAGAATTGTCAGGTAGCTCTGAAGAAATTACACAGAATGCCACACTTAGGAACAGAAAAGTTGAAAAATTTCAGAGCTTTTTGCTCCTCTGTAAAATAGGAATTAAAATACCTGCCCTATTTTCTTCTGTTTGCTACTAGATTCTACTTCATGAGAACAATGCAAGGTCTGTGTGATAATGACCTGTAAGTGCAAACTATTACGTACCAACAAGGTGTAATCCAGACTCCCTCTCTTTCCATGTCTTTCCCTCAGGCTACCCTTATCTCATTTCTTTTTTTGTCATTGGTTTTCTTCAAACCATTCTTGTTTATTGTACTCTGACTTTCCCTGGACATAACTTTTGGGAGGCAGGGTGATCTGGCCCTTGCCCAACCCCTTAGGATCAGCTGAAGTACTTGTTTTTTTCAGGTGTGGACTGGACAAGCGTGAAGCTCTTTATCATACTGATTAGAGGTGCTCAGAATAGTGGCGATCCCTTGGCTTGGGTGGCTCAGGGTGCAAAACCATCTCACACTGAGTCTTAGGAGATGCATCGGCTAGATTTGGCCATGAGTACCAGCTCTCTCGGTTGAGAGAGGGCACCTAACATGCAATGGCTGACCAGAAGCTAACCTGGCCACAAATGTCCCCGGACTCAGCTTCACAGATCTGACAGTTTGCAAAGGGAGATTACGATTTGAAAACAACAGCATCTAACAATTAAAGGAGAAGCACTCTCCTCTGGAAGAGGCCTCTGTGATGAAGGGAAAGACATTTATAAGCATCTTGGAGCCTAAGAGAGTAGGACTCAAATATTGCCTCTCAGATGGCAGAGAAATGATCCCAGGATTATTCTTGGTTTTTTTTTTAAGTTTTTATTTTGATGCCAGTTAGTTAACAGAGTGTTGTATTAGTTTCAGGTGTACAATACAGTGAATCGACACTTCCATACATCAGCGGGGGGCCCACCACGACCAGCATTATTCTTGTAACTGTAGTAGTACAGTGTTTTGGAAGCCCTCATTTCTACATGGAGGGCAGGATATGATGTTGCAGCTAGGTGAGTAGACTCTAAAGCAGTGATTCTCTACCCTAGCTGCACGGGGAGCTTTAAAAAAAGACTGGTCTTGGGTCCTACTCCCCGGAGATGCTAATAGTCTGGGGGTGCAGCCTGGCATCAGGACTTTTCCAAGCTTCCCAGTAGATCCTAATGTGCCGCCCAAGCTAAGAACCTTTAAGAACAGGGGTCCCTCACATTTCTGTGTGCATCTGTTATCACCTGCCTGGCAGGCTTTCGAAAACACAGTTTGAACTGCACATTCTCAGAGTCTGGTCCCCAGCCCAGCA
This sequence comes from Phoca vitulina, assembly GCF_004348235.1. Taxonomy (NCBI): domain Eukaryota; kingdom Metazoa; phylum Chordata; class Mammalia; order Carnivora; family Phocidae; genus Phoca; species Phoca vitulina. Next base: position 40,508,941 of record NW_022589705.1, on the reverse strand, counting down.
ACATCAGCATCATATGGGGACTTGTTAGAAATGCAAACTCTCAGGTGCCCTGCAACCTTAATGAATGGGAAACTCTAGCAAATTCTAATTTAATCAGCCACCCAGGGATTCTAATGCAAGATAAATGTTAAGAATTCCTACCGCAGGAGCGCCTGGGTGGCTCAGTCGGTTAAGCCGCTGCCTTCGGCTCAGGTCATGATCCCGGGGTCCTGGGATCGAGCCCCGCATCGGGCTCCCTGCTCAGCGGGAAGCCTGCTTCTCCCTCTCCCTCTGCCTGCCTCTCTGCCTACTTGTTCTCTCTCTCTGTCAAATTAATGAATAAAATCTTTAAAAAAAAAAAAAAAAAAAAAAGAATTCCTACCGCAGATGGAGCCATTTCCTTCTGGGTTCAATCCCAGCAGAGACACTTCCTAGCTCTGTGACTTGAATATGTTACTTCACCTTTTTGCGTCTCAGTCTCATCATCTATAACATGGGGCTAATAGTACCTTCCTCACAGCGTTGCAAGGCTTAGTGAGCAAAAGAGTAAAATGAGTAAAATAGTAAAAGCAAAATGTGTGAAGCTGTATTAAACCTGTTAAATTAGGATTCTGAAATCCCATTGACAGGCTACTTTTTCAAATCAGGAGTTATTCAGACTTGAAGTCTCTGGTGCAAAACCTTGTATTAATCACCTGTGGAGATTTTTTTAAAGTCCTGATTCCTGACTCTTACCCTCAGAGATTTAAAAAAATTCCTCAGGAGGATTCTTATGCGCAGCTAAAATTGAGAACCAGAGATTTAGACTTGAGTTTGTTAAGCCAATTTGTATATGCTTAGAAGGTTTGTAATTTGCTGAATTTTGCCACAGAATTCTGTGCTAAGTAGGCAGCCACTAACACTATGATTAGTTCAGTGGGGAGAGTGTTCATTCTCAGAGACTTACTTTTCTTTAAATTCATCCATGACCGGTGTGTGCGTGTATGTGAGTGTGTGTGCATTAAGATAACTAGTATGTGGGATTTCTGCTCTCTCCAGCTATAAACATCTGCATTGTCAGTGGGGATTGCAAATAGGTAATGGCAAAACTTAGAGACATCTATAATCCAGACAACCAAAATGTTTCACCTATACTGCATTTGAAAACTTACATTCCAGTGTCTGCAAAAGCAAGAACTAAGTTATCGGTCCTAAAAACAAAACAATCAAACAGAAACAGCCCGCCAAGTTTTAGAGAATGAATTTGATTAGAAATTAGGATTTTGCATCTCTAAAAAGAAAATCTGATGAGAAGCAGCGCTGTCAAGTGAAATAAGCTCTAGACTAAAAGTAGGAATTCTAGTCCTGTTTCGTCCCCTAACTCATGCGTAGCCCATTCCTCAGACCTTCTGGGCCACTGCTTTCTCAACCTGGTATCTAAAAAGGAAATGGTGGCGTCTTCGATCTCTAGTGTCCCTATTACCTCTAAAGTTTTATGGAAATATCACTTTCTCTTCAGTCAATAAATTCAGATGCTTCCTGCATCTTATCAACATCAATTAAATTTGGACTTAAAAAGTTTTAGGACAGCCTGTAACAACATTATTTCGACCTGTTTTAGTTCATGTAGTCATTCATTGACCAGATATTGAGCATGTGCCGTGTGCCAGACCGTGTTCTTGGCACAGTGAATTGAACATGGGCCAGAACAGATCATGTTTCTTCTCTCCTGAAGCTGACATTCTATTGCAGAACAAGTCAGCCCGTGTTACATGAAGTGTGATTGTCAGAACTCTCCAGCTCCTTTTCCCTTCTTCACAGCATCTCATGTTTGCACCCTAACAGATGTACCAGAGAAGACGGTGAAGGAGGCGAAGGATGGACTGAAAAGCTGGCTAAGATTTAGTAATAGTCTTAAAAAGAGAGAAAGAAGGCGCCTGGGTGGCTCAGTTGGTTAAGCGTCTGCCTTCAGCTCAGGTCATGTCCCAGGGTCCTGGGATCGAGTCCCGCGTGTCTCCCTGCTCAGCGGGGAGTCTACTTCTTCCTCAATCCTTCCCCTCTGCTTGTGATCTCTAGCTCTCTCTCTGTCAAATAAATAAATTAAATCTTAAAAAGAGAGAGAAAGAAAGATTCTAATAAATCATTCATTTCACCAAGGGATTAAAGGGCAATTTGTTCCTCACACCAGTCGTTTCCAAACTTTTAAGATTAAGGAGTATTTTTGAAAACTAAAATTTCTGTGGCATATGGGAAGTGAGGATTAGTCTACATAGTTACAGAACTACTTACCTGATTGCTTTTTGGCAAGGTTAGCAAAATACCGTCCCTAGGCCAAATCTGGCACTTCACCTTTCTTTTGTAAATAAAGTTTTATTGAAACACAACCATACTCATTTAAGTATTGTCTATGGCTGCTTTTGCCCTAATGTGGCAGGATTGAGTAGTTGTGACTCTGCGTCCCATTAAACCTAAAATATGTAGGATCTGCTCCGTTATAGAAAGACTTTACTGACCCCTGCCCTCTAGCACAGAGTTGCTGTTTGAGTACAACAGTTGACCGCCTGACTGTGTACTTGGACACACTCCAGGGGCACACTTCCTTCCCTAGAAACAACTAGACACCGTGCTAGGACTCTTACTTTTTCCTTGCAGCAACCCCAAGCTGCATGACCCACTCATTTATTTTTCTGACAATCACTTTAGTAGTATGTAGCCAAAACAAACTTCATATATTAATCAAAATTTTAGCAACTCATTTATGACAGCTGCCGTGCCTTGCAGCTTGAGAAACAGCCGCCATGGGCTATTCACCTGGTCCATTTCACCAGTGCTCTGCAAATATTCTTGCTCACATAATACTGAGAGAGTGTTAAAAAGCTGTCAGTACCCCCTTACACATTTTTTTCATTGACACCTACAAATTTTCATGTAAGTTTAAATAGTAGTTACAGATGTAATTTGTAGCATGTTATAAAATGGGATGTTTTAAGATAAAACGGTTCGGTCTCCTTCCAAAATGTGTTCAAAGAAATCAAAATGCTATTGCAACTTCCTATCACCTCTATCCATCTATTGGGTGCTGTGGGGTGCTGTGGGGAAGCTACCCCCTTCGCAGTCAGTCAATGCATTCATTCCCCAGCTGCTTGGGGTGGGGTCTGCTGCTGGCTCATATCGGAGTCTCTCTACAGGAAGTGCTTTTGACTGAAGGAAGCTATCTAGTCAAAGGTTAGGCTCTCTCCTGGGGAAACAGCCAACATCAGTGACTGGCCCATTGTGGGGACTCAGAGGCCTGACCCCTCTGCCATAGGAGCTGCTCCAGAGCTCCCCATGTGATGGGCTGCAGCCTTAGGGGTAATGACATCAAAGCCCATCTTCTCTCTCCACCCATTCTCTTTCCCTCACTCTCCCATAGTGTTATTCCCAAGACCACATCCCAGTAAACTTTCTGCATACAGACCTCTGTTCTAGAGGGTTTCTTGGGGAGCCTGACCTAAGATATCCATTTTCAAAAGTACATGACTAAGCTCTTCTTTAGCGTTAGGAAATCTCACGTTATTTTTTTCTTAATTTCCATTCCACTTTGCCCCCAGATTTTTATCCTACTGTAGTGTATTTGTATGTTTGAAGGTCTTTTTTTGATTGCCTTGTCACACTTCTCTGTAACTAAATTATTATATAAAGTAAAATTTAGGGGCGCCTGGGTGGCTCAGTTGGTTAAGCGTCTGCTCAGGTCATGGCTCCAGGGACCTGGGATCGAGCCCCGCATCGGACTCCCTGCTCAGCGAGGAGCCTGCTTCTCCCTCTCCCTCTGCCACTCCTGTGCTTGTGCTTGCTTGCTCTGTCTCTGTCAAACGAATAAATAAAATCTCTAAAATTTTAATAAAAAATAAAGTAAAATTTAATTTAAACATTTTTTAAAATTCCAGTATAATAAACAGTGTTATATTAGTTTCAGGTGTATAATATAGTGATTCAACACTTCCATACAACACCCCGTGCTCATCATGATATGTGCACTCCTGAATCCCCATCTCCTATTTCACCCATCCCCCACCCCACCTCCCTTCTGGTAACCATCAGTTTGTTCTCCACAGTTAAGATTCTGGGTTTTTTGGGGCGCCTGGGTGGCTCAGTCGTTAAGCGTCTGCCTTTGGCTCAGGTCATGATCCCAGGGTCCTGGGATCCAGCCCCGCATCGGGTTCCCTGCTCGGCGGGAGGCCTGCTTCTCCCTCTCCCACTCCCCTGCTTGTGTTCCCTCTCTTGCTGTGTCTCTGTCAAATAAATAAATAAATAATCTTTAAAAAAAAAGAGTCTGGGTGTTTTGTCTCTTTTAAAAGTTTTCTTATGAACATAAATTTCTATGTGTCAAATTTCTTCGGTACTGAGCTATCATTACAATGATGAGTAATATGCATTTGACCAAAACAACATACATGCATTATAAGTTTTGATAACCATTACCTATAAAAAGCAAGAGTAGAAATGCATCTCTTAAGATGGTGACTTCTATTTTTAATTAGTTGATCTATGAACGAATATTATTTACTGCTAAATGAGAGTGTTGAACATCAGTTCTATTCCACTTTCTGTTTTATTTGTAATGCTGTACAAATGTAGTATTTGTGCGTGTCACATTAGTAAACAGATAGGAATGGGAGTGCTTTGGTATATTGTGCTGCAGTGTCTTCTCTGACCTACTTGTGAGGGATTTATCAAAAACCACAGACTGATAAAATACCAAAAATTATTTTACTACCTTATCAGCTGACAACTCAACTTAGTTTTCTTGAAAACAAAGAATTGAAAACCACCTGACTTGCAGAAGGATTTGTTAACCGGTCATTGAGGTCATTCCCATGCTCCATGCCTACACCATATTTCAAATTGTTCATCAGGCGTGACATCCCAGAGACAACACAGCAAGTTGGTAAATGAAGAGTTGACACCTATTACGGAATGAGAATGGGAGACTGGCAAAAGGGAAGACCTTGAGTGCAACTAGTTTTCAGGTCCATTTCATGACAAAAGTGCATATGGATGTTGAACACTTGCAAAGTAGCCTTGGTAGTGAATCCCTTGAAAAGCCTCATTTCCCCTCAGGGGTACACCCCCACCAGCTTGAAGATCTCTATGTCACCTCAGTACCAAGCTCCTGAACAAGTACGAGATTTCTCCTATACTTTTTTCCTTAACATAACCTTAGTTATAAGTAGATACTGAATAAAGACGAGGAAGGATCTGACAAAGGAGGTAGAGAGCTGGTTCTTAAATAGACTTTCGCACAAGCTTCTCTGTCCCAGGAATCTTCTGTGTACTCTATTTTCCCTAATGAAAAATGGGGGCATTGCATCGTCACAAAGTATTGTAAGGGTTGCACAGATTATTAAACAGTCTGAAACTTCTGGAGGGAATTTCAAAAGGAATGTGTATTCTCAAATATCCAGCATTTTATCTGACAGAATTTATATTTCCTATCATAGTTTTCCTATCATAGGGCATGGTATTAGGAGGAAGGAAAAAACAAAGGAAAAAAAGAAGGGTGGGCTTGACGGTGACTTTGGAAGAATTCTAGCTATATTTATTCCCTCTTCCCTTGTACCTCTTGCTGCTGGCCATGCTGACAGGGAGATTCTTTTAAATGACACAATCAGGTGGGTATAGAGGACTAGAAAGAAATATTGCCCAAGGTCAGAAGCCTTTCCTGGGCTGTCCTTGAAGTTGTTAGAATATTTTACTTATTAGATGAATCTTTAAGGCTTTCTTTTCTTTTCCTAAGCAATCATTTTCCAAGGGCAATAATTGTGGCAAAATTATTGATTTAGAAGTATTAAGGAACTCAACTTTAAATTTATAACACAAGAATTTATAAAGCCACAGAAAAAGCTTAACTTAAAAAAATTTTACAGGGGCAGCTGGGTGGCTCAGTGGGTTAAGCATCTACCTTCTGCTCAGGTCATGATCCCAGGGACCTGGGATCGAGTCCTGCATCAGGCTCCCTGCTCAGCAGAGAGTCTGCTTCTCCCCCTCCCCCTGCTCGCTCTCTCTCTCTCTCATAAATAAATAAATAAATAAATAAATAAATAAATAATAAATAAATAAATTTTACACAGCCTAATTCTGCCTACCTTTACTTTGGTTGTCTAGTTTTCTCTTGAATTATTTAAATAACTTACCATATTCTTTGATTGGCCGGAAATATAACTCCCTCCGTGCTGATATAGCATATATTAATGAGATTTGTTATTGACTCTTCCAAACCACCCAAATGCATCTTTTTTTTTTTTAAGATTTTATTTATTTATTTGACACAGGGAGAGAGAGAGAAAGAGCGTGAGCACAAGCAGGGGGAGCAGCAGAAGGAAAGGGAGAAGCAGGCTCCCCACTGAGCAAGGAGCCCGATGCAGGACTTGATCCCAGGACCCTGGGATCATGAGCTGAGCCGAAGGCAGACGCTTAACTGACTGAGCCACCAGCGCCCCCAAATGCATCTTTTAAAAGAAGTTTTCTGCCACTGTGGCCAGCTGTAAGAGGTGCAAGAGAGCAGGGAATAAATACAGCCGGAATTCTCTCAAAGTCACTCTCAAACTCACCCTTCCTTACTTTCTTTGTAAGTCTTTTCCTTCCTTCCACAAGTAAACAAAAACATGTAGAAGTGCACATATAGTATCTTGCTATGTATTTACTATACCTCTTCCTAGAAGATAGTGTGTGAGATGAAGAACATCAGAGTTTAGGGTCAGAAGACCTGAAATTGACCATGATTTTCGACAAGCCATTTAACTTTACTGAGCTTTTATTTACTTATTCATGAAATGGTGATAATTTTCTTCTCTGACATTATCTCATGTATGGGAAAGACATGTAAGAATGCAGACGTGTTTGCAGACAGTCAATATAAACAACCCAATGAAACAAACTTTCTCTGCTTTATAGAGTTTAAATTTATAAGGAAAGGACAAAGAAGATTTTTCAAAGTCTAGTCTTATTTATAAAGAATCATTTACATGTCTTATTTGTAAACATACAGCTTGTTTATGCTTTTAATAATGAAACTGGGGGGGAATCAGTTCAGTTGAACATGCAAATAGTTTTATCAACATAGTATTTGCAGAGAAAGAAATTCATTTAATCAAAATATCCCAACACTGAATTTCACACTTAAACCCACATGCAGATTGTAGGATTATGTTACAGAATGTTTTGACGGAATGTGTTAAATATAAAAATAATTCAATGCAATTTCCATTTAGCACATTGTACAAAACTCATTCTTCAATAGAATTAACAAGTTTACAATCTTTCTCATAAGGTGCTATGTATTCAAAGTGCTCTGTAGCATTGAGGTTGAGATCAGGAAACAAATACTTTCAGGCTCCACAGTAATGCAGCTCAGTAATAAATGAAATTAGATATACTGTAGATGAAACCCACTCATAAAACCTGACAGACAATGGCGATCTGTGGTGTGCTGTGAGAGGTGCTCATCCTTGGTAGGGGGTGGGGCTGGAAGATGTCATAAACACATCATTACAGTCATAATAAAAATAAGCTTTAAGATGAATCCATCACTTTTAGAGTGAGTACCCTTTCCTAGAGAAAAGGAGAAAAATAGAGACACAGAAAAAGAGACAAAGAGAGAAAGTTCACAATGCTTCTGCAATCCGTTTTCCAGCTGAGACTAATCCTCAGTACAATCCAGAGTCCATGAGAGCAGTTCCAGACTTTAGAGTACATCAGAATTACCTGGAGGGCTTATTAAAACACCCACTGGGAGGCCCCAGCTACAGAGTTTCCAATTTAATAGGTGTGAGGTGAGGGCGGGAATGAGTATTTTTGGAGCAGTTCCAGGGGATACTGATATCCTCATCAAGGGACCACATTTTGAGAACCACAGGTCCATTATATCTTTGATCGTTCAAGGACTCCTTTATTAAAATGCAACATACCTATAAAGATAATATGCCTGGTCCCTAGGAGCCTAGAGTGTAGGGCAGTCAGCATAGATTATATGATGATTTAGGGCAGCAGTCCTCAATCTTAGCTACATAGTAGAATCAACCGAATTTTAAAAAACACACACAAAAAAACCCAAAAAACAAAACACCTGACGTCTATACCATCTAAAACTAATTAAACCCAAATCTCTGTGGGCCAGGGGGCCAGGGGTTGAATCATTCATGAAAGTGCTCCACGCAAGTCTAATGTGTAGTCCAGCTGGAGAATCGCTGCTTTAGGAAATTTTGTTTCACCTCCTCATGGGTGAAGAGATGGCCAAACACATGTGCCCTTTAGGGTCCTGGTATAGGAACAAAGACGTCTTCAAGGAAATCAAAATCCCCAGTAGGCACACTGATGCACAGCTATTTCTAGTAATATCAACGGGTAATTTAGAAAGTGATTCTGACTGTTGATTTACAACGCCCTGCAAGGTTAGTTCACAGGTTTGAAATAACAGAACTTAGGCAGGTGAGCAGCACACTAATTTAATCCAAGTTTCTTTTCCATCAAATGACATCAACCAAAGAATCCGGAGTCTAGAATGTTGATGTATGTGCCAATGTGCAATGTTTACCTGCTATAATTATTGTTACTCATTTCAGTCAGCTAAATTATTTACTACTTTGATTTACATTTGAATGGACCTATAAATAAGGCCCCCAGGGACAAAATGCCACAAGCATTTAAGTCTACCTTAGAAAGCAAAACGACAGAAACACATACAAAAAAAAAAAAAAAGCAAAGGGCATTTTGAAATAAGATTGCCACTTTACTCTTCTGGCATAAATAGGATGAATAAATATTTCTAAGTGTAAGTGAATCTACATGCCATAGAATCCCTTTCTGGAAGGATTTACAGGGCTGGCACAATCTTTAGTATTGAGTGTACACGGAAGGACCTTTAGAGCTCATTTTCACAAACCAAGTCATTAAAGCCCCAAGCCACAGACTTTAAATAAAACTCTAATGTATGAAACCGGAACTAATATTTGATTATAAATAAAAAAGGAATTTAAACAAACCCCAGATGTGAGGACTGAGCCTTTTGGGTGATCTTTGGTAAAAGTCAAACATTTGAAAACTATCAATTGGATTTGAATAGAGATACGTTCGCTATGTTGAATACCTAACAGCCTCACAGTCCTCCATGAGGAACCGCTGCCCCTAAAGAGGGTCCTACAGATGGATCCAGTTATTTTCAAGGTGCTCACTGTGCTCCTGACCAGCACTGCTAGACTGGGAACCAGCTCAGACAAGCACGAGGATTTAAAAAAAAAAAAAAAAAAGGTAAAAATCCAAAGTTCTAAGTGAGATGCTTGGGTTAATCTTTCTCCAGTCTTTAAGTCTTCCAGAAGACATCTTTCAAATATCCTGAAAAATAATAAAAAAGGATAGGACTGTGCGTAAAATCACTCAGGATAGTAGAAACTGGGCACTAGGGATATGAGGGCATCAGGGAAATAGCAGGAATACAGGAAATGCTAAAAATAATTTTGGCCTTTAGTTACAATCTGCACTATTTTACATATATTTTTATAATGTGTATATATTTTTCATATTTTATAATTTATGCTGTGTACATATTAAACTTCACAAAAACTGCAGAAATGAGGGCATAGAGCCCATTTAAAGGTAAATAATCAGAGCCATCCTTTTAAACACTAAACGGGAAATGGATTTGGGAATAAAGTTTGATTCTTTTTGTCTGTGGTATGTCCCTGTGGCCCATTCTCTTTATTTCATCTCCAGGGCCCTGGAAAGGAGACATGGATTTCACCTCTTCAGAGAGCTGTGCTTGCAGAGCAGAGAACATGACTTATGGGTGCAAAAGGAGTAGAAGTGGGTCCCTGTGTGTGCGTTGGCCCCACCACTGTCTTCCCCAGCTCCTGTCCTCAGGGGCTTGCGGCCAAGCAGCACAGATTTGAGAATTGACACCGCTGGGTGCAGGTGTATGCAGGGACTGATGAAGGTTTGAGCCTAACCAAAGGGGAGGGAACCTCAGGTGGGGACTCTGTTTAATCCTGCAAGCAGAGCGGGCTTAAACTCACCTTCTGCCCCAAAGTCTCTTAGGCCTTCATGTTGTTCAAGGAGACATCTGCGTTTGCACGTGCTCCTTTTCTCTTTGCACTGTAAGCTCTTGCCCCTCTTGGCTTTCCGTGTAATCAGGTTTCACAGGGAGCGTTTGCACGCCCTGTAGACTCTCTCCCCTAGGCTCTGACTTTCTCCCTCGGGACACTCCTGGGCTGACTTCTTCGCCTGCACCCAACTCCTGCCCTTGGTCACCGCTCCCCGGGCCGGGCTCCTCTCCCACGGCCTCTGCCCGCTGCGTGGTTGCAGCTCCCCCGCCCTCTGGATCCTGCCCTAGCTGTGGGGCCTGCCCTCCCGGGCCGGAAGGTTCTCGTGGAGCCCCCACCTCAGCCTCTGGTGCCCAAGTCCCCGTCACCTCCTCCACCGCCCGCACCTCCTCCCTGCTCAGCGCTCTTTCCCCTGCCACCACCTTCTCGGCAGCTGCCGGTTTCCCTAGTAACTCCTCCACTTCGTGCCAAGTTTCCTTGCCAGCAACATCTGACAGGGAGGAGGCTTTATTTGCCCCTGTTTTCCCCTCAGCTGTCTTCAAATCTGCCAACACCTCCCTCTTCTCTGCGGCCATTCCTGCCGCTTCTTCTCCTTGGTGGAGATCTTCCTCAGCCACCACCGCGCCTCCTTGCAAGCCCCCGTCCCCCTCCGTGTCCCCGTTCCTCCTCACTCCTGTCCCCCGAGCGCACTCTTTATCTACCTCCTCATCCATAGCTTCTTCACTTAGCTTTTCTGCCGTCACGGAATCTTCCTCAGAAACATCTTCTTGGGTCGTCGCTGTGACCCCCGCTCCTTGCTGCCTTTGCAAAGGCCCTTCCTCGTCCCCTCCTTCCAGTCCAGCGAGGCCATCTTGATCTTTGGCTGCGCGCTCCTGGGCCCCACTTGGGGCTGCGATCATTGCCTCCGGTGCCTGCCCCCTTCCTGCTAGCTCCGTTTCAGGAGCTCCCGACACACCCTCCCCCTCAGGGCCCGGCCCCTGGTCCTGCCCCGAGGGCGCCCCGTTCTCCCTGGGGAGCAGCTCTGCTCTGCCTTTGTGCTCGGGGTCCCGGGCTTCTCTCGGGCTTTCCCCTCCTTCCTGTTTCCTCAGAGCAGTTGTGTTTTCCAGTGACTCTTCATACCCAGGTGCCGCTTCAAACATGGCCCCCTCTCTCTCCCTCAGTGAATCTCCTCCTTGCGGCCCTGCGTCCTCAGTCAACTCCAACGGCCCCGTGGCTGCTTCACCCTCGGCATCACACTCCATTTCATTTTGGGAGACTTGTGTCTCTTCCTCAGATCTCACTTCCTTCACGGTTTCCTGCTCTTCCCCTTTAAACTTGCGCTCTTCTTCTAAAATGTCTTCTCCCGGCCGTGCATTTGCCCTGGTCACCTCTTCCCTCTCAGATTCAGTTTCCTCCAGAGGTGATTCCGGCCTCTCAGCTTTCGTCCTCTCTCTTGCTACACCTAATTCCTCGGGTAGCATTTCCTTCTTGTCATCTTCTTTATTAGATTCCACCTCAGTCCCAACCTCCTCCCTTTCAGCATCTTCCTTACAAAGCTCTTCCAGGCTGCCCTCCGAAAGCCCCGTCGGGGCTGCCTCGGCCTTCTCCCAAGTTGAGGAGCTCAAGGGTGTCCCCAGTCCCATAGCTGCCTCCCGCTCTTCGGCCGGTTCCTCTCCCCCAAGCACTGCCTCTTCTGAACCACCTTCTCTCTCAGAGGCAGCCTCTCCCGCGGCTCCCAGGTCCTCCAGGGCTGTAGATGCTTGCTCTTCACTGTTCACCTCAGGCTTCTCAGACCCTGCAGCACTCACGGCCTCGCCTCTCTCAGCCTCTCTCTTCCCCCGTGTCACTGCCTCCCTCATGGCTGCTGCCTCCTGAGTACGCTCTGAGTCTAGAGCTGCTGCCTCACTTGTAAGCACTGCCTTCTGGGAGCCCCGCTCCTCCTCGGCAGCCACCTTCTCAGTCTCCAGCACTGTGGGCAGCAAGGCCGGCTCCTCAGGAGCCTCATCTTCTTTCAGACCTCCAGCGGCTCTGGTGGCTTCTTTTCCCCTGGGGCTTGACTCCTCTTTATCCAGCTTTGGATCCCCTTCTGCTTCTGCCTCTGCCCCACTTGCTATGCCCCGAGGGATCTCTCTTTCCTCAGTAAATTGTCCTATTAAAGCTGGGGCTGTTGGCTTCCCCTCCCCCAAGGGAACCTCATTAACCCCCACTGCTTTTCCCCACTGTGCTGCACCCCCTTTCTCTTCTGTTGTGTCAGCATCCCCGTGCTGGGGAAGTTCATCACCCTCCACTGCTTCTTTCTTCCCCAGTGTGTACACTTCCGATGCACCTTGCTTGGATTCCGTGTCGGAGCTGAGTGTTGCTCGTTCCTCCAACACGAAATTCCTGTGTGGTGCTATAAAATAAGGTTAGAAAACACAGTTACTTTAATCAAAGTGCCCAGGGAGGAGATAGTCTATATAACCATATATGAGATATGTATAATATCAAGAAGCTATTGATATTATATATAAAACATTTCCTCGATCCTATGATGCCATCAACTATAACATGCACCATGATTTAATAATGGCTCTTCGAGAGGAAAAGAAGTGCTATCTATTTAATGGACACATTGATATTAAAGGAAAAGTGAACATCACAAATGTTGAAAACAAACAAAATCTCCTTATCTTAATCTTCCCCTGCCTTCTCTCTCTCTCAGTCTCTCACATACACACACACACTGCCTACTTTCATTTGAAATATTAGGACTTGCAGAAAAATTATGTAATAAAAAAACAGTATTTCATCTTCTTAGAAATCATTATGCCCTAGAGCATCATAATATGCGTGTCCTCAGCTTGTGTTTCTTGTACTCTTGTGGGTATTCAGCAACACAATCACAATACAGTGTGAGCTGATTATTATCCCATATATTACTCCCACATTTTAAAGCTACTATATCTAGATTTAGTCATCAAATAACTTTGTAGCTCAAAGTAAGGCTCTTTACTAAAGACACCAATTTGTATTATAGGTCAGGATACCTTCCGTCTATGTTCAGAAACTGTTTTGCCTTTGGCAAAACAGGATCAGAGAACAAGACAGGAGTTTGTAGTCTGGGACAAATTTCAACATAAATAACCTTCTTGAAGTATTTCATAAGTTCTCATCCATAATTCCCTGGCAAATCTGGCTGTACTAGCCATCATATTTCAATAAATCTAGGTTCAATATGTTCCTTAAAGGCTTCAAATGCATTTCTTGTTATTTAACAAATACATGCATTTCTGTTGAAATGACCCATGCAAAATAAATAAAAGGATGTCATGCCAAATACCCAAACCATTTACATTTTCCAAATGCAGATAATACTTAGGGAGATAGGAACTTCTAAAACGGTCATCTTAATGATTTTGCTATCAATCTAATCTTTCTCACTTATAGAAGACACTAGACTAGGGGCGCCTGGGTGGCTCAGTCGTTAAGCGTCTGCCTTTGGCTCAGGTCATGGTCCCAGGGTCCTGGGAGCGAGCCCCGCATGGGGCTCCCTGCTTGGTGGGAAGCCTGCTTCTCCCTCTCCCATTCCCCCTCTCTAGCAGTGTCTCTCTCTGTTAAATAAATAAATAAAATCTTAAAAAAAAAAAAAAAGACACTAGACTAGATGCTAGAAGTTATCATACCAGTGTGCCAACCTCCAAATTATGTAAACTTATAAAGTAGGCAAATGTGTCTTCCTCATATTTTGTATTGCTTGTCTTTTTGGCCAGCCATCTAACCCCCACACCCCACCTCATTACCAAGGATCTATCAGAAACCTAGAGCCCTGATTTTATTCACCACTTCTTCCCTGTTCTGATATCCCATCCAGGACTGTGTGATCACTCCATTTCCTCTCCTAACACAAAACACAGCTGCCCTTTGTTGCATTCTCTTGGCCTTTTGCCAGCTATCACAATAAACCATTTTGAAGTAAGGCAGTTATAGCCGATACTACATTTCCGTCAAAAAATATATTTGGAAGGTAACTTTTGGTGACTTCTTTCAAAGAAGTAACAGAAATTTCAGGTCTATCAATAGGGTTGGTGTTGACTTTTATAGGTGGCCCTCAGCACGTCACAGCAGTTATTTACTAAATTGTACCTACAAGCTGCCAGAGGGAAATATGGAGCCAAATGTTCATTCAGACAACATGTAGCCAATTCACCTGAAATAATTTTATTTCATCCGTCCATTGTATCTCATTATGGATTATTGTTGGATTAAAAATAAAATTAAATTAAAATAATGTGTGTCAAGTCTCTTTAATAGTATATATGTTGCTATTCAAATTCCTGCATGAAAGTATGTTAAAAAGTCAGTTATGAAAAACACTTAAATAAAGTCCTCTATTTTGCTAAGCTGGTCTTTAAATTTATGGATTAATTAAAGAACATTAAGGAAAACAGGAGAATAAAACTGCTCAGCCACCATATAATAATATGCTATGCCTAAATTCTAGAAGAGAAAGGGCTAATGGCGTCCAGCTGAGCTATTATATGAACATGCGCACCATAGGGGAGTCAGACATGACATTTCTGAAGTAAGGGAGAAAGAGTAATTGAAATCCTTCTAAGAAGTATGAGTGTGAAAACATGACATGGTTTTTAATAATAACCTCCTGGGCTTTCGAGGCAAAAAAAAAAGAATATAAGAGAGCAAGCGATATTCACAAACAGGCAATTTGATTTCATGCAATGAGTGTGTACTTAGGGGTCAGACAGAGCTGTATGAGAATGCCAGCTCTGCCACTTACTATTTGTATGAACTTGGGAAACAACGCTTCTGTAAGCCTTCATTCTTTCATCCATAACATGGGAGCAGAAATGCTTGACTCAGAGAATCCTTGTGATAGTGAACCATAAAACACTTTGCACAGTTTCTGGCACACAGAAGGCCCTACCCAGTCTTCCTTCCATCCTTCCCTTCCACTGTTTATGATAAATTACATTTTCTTGCTCGAACCAGATTTGATCAATAACAGCTACCGTGCCTGCATTGCAGAATGTTTGGGAGGTATACCAGAACTCCTCTGGTGGAATGCTCACCATACAAAGATTTGGATTCCCTGTGGAATGCTCACCAGACAAAGATTTGGATTCCCTGTGGAATGCTCACCATATAAAGATTTGGATTTCCTAAGGAGTCAGGGTCCTCCTCCTGTAACTCGTCTATTCAGGTTCGTGTGCCACCTGGCCCTCTCCATATTCCCCAGAGGGAACTGGAGCTCAGGGAACCAGCGTGAGTGCAAATATTCTGGCTCCTATTTGTTGTAATAAAGTCCTTTTTCTTTGACCCAGGAATCTTGTGTCTTCTGCTCACACCATGAAACTGTAGCTGGCAAACTTGTTTGCTTGAAAATAGGGTAAAATCTCAAATACTTCACGGTGCTTAATGACTGCCATTAAAAATCAGAGGTGGGGGTAATGTGACCATATGATGAATGAAATGAATAACTCTCCCCCCCGTATATACATACATATATTCAAATCAGGACAGTTTTAAAAAGTCCTTTACTAAATATGGGGAAACCTGATTTCAAGGACACAGGGTGTTTGACCCGATGGATATGAGTCATGGTCTGTTGATTCACTCTAATTGGCAATCTTGCAGCTGGAATACTCATCACCAAGAGCCAGGTCATATGCTGATGGCAATGAATTCTTCCCTAATTTAAAAAAATAAGAAGTTCAAATAAACCATTGTGAAATGTGTCTCGGCCCTCCCTGTCTCCAGTGCGTCAGTTAGGCAAATCTTCCTACCTACTCACCTAACTGGGAGGCCGACTACAAAATAAGACTGATCTGAAAATCCCTACCAATATATCTTTTATGCTCGAAAGTCCTTTTTTCCCTCCAATCTAGGCACTAATATATTCAAAAAAGAATAATAACATTCATATCTGATGTCAGCTTTAAAGCTCCCCTTAAGGCCTCTCAGCCACCTCCTGCCATCAAATTCATTAGGTGAAAGAAAATAAAGGTGGAAGAAGGAGGAAACAAGGGTGGGGGGCTGTCTTTCGCAGAGGATTTCTAAAGGTCTTTCTTAGGTAATGATGTGCCCTTACCTGCACCCGTGTCAATCTCCAGCTTCCTCGAGTGCTTCTCCTCGTCCATGCTGCTAACACCAGACTCGGTGTCATAGTGCTGGTGGCTGCCAGGTTCCACAGCCTCAGCGACAGTCTGTCCAACTGATTGGAGATCATAGGAAATATCAAAAGGCATAAAAACGGGTCATGGG
Organism: Phoca vitulina; assembly: GCF_004348235.1. Lineage (NCBI taxonomy): Eukaryota > Metazoa > Chordata > Mammalia > Carnivora > Phocidae > Phoca > Phoca vitulina. Next base: position 40,492,673 of record NW_022589705.1, on the reverse strand, counting down.
AACACTGCTGAGCTATTTCACATCCTTTCAGCAAGTGGGGTTAATTTTAAAGTATTCACATTAAAATGTGACCTTGTTTTTTTAAAAATCTATGAAGATTGTTTCCAAGCTGTGATTTCAAAAAAGAAAACACAATGGCAGATCACAAAGTAAAGAAATCCATGCAAAGAAATACTTTAAAAAGACAACAGCCAGAAGCAGTGACAGATTAGCCAAATGCACATGCAATGAAATGATGGAAAACGAGGTTTAGTTGCTTTTTCCTTTCTAGAAACACATGTTATGGCTTTTATAACACCAGTCATCACTGCTCTTTGAAATTGCTAAGACTACCAGCGCTGACTATACTATGAGCATTTCATCCATTAGTAGATTTTAGTGATTTGACCCCAATACTCACTCCACGTGGACAGAGCAAAAAAAGCTAGTGCATGATTCTTATATATTTGACAGTAAAAGCTGTTGTAGAAATTCCTGTTCTCTGCAGCTGATAACCAGCCACGGAACTTCAGAAACCCAATGACCTAAGTTCAAGTCCTATACTCCATACTAACCATGTTACCTTCGGTAAGTTCTTTGACCTAAGCCTAAACCTTGGTTTACCCATCTGTCAAAAAAAGATATCTACTCAGTGGTTATTAGAAGGATTAAAGTAATATATGTAGTACATGATTATCTTTCACTTATTAGCAGGTGCCTAAGCATTTAATAAATAATAGCCATGATGATGATGAGCATGCCTATTTTAAGTATTATCACTCAATCTGGTATGATTCTAGGCAACACTGTAATATCAATTAAATTTGTCTATAATTTCTGACATGTCCCTGTCTACATCCCTTACCTATCATCTCATGATCCATGTACCTAAATCCCTGACACCTACCATTATGCCACCTTCTGGTTAATTAAAGCTCACTGGAATAACACTAGACCTAGGTCTGCCCTCTCAGATAAGAACATATCTCCCTTTCCTCCCTCCCTCCTTTCTTTTTTTCTCTCTTTCCTTTCATGTATTCTGATTCAGTTGATCCAAAGACTGTACTTGGAAAAAAACAGAACTCGAATGTGGTCTCTTGCTCACTTTAAGGTGAATTGCTAAGGGGTAATTAGTTACTCACTGATTCATCTGTGTTTGGAAGCAAATAGTGAAATGTCTGCCTCATGTGTCTTTGGGGAAAAAAATGGAATGACTTAACTTTATTAATCTTGAGAACAAACATGGAAATGAAAAGAGGTACATAAAATAGTTCAAATGTATTCTATTAAAAATTTTTTTTGAACATCAATTTTCCTCATTTATCCGATAAACAAGTAAAAAAGATTTTCACAATAATATAGTTTAGAGATGACATCAACTCATGACAATTAGATTATAGTAGGGTTTGTTATCAAGTAAACCTTTATTTTAGGAACTTTATAAACATAGTACATAAAAATTAAATATCATCTTGCCCACTGTAATAATGTTAACAGTATATAACTAGTGAGTTTAATAAATAAGCAGTCTTTTAGATCCTTGTGTATAAATCTGCTTGGCTGATGGAGCAATCGAAATCCCAAAGATGGTAGGACAGGGGGATGGGACCAAGTCTGATTTCATAACTTGAAGTTTTGTTACATCAGAGCCTATGAGACATCTGGATTTTGTTTCCAGGTAGCCATAGACTATAAATAAATATGGTTTATCATACAAATATCAAATCATTATGTTATACACCTAAGAAAATGTAATATACATCAATTATACCCCAATAAATTTTTTAAAGAAACATGGTTTATAATAATAATAATAAATAATAATTAAAATAAGCAATTAGCAGCTATTGAACCAGACTACTCTAAGAAGCCAAACGGTACTAGCATAATTTGGAAATTACAACTCACTCAGAATGGACAGTGAAGCATGTAGTCCCTCTGTCTCAGGACTGTCCTCACCACCTGGCCACGTCTGCTGGCTTGCCCCTGGAGGGTTAGGCTTTGGAAGTAGATGAGTAGGCTTTTGGAAGTAGATATACAGTTAGGTGTTGGCTTGCTACAGATTCAGCAAGAATGGGACCCTGGCCTGAGCATCAAGGACTTACTAGGTGTGAGACCAGAAAAGGCCTCACTTGGTCATTTTTTTTCCTCAGATGTTCTGAAACTGAAACTTAAAAGCAAGAACTTGGCTAGGGTCTAACCTTGAGGGTTTCCACCTAGAGGAAAGGAGGACTGTGCCTGCGGAGCCCGGCGCCAGCACTGTGATACATCACTTTGTGTCCTTAACTACTTAGCCCTTCACCCCCCGAGGCTCCTCTCCTTCCCTCTCTATATAGAAAGATGACCATTAAAAGCAAAGGTAACTGTCCATTCTCACAGCCTTCAAAGCAAAGTGGAGAGAATTCTTAGAATCCTTAGAAAAGCGCTTTTTCCACTCGAATGATATAGGATAGTTTAAGATGTTTGTTAAATACCAAAATATTATTATCTGATGTTAGCTTTTTTATTATGAAAACAAACATATTTTAAAATAATATATACAGTATCCCCCAAATAGGAAAATAGTACATATTCTTACTGAAAGCTTTAAAAGATTATAAAGTACAAAGGAAAAAACAAAAATTATCCTAGTTTCACCACTCAGAACTACTAGTTAACATCTGGGTGAATCTCTATGTATCTTTTTTACTCTCCTCTTAGTATAGATAGCATTTTGTACCCCATTTTATTCATTTAGCAATATATTGTGACTATTTCCACATATCATTAAATAAAAAAAGATTCTTCAGTAACTACATAGAATGTTCTAATAAGTTTTTACTAAAATTTGATTAACCAATTGCCTGATTTGAATACTGAGTTATTTCCATTTGTGTGTGTGTGTGTGTGTGATTATAAAGCTATTTTAAATACGACTTATAATCATTTTTGTATTTTTTTCTGACTATTCTCTTTGGGCAAATTCCTGGAATTGGACTTGCTCGCTCAAAGAGCATATTTTTAGAAGCTTTTGATATATGTTTTTTATATATTCTTCAAAAAAAGGAGGTATCAACAAACAATTTCACCTGTAATGATGGAAGGCCGTATGTCCCTGTGCTTTGCTAACAATGTTACAATTTCCATCAATTCTTTCTATATTTGATAATTTTACAATTGAAAACTGGTGGCAAGGATACCATTTTCAATGTTAGTAGGCAAGCTTTCTAAATTCATCCCCTCTTCTCTGCTTGTTTTGAAACAAAACAAACTGATCCCATCTCAAAACATACTAATAACCCTGAGCAATTCACTATCAGAAGAAAGTTTTGCCAAGAACTTTTCATTGGAATTTTAAGAAGAAGGCTATAAAGGCAGAGTAAAGATCTATCCAAGTTTATCCCAAGTTCCTGGTGCCCTCGAATACCACGCATGTGATTCGATCGTTCTCTGTGTAACCAATCAATTACTTTCCCAGCAAGTCACCATGACAAACTTCATGACTAACACCATCTACCTACGCGGTGAAGATGCTCCTGCTTCCCCCCGGCATCAAAGCACAGCCCACACAAACCCAGGATTAATTACAAACCCAAGCCCACAGCTGTTCAGAGACGACAGCTGTGGAGAGCTAACGTCTATCCTCCACACAGTATAGAATGGTATAGAATCATCTTTCTGCAACTTTTAGATCACGTCATTTGTATGCTCAAACCTTTCCAATGGCTTCCCATCTCAGAATCAAATCCTCCCCATGGCATACAAGTTTCTCCCTCTGCCTCATCTTCCGCCACTTTCTGTTCATCTATCTGTTTGCGTCTGTCACACCAGCCTCCCTTCCGGATCCTTCACTCAGCTCCCGGTTTAGCGTCCCCGCATTTGTTCTTCCCTCTGCTTCCTGCGTGCTTTCTGCAGCTGGCAAAGTGGCTCTCCCCTGCACTTCATTCAGGTCTCTGCTCAAATGTTCCCTCATCAGAAAGGCCATCCCTGAAATACCAGCCCTTCCTCAACCCATTGCTCCGTCCTCTTACCCTGATTTGTTTTTCTTCTACACTTAGGCCAGAATACCCCAGTACTTGTTTATTTTTCACTTGTCAGGCATCTCTCGCACTAGAACATAAACTCCAATATGGACAGGGACTTCATCACGCTCACACTAAGAACAGTGTGGCATAAAGCAGATAACCAAAAAACTATTTATTGGCAGAGGAAATCTATTGGAACAAATAACTACGTGCTTTCACAATTCATCCAGAATTTGCACTTAGACCGCAACTCACAACACATGATTGTCATGTTCTCTCATCAGGACCACCCAACTTGGCTGCGTGATGATCAGACTGCATATGACTTTAGCCATTACATTACTTAGGCTTAGACTACCTGGCCAAGCACTATGACCTCTTCTTATTCACATATAAAAGAATAAAATGCCTGCTTCCATATACATTTCACAGTATACTTTTTATTACAACATTCTGTTCTTAACATTTTATTTATATTTGTAATGTATAAATTATACTAACTTCACAAATTAATCTACCTAAATTGTTCTACTATTAGAACATAAAGCAAAGAGCGTGTCATAGTGCATTAAGACAGCTTAAACTGAAGATAACAGAGAAAAATAAACACATTACAATAACACTATGCCCTATCATACTGAATTACCTCCCAAGTACCCTGTCCCATTGTAGCTAGCAATTATAATCTTTTATTTTATCCACTTCACTGTGTATAACACATCTTTTGTATCAATTCACCTGATCTGTTGGTGGACTGGACAAAGCCCAGTTAAGTGAGACATATAAAATAGAAGGAAAAATATCGCTTTATGTTATCTATCTGAAAGGCACAAAGGTATTGAATGTAGAACTTTACTACTTTAACCACTCTTATGATCTTAAGTGAAAACAATTCAGATTAAGTTGTATTCCTTTGTACACTAAAAAATATCATTACCTGAGTGTAATTTTATAGCCCACAGACCTATTCCTAACATAATCACAGTTCATAATTAGCACCAAACAAATATGAGAGATAATCTTCTACACATTATCTCGGCCCCCATTTTGACCTAAGGTTCTAATCAGAGATCTAAATAAAATAATACACATTTCACTCTTTACCATGCCTTCTGATCGAATGCAGCATGGTCACCTACATGACCTTCTCTTCAAGCATTAACTTGGGTTCCATCCCTCTCTCCCTGAGCCATCTAACAGAAGACTCCATCAAGAAAGAGGAACTAGCCATAACCTCTTTGCTTGGCATCAGGCAAGTCAAGACCTGGTTTATTTTATCTGAAATTTTCTTAGAAATATTTATTCATATAAGGGACTTTGAGACTATTTATGACCTTTCTTCATCTGTTATTTTAAATATTTACAAATTTGTTGTATCATTTCACATCAGCACTCAAGAGTTATAATCTATGCATCCGTGGGTTTTGATAGCATTAATCCTTCTACATCTTTCTGAACATTTCACATGTTTTTTTTTTTTTAAATCTATTAATGTTTTATTTTCCACTGTACTTTATTCCCTCTGCCTCTGGGCCTCCATAACCCAGAAGTTTTGTTCTTTTGTGGAAGATGAGTCATAGAACAAATCTATCAGTTCTTGCACAGAAGGCAACATATTTTTAAGAAAATTTGCAAAGTTATAAAATACTAAAGCAATACAGTAGAATACTATGTACAGTGATTAAGAATAAAGTACAGTTATGTGTGCTAATATGAAAAGGTATTGAAGATACAGTAATAAGTGAAAAAAAGGCAAGTGGTAAAACAAAATGTATAATGTTTCCATCTGTCTATAAAGATATATGTATATATGTAATATATGAATACATTTATATATGTGTATAGAGAGAAATTTTTCTGGAATCAGGCCTAAAAAATATTCGCAGTTATGACTCTGTTGCGTGGGAAAGAGTAGAGGTGGGGCAAGGAACACTAGCTTTCTTTTCATTCTCTCTGCTCTGTATTGTTTAAACTTTTCAACCAATCCTTTATAAGAAAAAAATTTTATCAAAAGCCTTAATATGTGATCCAGAAATTATACTCTTAGGAACCTAGCCTAAGAAAATAATTATAGATTTTAAATTACCTTAGGTAATAAGATATTAGAGTACTATTAATAATAGTGAAAATAGGGAAAAATATAAGTATCAATAATAGGGGAATGGTTATAAGAAAACCACAGAATGGGATAACATACAGACATTGAACATATTTATAAAGATTACATAATAACATAAAACGCTTATGTTATAACAATAAGAATAAAAAGCAGGACACAATATTTTATTAAAAATATGACAACAAAACTTTGTAAACCCTAAGTTTAGAAATAAAAAAACCTGACCAAATGTTGAAGGTGATTTTTTGTGTGTGTGCTACATCTATGGGTAATTTTTTTAAATCTACTTTTCTCTACATTCTGACCGTTATTTCATGTTATGTCATAAGCTGTTAACGAAAAATAAACACTGACAAAGAGGCCTGCGACATTTATTAAAGCTTAAGAAAGATAAAAAGTCACAAACCTTGCCATCTAGTGTTGAACCTGCCTTAATAAAAAGATAAGAAAATGCTTTAGAATTATAGGTGTTATCAAGTCAAGAACACAGACTTCCCATAATACGTAAGAAAAATGATAAACCTACACACTTTTCATTTCACACATCCAGAAAAAAACACCACCTCGCTTTCTTCCGAGTGGCATGATTCTAGCCCAATGTTTCTGCTATTCCATCCATCACCTAAATACAGCCTACACTACATACATCTTACTTTACAAAAAGATGTCTGTATACACAAGTCCAGGTAAACAATCTAGTTTTCTGAAGAGGAAGTAAAAGAAATAATGTCACTGTTACTACTGAACTTAGCATCTCTACGTTTTTTGGGCGGCAGCTTACCAAACTGTACAAATCTCCTAGATTGTACAGGATATGTTCTAGAACTGAACAACGAAATCCACGATCAAAGACTTGAATTACTTTGTAAAAGGGTTTCAAATATACTTTAACAAGAATCTTAACTCACATATAGAAAAACCCCTTTGAAAATCTCAGAGGTATTTAATCCCAGGGCAGAAGTTGGTAAACTTTTTCTAGTAAGGGCCACATAGTGAATTCTTAGGTCTTTGTGAGCTGTCGGGAAGTCTCCGCTGCAGCTACTTAACTCTGCCCTTGCAATGCAAGAGTTGCTGTTAATAATATGTAAGCAAATGAGCATAGCTCTGTTCCAGTGAAACTTTATTTTCTGACACTGAAATTTGAATTTAATTTTTTCATGTCACCACATATTATTCTTTTGATTTTTTTCAAACCACTGAAAAATTTTAAAAACAAACAAAAAATTTTTAAAACATTCTTAGCTCACAGGCAGTGCAAAAGAAGGAAAAAAGGCAGTAGGCCAGATGGGGCCTGTGGGTCGAAGCTTGTCAAACTGTATATTCTAGAGTTATCTGAATTTGCTACACCCCACTATCTGGAATGCTTTTATCTTCCTCCATTCGATCTTAAAAATCATATCTAACCTTTAAAGCCTTCCTCAAAAAAATCCTTCACAAAAACGTTCAAGGGACTTAACCAAATGGGACTTTCCCCTTCTTCTGACACTCCATAGCGTTTGTACCTTCTCTGGTTTTATGAATGACTACTGACCTTTGTCCAATTATTGGTGCCACTCCTTCCTCTTAACATGTGATGGGAGGCACCACCCTCTCTTACACATTTTTTATTGACCATGGTGCCCTGCATGTAGTAGAAGGTGAATAATAATGATTGAATGGAAAGATAACTATTCAACATCCTCAATTTCTAGATGCAGGCCCCAGTGGTAATAACAGCTCTTAAGGTCCTAAAAAAAATGTTAGAGACATCACAAGTAATCATAAGCTTTAAAACAGATGATTTTAGTAATATTAAAATGTGAAAACAGATTTTATCTCGGAATCAAGAAGAATGCCCACCATGTTGGCAGGGGAGACAGATGAGAGAGAACAGGGGAAGAAGAGGAGTGACAGGGCACAGGATGCTATGTGAGAGCCAAACATCTGGCAGGCACGATCCAGCTGTCTACAGGACACAACTTGGTCCTTTAACTGTCCCTCTAAAGTTGAGAAAGGCATCAGACCTTCCACATGTCTCAGGTCCTGGGACCTGATTATTGTGGGACACTCTTCACTCTTCCCACGTCAAATGGAACTGTCCTGCATACTCACCCAGTGACCACTGGGTCAGGAAATCGAAATCACTCAGTTTCAGAGAAGAACTCAAAGTAAAGTTTGGAGTTTTCTATGAAACTGTCATATTTTTATCTAAATTTAAATTCCTATTGCACAGATAAAATAGAAAAATCTTTAAAAACTGGAGCCATTCTGCTTGAATTCAAATCCTAGGAATGCTTCTTAGGAGCTATATAATCTTGACAACTTACTTAACCTCTCTGAGCCACAATTTTGTCACCTGTGAAAAAAAGACATGATGATAAGAGAACCTAACTCAGGGGATACTGAGCTGTTGTAAGGAGTAGATGAGTTAATATATATAAATGTTTAGAACTGGCACGTAGTAAGCACCTACCAATGTTAGCTATGTGTGTGTGTGTGTGTATGTATCTATAAGTGAATATATAGCTAAAAACAAATAGTATTTCTAATATTAAATCACCTCTAAAAAGCCACACATACCTTGCCTTCAGACACATATTATGTTTTATTTGATTCTTGAGGTAGAATTACCACAGAAGGAATTTACAGAAAATAGGAAACAAGCTATGTAAGATTTATCAAGTAACTTTTAAAATGCAATAGAAGGAAAACAGCAAGCTGAAAGTACATGTATGATTATGTGACGAAGAGAGAAATAAGAAAAAAATTGAATGCCTCTGGCATTATCACAAACGCATTTCCCAAGCTTTGGCAGAAATGTAAGGACCCAAATCAGCTTCCATGCATGGGAACAATGGCAGGTCTGCTCAATGGCCATACTTACCATCTTTTTCCACCCTATGGGGACCTGCCTTTTTGTCCTTCACCTTAGCAGTGCTTCCTTCCCAAAGCCTACTTTTATCCTTTTCTTTTTCTTCTGTGGAAACACATTCCCTGGACTTCTCAGATAAGCCCTCTGCAACCACTTGGGTTCCTTTCTCCGTTTCTTCTTCAAGAACATTCTCCAAGCGTTCCTCTGTGGGCAGAGGCTTGGTCTCTACATCTGCTGTTATGATTTCTTGGTCTTCAATTTCAACTTCTAAGTAATCCTCAATTGGAAGGTGGGATTTTCCTGGCTCATCACTTTCACTCAACTCCTGAGAAGATGAACTTCTGTCCCTTCTGTTCAGGCTGTTTTCGGTGTGGGCCTCTCTATCTCCCGGTGCAGAGTCATCTTCACTGCAACTAGAACATGGGCGACTTCTGGATGAAGATGATGAAACAGTCTTTATATCTGAAAAATAAAAATGATGATATCATTGTTTTTCCATTAAGCACTTGGTTTAATTGTGGGAATTAGGTGAGTAATAATCATACTAAAATTTTTTAATATAGGTTAATAGACTTAGTGCCCATTTCACATATATTGCACATAATTGTCAAGATAAAGAAAAACCAATGTAATCTGTGAGTCTCTAGAAGTTTTCTTTGAAAAAAAAAGATTTTTTACTTATTTATTTGAGAGAGAGAGAGAGAGAGTGAGCGAGCATAAGCAGGGGGGTGGGGAGGAATAGAGGCAGAGGGAGAAGCAGACTCCCCGCTGAGTAGGGAGCCCGACTAAGCGGGGCTCGATCCCATCCTGAGATCATGATCTGAGCTGAAGGCAGACGTTTAACCAGCTGAGCCACCCAGCCGCCCCTCTAGAAGTGTTCAATAGGAAATCACATTTAACTGAAAACCAACTGTATTTATTTATTTATTTTTGAAAGCCACTTTATTGGAAAGCCTTTGTATCTATTTTATTGTAGAAGAAACTGAATAATCTTACTCGTTCAGTAAGAGCGCTTATTCATTATCATCTTGAGTAGCCGCAATATTCTCTGTGCATAAAATTTAAATTTTTATCTACTGTAATACCACCCATACCCAGCTAGCAAGGTGTACTAGAAAGATCGATGCATTTGTATTAATACCAAGACACTTTAAAGATATTCTGAGGTGATGCTTGTGTGTGTGTGTGTGTGTGTGTGTGTGTGTATGTGTGTGTGTAGGAGGACATGTTGTCTTATTTTGGGTTCCCCTGAAGCAGATGCTGAGGTCAGGATTCATGTGCACGTGATGTATTAAGGATATGCTCCAGGAGAAACTGTTACAGGTGTGGGGGAAGCAGGGCAGGGAAGGGAAGAAGTCGATCGAGGGAGCTATTTCAAGCAACATCTCAACCTCAGCCTGATCCCACAAGGACCTCTGAGGTCTAAATCATATTAGAATTTTTCCTCCCTTGAGGATCGAGTGCTCCAGTCAGATGTGGCTCCTACTACCCCTCTGTCCCCCGCCCCGCCAGGGGAAGGTAAACTCCTTGGCTCCTCCAGGCTCTCTGTGCAGGCACGTGAAGCAGCTCCATAGCCCAGGGCTGTCCTCTGAAGAAGGCAAAGGGTGCCAGAGCTGGGCAGAGATGGGCACATGGAATCAGTAAGAGGGCTTCTAGGAGAGGGAGGCCGTGTGCTGATGGGACGCTACAGATACGCAGCCTGGATTAACCAAAGCCAGAAATGGTTCCCTTCTTACTACCCGAAAGCACTTTCAAAAATCTCCAAGAAAGCCACATACACACTGAATCTCTGGAAGGAAGACGCACAGCCTGAAAGTCACGGCATATGCTGGGGGTCAGATAAATACAAACCTGCTTTTGAGTTTTTCATCGACAGATCTGTGTTTACGACAGTTTTTTATAGAATATATTTTCAAATGAAATACCCTACACTTAAATGCTGCCTAGCTTCCTTGTTTTCTCTTCTCTGTGTGCTCCTTACTCTTTTCTCTGTTTCTTTTATTTCTGCTTGGCAGCTACACAGATGGCTGTAGCAGCTGATACAGACTTTAAGGGAAGAAATACCTGTCTTTCCTCTTATCCTTTTCCTTCACACCCTCCAGCCCAAATGACTCTCCATGACAGGGCTTAGAATTTTAAGTATAGACACAGAGACTTATCAGAGTTTCCACAAAGATTTGAGAGATGCTACACAGCAGTAAAAAACAAACTCTAAAAAGCCTTTAAGCAACAGAACCCCTTAAGTACAATTCCATTTGTTCTTATCTCCCAACTACCTTGACAGGCACCAGATGACCACTGTTTCTCAAAGGAACGCATACTTCAACCACTCATTCTTTATCTCCATTTTATAAAATCTGTCTCTCAGTAGGGAACACAGCAGATCAAGGACAGTTGTTCTCTATCTTATTTGTACCACTTCAGAAACTTTAGGGACTATGATCTCACCCTCTCTTAAGCATCTCACATTTTTTTTAAAGAAAAACAACTCCTATTTGCTAGTTGTTCAATCAATGGCTCTCATTAATTGCACAATTAGCTAGAAGGCAATATTATACTTGTTCTGCACTCCCAAAAATATTCATATCTACCATCTTTAATATTGATATGATGACTCTCACTTTTGGCTCTGAGAGTTGTTCACATAATAAGAAAAATGAGCATTCCCCTACCTTTCTTTCGTAGCTTCTATTAATTGCGTTATTTTATTTCAAAAGGCTGAATCACACTCTGGCTCATTTTGAGTCAGTCTCTTAGAGAAGAAAGATCAGGAGAATGAATGGCCTTCAAGAGGCAGGGGTACCTGACCTCCCATATAAACTCATTTCAGTTTTCCAATTTCTCTCTAACCTTGCTGTGCAATTTAGCTTCCCTCTCATTTCTTTCTCTCATTTTCATGCAGACACTGGGGCAAGACTTTGCCTACAAGTAAAAGCTCAAAATGTTTCAGGGCCATGGAATGTGATTTTCAACACTAATTTTATTTATTGTCTTAGAAATGAAGCAAGTTTTTATATAGAAATTTTTGTCTAAAAGAATTTTTTACATGAAAGAACTGCGAGGGCGCATACTTAATATTTTTTGTCACTGGGAGGGAAAAAATGATCTTGAAGGCGTGTTAGTAAGCAACTCCGGCTCCCACCCAATTCTATTTGCCTCTGCATGGTTCCCTGCAGGTATTGAAGCTAAAAGCATCTGCTCTTGGTCTTTACGGTAAAGACACGATGTTCACTGGTTGGTGCGGCGCCATGATTCCATGCCCTACAAGGCACCTCTGACTTTCTGCCCTGCATATTCAATCAGGCTCCAAACCCTTCACCGTCTTCTCTCTTCCTGTCACTGATAACTCTTCCTTCTTTTGTATCACTATTATTTCGCACAACATGACACTGAGGGAAAATAATAATTTCTTCTGTAAGATGAAACGAGGTGTTTCAATCATGACTCAGCTGCTGACTAGCTTTGACTTTGGCTCTTCCAGTTAACCTCTCTAAGCCTCTGTTTTCTTGACTATAAAATGGGGCTAATTCTCTCTGTAAGTCATTGTAGAAATTACATGACACAAAATCAAACAATGATTTCTTTATGAATTCTAGTCTTTCCCCCTCTATGAAATCATACACATTAAGTATTGTCTGATACATTTCTTTCTTGTGATTTCACCCTGTGCATTATATGAAGAATAGTAATTGCAGTGACTATTTGCTGAGGAAAAATAAATAAAAACCTGATCATGATTATGTATGCACCTACTGTGTACCAAACAAGGAGGTAAGCACTTTACAAATATCTCATTTAATCCCATGGAATAGCTATTTTCTTTTTCTAGATCTAAAAAGTAAGGGGGCACCTGGGTGGCTCAGTTGGTTAAGCGTTCAGCTCTTGGTTTCGGCTCAGGCCATCATCTCAGGCTGGTGAGATTGAGCCCCGCATCAGGCTCCTCGCTTATCACAGAGTCCACCTGAGATTCTCTGCCTCTCTCTCTCTATCTGCACCACCTCCCCACTCACACTCACTCGCTCTCTCTCTAAAATAAATAAATAAATTCAATTTAATTTAATTTAAAAAGAACATAAGGCCCAGAGAAGTTAAATAATACCCAATGCCCATTAGCTATAACGTAGTAAGTTTGTAAAACATTTTTTTTTTTGTAATGACCCATTGTAGTAAAACTAAGACCACTCTACTTGCCAAAAGGCCTTCAAACAGAGCGCACCCACTGTCACGGACCTACTATTGCTTCTCTTAACTAACTTTGCACTGTTACCACCCCAGGATGACAAATGGAAAATCGTTCTCTCCAAAACATCAGAACTCATGGAATTCAGCCTGTCCTCCCTTTTATTTTCATAAAATAAGGACCTAGGGGTCCTCTCCATTTGGCCACTATCTACATGTATGTATCAGTAACCTCCACAGTTTGTACTTCCTGTCTTGCCAAGTTGATATACACCTGACCAAAGGTGCCAACCGCTCACACATCCACAGTCAACACCAGTCCAGCAAAATCAGGATGAACTCTGCTCCCCCTCTCATAACTGAGGTTCTGAGTTGTTCTTTACCTTTCTACCCACTTCCATAAATTCATTCATGAAATGCATATTGAGCACCTCCTATGTGTCAGGCAACATGCTAGGTTTTAAGGACACAGTAGAGAAAAAGGCAGGCCAGGACCCTGCTTCCACAGAGATTACACCCTCCAGCCAGACAGACACTGCCTCCTTTTGCACGAGCACAACAGCTCAACTGTCCATGTTCACTCAGGTGTTTGTCCATTCTCCTTACAGTGACCATGGACAGCTCTCTCAGGAGCTGCTGTTAACACTCTTCCTGCAATCAGTAGCCATATTGTCTGTTTTGAACCAATTATAAGTCCTGACCTTAGTTTTGAATCATTTCCTCACCCCCTAGCATAGAGCATGGTTTTACTATAGTTTAAATTCACCATTTTCTCCATTACTGTCCTGATTTTAACTACTTTGTTTTGGGTTCACTAGCTTGAGGTCCCATGGACACTTCAAGTGCACAAACTCAGTACAAATATGTAAATTCAGTTAAAAACAACTAGCTTTCAGCTCAATAACATACCATGCATCCCAACCCAGTGGATCCAATACTCTTCCAAACTAATACAAATTGCTTCTCTCTCTCCCATTCTTTAGTCCAAGGGTTCACAGTAAAATCTTCGTGGATGCTGCTCCTATTGTCTTCAAATTGGCCATGACACATGAATTTATACGTCCTACTATTACTCATATTAATAGTTCTATCTTGATTATACATATGAGCTCATAAAAATCTGTTTATACTTTATATTAGATACTGTGGTTTAGTCAATATTTTTATGTACAATAATGCCTAATTAGACAAGTGCCTCCATACTCATAAATATTGCAGAATGAATGTATGCTTAATGAAAATAAAAGTTGAAATCATTAAATTCCAGCTACAAACAGTAACTAGTTATTTGTCTTAAGGGAGAGCATATGTCCTCACACTGATAATTTATGACTCAATTCATCAATGAGACAAATATAGACATTACTCTGTAAGAATAAATATCTACAGGTAAATGCAGCTCTAGCAGGAGGAGACGAAAAAAATTGAAAAAGCTTAAAAGTTCCTCCATATCTACCTTTAATTGCACTTTAAACATTAAAATGAGTACTTAAAATACTGGGAATATAATCAAATCCTGTGTCACACTGTGCTGTCTAAGTCCTTTTACATTTATCCACTAAGATTAAGCTTTCATTGGGTGTCTCAGTAATGCTTTTGTTGTGTACAAGGGAGATTCAAACCTGTAGAGACATACCTCATAGGAAAGTGTTTTATGTGGACTAAAAGATGATGCTGCATTTAAATATTCACCTGAAAGCCACGACTTCCTACTTCAATAATCAAAATGTGAATATGGATTGAGGAATTCTTACCATTCAGAAAAATTAAAGTTTAATCATGCAAAAAAAAAAAAATCACACATATAGACGCTGACCAGAAGGCCATCTACAGTCTTCCCCTAGTCCTCTCTGTTCAAGGAGCAGTCAAGTTATACTGAAGTCCACAGAATGTAGTTTCACAGCATCTATAATTTCAACACGGAAGAAGCAGCCTCCCCTCATATGCTTCTCTGCGATAGTCAAGCCAGGAAATGAAGAGTAAGATTCTTGAAGTCACTAAGTCAAGTAAATAGAATATTTTTTGTGACTCTGGGATTTTAAAAGTCTATGAGGCCTGTTTCTTCAACAGACTGGAAAAGAGCACAAGTGAAATATTATCTTTCTTACTTGAAAAAGCATTTGCTTTAATTCTTATATTCTATTCTTTGCAATTCTGGGAAGAGATTCTCTCTCTCTCTGAAATCTTTCTCATAAGAAGCTATTGATTCTTTACCTCTTACTCATAAGCATTATCATCCACACTGTCCATGAAAGTATAAAAGTATATTCCCAGAGATATGGCACTTTTCCCCTCAACCTTATAACATTCATCTATGACAATGTATTTTCAACTAGTGACTTAGCGCCTGGGGTTGCCAACACAAATGCAGAGAAAAGGAAGCTGTCATTCTTTTTAAATGATGGAAAGTCTCACACGTCATCCCTAAACCAGGGTGCTCTCTTCGTGGCTCTCGGTCCCTAGCACTCATCACTCATGGGCTGCTCAGCACAGAGCATTCATCAAGGCGGGCCCACGCCATTGTTAGCTGGCAGTTTAAATGGGGCCGACTTGTCACCAGAGTGACAGCCTGGGCAATTGTTTGCCCTCTGGGAACAGGTGCAGGCAGGTTCAAATGAAACACATCCAAATACTAACAGCAAGATTCTTAATCATGTCAATAAAAAGGATGAACTGGTGTCTCAGACTCAGTGGTCACAATATGCCTCTTACACTTTTGAAGATGAAATGCTGTCTGGCTTTTTAATAGAGTGTTCCAAGGAACCCGCTGTGTCATTATCATTTTTAATACATGCTACTTTGTTTGCTGGATGAAATCTCTAATTCAGATATCCCACATGCTAAAAGGAATGTTTCTGAATAACACAAGGCCAGGTTATCAAAATCAAGGGATGGGAAATAAAAGAGCTGGGAGGTAGAGGAAAGAAACAGTAATAAGCAATGAGATTTTATTTCAAAATAATGACAAAGTTTTAATGTAAATACCAAAAATGCAAAAGAGCTCTTAAAAAGGATAGCTTAATAATATCATTATTGAAACAATAAAATAAAATAGTTGGCAAATTTAATCTCTGGCTCTTAAAATTCCCATTTGCGGGCTAGATTTTATATGTTCTAGTAGCATTCACTACATATCTCTTCAAAAATATTACATATAATAATGCAGCTAACTCTATACAATCTTTATCAATAAAATTCCAAGGTGCTTTTATTCATGGTGAATAAAAGCACCTTAGTATTCTTAGTGTTAAAACAATCAAGTAATTGCATAATATTTATAAAATATCTTTTAGGAAATCACCTCTGTGAAGAATAACAAAGACAACATACTGTCCTAGCTTCCATAGTTGTAACAACTTTGTGTTATTAACTTGTTATGTAATTAATTTGAGGGGTGAAATTTAACATATGAAACAAGAAGAGATAATGAATAAGAGAATAATGAATTACTGAACGATAGAGTTTTATGAAATAAAGAGCTTAGTGAAGGCTGGCAAGCTAGGAGTGTGTCTTGGGAGAGCAGGGGCCTCAGCTAGAACTGAGCTCAATGCCTGGGAGTGGATAGGGAAGTCCATCCAGGGAGGAGAAAGGTCAATTTGAGTAAAAGTAGAAAATGTCCACTTTTATCTCCTCTGTTCAAAAACAAAACAAAAAAACAGAGGCTAGAGAAGAAGATGAAGAGCTCACGTTAAGTGCCTCTAAAATGCATAGTCTTGAGGAAGCAGAATCCTTTTATTGGGGGGATTTGCTTTACTTTTAGATAAATAGATATTTTCTCATTTGGAACAATATTATATCGTTTCTCCAAAATCCAGGCTCTGAAGTTGGGTAATGTCTGTCTTGGTTCCACTGCTTTCTGGCTGTGTGAGTTACTTAATCCCACCATATCCAAGTTCATTTATTTGTCAAATGGAGATAAAAAGAAACAGTACCTGCTTTTTAAGATTGTTTGAGGTAAATCAGATAATTCATATAAAATATTTAGCATAGCACAGAGTCTTAATAAACAATACCTTTTGGATGCCTTTCCAAACATAGGATTCCAATTATTTATATGAAAGCAGTATTCAATGTTAAAGCTTACCTATTCTGTCAGTTATTCAATAATTACAGGTCTAAATGATCAAAGCGTTACCTCCAAGGAAGATCCAAGTACTAGCCTATATCCCTCTCTGTTTGAACATAAAAATTTATTCTGTCTTAGAAAAAAAATCCATCTGATCCTAAGAAAATAAGATGATTATGTAGCACAAAAATAATCCCAGACGACCAAATATTCAAAGAATGTACTGAATCTTCATGAAATCAACACTTGTTAATTCCCCACCATTACTGAAGAAATGAAAAATTGAGTCCCTTGTGTTTTGAACCATTATATTTACATGCAAACACATTTTCAGTTCTT
Source organism: Phoca vitulina (assembly GCF_004348235.1). NCBI lineage: Eukaryota > Metazoa > Chordata > Mammalia > Carnivora > Phocidae > Phoca > Phoca vitulina. Next base: position 40,475,136 of record NW_022589705.1, on the reverse strand, counting down.
TTCCAGGTTCAAGTCACTCATATAATTTCTTCAAAATTTGATTCATGTGACATCACTTTTCCATAGAATTCTTTAACTTTCTCTATGTCATATAGGAATATAAACTTAAATCCAATATTCACATTAAATTGAGAAAAGACTTATATATTAGGCATGCCTGGAAACATAAAGTGTAAGTATTAAGAGAAATTATAGAAAGGGCCCAGTTTAGACTTTATAAAAAATATTTCAATGCCTGGCCATTAATCTTGAGTGGATCTTTCAACTGTAATAAAAGTGACAGCATATCCTGTTTTCAAGTTTACTGATAGCGAACATCATTCTAAATTTTCACTTTGTGCTTCACTCTTTGCTTTGACTGTCAGGAAACTCAGGATTAAATTTCTAGTTCAAGCTTAGTGATGGTCCCATCTATGGTTCCTAGTAAAATTATCTTCTCTTTTACTCTAAATAATTTCTGTATTTTATTGCCTTTATGTGTGTTCATGAAATTTTAGAATAGGTTTGCTTAAATTATTTCTTGAAGGGAGTGGAACTAAAATATTTGCTCTTGGTTACTGAACTTACTCTTATTTTATATTATCCCAATATACTCCTTCAATTCAAAATTTTGAATTTTATACAGTAAAAAATGTTGAGAGTTGGAAAGAATGGGGGAAATGGACAGCAATTTAAAAAGTCATCATAGGGGTGGCTGGGTGGTTCAGTCAGTTGGGTGTCTACTTTTAGCTTGGGTCATGATCCCAGGGTTCTGGGATCCAGCCCCGCACTGGGCTCTCTGCTCTGAGGGGAGTCTGCTTCTCCCTCTCCCTCTGCCTGCTGCTACCCCTGCTTGTGCACGCACGATCTCTCTCTCTCTCTCTGTCAAATAAATAATTAAATCTTTAAAAAAAAAAGTCATCATAATGTAACCTCATTCTCTAGCCCAAAGCAAACTACAAAGACATACATATACTTAAATATGACAGGGTTACTGTTGTAACTGGTAAATGCCCTCAATGTACCAGGAAAGATCTCTGATTAAGAATTACATAACCTTGACCAAACCCTTTTACGGGACAAAGCAAGAAATTGGTTCCTTCTTTGACTGAACATTATTTTGGGGAACTAAGGTCTTTATAAAAGTCTTAAAATGTTTGAGGTATGTCTCAGATGATAAGGGTTTCTTTCTCTACCTAAAAACCTTTCTGTATTTTCCCCATGAAAATTCAGAGTCACTTTAGGCTTAAAGACTGTGAGGGAGCCTCCTTTGCCAAAAGAGATAATCCTTCCATGAAACTAAGATGCCAGTATCCTGTGTGCAAGGGAAGTGAAGACAAAAAAGTGAACCTAGGGTAGGAATCTTCAACTTTCCCTTTAACTGAATGGGAGCTTCTGTTCATTTTTCTAAGGCTACAAAATGGTGTACACACACACGAATGCACATGCGTGTGTGTGTGTGTGTGTGTGTGTGTAAGAGGGGATACTTTGGGATTTTAAAAAAAAGGAGTAACTTTCTAAGTAAACAGAGGACATGTCACTAAAAGTTTTACCTGACCCCTGTTGAAAAATCCCAGAAAACTAAGGAAAGAAGGAATTAAGGAATGAACCCATAAATTAGGTATCTATGGAAGCCTGATTGATCATCATTCTCTGGTTAGGGAACCAGGCTCTAAACGTTCCCTTAAAAGAGGATCATCCCATTAAATATAAAGAAAAGAAAAGGAGTGAGCACACTTGCTGAACAGTCCATGTCACATGACCTGGGAAACAACTTGCCTTGTTTATCCTCCTCCAGCTCACTGTCACAGCATCCATCCCTTTCATCCTTCATATTGTCATCAGCATCTGCTGCCTTCTGCGATGAGGTTTTACTCTCCTTTTCAGGGTCTAAATGATCTTTTTCATCATCTGAGGGTGACTTTGACATCTCATTCATTTGATCATCAGCCTGTCCTTCTTCATTAGCTTTCTCATCTTGTTTCTCCTCATCTACTTCAAAATCTTCTTCATATTCTGAGGGAAAAAAAAAATCACCACTATAAGAAGGAAAATAGAATCTCTGATACTTAACCCATTTTACTTTAATGAGAACTTTGACTCCACTACACTCTCTTCTCTGGGCCTTTCTTTGCTTCTTTTTCACACAATTACTGAACATGGAAAACCAACAGCAAATGATCAAAGATTGCAATCAGTTACATACACAAGAGCACAAAAGAAATAAAGCTCCAAATGACGAGCCTGAAACCTAATGAAAGTTCATTTACAAATGGACATCATCATCTACAATAACCAAAATGGACAAGAGAAGAACTTGATAGAAAAACAATAAAGTAGAAATAAATTAAAAATGAAGAGAACAGGATTATAATAATGAAAGTTAATTTGGAGACCCAGTGAGGTCATATTTCATATGAAGAATGTTCAAAATATTTGGATATCAAGTTAATGAATAGTGAAGTGGAAAATTCAATTAATCAAGTCCAAAGGCCCTGAGAAGTAATACTGTGAACAGCACATTCTTTGAGAACCAAATGGACATCAAGAAAAGGCATTATGAGGCATTCTATACCTAGACCAGAACCCAAATCATATGCATTATTCATCCCTACAGTCAATGAAATAATTACATTCCAAGGATAAAAAAATTCCTATAAAATAGAACATTGCTGTCACAGCCACTAATTTGCTTCATTCCCTACAGAGGTGCAACAAATCCACAGCAGAAAAAGGAAATTGTCGCATCAGATAAACTCCAGCTGTCCCTTGTGGTTATAATTTTTCACCTTTCATATTTAATTGTTCCCCTTTTTCCTCCACCAAAACCTAAAAATCTTGAAATGACAACATGCCAAGGATAGAGAGCAAAAGGATTTCATGCAGAACCAATTAAGCAAATAAACAATTATCTTTAAAATAAAAATTATAGGGAAAATAAAGCTTTCCCCATTTTGTGTGTTTTAGTTATTAGATATTCTGGCTTCCTTGCCAGTGGTAGGGGCCTGTCAGGTAATTACTTAGAGCTATGCACCCTGCCCCAGTGAAAGAAACTTAATTTAGAAATGCAGGCCCTGTGCATATGAAGAAAGCTCTGTTAATGCAGAGACTGTATGAGGGAGATGTAAGAGGAAAAGTGAAATCAGAAACTTACTGTAATGAAGAAAAGCAAACAAAGAGAATTCACAAGAATGTTTTCACAAAAAAAATTTAATACGGAGAACATGAAATGCGAATTATCTGTAAACCAAATTATAAATAAGCAAGAAGATGAAAAATTTGGTTTATAGTGTATGAAAGAAACAGGAAATACTAATAAAAACAAATATTTTTATCCAAATATTTCAGGCCAAATAATAGGATAGTTCCTCACTTGGCCCAGTCAGCTGTCAGTCAATAAGCCTTTTTTGAGAAGGATTCTCCAATTTTTGTGGAGGAAATAAGATGCAAATACACAAGAGATACAGTACTCATAGTAGTTTTTATACATGGTCCTCAGTAATGTTAGTTTCATCACTACTGGGCTTGATTGCTATGGATTTTCATACAGGACTCATGATTAATTACGTGAAATAGTGTCAAATGAATGGAATGGAATTAAAAAAGGGGGGCAGAAAGTCATTTGGAGATCATGGAAGACTTCGTAAAAGGGGGGGTTTAGGTTAGCCACAGAACACACGGGCGTGAGAAACACATGCATCTATCACTTTACAGATATTTGCTGCTGGTCACAGGATAAGCAGGGGGCCAAGTAGAACATGAGCGAACTGCTATAATCCATCAATAGTGTCACATAGTGGTGACATAGGAGGGTTTTAGAGGCAGGCTGCCGTGTGCCCAAGTCCAAGTGAAAACACTTGCTAACTATGTCACTTTACACAATTTGCTCAACATCTTCAAGGTTTAGTCTCTTTATCCGTGACATGGTAGTGCCTGCCTCACAAAGCAGTGGTGACTATTAAAGCAATCAGCCCTGGGGCAGGGGTGCCTGGGGGGCTCCGTTGGAGAAGCGTCTCCAGTGTCTGCTCAGGTCATGATCTCGGGGTCCTGGGATGGAGCCCATGTCGGGCTCTCTGCTCACTGGGGAGTCTGGTTCTCCCTCTGTCCCCTGCTTGTGCTCTCTCTCACTTGCTATCTCTCTCAAATAAATAAATAAATAAAATCTTTTAAAAAATATAATAATCATCCCTGGAACATGCTTAGTACAATGTCATGAGCAATACATGTCTAACACTTATTAGGGATTAGTAGTAATATGGGGGTGGAAGGGGTTGGTCATAGACTAAGAGAAATATACTCTAATGGAGGCACCTGATTAAAACTGGAGAAGTACAATTGTCCACAATCAGGACACAATTACAGTTATATTATTGAAGCAGAGCATAAAATTGAAGGAACATGTACTGAACCATAAGAGCAGTCCCTACATTCTGTTTTGCAGAAGCTTCTGTGTTTTCTCTCAAAGTACAAGATTCAAGGCTGCCCTGGCTTTGCTCTACCCACTACTGTCATTACACCTAAATATCATCTCTCCTTTAACCATGAGCACTCAATTAGCATGAGAGCTCAGAGCCACCTCCTTTGTGTGAGCTGCTCGTGTTCTCAATCTGAGTGAACTGGTGGCATGCTTTCTGGATTCCTTTTCATAATTGCTTCTGTTTCTCCCATCTCATCTTCCTTCTTCCAGAGAATTTAATTAGCTTGTTGTTTACCATCCCCACTAATGAGGAAGTGAGTTGACACGAGGTCGACGTCAGTCCAGCTGCAACCCTCTCTCACTGACCTCCACTCAAGTTTCTTGCTGCCCTTTACCATCAGGGGATGCTCTGCAAAGAGCTGAAGCCTCGCTGTCTCTGTTTCTTCTTCTTCTTTTTTTTTAAAGGACAAATCCATTAACTAGCCAACACAGAGGAAAGATCTTGGGAAAAGCTACAGCATAGGCATAAAGTACACTGCTCATAACACTGGCCAGGTTGGTTTAAGAAAAAAAAATGAAGAATATAAAAGCCTCTCCTGAGCATGGCTTTAATAAACCTACATGTCTTGAAAGTTAAAACACATAAAAACACGTCCAATTTGTTCACCTCTGTGCTACTGCTATCGCCATAGATAGTTTTAAAATTTCAACCTAAGATAATAAAGACTAGAAGAGATCACAGAGAGAGAGAAACTGGGTCAAAGTGTTAGAAGTGAAATCTTTTTTAAGATGATCGCATTCTTTCAGTAATAAACAAAGTCCAGTGCTATAATAGCTCTGTAATTCTTCTCTGGGATTTCTGAAACCCTTGGGCAGCAGCAAGATGAGAGGAGAAGGAGGAATGAGGGCTCTGCCCCTTTCCTGATGCCGGTTCTTGCACAGGTCATCCCAGTCCACAGCTAATGGTCCTTTAATCCCAGCGCTGTCTCCTTGCTGTAAGCGGGACAGGCAGGCAGCTCTCCCTTTCTGACTTTGGACATACCACCCACAACCAGGTAACATCGAGGATAGCTTGTGCAGAACAGGAGGAGAAACAGTTGGGAAAGCCTGGGTTTTGGAATTAGACAAGCCCGGGTATGGGAGTGTGGCAGAGTATGCCGGCCCAGAATATGCCACTTTGGCATCCGGTTTATTTTGAGCTGAAGGCAACTGAGAAATAGTAGATACAAGAAGAGTGCTCTACCCTCCCCCTATTTGCCTAAAAGCAGGACATAAACTTGTGAAGGTGTCTCCCCTCCCCTCTCTATCCAGGAAGGACAGAAGTTAATCAAAGGAGATAACTCCACACCCTTATCAGTCCAGAAAAAAACACCCGAGGAATCAGCATCACAAACCTCACTGAAACCAGCCTTTATCTAGCATTTGTTTCGCCATATATTTGCCTTCCCATAATTTGCTGCCCCAGAATCTCAGTGCTTTTTCCTTTGTCTTGTCACTTCTCTAAAAGTGTCTTATACTTTTTTTTTTTTAAGATTTTATTTATTTATTTGACAGAGAGAGACACAGCGAGAGAGGGAACACAAGCAGGGGGAGTGGGAGAGAGAGAAGCAGGCTTCCCGCAGAGCAGGGAGCCCGATGCGGGGCTTGATCCCAGGACCCTGGAATCATGACCTGAGCCGAAGGCAGACGCTTAACGACTGAGCCACCCAGGTGCCCCAAAAGTGTCTTATACTTTTGCTAAGATGCTACATAAGCCCAAGTTCTAACCACCCCCTTGAGTTACTCAGCACTGAATACTCCTGGGTGTATGTGCGATGCACATGCTAATAAATTTCTGTTTGTTTTTCCTGTTTTAATCTCTTTTGTCAGTCTCATTTACAAGGACCCAGTCAAAGAACCTAAATGGGTTGAGGAAAAAGTTTTCCTCTCCTCCAGTGTAAATCCTAGTTTTCCTTCTTTCTGTCTGTGTGTCTGAGCCTCAGTTTCCTATCCCATAAAATGGAGGGAGTAATAATATCTATCACAATGAATGGTAAGGATAAAATGAAATAGTGCGTGTTGAGCGCCTGGATGGCTCAGTTGGTTAAGCGTCAAACTCTTGATTTTGGTTCAGGTCATGATCTGAGGGTTGTGGGATTGAGCCCCGTGTGGGGTTCCATGCTGGGGTGTGGGGCCTCTCCCTCACCTTCTGCCCTTCCTCACCACAGTCTCTCTCTCTAAAAAAAAAAAAAAAGTACTGTGTGGAAAGCTCTGGCCCAGTGCTCAGTGCCTGGCACTTTCATTATTGGTTATTATCACTACTCTACATATGAGTGAGTGAGTGTGTGTGTGTGTGAGAGAGAAAGGAAGGTAAGAAGGAAGGGAGGATGGGAGAGAGGGAGGAAGGGGAGGAAGAAGAGAACAGGAGAGGAGAGAATAACAAGGAAGGCAGATTGGCTCCAGGACCCCGAGCCTATGTCAACTGTTTTTACTTATGGAATACTCTTATTACTATATAAGCATATTGTGCCTACCTGATCCCAAGCATCAATTTCACCAAAGCAAGTACATTCAAATACTAAAAAAAAAAAAAAAAAAAAAAAAGGTAAAATTCTATTTGGTCAACCCGGTCTCTCTCTGCAGAAGTGAACAGAGCTTCTGGCTCACGCAGACAGAAATTCTCCTTCCCCTCCTGCCCCTGCAAGCACCTTCACCTCTCCAGAATCAGGCCTGCCCTCTGTGAGGAAGGTGACACAGGACTCCATGCAAAACAGAGGGAGAAGGTATTCAGGGATCCCTCCATGCAACAGAACTGGCGGAAGACTGTAACCGAGTAACATATAGTAGGTATTGTTGCACATTTCGATAAGGGCATTTTAAAGACTGAAGCAAAACAACAATGGCAACAACAAAAGAACTCTGTGGTATCCATTACCGTATTTAAATATATTTTCCTGGGCATCTTCCCAAACATCTTGTCCTGGTTTTCCTTTAAGTTCCATTTCTTCCACAGCTGTTCTCACTTCTACGATCCCTGTTTTTTCTTCTTGAGCTGAAAAAATGACTGAAGCGGTTTTGTTCCCCTCCATCTCACTCCTTCTCGGTATCATGTACCCTCCATCCTTCCTCAGTTTCCCCTCACCCTTCTTCAGTTCTTCTCTTTTCTCCATACTCTTTTCTTTCTTAGGCTTTGGTGAAGTTGGATTTTTGTCAAGGCCCATTGCAATAATGCACCTATGAAAAATGTAAACATAAGGTGTTTATTAACCTTTATATATAACATAGTGGAACCTCAAAGCTTTTTAAATCACTTATTTCTTATTCCAGTAAGAAATACTATAAGAAATATTTTATTATAGTACACATAATTAATTAAAATAAACTTATTTTCTGATTCATAACAAATTCTTGTAAATGAACACAATCAATTATTAATAATTTTACCCACGGTAATTTGAACAAGAAAACAACTTAACAACTAAGAACAGTTGTCACAAGCTGAAACTTGTGCCTTTAAAGCATGTTTTTAGCCTTATTACAGAGTCCAATAAACATATCATTCAAGTTCTTAAATGAGAATTATGTGATAAAAGAACATTCGGGTATATAAACAGGGAAGCTGAGATAAAAATAATCAGGAGAAGAAAGATGCCATTCAGTCTTAGATAATTTGTTATTCCAACAACACAACAACAAAAGACTTCTATACAAGGTTGACTCTAAATAAATATGATTGATTTTTTAAGAAACATATATAGTCAAATGTTGTTGTGCCCTTTAAATAAACACCTCGGGAGCCTGCATGCTTATTTTAATAGAACTGTCATCATTGTTTTTAGAATGGCCTTTTGAAGCCTGTACAACAATCTTTTGGTGACTTTTCCTGGCAATAAGCTTTCATTCTTTGGAGATGGCAATAATTTGTAGAGGTCATGAAGTCATTCAAAGTCAAATCTGGTGAAACAAGCAGATGATCTGAATATATTAAGACATTAAAAAATATTTTAAAAAATATTTTAAAAAATATTTAAAAAATATTTTTAAAAATATTTAACAAAAGTAACATGAATAAATCCTTCTATAGCTTTTTTCCTATCTCTCAAGTTAATATTGAAATAAGAATTCCAATTATGATAATAATACATATACATACAATAATATGTACAATAATATTATACAATAATGTACAATAATACATTAATAAAAATATGATTATGCTAATAGTAAGATGATTGAGTGATGCATTAAGAACTATCATCACAACTTGACAGAGGAGGAGGTACAATACTGTACAATAATGTACAATAATACATTAATAAAAATACGATTATGCTAATAGTAAGATTATTGAGCGACACATTAAGAACTATCATCACAACTTGACAAAGGAGGAAACTGAGGCTGGCAGGCCTCAATGCCTTGCCCAAGCTCACCCAGCAGGTTAGGGATGGAGCTGGATCCTGGCTCAGGGTTGCTAGACTCCATCCCCTCACAATGACGTACAAAGATATTGTTAGATTATGGGTGTAGCCCTCCCAGAAGGACAGCCCCATGGACAGATGTTACACTGCAGGGCTTCCCACCAGGGAAAGTGCTCACACTCTTCACCAGAAACTAACAAAACCTGGAGAAGTTCGCGCCAAGGCCTAGAGATGATCCGTGACCTGAGAAAAGTGCCTGGCAACTGTCAGCCTCCACCAGCCTCCTCCTCTAGAACTACCTGCGTCCCCTTCCCTACACAACTTAGTGGGAAACTGAATCAATAGAGCACACAGGTGAAAACAGATCCAAATGTAGTCAAGATGTATCCATCCAGGAAGAACAGAAATAATATGTAAAATTTGAAAACTGCCTCAGTGTGAATTAGATTTAATGGCAATTTCTTGAGCTAAAGATTTCACTGAATTTCAGCCATCCCCAGTCTAGAAATAGCATAGGCATCAATCCTCCCAGCTTATGAGAACTTAGTTATATCACTTATCTTTTCAATATCCCCCCATAAAATAAAGCTAAAAGGATTTGCACTCAAAGTAACTATCAGGCTGTAAAAAATGAGATAATAAGAATACACTTACCTCCCCCATATTAAGCACGATAAATGTTTCTTGCCTGTAATGATGATGTACTTAGCACACTGCTTTCCTTGGAATAAAGGTGTCATGAATCTTCACAGAATATGATTACTAGCATTGCCTTCTGTTCAAGCTCTTCTTCCCTCATCAATGGCAACACCAAATCCATCGATTTGGAGCTTCTGATCTGCTGTTACTTTTGGTTTATGTTGTGACTACGTAGAGGCTTTGATGCCTCCCTACTGCATTCACAGACTTTTTATTGCCCATCTGCTTAGGGGAATTGGATGAACGAAGTGAGCTACATCTGTGCTCTCCTCGTCACTGACTACCTATTTGACTTCTGAGTATAATTTGAGGTGTTGATTCTGATTACTAAAGCTCAACGCAGTCTGCACTCTACTTGGCTAGGCAATTCTTCCTTCTGTGCTTCACTCTAGTAACTGAAAATAACTACCTTGTCTCTTCAGTTGCCATGACTGAGGGATGGGTACAAGTGTGCAAACTCCACACTAGACGTGACCACTGCTGAGCCTTTCTTGTTTTCTGAAGACCTTAAACAGGTAATTCCTAATCATTTTTAGAACTAGAACTCCCTATTGTTGTTTTAAATAATTCCCTCCTCATAACAAAAGTTCCAGAGCCAGTACTTTTAAAATGAATGAAAATTAATTTCTTTTTTAACAAATTAGAGGCATTCATGTACACCCCCTTAAAATAATTAAAAGTATCATGGATGTGACCCCCCCAAAAAGGTTATATAATAAGTGAATTATGTTATATTTTATAAATATTTATTTTATATTTATATTATATAAATAAATTTTTAAAAAGTTAACAGACCTAACAGGCCTTATTCTTTAATATCACAGCCATTTTATTTTTATTATTTGAAAAGGTCAAAGAAAGGAGCTAGAGGGAATCAAATGAAATCATATAAAAATTGTGCATGGAGTAATAAGTGTTAAATAGGAAAGTAGATGTCATCAATCAGATTTTAGTACTGATTATTAAACCTCCAAAGAAAGTGTTTACAACCAAACATTTACAGCTTGGATTTATACAGCAACTCTCAAAGAATGCAATGTGTTTGTGCATGGATGACTGTATATAAGCTCATTAGCTTTCCTGGGAGGCAAACAGAAATTTGTTAAATGACTTGCCCACAAATATGGAGAAAGTATATTTGAGTTGGAACAGGAAAACAGCCTCAGGTGGGTCCTAAGTACATCTGGGCACTCCTACTATATTGCTCTAGACCATTGACTGTCCCACTTGCTGGATGGCTCTTTCACACCTTTTCTCTCCCCTAAAACCTCCAATGCCTTCTTCCTTAAGTCTTAACCTCAGCTGATAAATTCTTGGATGACTGAAAATACAGAAACAATCAGCAGAGAACTTCCAGTTGATCCCAACACTTCCATCTGACACATATTAATTGGTTTACTTGCTATTTGCCTTTCCCCCATTAGAATGGGCTCCACAAGGGCAGGAACTTTGGGTGGTTCACTCCGGTTTTCTAGCTTGGCATATATCAATTTTCCATGAGTACTTGCAGAAAAAAATTAAAGAAAGCCTACAAGCAAGTGTCCTAATTTCAAACAGAACATCCAATATGAAAGCTGATAAGCAACAGTCAAAATTGACCCTTTATCATGCATTTCGTTATGCCTGAGATTAAAACTAGGGGCATGAGAATGATAACCGGGCCACACCACAATGCAAGCATGACCTGTCACGCCCAACCATATAAGACAGATGCTTGGCACATGCTTTGGGACTCCCAAACCAGTTCCTAAGAAGAATGAGAATAAAACACCCTCTCTCCTTCACTTCATAAACAGAACTTAAAGCAGTATGAGGAAAGGGAGAGAGAGAGAGAAACAGAGTTTGGAACACCACCAGCTTTTATCCCCATGATAGAATACATCTGGAAATCTAACTTAGATCTAATAATTTCAAACACAACACACCGGGTTATAATAAGCAACCATTAACTTAGACATTTTGGGCTCATTTACACTGATAGCTTTGTTAACAAACTGTGGTGAGAAATGCATCAGTAGAAGCATAAAGAGGAAAATGTAGCAAACGTGCCCTCTACCAAAGGACACTGGTTTCCATACTTGTAACAAGGAGATGATCTCTGCACGCACACAAACCCGAAGTAGCCTCGTTTGCCTCCAAGTCTGGAACCTTTCCGATGCTTATATTCACAGCAGGAGCTTAACCTGTTCACCTGCATCCCATTCAGAAAAAAGGTGAGACTGAAGGGGAAACCATGGTGCCTTTTGGAAACAAACTGAAAGGTCTCTGGAATTAAAAAAGTAAATACATCAGTGAAAGCAACTGACTTTGGACTAATATGTTCAAAATCACATTTTTCTATTAGGTAAGTACAATATTATGCTCTAGATCACCTTTCCAACTTGAGGACAATTTTTAATCATAAAAACACATGCTATTATTTTTATTTACAATAAATACTCCAAGGCATTATAAAACTCTGATTTGTAATAAAATAATAACATTATATGAGCTCTTACTATGGTCAGGCATTATGTCCGATAATCTTGGGTGTGCTATTTCTCAACAAACACATGAAGTTTAGAGAATATTATTATCACTAGTTTCTATATGCAGAAATTAAAGTTCAAGGGAACTCAGTCATTTATCCAAGATCATACAGTAAGTAGAGGAGTCAGTGTTGGGAGTCCCAATAGCTCTCTAGATTTCATCTTGCTATTTAGCTACTGATAAAGTATATGGCAAGAGGCTACTGTGAGCTCAGTAATGCTTTTAAATAAATGTGTATTTTTAGCTATGACTTGAACCAGCCTAATATATATATGGATGAGGTAGAATTATTCCATCTCAAATCCATTCTCAGTTCTGCCTGGATTTGGGTCCCCTTCTTGTTCTCCTGCCCACCCAAAAGTCCACCAATAAATTAAGAACCGCTGCTTGGAGTTAATAATTTTTAATCATCCCAAGTCTTTTTATAATGCTCTTTGGAAAGGTCTCACCCTAGAGATCCCAAGTTCTAGGTCTAAGAAAACCCTATGTTACAGAGCGACTCAGAAACCTGCTTTTCATGACAGTTCTAATGTCACTTCCTACAAAACAAGTCTCTCTGGACTCTTCCACTTGCACAAATGATGGAGTTGATCATTTCATCTCTCTGCTCTGTACACCTTCCTTGTTGTTGCTGTTATTACAATTGTTTAAAAATATGGCAATACCAGGACTTCTCAAACTTTAGTGTGTGTCAGAATACCCTGAAAGGTTTATTATAACACAGGTTGCTGGGCTTCACCCCAGAGTTTCTGATTCACTAGGACCTAAGAATTTGCATTTCTATTAAGTTGCCAGGTGATGCTTGAGCTTCTGGTCCAGGAACCTGACTTTGAGAACCCTGATGTAGATGTCTGCTGTCCTGCATGTTTGTGAAATCCATGAGAGATGGAACTGGTCTGACTCATCTTTGTTTCCCCAGGTCCCAGGACAATGGCATAGGAGGCCCCCAATAACTAACTAATAAATTATTATTTTAACCTATTTCATAGTCATCTAGAAATACTATGTTTATACCACACTCTGCCCCCTAAAAACTACCTAGATCAGTTGCAACTTGTACTAAAGAATAAAATTACTGGAAAGGTAATTCCATCATTTATACCTTAGTATTTGTGATGTAAAATTCAAACACACAAGGGAAGAGAAAATTGAAAAGTTAGCATCTGGGGAAACTAAGATACAACAGATTTAAAAATCCGCTTGTCTTAATGATATATGGACTCCTAAGTATTGACTAGAAAGCGAGTTTGACTGCTTTCTTTCCAGAAACTTGAATTGGACATTCACGTCATATGATCTATTCTGCTGCGGCATCACATCCCCTAACTACCTGAGGTCCCAGCCCAGGAAGAAGGTGCAGCTAAGGAAATGCTGAGAACGGGCTCAGGAGGTGGACTTCTCGAGGTGACTGCCCTTCCATCGTGTAGCCATGTGGCTAGAGAGCGCATCCACCTATTATTCCATTCCTTTCTCTTTTTTTTCAAACTTAACTGAACAAGAATTGACACCCTCTGCTTTTCTTCCCTTGTTATTACTTTTTTAATTTTATATTTTAAAATTTAATGACACTTTCCAACCCTGACTTAATGGTTTCTGCATGGAATAATGGAAATAATATAGACCAGAGTTTAGAAGATTTGGGTCCTTGTCCTAGTTCTTCACTTATAAGTTGAGTGTCCCTTGGTGGGTCACTGGACTGTTGCACTTCAGAATTCTCATATAAAATGAGGATGGCCGTGGTGGGGGTGAAGGAGTTGGGTGGAGGGAGTGATCCAGTTTACCCACTTCACTGAGTAGCCTCACAGATTATATAATGTACAGTGTTAGAAGGCATTCTACACTATTTGTAAAACGTGGTTATTCATTGTTGACTGGCAGTGGCTCGCACCGTTTTAGGCACTAAAGAGGAACTAAAATACTGAAAAAAAGATCAAATATGGTCTCCTGACTCAAGAAGTTATATAATTGAGCAGGAGAGACAAAAACAATATGCCAGATTTCTAGAGTGAGGTCCCCAAATCCTCTCCCCTTAAAATTTTGTCTCTAAAATTGGACCAAAGACTTAAAACAAACTGAACAGCAGTTCAAAAACTACTGAACTTTTCATAAGAACAGAGGGAATCCCCACCCCTCCCCCTCCCCCACCAGCATTTCATCAGCAGAGTTCGAACAGGAGAGGGCAGGCCATAAATAACCAGCAGCTTCCCTGTCAGTGGGGGCTGACTTTGTCTGGAGCAGAAAACAAAAAAGCCTTGGCCAGTGGCGTTACCAGTAATAAGTGGCAATCTTGGAGGCAAGCTAACATGGAAGTTCAGAGATCCTGCTAACTAAGACTATAGTTGAAATTAGGGCAAGCACCCAGGCTGGTGGGCTAGCCAGAAACTTAACAGGGAGATACAGGCCATAAGGCAATTATAGACACATTTGATAAGCTCTCCACACATCCCCGGCTGATGGGAAGTGGCATGGATTGGAGTAGGCCCAACTTATTCATACATCCCTGGCCCACCGGAAGCTTGCACCCACGGACAAAGAAAACCTGGTGGAAAATAAAAATTAAAGCAGACCTGAAAACTGCCTGAACTTTGGATGGACTCCTGAACCCGTTACTTTGTGTTGAATATTGCCCTCTAAAAATCCATGACCACCCAGAACCTCAGAATGTGACCTTATCTGGAAATAGGGTCTCTGCAGATACAAGTAGTGAAGGATCAAGATGAAATCATCCTGGATAGTGTTTTGTCGAACAAATTCAATGACTGACATACTTATAAGAAGAGGACAGGACACACACAGAGACACACAGGGAAGAATGACACGTGAGGACAGAGGACGTAGAGCTGGGAGCCCTGGGCTACAAACCAGGGAATGCCATGGATTGCTGGGAATCACCAGAAGTTGAAAGAGACAAGGGAAGATTCTCCCCTAGAGCTATTAGATGGAGGATGGCCTGCTAATAATACCTGATTTTAGATGTCTGGCCTCCAGAGCTATGTGAGAATTAAATTTCTGTTGTTTTAAGCCACCAGTTTTGGGGATTTGTTACATTAGCCCCAGGAAAGGAATATACCCACACACAGATCCATGGTACAAGGTGGGGGCTGTACTTTATTCAAAGTCTTCTGACTTTGTACTGGGTCAAAGTCTTTGAACACAACCTCTGACAAATCACTAGAGATCAATAAACTATGAAAACACAGAGACAACCCAAGGAGGCCAGCCTAAAAAATAAAAAGAGATAAGATCTAAGCAGAGACACTACACTGGCTGTCTACCAAGGAGAGGGGGCATGGATTTCATGGATTTCAGAGAAGTTACTAAACAGACAACAACAAAAAGAGTGAGAACAATAACCTTCAAGAGGAAAAAGTCAGAATCCAGAATCCACAGTTGCTGTAATACATGATCGAAAATGTCCAGTTTTCAACAACAAAAAAATCAAAAGACGTGTATGTAAGAAGCAGAAAAGTGTGGGCCATATTCAGGGGGGAAAAAGCCATCAAATCCACTCCTAGGCATCTGCTCAAGAGAAATGACCAGATGTCTACACAAAAACTTGTATCTGTATATTCATCACAGCATGATTTATAATGGTCCCAAATTAGAAACAGCATAAATGTACATGTAGTGGATGGAATACTTCAGTGGTATAAGAAGAGGGCAACCATTGATAACGGCTGTGAATAGATGACTCTCAGAAACATCAGGCTAAGTGAAAGAAGCAAGACACAGATGCTGCCTATTGTATGATTTCATTGATACGAAATGTCCAGAAAAGACAGATCTGTAGAGACTGGAAGCAGATCAGTGGCTGCCTGAGGCCGGCTACAGAGAGTGAGGATGCTTTGCCAATGAGCACAAGGGAACTTTCTGAAGTGACAGAGATTCTAAAACTGGTTTGTGCCAATGGGTGCACAACCCTATAAAACGCTTAAAAATCAGTGCATTGTACACTCACAATGGGTGAATTGTGGAATATAAGTTACACCTCAATAAGCGTATTTGTAAAAACTAAAAACTCAATATATATAACAAGTAAAAGAAAAATAAAAAACATTTACTCTAAGTCACAGTGTAATGAAATGCTTCAGGTTTCAGGGGAGATTCAGAGCCCCGGCCATGGAGAGAGGGATGAAACACAGCAGAAGTCGGCTGAGAAAGCCTCAGAGCCTCAATGTGAATCTTACGAGATGGATAAAATTTGAATTTAAAATCCTATCTTGAATTTAAAATCCTTTGTCCTATTGCAGACAAAGGAATAGCGCTCCAAAAGACAAGATAACAGCATGGGGGTGGGGAACCAGTGAAGCAGCTGGTTTGTGAGGGAGTAACGAGGAATGCACAAATCGGCACAAAGGATCAGGTTATGAAAACACAGGAAAAGGGGGCAGAAAAGGAAGGGATTATAAGAGGGTCAGAAAAAAGAAAAGTTACTTTGCTCTTTGTACCCACATGAACCCAGGAGGCCAAGGTTTGCTTTGTTTGAAAGGATGAACATGGTAAATAAAAATGCCCGTGAAGAACTGTACTCTTCACAAGTAGCAGAAATACTTGGTGACTTCATAGGTGTATATAATAAACAATCAATATGTGGCTTGATGTCTAAAATCAAACTGTAAGACATCAATGAATTACTAGGGGAATAAAAGATGCACTTGCCACATTCCTAAATAATTAATTTTATTGTTATTTCTCATCCAAAAGCAAGACAAATTAACGAATGCCACATTTTTAATTAGTTTACTGCTCCAAGCAGAACATTAAACGCCTGTTTTTTTTTTTTAAACAGAACTCTTCTAAAAACCTATTCACATTTCACTGAATCAAGCACAGCTTTGATTTGTAAAACGGGCAGATTCTTTTCAGCCCAGCTAAATTGCTAAGATTGCTGAACCACAAGTCAACTCTGAGCCACCCAACTTTTCAATTTTCAACAATTACTTTCCTGGCAATCAAAGGGCAAGCTGAGACAAAATTATTATGTGGACAGGATTCAATTATTTAAGTCCCCATTCCATTCTGTTATTTAATTCTGCCCAATGACATAACAAAAGTCAGTCCCAGGATCAATAGGTATGCAAAACAACACTTAGCCAAGTAATACTCTCCCTTACTCTTTGGTTTTGCACTGTTACCACGGAGTATATGTGGTCTTCCTGAAAACATTCAGCTAGCTAAGCCTTGTTCTTATTTCATTTGTATGTACCACGTTTTCCAACAGGCAAATAGACAGACAGGCACTGTCTTGAAGAAAGCGTGATCCAAGACCCAGGAAAAGTTTCATTCCGTTCATTCCAATTGTAGACTATAGCTTATTTCAGCAATTCTTCTATATTAATACTTGAAAGCTGCACTTTCAAAAATTAAGTGTATCTATCCCACTATCAGGGGTTTCCTACCTCTCATATTATGAAAATGTAGGAAACCCTTTGCCACTAAGAACAGCTAACTGAGCAAGGGTCCTGCACCTACTCAGAGGTCCAGGATCTGCTCTTGACCAGGCCCCAAGCTGTGCGTGCGACCTTAGGAAGCCATCATACCTCTGGACTTCTCTCATTTTCCTCATCTACAAAATGGCAGGAATGAACTCTCAAATGCTATGACAAAATGGCAAAGTAAATTACACTTCAGCCAGGTATATAAAATGGGGAAAAATAGTTGCTAGCATTATTTTTTATAAATAGGTTTTATAAATCTTTATAAAGTTAAAACATTCAAATGTTTACTCTTTCTTATGTTGGAAAGTTTTAAATATTTAATCCCTAAATCTGTCTAGTTTCTTTTTAAGTACTTAAAATTTTTAGAATTAACAGTCACTATTTTTGAGTGATGAGGGAAATCAGAAAAGCCAAAAGTAACAATTCTATTCTTGCCCCTAACTCCTAAGACTCCCTAAACTTGTATCAAGATTGCCCAAATATAAGTATTTCTTTTACTTAGTAAAAATGCAATTGCTTTCTAAACAGAGTTTCTTAAGCAAGGAAATAACAAATATAATCCTATAACAACTTGTCTTTTTAATTGCTATTCCACACAACTAAATATTGATGAAAACCACTTCAGTACAATATGTGAAACCCTATATTGGATATAAAAATTATCTTCTGCTAAGAAACATGGATTTATGATCAAATGAAAGCAGAAATGTACTAAAATCCATCTAGCCAAATTCCGCACCAAGTTATTTAGGTGTGATTCACCCTGAAGTTTATTGGATTTGTGATTTTATCTCAACATTTTTCTAAGGAACAAATTGCCAATCTGGTATTTTTCCCTTAGAATAATGTATGATATAATTCACTATGGCAGGCCAAATAGTTAACTTGTAATTTGGGGGACAGTTTATTCGTGCAACATTTTAATGATCATATATCTCTATACCAAAATTAATCTGTTACAGGGTTAAATCACTCCAAATTCTTTCTTCCACAATCTGCAAGAGTAATTGCTGCTTCGGTTTCAATCATGGAGCAGTAAATCTAGATTTACTTTGAGGCAGCTGGTTTATAAGTCCCTGGATACGCATAATTTCATAGAGTGATTGAAGTCATTTTGATATGATATCAACGATAGTTTATCTATAGCATCAACTTTAAGCAACTTAAAAAAATTCAAATTTTATATGTACCTTTTTCAAGTAGTTTGCCTTTGTAGACACAAAGGTTTTCCCCACCACAATGCTGTTGATAAACTTTTATTTCATCCCGAAAGTCTGGGTGATCATGAGACAGGTGCACAGTTTTCCCCAAATAGATCATTGTAATAGCTGCATTACTATGTGGTGGTGTTTTATGAATCTTTCTTGAATCCTAGAATCAACAAAAGAAGGGGGCTTATTAATTAATTACCTTCTAATCAGAGAGAAATGATACTGTAATAGGAGGAGTAGAAAAGGCTCTTCCCTAGCAATGAAACCTTGATAAAATGTCAGTCTTCCTAGTGCACAAAAAGTCAAGCCAGTTACCAAATAAATCTCTCTAACAATTATATGCATTTTGGCTTTGTATTTTTAATATAAATGCCAGGAATCTGGACAAAGTTTGTCACTTTTTATTTTACCTGTGTGTGATATTTTACATAGTATCAGTGACACTAAGAGGAAACCACTCTTGGTTCTTTCAGCTGGTTCTCAGATAAAGATTCAAATCAAATTAATTAAATATTGGTGACATAATTTTGTTCTAATTTGATTGATTTTGTGATTTAGCAACTGTTTTTTGCAATTGAGTGCTTTATCTTTACACTTGAGCACTGACAATGTATCCTTCCCTGATCTTCTTCTATGTGAGCGGGGGATGGCACATGTTTGATTCCTTCTAGGGTCACTCTGAGGATTAGAGATGTGTGTTACATGCCTAGGACTATCCATCTTTACAGGAAGCATTCATTCAATGAAGAACCAACATTATTAATATTATTTCTCATATCAAACAGTAAACTCAACAACAAGAGCAACAACAAAAACCCTGTTCTATGGTGTTCACACATTCATTTATAAAATAAACAATGAATTGAGGGGCTCCTGGGTGGTTCAGTTGGTTAAGCGACTGCCTTCAGCTCAGGTCATGATCCTGGAGTCCTGGGATCGAGTCCCGCATCGGGCTCCCTGCTCAGCGAGGAGCCTGCTTCTCCCTCTGACCCTCCCCACTCTCATGTACTCTCTCTCATTCTCGCTCTCTCAAATAAATAAATAAATCTTTAAAAAAATAAAAATAAAATAAAATAAAATGAAATAAACAATGAATTGATATGCCAGAGATGAAAAGAAATGTCCTCTGCCTGGCCTGCTCATTTATATTCTCAAGTATTTTCACAAGAGCGAATGAGCAAAGTGTTTATCTAACCTCTAAAAGGAAGAGGAGGAAAGAAGCAGGAAAAGGAAGACGAGGAGGCAGAGAAATAGTCACGGCTGGTTGAGAGACTTCCAAGAGAGCCTAGTAAGAATACTGTCGGCTCAAGAATTATACAGAGGCCAGGCAATACTTCTAATCTACTTCACTTTTCTAAAAATCAATTTTCAAACTAAATGAAAAATGTGAAGAGACCAACTTTCAGTGAATTCAAAGCAATTATCTGCATTTGATTTCATTGAATTATGGGTGCCTTGGAAACATGCATTTTTATTTTTTTAAATAACAAAGCTGCAACAAAAATTTCCGAAGGAACTACTAAAATATTTCCATCTCCAAACCCGTCCCCTTCCACTTCAGAGGATTTTTTTTTTTTTTCTCATTCAATTCCATTTCTCTGAAGCAAGAACCAGAGGAAGTAAATCTGATTAAATGAAATTCTGCAAAGGACAGTCTGGAAAGTGTAAACGGGAAAGGAAGTCCAAGATTTAAAATTTAAGTAAATTGTCTTGCCTGTGGCAAACAGAGCTCCCAAACAGGGAGGTAATCAACAACAATAGTTCAGGGACGTCAGTAGCCATGAAGGTAAGTCAGCAACCTGGATAATTCTTTGCAGATTAGAAACATCTCCCTGAGTCACAGTTGAAAGCAAAGGGATGATGGCAGGCCTGGCACCAAGTTGGAAAATCATGCCATGTTTGCTCTTGCCTGGGCCGCTGTGCAGCTTGACATGCATTTGTGCAGTCCAGCACATAATCACCAGCCTACGGCAAATCCGGCTCCCAGCTCCCACTAGCACATTTAGTGATAGGATGGATTAAATAAGAGCGCCTCCTTTTTTGTTAAGCAATACTTTCCAAAGTGGCATGGATTCAGAGGTAGCCCTGTGAGCTTCTGGGAGATAAGCTCTATATAAATGCAAGGTAACAGTGAGATTAGGGTGGAGGAAAAGCCTGCCTCATATGTACAAAATGAGGAAGGAGAAGTTGAAATGTTTAAAAGTAAAATAAAGGAAATGACAGCTCTTCACCTTTTCATTTACTCTTAATCATTTTTTTTTTTCCCCCGCTAAAGTGTGTTCCTGACAGCAACATCTCTTTTCTCTTGGGTCTAGTTACTTCGTTCTTTTTAAAAATATTCCCCAATTATTGCCACCATGTAACCTTTTCTGGATTCTAACAGGAGGCCCGAGTGACAGCTCATGATTAAATACATGCACTAGGAAATGAACAATTGTTTCTTTCAGTTGACTAAATTGCCTCTATACTTACCATCTTCCAAGGTTATAAGGACCCAGAATGATGAAACTTTAGCAAGATTTCACAGCCCTTTCTGCCGTCCTCCAGCAAGTATCAAAACCTTCCATGAGAATTCAGTTCCATTTCAGGAACTGGAGCAGGGCCTCATGCCCACGCATGACTAAGGCTTATCTTTCTTACTTTCTGCACCACTTGCTTATGACTTTCCTTCTCATTTCTTTTCAGTTATCTCAGGCAAGTACAATCTGAGCTGACAAATAAACAGTAAGCTGGTTGAGTGGTTAACTGGTCAGTTATTACATATTTGTAATATTTAGCATTCAATTAATATACTAAATTTTCACTGAGATCTTTTATCTGTGCTCAGGCCTGAGTTGGGGGGGGTGGATTTAAGAGACTATAAGGGTGTCAGAGGGCCTGCTCTTGCTGATAGCGTTGGGCAGCAATTCCTTTTCATCCACTTAGCTAAGCCCTGATGAACTCCGGGCATCATGGAGTCTTACCTAGACCCCTGCAATAAATCTCTAGTTAGTAGGGCGGCCACAGAATTTATCATCCAAACTGGGAGACATAGTGAAAGAGATATTATTAATAATTATGCTAGAAGAAAAACCCCACAAATTTGAACTGTTCCAGGAAAGCTGGGATGCATAGGCACTCTACTAGCTGATCTCCCCACTTCTAGCCTGGTATCTCCCCAAATCTCCTTCCTCCTGCATATGAGAGTGAACTATTATCACTAAATAGATCATGTGACTCTCCTGCTGAAAGTCTTCCAACAATCCCCAATATCCATGGGATAAGGCTCAACCTTCCTCAAATAACAAAAAAAAAATGTCTTATATTTTCAACTCCTCCTATCTCTCAACTACTTGCAATTTCTTTTGATACGTTTAAAGGTCCAGCAGCTGCATAATTGGAGTGGCCCAAACCCTACCCACGTGTTTTTAATCTCCAGACCCATATAACTCTATAAGTCACATGGCCTTGAAACTCCTCCCTTGTATTCCTCTCACTCTCAGTAGATAAAGATGGTATCTTACTGATCTTTATGCCCCCGGTGTCTTGTCAGTGCTGACACCTAGCCAGGGCCTAATAAACATTGATCTGACTGGACACAGACATGGAACAATTAGGGATTCCACATTCTGTCCTTTGCTGAGACAAAAGCGGCAGTAAGTGGACCCCGCCCTACATCAGAAGCTTTCTGCATTTATAGGAACTTGATAGGTACCACAACATGAAAACTGATTCATAGTGTCCTGTTGAACAACACCTTTGACAAAGATTGATTAAAAGCCTGTATAGCATAATAAAAATAAAATTAAACTTAAAAAAAAAAAGAAACAAGGCAGAGGATCATAGGGCAAGAGAGGGAAAAATGAAACAAAATGAAACCAGAGAGGGAGACAAACCATAAGCGACTCTGGATCATAGGAAACAAACTAAGGGTTGCTGGGGGGGGGGGGGGGGGGGGGGGGGGGGCGGGGGTAACCAGGTGATGGACATTGGGGAGGGTATGTGTTGTAATGAGCTCTGATGGTATTATATAAGACTGATGAGTCACAGACCTGTACCCCGAAATAAATAATATATGTTAATTAATTGAATTTAAATTTTTAAAAAGGTAAAAAAAAACACATAAATCATGGGAATAAAGGGCACAGCATAGGGAATATAGTCAGATATTGTAATAGCATGGTATGGTGACAGACGGCAGCTAGACTCGTGGTGAGCACAGCATATTGTATAGAGAAGTTGGGTCACTATGTTGTACACCTGAAACTAATGTAATATTGTGTGTCAATTATACTCAAATAAAAAATTAATTATTTGGGAAAAAAAAAAGCCTGTATATGGAGCATCAGGCAATTGCCATATTGGCTCTGATTCAGGCCTCAGGGGGTAGAAAGTTCCGAAATGAGCCAGAGGAAGAGCGTGCCCGTGTTCCCTTCCTCAGGCTTCAGGAAGCCCCAGGTTGTAATAGAAACTTCTCACTATACTGAACTGTTCCTCTCTTTCTCTTCTTTATCATGCTGGTTTTTCCTTGTTCTCTCCTACTCCCTCCTTTGCTTTTCCTATGCTTCCTCTTCTCACTCTCCTCTCACCCATTTTTCCTACCACTGTGTAACCCGTGTCTCATGCTTACTCCTGGTCTGTCCCCCAACGCCCCCATCCTCCTAGAGGTATCGGAGCTCCAGGTTTTGAGGATGCTGAGTTGACACAGGAGCCTTCCCTTCCTCATCTCCCTCAGTAGAATAAATTCAGTAAGTCTGCTCAGAGGTAGAAATTATCCAGCTGCATTTTGCTTGTGTTAAGAGGGACTGAAAAGCTTACGAGGTCTGCCCTTAAACTCCAACTGCTGCAGACCCCCAGAAGCATCTTTGGTTCTTTCTCTCATCTATTGTTTAATTCTGCAACACCAGCTGCTAAGATATTTTGACTGTTGAATTGACATTTAAACCATTTTTCAAGTCCTTTCTAGTAATGTAGTTACCAAACTACAATGTTAATTTTAAGCAAAAACATTGTTGAATGGAAAGGGCCTGAAATAAATCAAGCCTATATGAGATATGTTGAATTACCCTATATTAAAATCATGCTGATGCTTTCCTTTTTCATTCTCAAATCTGAGTCTACTGGTGAGGAAAACCAAGAGTAAAAAATACCAAGATAATACATTGACTAAGATGGAAATTTTTAAAAAGTATTTTTAAAATAAAGTCAAACAAAAGAAATATGCAATCTCTCTGGCAAAACTAACATTTGTTAGGCTCTATTTGTTGTTGAAGAAAAGGGGTCTATGTCTGAAAGGCATAATTTATTTCCATAATATTTACATAAATTAAATAGTATAATTAAGAGTTTAATTTTTTGCATGGATAACAAAGTAATACCTGTTTATGAACACAGTACTAATAAACACTTGATTAAATGTAAGTAAAATCAAATGCCTGCCCTCAACAAGCTTCATAATCTAGGAGTAGAAGTAACAAATAATAAAAGTAGATGAGTATTGATACTAAGCAGAACAGAGTAAGGGGCATAAGAAAAGTAAGAAGATCCTTTTGAAGAGAGGAAGAGAAGGGACCCTATTATGATGTACAGAAATCACTACAGAACATAAAGCCTCTGACAGAGGCTGGGAAAGGCGGGTTTGATAGCATCCTTCTATCTCAGGTGCTCACAAGCAATTCACAGAGAAAGAGCATCTCTGCATTGAGGAAACACCTGACTGACTGTGATTAATATCTGCAAAGATTTGAGAGAAACAGGCTCGTAGATAACTTCCATATAATTTGGGTTTGAGGATTATGAATGCAGGCTCTAAGTGTTGGTCTACTGAGTGTGTATACTTGGCCTGTCACTAACTAGTTCTGTGACCTTGGCCAGCTTATTTAACCTTACTTGCCTCAGTTTCCTCATCTTTAATATGGAGACATTATTTTATCTTTTTCTTGAGTTTATTGTGTGTATTAATGAGAGAATGTATGTAAAACACTGAGCAAAACTCCCAGCACGTGCTGAAGGTCCACTAAATAGAAGGTAGAAGCATTGTTGTTAACAGTGAATATAAGCATTTTATTATATTAAAAGCCAACAAAAGCAATTGAATAAGAATAAGTATACAGATGGTTTAAAAGTGAGTGAATATCCTGCCAAAAGTAATAATAGAAAAAAGCACAGATCAGAGGTGGGGAAGTGGTGAACCAACCAGCTGAGGGTCCAGGGAGTAGCTGGGTTTGGCTTGGATGGGAGCAGAAAGCTGGAAAGGACTCAGTATCTGAAAGTCCTTGGATGCCAGCGTCTAAGCACGTCTTTGTATTCTGACGTTTTGACATCTGGGGCCTTACTGACCCTGGGGAGACTACCCCTCCCAAGACTAACCAATTCCTAGAGATGGTAAATGACTTGCCCGGGAGAGTGCTTTTCATGGACAAACTAACCAATGGAGAGCTCACATCCACCCTCCTGCTACCTCTGCTATCTGGCTCTTAAACTCTGGGCCAGTGTTCCCCTGCCCTAAGCACCCCTGGAACAAGCAGCAGACAACTCAAGGGACAGCCTCCACACCCCAAAACCTGCCAAAATTATTCATACTATTCAATCCTAAACCTTCTTACCCTGTCTTTCCTGTTGCTTCTCTCAGAAACCACAACAAAAGCTCTTGCCCATGTTTCCCTCCCACTTCCCCAGTCTCCTGGCCAATCCTGGTGCTGCCTTGTGTGGCCCCATGTGACACATGTGATGGATAATTTAATCTGTCAACTTAGCTGGGCCACAATGCCCAGATGTGGTCAAACATTATTCTGGATAGAACCCTAATATACATGGCATGTCCCTCCTTTTGGGAATTGTAAGTGACAAACTGTCTTCAATGGTAATCATCTCTTGATCTATAGGTCTCGACACACCTGAATAATAATAACCTACATTTTAAAAGAACCAGGCAGAAGAATATACCTGCTTTCATTAGGAAAGAAGCTGGTGAAGGTCTTAAGCAGGGGAGGAGCATGTTGGGAGCTATTTTCTCAAGCTTCATTTAATTTCATTACATAGAATCTGTCAATACTGAGATGGACTTTGCTTGCTCTTGTTTCCCCTTCCTGCCTTTGACCCTCTGCACCCTGATTCTATCTGCTAACTTCCTACTCGTCTTTCAAAGCCCTTTTCAAATGCCACCTTCTCTCCGAAGCACTCTTCAATCTCCTCAAAGCTAGCATTTCCTTCCTCTGAGTTCTCATCGTGCTTTATTTATACCACTATGATTGTACTCACCACAATGTGTCATGGTTAATTGCAGATATTTCTGACTCCCCGGCTAAACTGCAATCCTCCTGAGAATAAGGATTTGGCTTTACTCATCTTGGTAACCTCAGCACCTAGCCCAGTGCTTGTCATAATCAATAAAAGCTAAATCAAGCTATCTGTTGATTTAAAGGCAGAACGTAAGTCCATAGATGACTGCAACAGCCCTGTGAAGAGTTAAGTAGCAAGCCTCTGACCCGGGGCTATAGCACTGAGAACGGAAAAGGGTTATCAGACACATGAGCCCTTGTCCAGGTGCTAGAGCTCTGCAGTCTGAGATAGCAACCACTTACCCCATTTGGCTGTGGGGCATTTGAAAGGGGCTCATCGGAATGAGAAGTGCCATAAATATAAAATGTTTACTGAATTTCAAAGACGTAATATGAAAAAAATTGTATGATACTCATTAAAACTCATACTGATTACATGTTGAAATGACATTATGTTGAATATACTTGATTAAACAAAGTATGTTAATAAAATTACTTTCACATGTTTCTTTTTACATTTTTTAGTGTAGTTCTTAGAAAATTAAAGTTGCATATGTGGCTTGCATTACATTTCTATTGGACATCTCTGGAAGACTTAGCAATTAACTGATGTGTGATGCAGACAGAAGGAAGCCTAGGTTTTGAGCCTAGATTTTGAGATTTTATTGGGGAAAAGGTCGTGCTTTATGAGATACAAGGCAACTGAATGGAGAAGCTGGCTTAACCATGTCAAATTTGAGGGGCAGTAGAACCTACCAATCAGGCACCAGTAATTGCACAGGGCTCATGGGAGGTCTAAGAGGGGGGGAGGGGGCCTTGACCAGATAGAGAGAAAGCCCAGACTAGTTCATGCCTGGAGAAGCTCCATTACACAAAACACGTAAAAAATAAAAACCAACTTTGTTTTGTTTTTTTAAATTAATAACCATAATGATTAAGTAGGCTCTTATTTGAAAGCCTGTATTTTCACATTTATAAACACTATTACGGGGCCATTTCCATTTTAATAGGCTGCTGTATAGAGTAGGTGACCAGCAATACAGTATGAGGACATGAAAATCTGGAGATGCGGAGGTAACCCTCAGAGCAAAATCTAACTAGTCTCGTGGATTCTGTAAAAGCAGTATAAAAGCTCTGCTGGTCTTACAGCGAAAGGAAACAAAGCAACAGGGCATAGTAGCAACTTGCTGGGCTGTAAGATCCACCACACCTTGTCATTTGGCTCCATGGATCATCTCCTAGAGACACAGAACACAGAAGGCAGGGACTGTGTTCTGCACATTCCTAGAGGAACAGGTGGTGGGTCACCAGCAAGCCATATCTCTTTGCCTTTTCCCTCCTCTTTTTATTTTCCTTCTAAGAGTATTTGGAGGATGTTTTGAGGATGGCAGTCATAAAATGAATGAATTTAATGTGTAAGTTACATGCTACATAAATACATTTAAAGGCTAAAGCTTAAACTCAAAGATATTAAAAGGCTGAATGTAAAAGGAATATATATTCTTCGCTAATATAAAGAAAATTAGCACTGTGAGACAAAGGAGATTTTAAGGCCAAAAGTAATGTGATTAAGAGGATCATTTTTTAAATCATAAAGAATCACCTCACCAGTAAGATAGAGTAATCCTAAAGCTGAGAGCATACAACCAGGTAGTCTCAACATTTACAAAGTAGAATTTGACATAATTACAAGGAGAAATGGACAGATCTATGATTACAGAGAATGAATTATCTCTAGAACTCAGGAACTGAGAAAGCAGATAAACAAGAATGCTAAGCATATGAAAACAGGAATGACATAATTAACACTTCTTATCTATTGGGCATTTGTAGAACTCTACTCCCAACAGTAAGAGACTCATTTTCTTTACAAAAACTGAACATATATTAGCCCACAAAGAAGTCTCCACAAATACCAAAGAGTCAAAATCCTACAGAGCAAGATGCTTTTGAAAAGTAACATTTAGTGAACACAAAGGAAGTTCTTAGAATTTAAAAAAGGCACCAGAAGAAAAAACTCAGAATGTGTGGAAGATAAAACTGAAGAAATCTCCAGCAAGTAGAACAAAAAGACAAAGAAATAGAAAATAGGAGAGAAAAAGATAAGGATATTAGAGCATTAGTGTAGTAGTTCTATCATTCCCCAAATAGAGAGAATAGAAGTTTGGAAATGGAAACAAAACAAAAGACCAACTCAGGCTAAAACCTCGTGACTCAGAAAGACAGACATGCTAAGGTCTCTCGAAGCCAGGATGCCGGCTGACACCAACCCGTGTTGCTCACCTCGGTGCAGAATGTTCAGGGGAAGCTGGCTCCCGTGCCTATCTGTGTTTCACTTGTCATGACCACAGACTGGAGAAGTCACTTCTCTCCTCTGTGCCCAGCTACAGAAGCCCATTCCCCTGACCATATTCCTGCTGGGCATCTGATGGCCACACACTGGTCCACACTAGGACCTGAATAGATGCCCTGACCCTGGTAAGCCCCATTTTCCTAGGAAACACTCATGACTTTCCCTCTCCGACTTCTCCAGAAAAGGCTCTTAAAACTGTCAAGGAACCAGACTCAGACTCGGAGCTTCCATTTCAGCTTATTATTCCTGTAAATATTGTTCTTTCATTACAATGCTAGATTTGAGCTTATGTCTGAAGTTTTGTGTATATAAATGAAAGAGCTTCAAAGAAAAACAGGACTCAGTTAACATAGAAGTCAGTAGGATGGTTGCTCTGGGAAGAAGTAAGAGATGTGATGGGGCAGGAAATGGGGGCTCAGGCTATGCAGCCGGTCTCTACTTCGTTAGGAAATAATGATGTGTACATGGCTGTTTGCTTGATTACTGTTACTTAACTTGCACATATAGATTTTTTTTTAAGATTTTATTTATTTATTTGAGAGAGAAAGAGCACGAGCAGGGGGAGCAGCAGAGGGAGAAGGAGAAGCAGGCTCCCTGTGAGCAGGGAGCCCGATGCAGGGCTCGATCCCAGGACCCTGAGATCATGACCTGAACCAAAGGCAGACGCTTACCCGACTGAGCCACCCAGGGGCCCCGCACATATAGATTTAATATGTTCTTATGGTTTAGGAGATATTTAAATCTTTTTTTTAAAAAAAGTATGACTAGGTACAGTTTATCCCAGTAATACACTTTAACATCCGAAAATCTAATGCTGCCAGCATGTGAATATGATGAGGAACTCACTGTTTCCACTACGCAGAGGCCACATCCTTCAAGAGCACGTGTTTGCTGGCTTAGTGGAGGGAGACCAACACCAGCATGCATAGTTCAGAAGTAAGTTAGTAGATGGGGTAGATTTTATTATTGCTCCAAATATTCACCGCCCCACTCTGTGAGACGATGATACTTCCTACTGCATTGCCGTCACGCTTTGGCAATGGAATTCAAGTATACGTGACATGTTTCACACTGAGTGGAATCTTAGAAACATTCCGTGGTTCTGTTGTCCATGAGGGCAGCATGCCCCAGACAGGGTCTGTCCCTCCAGTCTGGGTCCCTGAATTGCAGCAGACCAACACAAGATGATAATGGGACCAAGCAATAAGCCTTGCTCTTCCCTTGTGTGGCCATCGCTGAAGCGCCAGTGGCCAAAATGAAGCTCAATCCCTTTGTGACTTCTGACCAGAGCAAGAACCATAAACGGCATTTCAGTGCACCTTCCCACATCGTAGGAAGATCACGTCTTCCCCTCTTTCCAGAGTGCTGAGATAGAAGTACAGCATTGGATTCATGCCTGTCTGAAAAGGGGATGAAGTACAGGTTGTGTGAGGACCAAACTGGCACAGTTGTCCAGGTTGACAGGGAGAACAGGCCATCTACGCTGAAGGAGTGCCATGAGAGAAGGCGGCCGGCACGACCGTCCACGTGGGCATTCAGCCTCACCAGGTGGTCATCACTGGACTGAAACTGGACAAAGACCACAAAAAGATCCTTGAACGGAAAGCCAAATCTTGCGGAGCAGGAAAGGAAAGAGGACAAATAGAAGAACGAGACGATTGAGGAGATGCAGGAGTAAAGTAATCTTATATACAATTTTAAATGAAAACTGTTAAAAAGAAAGAAACCTTTGTCATTGTAAGCTGAGTTGCCCGGGTGGTTTGTTAGATGAAGCTACAGTCCACTACACCTCAGAGAACTTCGCAGTAAGAGAAGAGTAGACGACTCCAAGGCTACAGCCTGTGAAGAGAGGATCCCTTCACTCTGTGCAAAGCCTGGGGATGCTGACAGACAGCGATGAATT
Organism: Phoca vitulina; assembly: GCF_004348235.1. NCBI lineage: Eukaryota > Metazoa > Chordata > Mammalia > Carnivora > Phocidae > Phoca > Phoca vitulina. The sequence goes on along the minus strand of NW_022589705.1, from coordinate 40,444,948 downwards.
TTACAGGGAGGAGGAAAATCCAAATCAGAGAGAATGATGGGCAGTGGAAAAAGATATAATCGAGGACACAGGGTGGAAGTGGGCCTCGGACACCAGGGATACAATGTTTTGTCCAAAACTGTAACAACGGAAGAAAACTGGGGAACATGGAATTGAAAGGAGACAATTTGAGCAAGCGCATGCAAGACAGGTCCAGTGTTTTGAGGCCCTTGATGAGGATAGCTGCTGGGTCGGAGTGAGGTGGGTTTACAAGAGCCAGCATGCAGTCCGCCTGCCGGCCAGCACTGATTCTCAACCAGTGAAACGCAGACCTCCAATCCACTAATAACCACAGAAGTTATACCTAATTACTATTAGTTGTATATTTACACAGTAAAAGCTAAGAGATCTGCCTTCATACCAGCCTGTATCTATATAAAGTCTAACTGGCCGTAGGACTATTTGCTTCGGCATTTTGAGAAAATGAGTACAACCAGCTACAATATTTTCAAAGAACATTGAAAGAAAATATTTTCTAAATATTATACAGTAATTTTCCAAAAACCATTAAAAGGAAGCTTTGATAAGATATTTTATATGGCATATTATGCTTGGGGGTATACTTACGTTCCTGAATTTTCACAAATTAAATGTTAAAATACTTCTGACAACATGTGATTTAATGGGCAAACTGAAGGAAATAAATAATTTAGAAATGGGCACAGTACAAACTAAATTTGACCACAAGATTTAGTGGACTTTTTTAATTAATTGTGCTAAATTAGTTACTGAATGGAGCTACTCAAGTATTTGATTTCAGATTCATCCAAGCTTACAATTACATTTATGAAATTATTATATTTATTTTTACAAGGCATTTTGCATTTGATTTCACTAGATTCATTTGTATCTCACATCTAGAAATTTAATAGCGCAATGTAATCTATGCTAAATTAATAAAAGAAAACTTGATTCCATATTCACCCTGGTAAAGAGAGGATCTAAGCCATCTGGAGCAGTGGTTGGACGAAATCTTCTCCTTCTCCATGACTCCAGTCTATTTTCCCTTATGATTCTTCCACTGGGGGGAGGAGGTGCAGGAGGAATAGGCATCATGTAATTGTTAATGTTTGGAAGTTGATAGCGATTCACTCCCTGTGAATTGTCCATGGAGTTCTTGAACCTCATCACTGCCTTCTTGCCCTGTAATCACATTTCACGACATAACAGCCAGTAAAACAGAAGTAGTCACCAATGTAACCCAAAATTAAAGACAAGACCGCATGATTTACATTGCACATAAATACAACTGACATTAATAGGCGAACTCAAACACTTCATTTTTTTAATTGAAAAATGGCATTTTGTAGTATCCACAGCAAGTTAAATTTTCGTGACTTTCTAACCTTATTGAAGTATACTTTTATGACAAATACACACTGATGGCATTTTTATAGTACTTTGGGATTTTTCCTCAATAACCCATTAAATCTATGGGGACCCAGTACAATTAAACAATTTAAAATCAAGGAGTTGGAAGTATTGTACTTTGAGGCAGAGTTGGATAGCCCACTTAACAATGGAGTATTAGTACTTTTTCCACATTGATTTCATCCATGCAGGGGTTATAATATTCCTTGATAATATAATATCACGGAACCAAATGCAGATTCTGACCCAAAGACTCTATTCAGCTTATTTTTTCCTACAAATTCAACTTGTAGGAATAAATCCTACCAAGATAACTGCACAATATGTTGATGTAAATGTGTAAAAGGATACACACACACACACACACACACACACACCAAATTCAGTTGAACCATCAAGTCCATCAATAGGAGAATATTTAACTAAATTTTTTTTGTCTTTGTAATAGATTCTCATCAGGCTTCAAAGAGAATAGTATGAATCTATTCATCCTGACATAAAAAGGTTCATGAGATGTGATCACAATTTCTTTTAAATAAATTTGTATGTGGATTTTGATAAAATCAGGGATGACTAGAAGACTTTAAACTAAGGGTTGCCTTTGGGGATTTGGATTATTGGGAGATATCATTTTCCATCTTACATATCTTTGTATTATTTGAAAAACTGTATCTCTGTATTAATCAAAAATAGAAAAGCACCAAAGGTGTAATCAATAATCATATCACATTTTTCAAATATATTTGAGTCTTTGAATTTTCATAAATTGGTCATTTTGTGCATTTAGGTAGTTTTCCAAACTTTAAGGCATCTTTAATCACTTTATCCATTTACCCACTTTTACCAATTTATTTGGTATGGTTTTTTCAGCCAGTTTATTCTTTGAGATGCTTAAATATAGTGAAAAGTTATTGTTAAGAAAGGAGAGTCTTTCTCCAAACATTTCTCACTGCTAAGTAAGTAAAAGCAGGATAAATAAAGGCACGTATAGGCCATATTTTGATTGCAAACATTTATGTGAACAGAAAGGGATTTAAATAGATATGCACCAATGAATTTAGAATTGTTAAAATAGGTGATATTGCAGGTGCTATTTATGTTCTCATTTTTCTTTTCTCACATTTTCCAATTTTTCTGTGATGGTGTGCACTGATATTGTAATAACAAATATAAACTAAGTGAAAATAATAAGAACAATAAAATCAATGAATCCAGAACTTTGGGACTTGGAGATTTTTTAAATTATTATTTCTAAGTAGTTATCGGTCAATTGTATGCCTTACTTGGAAATGGTTTAATAAATTTTTAAAAAATTAACATGCCATTCCTTACCTTGCTTTTTTTAGTCCACAGTGTCTTAGACATCTTTCCATGCTGGTAAAAATAAGTTTACCTTTTTTTTTTTTTAAACATACTTTCATAAACTATGTTTTTAAACAACATCCTATTAAATTGTTAGGTGTCTTAAATTGTTCACTATTACGAATATTATAATATTGAGTACTCTTGAATCTCTTTCTTTTCACATATGTGTATATTCCTAAAATAAATTCCTATATATAAAAATGCTTGAGCATGTTCATTTAAAATATTGAGAGATATTCCCACATTGCCTTCACAAACAGATATGGTAATTTCTATACTTATCAATAGTGTATGAGAAACTCTCATTGTAAGGATAATCATTTTTAATTAAGTCACAATTTTTACTCAGTCGCATCTTAACCACCCTGTTTTTGACCAAATTGCTTTTGCCTAAACTGAAGACTTTCACTCCTGATACTTAGAAACTTGCTTATGTCTGTTGTCCCTTCCAACAATTCCCACATGCATAACTTTTACTTTTTAAGAAAGCAGTAGGAATTTAGTGGGTACTCACTACATACTCAGCAATCATGAAGGCTACTATTCTTTAGAAATTTTTTGTCTGATTTTATATTAAATCATCTTCGTCATCAATGCCATGGAAAAATTACATGCCTTCTGGCAGTACAGTTTGCCTATGTACATTACAGTATAAGCTCCAATAAATTAGAGACTTTTGTCTGCCTTGATAATTGATGTATCACTAATGCCTAAAGCAGAACCTAGTCCATAGTAAGTGCCCAATAAATATTTACTGAATGAAAAGTGTAAGTTTAGCTAGTTTAAATCAACATGGAATTGATCTAAGTCTTGTCAGCCTAAGTAAGCTACTATTAAGTGCTTATCCCTCAATCACTCATACCCCAAAACTTGAGAATAGGAAAATAAAAGGCCCTATGCAGATTTAACTAATAAATCCACCCAATGGCTCAGAGCAGAATGGGAAAATCAGCTAAAGGGGGAAAAAAAAAATCCCTCCCTAGCCAGCAGAACTTGAATATTACTTGATTAGTAGTATTTACATATCTAATAGGAAAAAGTATCTATCAAAGTATAGGAGCTTGGATAAAATAATAAAATCACCTTGGCAAATGTGGAACGTACCCATCCAAGCACTATCTAGGGGAGAGAAAATCCCACCCATTGGACTTTAAATATTTCCAATCCTAATGGCAAAGTTACCCCTGGAAGATACAGGGATTTAGCCAAAGACCTTTGAGTTTTCTGGTACCTTTGGCAAGCCCATTTCTAAGATGAGATAGGTACATCAAGCCATTTTAACCTGATTCCATTCCCCTATATACCCCCATTCTGATTCTATGCTCACTAGGCAACCTTCTCATTGTGATCTGGCTTCTCATGGAGGTCTGTCTATAGGGGGATAATGGACTGCTTCTACAGCTTTGATTATTTGATATCTGGTGAATTAATGGCCCCTGATTATGATTTGGCTGCTGATTTTGGTTTACTATAAGGAGACAAATGAGCTTGTTCTGTGTTATTCTCGTTAACTTGAGACAATCTCTCAGGACCTGTCTGTTCCTGGACACTAGCTAAAACAGGAAATCTCTAGGCTTTCAATGTGGACACCAGATCCTAAAGTGTCAGCCTAATTGACTTATGACCCCACAAGCTTCTGCCTAGACTTAAGTACTATTCCCTAGACAAAGCTCTACCACTCTTGGTTTAATTTTTCCTGTTTCTAGGAAAGTACTATTAAATTAACTAAAATAAGGTTTGTGGAAAGTGCTTCATAAGCTGAAAAGCATATTAAATGGATACAATATTAGTTATTATTTTTAGAGTTATATTATACTTTTATTATGAAACACAATCATTTGTTTATCTGGATTAATTTCTTAGTATCAAGGTTATCTGTCAGTTCTAGATAGAAATATCTTAATTTCAAAAAAAAGAAAAAATATCTTAATTTCATGTCTTATTTTTCTAATAAGAAATGGAACGAAATTCATCCATTTGAACACAGTGACAATTGTTCTCATGACACAGGTTCTTTCTTAAGCTGGCAAATGTTTCTTCTTCATATTAGAAATACAAACGATACCCTCCCTAATTACTGAATGTCTTAATTATTCATCCCTGTTTGAGTAACTTGTAATTTTATGTTTACCATGTTTCCCTCCAGTACTCTGTTAAAATAAAATTACCAGAGACATAACCTTGAAAAGGAAGCAAAGTCAAGCTCCTATGTGGATTAATTCACCATTTTTTTAAAGAGGGACATTCTTTTTCTTCTATATCCAACCTTCTCCAGAGTCAAACTTGAAGCAATTTCATACACTGATGGTAAAGTAAGTCAGCATGCAAATGCAAGTCTATTCTTGGAAAGTTTCACTTTCTAGGTTTCATGCATTTAAAATTTAGAATCAGTCAACACTGGGTCTATTCTGGTAGAAGTCATATCTGGCTACAAGAAGTTTCTCTTTCTTTTTCATACAATTGTTCAGATTAATGAAAGATAACCTTATATTATTACAAATCTATCCCTTACTCATTTTGCTTAATAGAACAGAAATTATAGGCCTTCCAGTTAAAGATATAATTAAACAGAAGTACATAGTAAATGCTTAATAAGTGCACAATATAAATTTCACTGAGTAGATTAATTGAATTTTCCATCTTAAAACCTGTGATAATCTAATACTCTAATGAAGAATAAAAAGAGATTTCTTGAAGAAGTAACATTTACCCCAATGGGAAATGGAGCTTCATTTTCCAGCAATGAGGTTTTCGATCTGGACCCCGAAGTTATCTTTGGAACAGTTCCTACTGCAGGATTACTGGGAAGAGGCTTTAATCGAATTGGAGGCTGCATATTTCCTGGGGCAGTGTATGGCCGAGGGGCTGTCTAGACAATTAAGGAAAAAAATTCCATTTAAATTAGTATCTTGACATGTTTCCAGAACCAATTAATAACCCAACAAATTGCTTAGAGTAATTAATGGTGCCTTTTTACTGAACAGATTAAACTTTAATTATGTCCTTCCATTATACATAGCCTTATGACCCAAAGTATTTGTTAAAACATATGGCGTGGAAGTCCTCTACATAACTAAATGCCACAATTATAGAGTATTCTAGACAAAGGAGATGTTCTCTGTTAGGGTCCTGTATTTTATTCATTTTGTAAACTTGCTGACAATGCCTAATTTATTCAGTGCATAAAATGGCTTTGCGCAATCAAATGTTACCTTGAATAATGTTCCTATTTTAGAGATCTAAAGGAATATGATTGGAATGGACTCGTTTCCGTTTAAATGTTTTCAACATAAACTACTGTAAGTCCTTTACATCTCCAGAATGGTGCTGAAGTAAAAGCAGACGATACGATTCAAAAAGAGGAAAGGCGATGCTTAACTATAATATATTACCATTCATTCAACTTCTCCCTTGAAATACCAGGAAAGAAAAATGAAAAACAGTAACTGGCAATTAGAAAACCCTGTGTGAAAATGAAGATGTTTTCCAGGCTGGATATTTTCCATTTGCTCCTCTTCTCTGCCTTCTCTGCCCTGCTCTGCCATCTGGGAGTCATTTCTTTATGGACTACACCTACTATCTCCGGATTCCAGTTGGACTTGGCCAATGAAAGGCACTGGCAGGAGATCAGAAGACAAGAGGCAAGGGTCTTAATTCTCCTGAACCCTTCCCACCAAGGTTGTGATGGGCCAGGTGGGTCCCTCTACCCGAGTCCACAGCCCCTGTCAGGCAGTCCTCTCCTAGCTTGTAAGGACTGCCTGCTGGTGCTAGTACCCAGTCCTTCCCTCTCTCTCTCTGGCCTAGGTGCTGTGCTTCCCAGGTGCTGACCCCAGCATGCTTAATCCCCAGTTGGTTTTCCTTAACCCCGCCGGCTTCTTTGTAAATAGTTTCTTTATTAAACTCTTCCTAATTACCCTATTTGTATGAGCCATCTGTTTCCTGCTGAGACCCTGACTGGTGCATTTTCTAATCAAGAATGTACTGCAGAGAATACCAAAAGTACCAGTACGGAGCATTAGAAATGCTGTTTGTGGCACTGACAGAACACTGTAAGTTTAGTATAAAGATCAGCAATGATTCAAAAAAAAACAAAACAAAACAAAACAAAAACCAAGGCTTTTGGCCCTGTTGTTCTATTACAAGAAAAAGTTGGAAACCTGTTAAGAATAATACATATATATTTGGGTAAGAGGGTTAGAAGTCTGGCATGTAAATGACTCATGAATAAGGCTTAATGCACTGACTCAAGCACAGTGAACAACAAATATTCAACTCTGGAAAAGTGTTGTGTAAATCCATAAAAAAACGATGATAGGGCAGCTCCTACCACCAAAAACTGGTCTGAGTGCCATCTTGACAAGCATGTCATATGTTGCCAAATGTCTGATTTTGTTAAGTCAACATTCATTGGATTCCAACTATAGGCAGTATGAGAAAATTGAAAAGTAATTTTTAACACCTAATGGCAACACATGACAGTTAATGCTAAATAGACTATGCAGATATTGCCAAACAGACAATAACAAAAATAACAGAATATCTAAGACCTAACAGAACTTAGAACTAAATGTTATTTGGAAAAAACCAATGAGACCAGGAAAAATTCAAGTTTTCACAGAAGCATTTTATCCAAATGTATAAGCAAGAGAAGAAAATGGATGAGCAGAGAAGAAGAATGATAAATTTGAACATCCATAGGTAGAAAGCCAGTTGTTAGACAGACATGGGGAGGGTAGCGAAAATAATATTCCCCAATATCTGTTTTTCTTTCTTCACTAGTAATAGAATTTTTATCAGGGAACATGGCTATCATAAATAAAGGCTATATTTCCCAGCATCTCTTGCAATTCTGTACAGATATATGCCTCAGTTTCTTTCGGTCAATAAGATGTGAGCAGAAGTGATATATGAAACCTTCAGATCATACCTTTAGAAGAAGTGTGCTGTCACTTTTCCTTTACCCCCTTCCCTGTAGCTGAAATATCCACATGGTGATCTGCAATCTTGGCTTATGTAAATGAAGACAACACACTAAGTTTGGCAGATTAATGACAAATTAGGAGTCTGAGCTTTTGAAGACTTCATAGAGTAGAGATGAGCACACCAGCTGAGATTCACATAAGTGTGTTGGGGTGGGGAGGGCATCCTTATGTTTAAGTCATTGTTATTTTGGGTCTCTGCACACAAACCTATTTATTTCATGACCAATACAGAAAGCCAAGTGGATTGACTAAGGCAACATCTGATTTAAAGAAACAGGACATGAGACTACATGAGCCAAAAGGCAAAATGTCTTTAAACCCACAAAGATAAATCAAACTAAAGGTTTCTGAACAAGGGAATCAGTTCACCCAAAAGAATTCTTTTGAACTCTGTAAAACAAATATGCCTAAGACTCTCTCCTGTCAAGTAATTCCACTGAACACAAACACATTGAAAATCTAACGTAGGAATTCAAGAAAGCAGGTTACTATAAACTAGAACATGATCTATTGGCTTCTGTGCTCTAAATTCTATTTTCCACATTTGCATACAGATATCGTTCAGTTAGATGAATATGGCAGTCAAATGTTTAACTGATTACATTTATATCTAAAAACAAATTTGCATCATTCAACTAACAGCTGTGAGCTACAAACTGTTGTAGTTCACATCAGAAGCCACCTTAAATTTGCTATATTTTAAACTGTTTGTAATATATATTCTTGGAATAAATATGGCACTCTAGCTTAACATTTTCAAAACTGTACCGGAATGTGAATTGAAATTGACTACCTGGTGATTACCCAGCTTAGCTGAGCATTTCTAATTCTTACTAGACGATCTCTGGGGGTGAATTTTCCAAGCTTGTGCAGAATGAGTTGAATGGCTTTCCACAGTTTTAATGGGAATGATGCAGCTAAAAGCCCGTATGTTACTCTGAAGGTTTAGGTTCAATTAGTGACCAAGTGCAATAACTATTCACTGGATGCTTTCTTTCTTTATTCAAGAAAGTTAAAAGAAAAATTGATGGCAATATCCCAAGAGGATTATTATCTTCCCATCTCCATGGCACTTGGAGGTCAGGAGTCAAATTTGGAGGATATGTATCCAGGTCAGGAGAACAAAAAGGAAGATTTGAATTTCTGTAAAATGGGAACTACACTTCCAAGATCACAATAGGTATCCCTTACAGTCCGGAAGCACCACAGGGGGTGACCAAGTGGAGAATTGCGGCTTACCAGATAGAACGGTTTCTGAGGTGCTGGTGTCAGTGTTTCCTGTAATTTTTAAATTACTTTCTCACTCCTGCCACATTAAGATCTCCTGGATGTATCATAAACTACTTATTGAGGGTGTTCAGCTGGAAAATTGAAAAGAAAGCCTTTCAAGGGTTTCTCCTCTTTGAAACAGGTGAGAAGATAGAAAACAGCACTTGATTGTTTCTTTTGTTTCAACCAGGTTAAGCTTTTGAGAGCCTAGTGAATTTGCCATCCAAAAAAAGAATTATTTGTGTACGTACACATTTAAATGAAGCTGGGAAATATAGTAACAACAAAGGGAAAACGGTCGCTTTTCATAACTTGAGCTGTTCATCGGGAAATGTCAAAACATATTTACCTTTGAAAAATGTCAAAGCTTAACACTATACGAGATGAACCTACTTCAACAATCTGTGAAAGCTTTGCAATTTCTCTATAAATATTGTGCAATCCAAAAAAAAATGTTCATGCTAACAAGGAAATATATTAGGCCACACAAAGCAAGAATAAAGATGTGATCAAGCAATTCATTTACAACTTAAACCATCAACCTCCTGCAAATATTCTGCAAATCTTTTCCTGTACCTATATTGTTTCAAGCTACCTCACCTTCCTTCAAGTTAATCCCATCTCTATATTATAAATGAATCGAACTGGAATGAAATGTCGGTTTATGCAATTTCTTTAAATAGAATCTCTGCACATTTAACTATGTTTATGTTAGAGTATGTGCCCGTGCTTTTGATAAAAGAAACACAAATATAAGTATCTGGCCCAACATGCTATACAGTATGATTGAGTTTGTGTGCATAAATAAGTTTGACAGATAAGGTGAGAGTGGAGGGAACAGCAAGGACAAAATCTAGAGGTCAGAAAACATAGGACATATGTGCAATGACTAGTGGTTCAATCTTGCTGCATTGTAGAGTGCTAAAGGGTAATCATGAGGGAAAATATTGGGTTGGCTAAATTGAGGTCAGATGGCTTAGGGTCTTAAATGTTAGGTGAGAGAGTCTAGGTTTTTCTAAAAATGTCACAGAGCCACTGAAGGCATTTGGGTATGTAAGTAACAAGTAATCTGCACTTTAAAGAAACTACTCTAGCAGTAACAAGCAAAATGGATTTGACAGGGGCGATACTGACTGAAAGTGGGACGTTGAACAGATACAAGACCACATTGGCATTCAGTAGGATTCACAGGATTATACAGAGAAGCACTCAGAGAGAATTCCTTCTGAGAGTAATCAGAAATTATATAATATTTAGTCAGAATGGTACATGACAGAGTGTTTAATATGACTCACCAGTGTTACTGGACTGGAATGTCCTTCATCAATCAGGACACTATGGCCACGGTTAGTCTTTGGGCCAACTGGGGGGTGGGGAGACAGGATTGGCATGTTATTTTCTATAGACCATCTTGTGGGTTCTCCCTAGAATAAGAAAGTGAACAAATTGATGCATAATTAGCAATCGAGGTTAGGTTATTGCCTGACAGGTTAAGAGATACTATATTACTAAAGAAGTCCTTTCTCATTACTTTCAAAAGTGTTCCTTCTGAGGTCTATCATGACAGTCAGAAAACGTTTCCACAGCTGTAGTGGGGCATTGGGTGTGGTAATGAGAGGCAGGAATTTCAGTCTGCTATGTTGGAAGAAATAGCTGTACGCAAAGAAATAGCTACGGAAACAGTGTATCCTGAGTTTTAGCAATAATATTTATGAATCTGCTTAAGCAGATCACTATAAGAAGATACAATATTCCACACAGTTCTGATCAGTAAAGACTACCAGAAACTATTACTTTTCTACCTTAAAAAAATAATGAAATCATGCCCCAAGCAAAAGGGTTGCATATTATATAAAAGGAACCTAAATCATAGGTCTTTTAACCAAATGCAGTTATAAAGTGAAAATTGTTACGAATGAAAATCATATAGGGAGGAACTGGAGTGTCTATCAGGAATTTCTGCCAATGTTGTAACATGTTCATGTGCTTAGTCAGCCTATCTGGCAATCTGGGTGAAAACAAATCCCACACGGCTTTAGGCAATGTTCGTTGCTATTTCCAGGGACCATTTTTCTCCATCAACATTTCAGCACTAGATTATAGAATCTATAACTCAGTCCTTGATGTAGGACAATACTGGCAAAGTTGAATTAACCACAAATCTCTACACACCAACATTTCTGATCTTGAAAAACTGACCTATCTGCTGTTATTTAACAACACTTTTGTAACAAGATTATCTTTTGACCATGATGAAATAGACAGATTTGAGTCTATCAGGCAACAGGGAAAAATCACCGCCTTATGTGGCAACTTATTCTCCAGAAGCTTTACAAATATTCCTCAGTTTGTGAAATGTGTCTTGGGCCCCATGAGACAGAAAATGAAGAATCACCTGCACATTTGAATGGCTCGAGAAACTGAATAAAACTGCCAACCTAAACTGAAATCTTTCAGACATACTTAATTGAGTCTCTCATCTCCTGATTCAAATGTGTATGTTTCATAAGTTCACTTCAAAGAAGGGATATCAAATATAAAAATAAAAATAAAAACAAATAAGGAATTTTTAAATGCCTTGTACAGAATGTCTAAATCTTATGCTTTTGTTTGCCAAGGTAGATCTTTCCTACCATCTATTTTCAAGGGTCACATTTGCATGAAAATGTGCCATGGGGTAATTCTTAGAATGCCATTTTCCATCACATTGGCAACATCACCACCTATTTTCAGCTTTTTAAGACACAAAACAAAAATCCTTGGGCCTCTGTCACATATCAATCAAGAAAAGACAAAAGCAAAATTTCAAACTTGAAAAGAGTGTTTTCCACGTTTCCTTTGAAAGCTTTGTACCTTATAAAAGTGTGGGAGAATCTCCTATTTTGCCATGATCTTCTGAAATAACGGTGGCCAAGATACAGTCTTGGTAAAACCATCACCTGACTTCAGCCATGAGTTACTCAAGAGTAAAGTGCCTCAAAAAGCTTCAATAATAGTGCCATTGACTTTTAAAATCATAAAATAATATTATGAAGTAAAGAGAATTATGTAGCTCCTTACCTTAAATCTCTGAATTCGCTCCTTCCTAGCTAACGTCTCCAGTTTTTTTTTTATTTCAAGTTGATGATACCGCTAAGCATACGGGAAAGAAGGGAGGAGAGGATCATGTCAATTATAGCAAAGATTTTTTTAGAGGAAAATAATCCCACCAGCTAACTGTATTCCCACTTACTCCCCCCTTGTCACTGAGATGGAGAAGAATCACCTGCATAAGTGTGCAAGTGGGAATATGAATTGGTACAACTCTTTGGAAAGCCAATTCTTAACATAAAGCAGTGAAAAGTGTCCCTACCCTTTAATTGATAAATTTCACTTCCTAACCTAGCAGGAAATCGGAATTAAAAGAAAACATCTGTGTTATACACAAAGATGCTATCTGAAAGGAATTTTTTCTTCAAAGCAAAAATTCAGAAGCAATATAAACCTTATAGAGAATGGTTAACTTTAGGGCACATCCATATAATGGAATAGAATATAATCATTAAAATAAGATTCATAAAGATTTTGTTTAAAAAAATGAAAAATGCATGTCATGCAGGAAAAATGTAAAATACAGAATTGCACAGAAATACAGTTTAATTGATCAAGCTCATACCGTGTGGCTGCCCCTGTGCCAGGAAGGGGCATCATGTCCGTCATCTCTTCTTGAACAATGCTAATTGCTAAGCAGTCTCATTCTACCAGTGCAGAAACTGAGGCAGAGGACCACGAATTTGCCCCAGGTCACATTTCTAGTCAGTGGTGGAACTGTCATCTGAAGCTCAGTCTACTGGACACTAACTTCCTGTTTGTTTGCTCTTTACCTGTTTACTTATTTTTCACAAGACCCTGTCCCTTTCACAACATAGCATGTTTTTATTAATGCATAAATATGAATAGAGACTAAAAGGAAATGTGAGTATGTCAACAGCGGTCCTCTCTGAGAGGAAGGATTCTATGCGGTTATTTTCCTTTTTATATTTTCTTGTGTTTTCCTAATTTTCTGTAATATTTTAATTACATAACTTAAATTTACATGAGGTTTATTCATGTAAAAGTAAGCTGCTAACGATTCTATCTGAAATCATTCAGACACATTTGAGGGCATTTGAAAAGTGTTTTTTTTCTGTGTTCTTGATCCCTTCGTGCAGCCTGTGGGGTCCTGCGGACTCGATCTTTCCCTAGCGAGTATCGTCAGCCCTCTTCAGACACTTCCCTTTCTTCTCTCCCTCTTCCTTCTTCTCTCACCCACCGATCACCAAACCTCATTACACTCACTACCAGCCATTTTCCATTTATTTCCAAATCTGCAGCCCTCTCTCGCACGGCCCCTCGTCTTCACTAAGGCCACCAACGTCTTTGTCCCTGGGTCAAACCGAATTCCTTCTTTTCCCCAGCACTTCTCGGTTTCACCATTCGGCAGCTTGTGAGAGCCTGCCGGCTTCCTGGACACCCCTCGGGGGGCCTGGTTTTCCATCGCGCGAGGGCTCTTCCTCACCCCGCTGCAGTCCCTGAGCTCCTAGCACCCCCCGCCCCCGCCTGCAGTCCCTGAGCTCCAGCAAGTGCGCGCGCCACCTGCCGCTCTAGCGCCCCCAGAGGTGCTCTGGCTCCTTCTCCCCAGCCCTCCTCATTCAGGCAGTGTCAATCTCTCTCCCGGTTCACATCTCATCTCATCTGGGAGAGCGGCCTCTCCCCAGCGTCTCCACGACTGCTGTTAGCCCTCACCTTTCGGCAACAGCTTCCTAATTGACCTCCCACCTCCAATCTTTTCCAGCTCATTAATCCATCTCCACATTTTTAGCAACATCATCTTTCTAACACGGCTCTGCTCATTTATTTCACGCCCCTGCTGAAAAAAACATCTTATCGCCTCATCACCTACACTCCAAACCTCGCTGGGGCTTGAAGGCCCTCCACAAACCCGGCCCCAGCTTACTGAAGAGTGTCACTTCCTGCTGCTCTTTCAACCAACCCACTGTGTGGTCTGGCCTCAGTGAGCTTTCCTGCCCATCCACGATGTCCTTTCTTCTCTAACCTCGCGCCTGCTATCCTCAGTCTCCGATGCCTTTCTCACGCTTTCATGTGACGCCTCATTTAGGCTTTGAGGTCCAGTTCAAATAGCAAGACCTCAGTTCACCCTCCTCTGACTCTCACAGAGGCGTCATCGTCCCCCTCTTCTGTGAGCCCAGTGTTTTTCCTCTCTCTAGCTTGTGATCACTTTCTACAGTAGTTTTTGTTTTTTGCTTTTTTTGGCTTTGGGTTTTTATTTTTATATCTCACAGCTACATCACATAGCGTCATACTGGTACACGGTAAGCCTACAATTAATGATTGATGTTTCTTGTATGCACAAATACATGAATATTAATATAACAACATTAGTAAACAGCATCGGCATAAACTAAATGTGAGACAAATGTGACAATTTAGAGACAGCTATTCCATTTGTTAATTATATTAATATATTACATATCATAATTATATATATATTACATTTTATAAAATTATATTATATATTACATATTAACACTTATTTAAGGTATCTATTGCAAACTTTAAGAATGTATGAAGACTCTTAAATAATAACATATTTAACAGTTATGATGTGTCAATTACATGAAAGTTTGGAAAACTAAACTTCAAAGATCAAAGCTAATACCTAACTTGGTGCCTATTGGTTAAATTTGAAACTAGGTATAGATTAATTTACTGTACTATTCTTTTAACACTAGTTGCAGAATTCCAACTAATACTTTTATAAGCAAGAGAATTTGGGGACCATAAACAATGATTCCATATAATTCATGCACATGATATAAAGCATAAAATGAATTCCTAAATTAACAGATCATATCTTATTTGAACGCAGCACTTGCTCAGTATAATGGTAGCATAATAATAAATATTTTCAGTGGCGCTCCGCTTAGTATTGGTTTACTCGTGATTCTACAGTTGTTCATAAATGTTTACTGCACTTACAGGTCAATGATTTTACCAGCCAAGTTCTCTGATTTACTGCTGTATGGCCAAGCCAGGAAGTGACATGCTTTTTCAAGGAGATTAAAATGGTGTTGATGCTTGAAACTATAGGTTCCATGGAGCAAGGATAAAATAATTTATCAAGTTAGCTAGATATCCTACTAAAAATGCCATGTCAGACTTGAAAAAAAAGTTGTTGATGGGGCGCCTGGGTGGCTCAGTCGTTAAGCGTCTGCCTTCGGCTCAGGTCATGGTCCCAGGGTCCTGGGATCGAGCCCCGCATCGGGCTCCCTGCTCGGTGGGAAGCCTGCTTCTCCCTCTCCCACTCCCCCTGCTTGTGTTCCCTCTCTCGCTGTCTCTGTCAAATAAATAAATAAAATCTTAAAAAAAAAAAAAAAAAAAGTTGTTGATGCTTTAGTTTATGAATCTATGCTGACCAATGTGGCCTAAAGTAGGAGGGACAGCAGATGTTTCAATGCCTCTTCTCTGAAATTTAGCATACGGCTCAGCTTCAGAACCTTAAAAGAATAACAAATCTGAAATAATTCATGGCAGTGGAATTACTGATATTTAAACAGATGTCACTTTTTTTTTTAGCAAATGGAAATTGAGGTACAGATGGTGAGGGCTGGTATGTTTTAGAGTAGCCATTATGGATTAAAAATCTACATTTGTTAAATACCACAAAATATATAATGATGTCCATATTTTTCCGTAACTGAAATGGAGAAAAGCTTACTTCAGTCTCTTGGCTCCTTGTTACCTAGAGAGATGTAGAGTATTTCTCAGGGTACCTTTTTCCATTCATTTTTCATGAAATACAGGAGGAATTCCTCCGCTTCTGGGTATGGGAGTATTAATTGTCATATTAGAAAATATCTGTTATAAAGAAAATGTAAATACTTTACCTCCATATCAAGAACCTTATGGAAAATAGCCTGAGCTAGGCAATCCCGGATATATTTTTGGTGATCCCTCTTCATGATATTTAGCTTGTATTCTTTTTCAGAAAGTATTCTTCCACTTCTTGTGATCTGTCATGAATAAATAAAACATACATGGAAATACAAAGCAGAAAATGTATTGTTCGTTATCAAAAAGGGAGAGAGAGAGTGACAGAGAGACACAGAGAGAGTAGCGCTATCTTCTAAGCATGAGAGAGTCCACTACTATGGCTGATAAATGTTCACTTTTAATGAATATTTCGTAAGGAAAAAAAATCAGTCCCATATACCCATCATTGAGAAAACACACACAGGTGGTGCACTTGACGTTTAAAACAAGGTTTTCATTAGAGTCACAATGTCTCCTTGATGGAACCCAGGTGTTCCTTTCATTTCCTTTTTTTTTTTAACACATTTGGGAAGAGGAGGTAGGGTGTTACCTTGAAACAATGAATAGGAGCAGTGATCACAAGACTGATGATCTTACAGGAAATAACTCTGAGGGGCAAAACATGTAAGCTACAGAGGTGCTCATCAGTTTGTCTTAAAAGTAATTGGTTTCATTAATTTACTTCACACTGCTTTTTCTCCTTCCACTCTCCAACCCAGAATGTAATTTAATTTGTCCTGATTCAGATTTTTTTTAGATTATGCAGTGCTGCAGATATAAAATATTCCAGACTGATTTCAATTGGTATCATTGAAAATGCCAGGAGTGATAGTTTCTGTTTTTTATTTACTTTACTTTCTGTTTTTTCTTTTCTCTTACTCCTTCCTAAGGCATATTTGTTGTATTTTTCTGTATTTTCTGTAAACAGAGGGTGCTATCCTTCTTGGATTGTTCATCTTCTTCCTTTCCACTTAATTATGCCCTGCTCCTTCAGGTCTGATCCAAGCCCACATATTTCTTGATTTTAATAACTAATTTTATAACACTGTTGTGGCAATGTATTGGAGCTCAGAGACCAAGGAGAGTTGTGTTACAAGTGACTGGATACTGATGATCTTTTTATATATATATCTTTTTTTTCCCCCAACGGAAGAAAGGGGTATGCTTCTAGAAAGTGTTTCCAATCACAGATAACTCAGTTACAGTCTTTGAAATGTGTTGTCCATGGGATATCATGCCATTTGTTTCCAACAGAGAAAAAATGTTGAGAACATCCTGTACTGTGGCCCCCTCCCCAGTTAGCAGGTGTCATTGTCCTCTCCCCTCTGGGAGATCTGATCTCCCCATCTAGACTGGAAGCTCCTACAGGGCAGGAGTTCTTAAACTTGAGCCTGCACCAGAATCAGAAAACAAGTTGAAAAAAAAACAGATTGGTGGGCCACGCCCCACAGCTTCTGACTCAATAGGTCTGGGGTGAGGCTCTAAAATTTGCATTTTCTAACAAGTTCCCAAATGATGCTGAACACTGCTGAGTCAGGAACTGTATTTGAACCACCGTTCTAGAGAAATCTTCCTTATTTGAGTTGTCATGCACATAACCAATGTCCAATAAATGCTTGTTAATGATGTTGATGAGTAAATACAAAGTCCTTCCCATTTATACATAAAGCTCGCAAGACTGTTATCCAAAGAAGTAATGTTAATAGTCACCACAATAATTGCAACAAGCATTTATTACACATCTCTTATTGCCACAACAATCCTGAGGGCTGGGTATCATTGTCTTCATTTTACAACTAAGGAACTGGAGCTGAGAAAGTGAAGTACATGAATTGCTCAAGAGTCTACGACTTGTAAATGGTAGACCCAGGTTTCAGCCAGGTCTGTCTGATAACAAAGCCCCAGGAGACAAAAAGCAAGCTCTCTTGAGATCTACCCAACCAGAGTGCCAAGCACATAAACAACAATTAGAAACGCAATGCATAATCCTTTCAACACCATGGCAACAATAGTTAAGGAAATCCACTGTGTTTTAAGAAGGTAAACAGCTAAAATCGTTACTTACACTTTCTGTAACCACGCCCATTTCTTTCAATGGACAACTGTAGTATTTTTAAAAGGTTTTCACATTAAATACATTTAGAGAAATGGAAATCCTATGGAAATGATAGTTTTAGAGCTAAGGAAAGACACTCATGTTACCAATAAACAATCTGGGAAATGAAACAGGTTTTTAAAATTCAAGGGGAAATTTTGAACTGTTCATGTCTTGCACACCATATTCTGTGATTATTAAAAATAGTATTTTTTCCTGAAGACAGTAAAGTCTTCTCTATGCTTAATCCCTAACAGCTCCTTGTTCATACGATGTGTTCAATAAATATGTGTTGAATAAATGAATGAATAAACAAACAAGTAAAATATGCTATTGGAAGCTCTAGGGTTTTTTCTCAATAATTTATAAGTAGCCTTAGTGATCATTGTGACCTCTCTTCCTATCTTTTGAAACACAGCTTCAAAAAGATAAATCAGAGCTCTGGAAAAGAAGTAATTTTTCTAAAATGAGGGTGAGGGGGGTGATGTCCCTGATTAGCTCAAAGAGAAAACCAGAAAAGGGAGCGAGAACTACTGGATTTAACGAAACAAGAGGGCAGGTAGGAAGGAAACCAAATCTTACCAGCCCTGATCTTAAGAGATGCCGCCTTATCCTTGTGTTGTTAAAATATCCAGTCAGGTGTTTGTCGGTAAGACTATTATATGCTGCAAGCAATCTGGAAGAGAAAAATGAAACCATTTACGTTTTTATGAAGTGCTGCCTGATAGCCAAGGTGATTCTTGACTCTCTCATCCCCAAACTGTGCATAATCATTCACTCCTCCAGATCAATAAACAGGTATTGAGCACTTACTGTTTTCCGGGTTTTATGATAAGAACTGGGAGACAGTCCTGACATTGTTTATTTTGCAGACAAGTATGGAAATCAGACATGAACAATTAAATTGGGTGTGAAAAATCCAACAATAGAAATAGCAAAACTCCTGGGGACACAGAGAAGGAGACTACCAACTCCGGCTGTCAGGAAAGTCTTCTTAGAGGAAGCCTGATGGGAAATTTGGACTCTTCAGCCTCCTGTTTCATGCTAAATTCCAGCAGCAAACTTACACGCACTTCCTCAACATATTCTTTCATGTCTTCAGAACACAACACACGGTCCCTCTACTGCCAAGGCCTCTCTCTGACCCTTAGCTAGTGGATACGACCTGTGATCCACAATCATCTCTTCTCCCAGCAAACTTTCCCCAGTGCAAACTGGACGCTCTGTGTTACCTTCCACTCCCCCACCCTAAAACCTTGAGTTACATTACATGTCACATAAGATTGGAAGGCCAGGATCTTGTGTTATTTTTAGTATCCCTATGGAATTATTTATTGTGTACCCAAATAATGATGTGTTCTATAGGGGAAAACACAATTTTGTTTGGGACTCATTCTTGCTGGTATAAACTTCTAAGTTTAAGCTCAGCAGCTTAGAAGTCTTAACTTCCATATATATATCTCCACACAATTCATGAATTCCACATCCAGAACTCCCCACCCTCCCCCCCAAAATTCATAGATTACTGTTGATTTTTAGGGTCTTTTATTTTAAGAGTTAAAAGAAAACAAATCGGTTCCTTGAGTACACCTTATACCTTGGTAGGTGGTCAATCTGAGTCTATAAATCAAAATTTGAAGCTATTTTTTTCTAAATTTTAACTTACCCTCCACTGCTTATTATTACCTTACAAATGCATATGCACATTTACATGTATGTATACAGGTAGGCACGTATGTTCATCCATATACATAAATGTGAGGGTAGGTACATACATATGTATATATAGAGAGAGAGATGAAGACAGAGACAGGTAGAGAGAAAGAGGCAAAGAGGGAGAATTCACAAGCCTAAACACAGCCCTAAAATAAGGCTATCTTTAAAAAAAAGTATACCCTATTACCTGCAACAAAGATTTACAATCTGTACATATTACGAGCAGTTGATCCTTAACTTATTTGGAGGCCAGAGCAGGGACTCATATGATACAGTCAAGTAAATGTCATTAGTGACAATTTTATTTAGCTGCCTTAATTACATGGAGATGGTATCGGTGACCTTTTCCTGTCTCTTTTCTCCTTAACACCCATCTAGGAAAGTTATATGCTGTCAAATGGTAAGGAAAGTTTAATTTTGTCCACAGAAGACACTGAAAGCAGTTACAAAGCCCAGAAGCCAAGATGCCACATGAGAAGCCATTATTTCACGGGGTTTATGTAAAAAGACAACCCAAGGGCTTCAGTAATGCACATACGAAACCAGCCCCAGATAATGCTTTGAAACCATCTTTTAAATGAACTGTCTTGGTGTCCTATAGTTCATCAAAGGTTTCCTGTCTCCAAAAGGTCAACACTGTATCCCTTACCCTTTCTGAATCTCAGAATATCTTTTCAGCAACTCATTTCAGAAAGGTGAGCAGGTGTCTCTCAGTCCTAACAATCATGATTCCACAGTTCACAGATTCTTAAGATAAATCATTAGACAGATATCATCTATAGTCTTTTGTCTGTTTTTCAGGCTCAAGTTTTAAAAAAAAATCAATAGTTTTGGAATAGCTGTGAGTGCTAAAACCCTGATTAAATGAAATAGGGTCAAAAAGTTAGGGTAACATTAACTTCCCTACTGGCTGAAAATAATCCCCTTATTTCATTCAGAATTTGTAACTTTTTCAATATTTAGGTCCTAAGAATAATGCTTAGCCAGCTTTGGCACCACCTCATCCTAATTCTGCTCCCCCAGGCTCGTACTAAATGAGTATGTGTCCACGATGTCCACGAAGTACCTGCAGTCTTACCGAAAGGTCCGGTGGAGTTGAAACCTTTGAACACATCAGCTTTCTCACCTTTCCCTGTTTAGGAAAGATTGAAAGTCCCTGGTTGGGATGCTATTTGTAAAGCAACTCTTTCCATGATATCATATACCTGGCCTTGGTGGAAACGCTGAAAAATAACTAGCTGGGTCCATCCGGGGTCAGTAATTCCTTTTTCAGCAGTGCCTAATTTTTTTAACTGAAACTTTAGATTAACAAACTGTTTGATAACAAGAAATTGTACTAGAGTAAGTTATATACAGAATTAGTAAAACAGTTGTTATGGAGTGAATGTTTGTTTCCCCCTAAAATTCGTATGTTAAAATCCTAACCCCAGTGTGATGGTATTAGGAGGTGGGGGCTTCAGGAGGTGATAGGGTCAGAGGGAGGAGCCCTCATGAATGAGATTAGTGCCCTTATAAAAGAGACCCCAGAGAGCTCCCTTGACCCTTTCACCATATGAGGATATAGCTAGAAAACAGCCATGTATGAACCAGGAAGCGGCCTTCAAGACACTGAATCTGCTGGCACCTTGATATTGTACTTCCCAGCCTCCAGAACTGTGAGAAATAAATTTCTGTTGTTTAAGCCACCCCGTCAATGGTATTCTGTTACAGGAGCCTGATGGGACTACATTAGCAGTCAGTGCAAACATTTCTATTGTATACATATAAATGTCACCCTCGTTCTGACCATGAGGCCTCCTCCACAGGGAGATGGTAGTAACCGTGGGTCTCAGCCACAACCGTGGTCTGTCTGATGCTCTCTGTTCTGCTTCTCTTCCTCTGTGCTTGGTATGGGTTGGTAGCCTCCCTTTGCACTTGCTCAATTACAAGAGCTTTACTGACCTGGCCACAAATTTAGATTAGTAGAGCTTTTCTGATGTTTCTGCCTTTGTCCTCTCCATTCACTGCCACTGTTTCCCCAACACACACACCCTTTTCTTTTCTTTCTTGCACTCAGCAGAGCCCTGGGCCAGATGAGGTCACCTCACCTGAACTTGGTGATTGTGTTGGTGATTGCGTCGCACCTGCAGCACTCCACTCCCTTTGTAAGTCACTCTGCATCTCTGGTCAAAGCTGGACTTCTGGTCCTGCTACCCAGTCCCATGATCCTCCCCTGCTGCGGTCCCTAGGATCAACAACTGCACTGATCACAGCAATTACCAGGCCACTGTGACCCTATCATTCAAAGGCCATGCTGTTCACACCAAGTCCCACAGCTAAATGCCAAAACAGGCCTAACTCATTGGCTTCGTTATCTGATGGACAAGACTACTTACCCACCCTCTGGCCACTGGGTGGAGAACAACCCACTATCTGGCTCAATGCACCAGGGAAGAGAGCCCCCCAGGAAACAAAGCAACCCTGTCTCTATGATGGGTCCTGTTTCCTCCACTGTGATACACACCCCACATTCCTGCCTGCGGAGGGCCTGGAGGAGCAGGCTGCTGAGTCCCTGGGAGTGCTGCCTTCCCAGCTGCAGTCCTTCAACACTTAACCCTCGGACCCCTGCCTCCCACTGTGTAGAATATCTAAATGGGGCTCTGAAGTAATAAAGTCGGTGATTCCTATCAATCCCTCCATCTGCACCCAAAGAGAATCTATCCCATAAAAACCCCATCTGAAAAGACAAGCACTATAATATTATTAATCACAAGCATTTACTGAGCACTGACTCCTTTCAGGGCATTCCGTAAGATGCTGGGGATTCAGAGAGGGCACAGACACTGCACCCACAGAGTTCCCAATCTAGTGTACATACAGTGTGTGTGTGTGTGTGTGTGTGTGTGTGTGTGTGTGTGTGTGTGTTTGTGTGTGAGCATGTGGGCGTACTTCATTTCTTCCTGTGTCATAGGCTGATTCATTCACAAATAGATAATGAGTGTTTTAAGTGTCTCCATGTCAGATACTGTGCTGTAAGCTGGGCAAGAAGTATATTATCCCCATCCCATTAGCAGATTACAAAGCACCTCCACATACACAGTCTCATTTGATTTTTTTTAGGCCCCTGGAATGAAAGCTATTATAGCTCTTCCATCTTCCTAAAATGGAAAAGCTCTAAAACAAGATTATCATTTAATGTGAGGCAGTCATAGAAAAGCCTGATTAAGGTAACACTTCTTCATGATCACAGTGATAGAAGAATTTCTTCTGGCCTCAGCATTCTTGAACCTAACCCCTCTCCCAGAACTGCCCGTCCCCACACTGTCTACCCTTGGTGGGAGAGAGGGATGTAGTGGTTAAGACTCCAGCTGCAGTTCAATCCTGGCTTCAGCATTACTGGCTCCATATCTGAGAGCAAGTGACTTAACTATACCTCGACTGTTCTACCTTCCACAAAACACTAGAACGTGAATACAACGCGGCCAAGTTCTTTGCCACTTTATAACAAGGATCGCTCTTCCTCCGGTTTCCAATAACTTGTTTCTCATTTCCATCTCAGACCTCATCGGAATGGCCTTCACCACCCGTATTTCTACCAATGTTCTGTCCATAATTATTTATGTGTTCTCTAAGACGAAGGAAGCTTTCTCTCCAGCTCCCTTTTCTTTTTTGAGCTCTCACCAGAATCACAGGAAAATCCCTTCACAAGAAAATATTTGCAAACCATATGTCTGATATGGGGTTAATATCCAAAGTATATAAGGAACTCATACAACTCAATAGCAAACAATAATAACAATAACAATAATCCAATTAAAAATGAGCAGACCTGAATATACATTTTTTTTTCCCAAAAAGCATACAAATGGCCAACAGGTATGTGAAGGGATATTCAACTAATCATCAGGGAAATGAAAATCAAAACCACAATGAGATATCACCTCACATCTGTTAAGATGGCTATTCTCAAAAAGGTAAGAGGAAGTATTGGTGAGAATGTGGAGAAGAGGGATCTCTTGTGTGCTACTGGTGGGAGTGTAAATTGGTGCAGCCACTATGGAAAACAATATGGAGGTTTCTCAAAAAACTAAAAATAGAATTCAGGCAATCCCACTTCTGGAAATATATCCAAAAGAAATGAAATCATGATCTTGAAGAGATATGTGCAGCCCCATGTTCACTGCAGCATTATTCATAATAGCCAAGCCACGGAAACAATCTGTGTCCATCAATGGATAAATGGATAAAGAAAATGTGGTGAATATATATGCAATGGAATATTATTCAGCATTAAAGAAAGGAAATCCTGCCAATTGCAATAACATGGATAGATTTTAGGGCATTATACTAAGTTAAATAAGTCAGAAGAAAGACAAATACCAGGCAATCTCACTTTTATGTGGATTTTTTTTTTAATGAACTAATAGAAATACTGAAGGATGGTTGCCAGGGATTGAAGGCAGGAGAAATGAAGAAATGTTGGTGACAGGGTACAAATTTCCAGTTACAAGATGAATAAGTTCTGCGGACCTATATTGACATGGTGACTATAGTTAACAATGTTGTATTATATACTTGGAAGTTGCTAAGAAACTAGATCTTAAAAAAAAGCAATTATGTGAGGTGATGAATGTGTTAAGGAACCTTATTGTGGTAATCATTTTGCAATATAAACATATATCAAATCATCACGTCGTACACCTTAAACTTACACAATGCTATATGCCAATTCTAGCTCAATAAAGCTGGAAAAAAGCTTTTGAACCTCAAAACTTTTCCAGTCACTACCCCATTACCAGTTCCAAACCTGCTTCCACATTTTTACGTATTTGCTATAGCAGCATTCCACGTCTCGGTACCAATTTCTATCTTAGTCTGTTGAGGCTCTGTCACAAAATGGACTGAGTGGCTTAAACAACAGCTACTTATTTCTCGCAGTTCTGGGGGCTGGAAGTCTGAGGTGGACGTGCCGGCATGGTCAGGCTCTCGGTGAGGCCCTCTTCCTGGCTGATGAACACCCATCTTTCCTTTGTATTCTCACGTGGCACAGAGCAGACAGAAAGGCAAGCTCTCTTTCATCTCTTCTTATAAGGGCACCGATCCCATCATGAGGGCTCCATCCTCATCACCTATCTCCCAAAAGCACCAGCTCCAAATATCATTATACTGGGGATTGTGGTTTCAACATATGAATCTAAGGAGGACACAAGCATGTGGTCCGTAACAGAAGGCATACTTGTGTCCATTTTGTGGATAAGGAAAACAAGCCTTAGTTTAAGTCACTTGCTAAAGATCACACAACCCAAAACTTGTTCCTGATAATATTTGCCAAATCACAGTGAAACACCACTCACCAGGGCTTGCTAAGGTGGGGACCAGGATGCTAAGTATGATGACAGAAAAATAAGAATCATGAAATATTCACAGGAAAATCTAATTCCATAAATTCCCCAGTACAGAAATAGAAAAAATTTAAATGAAAATACTTGTAGACAAAATTAACAAATACATACTTCCATTTGTAATTAGCCATTTCATTAGCATAAAAACAATATTCTGAAATCTTTAAATTATCTTATTCTCTAATACATATTTCTGCAATCTGCTTTATGATACAAATTTCCTTAGCAAACTTGTTCAGAGAGAACATAAAGAATAATTTTGACACAGCCAGTTTTATTTAGATCAAATTGTGACTTTGCCCGTCTGAATTAATGAAGCTTGCACTAGTTTATTATTGTTGCTGTACCAAAGTACCACACATTAGTACTTAACACAAATTTATTGTCTTATACTTCTGAGGGTCAGAAGTTCCAAATGGGTCTCACTAGACTAAATTCAAGGTGTCATCAGGGCTACATTCTTTCTGGAGACTCTAAGGAAGGATCTTTTCCACATTCTAGAGGTTCCCCCCATTTTATTTTAGGGTCAGCTGATTAGCAACCTTAATTCCATGTGCAAACTTAATTTCCTCTTGCCATGTAAATTAACATATTCACATGTTCTGAGGACTAAGACATGGACGGACTTCTTTGAGGGGCCATTATTCTGCCTATCACAAGGCTTTTCTTATATGCCAGATGCCAGGGAGCAGAAACACTGGATGTTGAATGTTATGGTAGTAATATATATTGTCCAATGACCATGTTCAATCATGCCAGTGATCCTCACTTTCAAAAGGGACACTTCCCAGATGGAGGAAAGTAGTTCTTGACACCATACCAGGATATACAAAATAAATTGGAGCCTAAGCTTTGATGTGCCAAATGTGAGCAGTAAGACAAAAGAACAGGAGGTACACTGAGGAACCAATATATTCAAACAATAGATTTTTCTCATAAGGATAACAACAGAGAGATAACTTCTTTTTTTTTTTTAAGATTTTATTTATTTATTTGACAGAGAGAGAGAGAGAGACAGCAAGAGAGGGAACACAAGCACGGGGAGTGGGAGAGGGAGAAGCAGGCCTCCCGCTGAGCAGAGAGCCCGATGCGGGGCTCGATCCCAGAACCCCAGGACCATGACCCGAGCTGAAGGCAGACACTCAACGACTGAGTCACCCAGGCTCTCCGAGAGATAACTTCTTTAGGTGAATGTAATATGTGAAAAGACAGATTCGCCCACAGGATGTAATTGCACTCTTGTGAAACATGACAATAACATGGATAGATTTTAGGGCATTATGCTAAGTTAAATAAGTCAGAAGAAAGACAAATACCATGCAATCTCACTTTTATGTGGATTTTTTTTTTAAATGAACTAATAGAAATACTGAATGATGGTTGCCAGGGATTAGTCAGCACTGAACATATTTCATTAAATTCAAATAATGATTTTATGAAACACTAAGAAAGAAGAAAATTTTGCCAATACACTACAGCATGACACTGATGTAAGCACAGATGAGTTTAGTAATGTTAAAATGTGAAAAAATCATCTTAGTATTGATGTAATAGGTTCCTACACATGCTTAATTACTGCACATACATAGATAAATCTGGGGAAGAGGAAAGAATATGGCAGGTTCCCTACCATTAAAAGCCTCAAAATGAGGTTAGAGAGAAAGATTTTACACATAAGACAATTAGAAAGCATACAAAACTATATTTTAAAAGTAATAACTGTGGAGTGTTGGAGCAGACTCCCATTGGCTCTGATGAGATAACTGTTAAAATTTTCAGGAGTTTTGCAAGCCATTGTTAGCTTGAAATTGGCCATTGTGGGAGTATTTACACTACAGAAATTAACAAACACTATGAATCAGGGCTTTTTTTCTTTCTGAAAAGCCAGTTTACCAGCACACCACTAACTAATTTCAAAAGTAAGTAGCAAGATACATCACAGGAGCTATTAAATAAAATTGATTGATTATATGAGTCAACCTACAGAAGTATGCCTTACATAGTTTTATCCAGAAATTCATCTTCTATATGCAGTATTTGACCAAAGGGGCTCATATATCCATTCAACCATCTCCTATCCCCAACAAAAAGAACATGAGGACTCTAGCAAATACATTGACATTTTCAGTAGCATTTCAATCAAGAAATTTTATGCACAATATCTCTTTACATTGCCACAAATGGAAAGGTTCAACTCAGCTACCAATCTGGAAAACTGATTACATCATTTTATGCTCAACAAAATCAAATGAGACTTAGGTGAATGAGCACAGTTTTATTACTGAAGATGAAGAGCCTAATCGAGAGGTGCTTTGCATTTCAGAGGTCACTAAATCTGCAATTTGTAGAGTTTGACAGTGTTCAAGGAGGGCCTACATCAAACCTCCACTGCCAAGCAATGACAACCAGATGAAATGTTTCTGCAACTCACTTATCAAGTCCTTGTATTAGGAAAGCAAGTTAAACAAATCATAGGATATTGTGGTTTGATTGCCATTATGTTACAATTCACAAGCAATGGAGCTCTACCTCCTGACTTATATGCCTTTCTCACTGTCCATCAAAAAGATTTGTAAGAATCCACAGAATTTCAGCTCTATGAGGAAACTCATCATACTCAAGTCAACCAACTAAAAGTAAGATTTTGAATCTCAGCAAGATTCTTAGCAAAGAAGTTAATAAAATCTAAATGGGAACAACTTCTCCAAATAAAATAACTGAGAGCAGCACAAATAACCAGAAAAATAAAGAAAAAATAAACTATGTACCTTCCCATCACTGAAAACTGCACATCTGTCATTTAAGAGTGAGAAAATTTAAGAATAGACACCTTAACTCCTAATAGGTGCAATGATTTTCCTGTAGTTATTTAAGGCAAATAAATCTATATCAAATACTTCAGCCCACAGTAAATTTGATAAGATAGAAAAGGATGAGATTTGGGGCTAGAAGGCTTGAGGTCAAATCCTAATTCTACCCCTTACAAGATGCATGACCCTGGTGAATTCAATTTTCTTTTTTGCAATTGTCACCATGAAGTCAAATGCTGTGACTGCTTCCTGAAGTGGATGATCTAAGTTTACTGGTCTGGAAATGTATTTCCCTGGATCCACGGGATTATAGAAATGACCACATGAGGTCTAATCAACTCTCTCATTTTACATTCAGGACACTGAGGTTATAAAAGTAGGCAAAGCTCATCAGTAAACTCAGATCCAAGGACTCAAAAAGAAGATGCCAGAATGTCACAGGAATTCCCATAGAATTGTACCTTTCCCTTTCCTTGGGCCCTTGTCTCGCTACCTTGCACCAGAATTTCTTTCATCATGTTTGATCACTCCCTTTAGATTCATATAAGATCCCTCCGTGTATCCCTCCCACAAGCTGTACGGTGGTGCCATATCTACAGTAAACACTTCACCAATATTTGTCGAATGAATGAGATTATAAATCAGTTAATGTAAACAAAATATACTGGTCCAATTCCTTGATATATATCCTTTTAAAAAAATCCATGTGTAAGGATCATAACCTCTCTTCTGCTTCAGGATAATAACTGAAAGTAGTTTATGCCAAAAGAGGTTCAAAAGCATGCTTTACATATTTTGGCTTTTTTAAAAAAATTCAGAGCGCTCAGTGTGGAGGATCATGCTGACAATGTTAGTTTTGTTGTTTTGTTTTTGTCAAATAAATGCTTTTGCAGTGTGATACAAAATTGCATTGAAAAAAAAGTTCCTAGGGAGGCAGGAAAAAAGAAAAACCTTTTGAGGAAACTTGAAGAAAGACCAATACAGAAGAGTAATTGACATAAGGGTCAATTATTTTCCAACCCTTTATGAGAAAATTCTTTGCCAACTAAAATTAGCCCATGAGTCTCTGCTGCCTGCCACTTTATAGAGGGTGATTGAACTAATATTATATAAATGATTTTATATTACATTCTTCATTCTTTTTATTTGTATCCAAACCTGCCAGATCTTAGCAATTATGCTAAATATTGATTTACAATTTCTCTCAGCTTATCCCAATGATGTAGACAGATGAGAACCATAATATTATTTTATTTATAGCCTTAATATGATGGTTTGAAGTGACTAGTAAAAACAAAACTAGTCTCCAACTGTGCTGACTGCTGGCGAGATAGTTTTGCAGTGTTCACAGATGAGGCAATAGGAAAACAGCGCATGGGAAGTCAGTAGGCCTGGGACTCCCTAAGGTGGACAGTTCCCAAAAGAAGAGGTTTGAGCCTTTAAGCTCTTCTCTGGAGACTTAAAAATTTCAATACTTTGGACAGAAAAAAATAAACTGTGGCCACTTAAAGAAATATGCATTAATAGAAATATAGTATGCAAACCAAGGGACATTAAGGAGGCTATTTGGAGAAAAGGTGACAGGAGGGAAAGTTCTAGAAACCAATAATTTTCATCACTAGTATTTATGGATCACTGAACGGTCTTGTAGTGCACACAGTAAACACTCTATATGAAACATGAGCTATATATTTTAATTCTCAAAACAACCCTGCAAAGTACTATTATCCACCCTCTTCACGGAAGAGTAAACTAAGGCATAGAGTGCTTGGATGAGCAGCTCATAACTAGTTAAAGGCAGATCCACAATGCAAATCAGGGACTGTTCTGCTTTAACCACTAAGCTGAACTGTGTTCTACAAGGTATAGTCTACAGTCCAAAGAGCTCAGCCTAAAGAAGAGAAAGCATATAGGGGTCAGATAAGTGAATGGTTGACCTGTGAAAGATGCTAAGAAGGCAGGATGATCCCAAAGGATGGTGGAAAGTACAGAGAGGACAGTTTGGCTTAATAAAAGGAACAACTGTTTAAAAGTGAAAGGAGTGGCCTTTAAGATGGTAGGCCCAACGGGCCTGGGACTGGCCAGTTTTCTAATAGCCATGGAGGGTTTGAAGCATGGAAACATCATGACTAGATTATTCTACCACCAATATCCTCCTGCGGTGTCTTGAGTAGGCAGAGTATGGTAGTTAAGAGTTTCACTTCAAGTCCAATTTCCTGAGTTTGAATCTTAACTATTTAACTATCTCAGCTACTGAGTAGATTAGCAACGAGGGGCAAGGTTCTTAACTTCCCGGTGCCTTATATTTTCCTCTGAAAATGGAAATAATAATGGTGCTATTTTCTAAAGTCATTTAGAGCATTAAATGAGTCATACTAAAAACTTAGCAAATTACCTATCACATACTAAATGCTCAATGGATTTTGGAAGTTACCACTGAGTTGATGTACTTTAAGAATTAGATGCTAAAGATTTAAGGATGTGCTAACTAACCTATCATTTCATAAAACATACATATATAAAACCATCACACTGTACACCTTAAACTTAAATACTGTTATTTGTCAATTATATATCAATAAAGCTGGAAAAATTAAGCAAGAAAAAAAAACAAACAAAAAAGACTTAAGCAACATATGCTTTTCACGAAGATCAATACAAACACACAATAGCTGCCACTCACTGAGTCTCTACTATGTGCCAATATTCCTGCAAGGAAGGTATTTATTAGCCCCAATTTTTGAAAGAGGAAAGTGAGGCACAGAGAAATTAACTCTCCTAAGTCCCCATAAGGCACAACTGAGATTCAAACCTATGTCTCTCTGACCCCAAAAATATTCCTCTTTCTACTATAGCATGTTCATCTCATATTTTTTTAATGAAACATTGATTTTCCTTGTGGAATATCATTCCTTTTCATTTAGAAGAACACACAAAAATAAGATGATTTTCAGGCCGGTCCAAACTTTCAGAGACTTCAAGTCCTTGTTTGTGCCCCCTATGAAATGCTCTAACCTTCTGTCCACACTCCCCCGACAGTTTCTAAATTTCCTTGGACCTTGTCTCCCAGCTTGCTTCTTGAGCTCCCCTACTGCCTGAAATAGGATTTTGGGATATCTGGTTCCTGCCCCAAGCTCTTGCATTTGGTCCTGAAACTTCAGACTTCACCTTTTTTTCTTCTGTGGGCTGATCTCTTCACCAAGGACTGGAACCTCAATACCCCTCTACATAGACTGCAACCTCAGGTCGGCCTCACTCACTCCCTAAGCCCATTTCCTATTCTGGAAGATTCCAGCCTGGGCCAAAGCTCTAAGTCTCAAGTTTGACTGAGAGGAAAGAAAAATTTGTAGGAAAGAAAAATTTAACAGTGATAACCTTATATAAATCCCTATGAATTACGGTGAAAGAGCCATTTGCTGGTAGTTTGAGAGATTCCAGACTACTGATTTCAAGGGGAAGAAATATCCAAACTCACTTTATGAAGGTTTACAAGATGAACAGAAATAAATCTGAAATTAATTTGACTTAGAATTAAAGGCAAAGATCTTTCACTTAAAAAAAAGAACCAAAAAACCAAAACCAAAACAAAACAAACCTAGTGTGTATATTTAGTGTTGTATCTGAGGTTCTAAAAATGAGCAAGAGACAATAAGTGGAACCTAACGGCAAAACCAAATTTGAGGTACCGATTTCTCAGGCCAGGCCAGCTTTCACGTGGTTTTATAGCATCCTTGCCTGCTCCTAAGAAGACGTCAGCTCAATAAATAAGCAAATGTTGTCTCCTCTCACTTATTCAAAGTCATAACAGGCAATGACAAGTACAATGATAATACAGGTTTCCCTGCTAACCGAAAGTAGAGTGTTCCTGTGAAGTCTTTCGTAAACCAAAATGGCGTAAAGCAAAGAAGCAATCACCACTGAATTACATGAAAACATTTTTGAGTATTCCCAGACCCAAGAAGTAACCTCCCGTAAGCATTTCTGATACCTTAGGACACATCTTGCTAATGAATGAGCAAACTAAATCAATATAAAGCACAGATACCAAGAGAGTTCAAAGCTGTGGTGGCTAATGCCGACATGCGGAGTGCAGTTCCCAGAGAAAGTGCTTGGCGGGGCCACTCTTGCTGCTCAGAACGTGTGCTGCCTCCCTAAAGGCTCGCTGCAAACACATGCTAGACCCTATTTTGCTTTTCACCTTGATTTCTAAAGGCAAAAATCTTCTTCAGACTTCTTTCTGTTAGCAAAAACAGGTCCTCTATGGGTCTTTAGAAAAGTGGTTTAATGCAAACTTAGGAAAAGCAGGGGATATCTGCACCATGTACTTACAGAGTACTTTTTACTCTCTTTAAATGTTTCCGGATAGTGTATCTGTATGTATCTTTTATATATGTATCCAAAATTTTTCCCCAAAATTAATCTCTCCAGAATGCCTTGTCCAATTAATCCAACTCTACATCTAGCTCAGGACTTCAGTGTGCAAGTTCTCTTACAGAAATTCGGGCTTATTTATGTACATTAGTACCTGTCCCAGTGCTACCAAGCACTAAGTTAGCATATTTAACACTTACTATATGGGAGGCCCAGTGCTAAATGTTTTAGAGGATTTTATTTAATCCTCACAACCTACACAACAGACATATTTTCCACATGGATGAAAAAAAAAACAATCAAGAATCAGAGGGATTATGCAGAATTCATGTAGGGCCACACAACAGCTGTGTGACAAATCTGAGCTCAGATCATAGTCTGGAGCTAGACAGCTAACTACTAACACACTGTGCTGCAGGACACTGTGGACTGGTCCCAGAATCCATTCCCAAACCCTTCTCCTTTGTCTGTCTCCCACTGAGCTTGTAAAGGTCAATACACCCTTCCCCACACTCCCTTGCAGGTAGGCATGCCCACTAATGCAGTTCTGGTCAATGAGATATTAAAGGAAAGTGCTGGAATGTTCTGGAAATGTTTTCCTCCTTGATTAAAAAAATTCTTCTTGGGGCGCCTGTGTGGCTTAGTTGTTTAAGCCTCTGCTTTCGGCTCAGGTCATGATCCCAGGGTCCTGGGATCGAGTTCCGCATGGGCTCCTTGCTCAGCTGGGAGCCTTCTTCTCCCTCTGCCTGTCCCCCCCCCCCACTTGTTCTCTCTCTCTCTCTGTCTCTCTGACAAATAAAATCTTTTTAAAAATTCCTTCTTTCAGCCATCTTTTTCCTTTCTGTTTCGGATGCTTTTATAAAAATATAATGACTGGATCTAGGGTAATCGTCTTGCTACCATAAGGAAAAGACCAAGAAAATTGTACAGGTAAGGGCCCAAGTCCTGATATTACAAAACAAAATTGAATCACCTACCTCCAGACTACTTGTGAAATAAATAATAAATGTTGTTATGGTTTAAGGCACTGTTCGTTTGGTTTTCTGTTACTTCCAGTTGAATGTATTCTTAACTGATATAATTACCCTGCTGCCCTTGGACAGCAAAACTCAATGACGTTCAGTGACTTTTGAAATCTTTTTTTTTAAAAAAAGTCACTATTAGGTTTTCTTCAAGAACTCAGATGAATTTCTGGAACACAGTAAGTGCTTAAAATGGTAGCTTAGTAACTAGTACATACTCGCACTTGGTAAATATTAATTGAATGAATGAGCAAATGTATTCTTGAAATTAATCACAAATGATCACTAACATAGGAGACTTATGTCAGCAATTATTGAGCTAAGTGCAGGGCATAGTCCTGAAGTACATGAAGGACCAAAATATGTAGAGAGGTATGGTCTCTACCCTCAAAACGTTTGTAGTTACAAGGGAAATATGAAGACAACTGGAATGTTATGAGGGAATTGCCCTCCTGGTACTTGTTGGTGTAACTTTAAAAACAGTACTGTCTTAGAAACAGCTTTTCAAACAATATAGCTTTGTCAGTATAGCTTTAAAAGTAGGATAATACATAGGAAAATGGAGAAAAAATAAAATGACAAAAAAACCTAACTATGATCATTAGTGGGAGGATTTCAAGCAATTTTTCTTTTTTCTTTTATTTTTTGCTCAAAGTAGAAATTTTTCAAAATACAGATAAATATAAGGAAGAAAATAAAAAATAACTTGTATACCTAGTACCTAGAGACTTGAGATCCCCTCCAAGTCTACTATTCTCATTTACAGCAGATTATTTTTATTTGAATCTAAACAACAGAAACAATATTATTGTAAACATCTTGGAGCAAGCTATGAAGAGAGACAAGTTCTTAATATGAGAGCCACATAATATTCACAAATATAAAATATTATAATCCATGGCATATAGAGAATGTCAGATTAACTGCTACTATAAAACACTGATTCAATTCAATTTAAAATCCTTAGGTTTTAATGCTGTTTCATAACTACTATGTGCAATTTATATTGTCTGTTTAGTTCCCTGCTGTCTTTTCCTTTGTTTCAATATTTTGCCCTAAGAATTTTCATTAATTTATAAATGTTTATTACTATTATAAGAAAATAATAACAGTCACAGAAAAATGGATCACCAGCTTAAAATGTTCAATTTTCTATCCCAACTAGTGTAAGATGCTGAGAGGTAGGGAGTAATTTCATTACGAATCAGACTAAACAGAAAAGTTCAATACTTACCAGTAGAGACCACTGACTTATTATCTTAATTACTTCTCCTCACTAGTGCTTTAATCATACTTTCTGTTTGCTTTGAGTTTTATCTCCCTTTTCAACTTTTGGCTTCCAATCTCCACTCTTTATGAGCCTCATATTGTTAAATCATTTATTTCCAATGACTACATTTCTCATAAAGGCCATCTTTAACTTTTGCAGGACCAAGTAATAAAGAGCATCAGCAGTGACAAACAGGTTGTATTAGTGCGGGAGGGCTGTCATAACGAAGTATCACAGACTGGGGGGCTTAAACAACAGAAACTTATTGTCTCACAGTTCTGGAGACTAGACGTCCAAGATCAAGTTGTCAACAGGGTTGGTCTCTTCTGAAAGCCATGAGGGAAAGATCTGTTCCAGGCCTCTCTCTTTAGCTTACAGATGGCCATTTCTACCCCCTCTATCTTCACATGGTTTTTTTTCTGTGTGTGTGTCTATGTCCTAACCTCCTCTTCTTATAACGACACCAGTCATATGAGATTAATGACCCCATGGACCTCATTTAACCATAATTACCTCTTAAAGACCATATCTCAAAATACAGTCACATCTGAGGCACTGGGAGTTAGCATGTTACATATGAATTTGGTTGGGGGTACAATTCAGCCCATAACACAAACACAGTGAAAAAGACGACCAATTGAAGTATATAACTTGGATTTAGACATAAACAAGGAATATATTTCTTGAGTAAAAAGAAACCCACACTTTGATTCCAAATTATCTGCGTTGGCAAACAGAGATGGGTCATTGATGATCCATCCAAAAGGGGAACAGATACTTCTGGATCCTACCATATCCAGGTAGGTAGTTTGGATGGATATGGAGAGGATAATGAAGGTCTCCAAAGAGATCCCCCAAAGCACTGGGCAGAAGAAGAAATTGCACCTCACAGTAATCTGCCCATAGACCAAAAAAGAGTTAACCATACAAAAGAGATCGGGAGACAAGAAGAGTCAGAGGAGACCCTAAAGAGAATGAGAAGTTATTAAGGAAGCCTGACCCATATATCTACACTTTGAAATGTTCTTCACTTTTAAAGTATGTGTCTTGTGGCTCACTATAAAAGCAAAGCTTTGACAACGACTCTCAAAAAACTTCTAATCCTAATATTGACAGAATCTCAGTAAGGCATGATTTTTCAAGCTGCATCTACTGAACTTGTAATATCTTTTTCTCTTTTCTCTGGAAAGACATTAATCCAGAAGGGCAAGCTCTCAGGTGAATTACTTTAATCCAAATATATTTTCTGATATAACAACCTGCAGCAATGATGTTGTCAATGAAGGATGTGTTCCCTAATTGGAATTCTTGGAAGAGGAGAGTTATTTAGAGCTTCTAGCTAGTAAAAAAACCAAATGGCTTCTGATAAGTTAGAAACCAGAGGTATAGTGGAATCCTACCTAACATTTGGGTTGACTTTTTTAGTTAGCACAAGATGCAAATGTTTTATATGGTAAAAAATATTCTTAAAAATCATGAGCTTAATCCATAAAGTACGATAGTCATGGTTTTGTGTATGCCGCACCACTCAGTAATTCTTTGTATGCATAAGTTTCAGAACCACAGAGGTACGCCAAAGCAAGGAACTAAAGAAAAATCAAAATGCAGTGTCTATACACTCAAGTAAGTCCCCTTTGAGGGCATTGCCCAAGTCTTATTCCATGCAATCAGGACCAGTAATTGATCATTCAAACCAAAAATTAATTTAATGAGGTAACTATATATAATACATTTACCTTAAATAGTTTATTTTAACTGAAAGCATAAATGTCTGTCAGTTCACTATATTTATTTTTGTTTGTAGTGCCAAGGGTTTTACTTTGACTGTGACTCAAATGATTGTCCTCTTCCCTTCTCCTTTTGAAAAATATAAATCATATGCATAATATATCACTTGGGACTTCAAGTTTAGGGAAAGGTGACGAAGATGCTTGCAAATCTATATGAATATTGAATCCTAGATTTTTTTTCTTTTTTACAGGTTTTACGCCCACCTAATTAAACAGTTTATTTTAAACCCATGGACATTTACGGAATCACTCCAAAGCCTACACTATTTTCAACTATTTGTCGGGGGAACTGAGTAGGTCATTGGCAGGAAAGATCCAATAATTCAATCTGCATACTACTTCTCTTGGTCTGTACCAAAATTATTTATTAAAGTTAAAAAGATTATTTCAGTACTATATTCCAGAATCTAAAATTTTCATCGAAAATGGTATCTCTGGAAACTTAAAGTCTTGAAAATACATAAACAACCAGACCCAGATTATTTGAGGCTGATTCTGGGTTTGAAAATTGGGTCACAGAAGTTTTATTTTCTTATCTCCCTGAAAAACTGTTTGTAGTTATTAATAATCAAAATAAGTTGGGGAAGTCTCCACTTCTCGCAGTTAGAGAGGCCTTCCTTCAGCAGAGATTTTGAGAAA
Organism: Phoca vitulina; assembly: GCF_004348235.1. Taxonomy (NCBI): domain Eukaryota; kingdom Metazoa; phylum Chordata; class Mammalia; order Carnivora; family Phocidae; genus Phoca; species Phoca vitulina. Next base: position 40,407,976 of record NW_022589705.1, on the reverse strand, counting down.
GGAAGTGGGGTGCCACAGTGGACTGCATCTGACAGTACCCTGTTCTCTACGCAAGAAGTGTCCACAAGAAGTGTACATACTGGGATATGCACATTCCTTGGATACCTAAAGACTTTCCTAAGGGAACCCAGGCAAGGATCGTTTTAGGGGAATTAATTTCTAGACCCTCTAGTTTCTTCTGTGCTCTCCTAAAACTGATCTGACTGCAAATGCACTTCCACATCATATTGATCCATGCCCCCCTTCCCTTTTATAATCACCTTTCCATTTTTACAAAAGAAAGGCACACCTCTCACCACCCGGTGTCTTATTAGGGTGCACTGAACTTAGATGGATATCTGAAGAGTAAAAGGACTACCTGAAGTATTGCATAGATGTTAATACAACAAGTGTTTTCATGACTGGGCAACAAATATGATTGCAAGTACTGTCCAACCCTTTGCTTTTAGCACAAGTGAAGGATCACATTTGAAAGATCACTGAAAACATTTTTTGGCGATAGATCACTATGTGATTTTTGGCAATGTAACTCTGAAGAAATTCAAAGAATTGAGTGATGTTGTACAAACAAATCCCTTTCCAATCCCATCTATGTATGTGAACAGGTTTGTTAAGCAAAGGGATAAGAGATGACATCCCATCTATAACAAAAAGAGCAGATTCTATAATAGATGACCGGAGAAGTCAAGGCAAATGAACATATTCAATTCACCTCGTTTAGTCAGAAACAATTTATTCCTGAAGTTAAATTGTTAATATGTAACAGGAGGGGGAGTAGAAACTACCCAATTTGAATTCAAATATTTAATGACTTCAAGTCTGATTTTCTGTGTGACAAAGATAATTTTGGGGATGGGAGAGTGGTGAGCAACGAACAGACTAGAATGTTACTACAGCCATATAAATCACTACACTTTGCTAGGAAGGCAGAGACACCACAATAAATCTAGTTAGCATTCATCACCACACAGTTACAAATTTTGTGTGTATAAGAACTTTTACTCTTTTAGCAACATTCAAATTTTTAAAAAAATAGTCTTATTAGCTATTATCACCATGACGTGCATTACATTGCCATGATTTATTTATCAACTGGAAGTTTGTACCTTTTGACTCCCTTCACTCATTTCACCACCACCCTCCCTCCACCCAGCCCCGTCTCTGCCAACCGCCAATCTGTTCTGTTCTCTGTATCTATTAGTTCATTTGTTGTTGTTGTTGTTATTGTTTTGGATTCCACATATAAGTGAGATCATACAGTATTTGTGTTGATCATTTTGCGGGACATAACAAATATCGAATTATTATATCGTACACCTGAAACTAGTGTTATATGTTAATTATATCACAATTTTTTTAAAAAAATACCCTGTTGAACCAAACAAACAAAAAAGGCAGAGACAAAGTGCAATGAGAACTCCAATTGTAAATGACATGGTGGGTTGATAATTTGTTGTCACTTTTGGATATATATATATATCCACTATCTAAAAATTGACAGTTTTACTCCCAGCAGTTTTCACCTGCCTTTGATGAAGAAGGACTGAGTTATCAGCGAGTACTAGGGATGGGTTAATTCTTTCTATACCACACTTCAGTAGACAGATGGTCCCCAACTTACAATGGTTTGGCTTATGATTTTTTGACTTTACGACGGTACATAAATATGACCCAGGAGAAACCATTTTGAATTCTGAATTCTCATCTTTTCCCAGGCTAGCAATATGGGGGATGATAGCCTCCGGTGATCCTGGGCAGTGGTAGCTCCCAGTCAGCTCTAAGTCACCAGGATAAAAAACTGATACACTTAAACTGTCCTATATGTACCCAGATAGTCACTCTGTTTTTCACCTTCGGTATATCATTCAATAGATTGCATGAGATATTTACCACTTTATTATACAACAGGCTTTGTGTGAGATGATTTTGCCCAAATATATAGGCTAATGTAATTGTTCTGAGCACGTTTAAGGTAGGCAAGGCTATGATGTTCAGTAGGTTCCGTGTATTAAGCGCATTTTGGACTTACATTACAATGGGTTTATTGGATCGTAACCCTCTCATAAGTCGAGGGAGATCTGTACTCCGTCAGTACAGAAACATTTGTTTACATTAAAAACATATACAATAATAAGTCTAAATTTAAAAAAAAGTGTCTAAACCTTGGAGCAATCTTTCCAAGCATACATCTTCTGCATTTTTATCTTGTCATAAACCATAAGGCTCCCCATTCTTCCAATTCCTTAAAGCAAATTTACAGATGAGTGTGACTATCTCTACTTAGAGCCAAGCTTATCTTTCACACAGGGAGTCAACTTCACATGGATTCAGTGACGATCCTTTGAAGGAGTTAGAAGAGCCGTATCATTTCATCCTCATGCATGACTGAGGGGTATAAAATCCCCATTCCACCTCCAGAACTAGAGTACAACCCACAGACACGTGCACACGCACAGAAAGAGCAACCCAGGGTGAGATTTAGCAAACCTGAGGGACTATCAGTTGAAATTTTCCACTCTAAAACAATTGCATCAGAGATGGCAGTGCCAGGAGCCGTGTTTTATAGTTGACTTCCCCCAAATTACAATGCAGCTCAGATTCAAAGTCTCTATTATAATCTTTGGCAGAAGTTTTTAAGACCATTTTTATTTACTCCAAACTCTATCTGAACTAAGTCAGCACAGGCCCTTTGCAATTTTTACATCAAGTGTTTCAAGCTGTAATTAAGTGAGCAGTGGAACTCCAAGGAAGCACCGAGAGAAAGCATCAGGGCATCACTTATTGATTGGTGGAAGTTTAGGGATTCGAAATTTCTGTTTTATTGTACCACTGCACTTCATTACCATTTATCCTTAAAATGTAATAAGTACAAACTGCTTCAGCAATGATGGAAAAGCTTTCTCAGCTTTAATGAAACCTTTTATTTGCTACTGAAACTTTTATTATTTCCAAATGGTGGCATAGGCAAGAAAAATAATCCCTACTTATATTGACGAGAAACTTCAGCAATTTGAATAATTTTGTTCTTGGATGAATTCTAAGGCATTTAGAGTTGTTATTCTTACATTTATTGTTTTCATTTACTTTTGATGAACTAAAAACAAAAAAATACACATATACACGTTGCTACAAAATAATTTTCTAATTATATATCAAAATGCTAGATATCCATGTACAGCAATCACTTGTCAGATGTTGGTCTGATCTGGATAGGAATTTCTACATATCTAGGGCTCCAATACATCTCAGCTATTGGCCATGAGACGCAATGCAGTGTAATTGCACAGTGCACAGGCTGTGAAACTGGACGGCCTGGTTTTGCTTTCCAGCCCTGATACCTACCTACCTGTGAGACCTTTCGAAATTTTCAGACCTTAGTTTCCTTCCCTGTGAGAATGAGGGTGACTAGAACCTGCCACATGAAATGGGTGGGAAAATTAAATGAGGTATATCATGTGAAACATTATTTTACAGCGTGGCACATGGTAAACACTTGTTCAGCTCTAGTATGCTTTTCATATGTGAATACGTCCACCTCCAGACTGGAGGGAGTGTCAGAACACACCATGCATTCAATAAACATTTACTGAGCTTTACTTTACGCAGAATATGGTCCTAGGTAAAGGAGGCACAAAGATTAATAAGACATAGTGCCTACTCTCCAGGAGCTTACAATTTTAGTGCAAAATTATTGTTACCATCTTAATATCTTTCTCGAAGAGTACCATGAAGCATACTCCCTCCCTAGATCATAAATTTTCCGTTTTTCCAATGTGCTTGGAACTAACGGAGCTTCAGAAAAATTTCACTTCAGTTTCTGAAATCTTAATCATGCACAATTTAATAAGCAGCTACAGGTTTTTCCACATTTTAAAATGGATGATTAAATGGCCTAATAAGATTCTAACTTAGCCAAAAACTTGAAAAACATAGGAAGACAACCATGACTGACACATTCATTTTCCCGAATGTGGACATACTGCAAACAGCAGCTGCAGAAAAATAGGGCCATTTACATCCCACATGACCCACGGCTAACTAAAATTGCACAGGAGTTCAGCATCAAAGTGTTAAAGTACCTAAACTAAATTCAATTTGAGATAAAATGAGAAGCTTGTTTAGTTGGAGCTACACTGCTTTCCAAAAAAAGTTCTGAAATTGACTTCCAACATGGCACCTTGTATACCTCTAGTTTTTCAAACATTCTGTTTACGTCATTACACTCAGTGAATTCATTAAAAAATAAAATCTTGAAGTTCGACTATAAATCCTAAACACAATGACTAATGTGGTATTTCAGACATCACAAACTCCAAATGATCTTAAATATGTTGTCCTCTACTAATCTGCTGCTCTTGAAAATGTGCAATAAATCCAATTAAAAAGGAAAACATTTTCAAATTAGTTGCAAGATCAACTAGGATATTATCTGCTTACTAGATGTATCATAATAAAAAAACCACCTAATATGCATTACATTGTTTAATTTGGGAGGAAATTGGATATTCTCCCTTCCAACAAAAGGACCAAGACCTTTTATTTCTTAAACAACATCCAATAATGACTGTGTTAACTTTCTAGAATAGATTAAATAATTGCCAAATACATCTTCTGAGGAGGCACCCTGCCCAAAGCAACAGGAGATCATGTGTAAACACACAAGGACACAATTCCTTCCTTCTCTACTTCCTCTTCAGTATCATACCACCTTCCCTGGTCAAAACCCTTTTAAGGATCCCTATGACCCTGAAATAAGGGGCACCCCTCACAGTAGAACCTCCCTCGACATTAAATCAACTCACACCTCGTTTCTCTGCAAGACGCCACAGTGAAAATTTCTCTCTCGTTCCCAAAGCTCCAAACGAATGCATATTTTGGTGACCTCTACTTTTGCATTCAAACACACATGTCCCACGCCATGGGATCTTTTTGATCCCAGCTAACGTCCCTGCTTAATGTATGCGTTTTTCACATCCATTTTTTAATCCTTCCAGAGTGAAAATTTCAAAGAGGCGAACGTCGGTGAAAGAAGCGAGGAAAGGGAGGGAGGAGATAGGAAGCCTGGGATTTCTGCCATCCTCAGCGCAACCCAGAATCCGTATTATTTGTTTCTTCTTCCCCAGCCTCCTTCTCTCTTCCCCCTCTCGCCCCTTCCCCCGCAGCGGGAGGGAGGAGGAGGGGCCGCTGGCTGAAGCCGCCACCTGCCGCGGGGTGGAAAAGCTCCAGTTGTCACTTACCCAGCCGGGTGAGAATGGCTCATTTTTGCAGGATCCCTTTTGGACCCCGCGGCAGGTGAGGAGGTCGGGTGCGCGGGGCCCTGTGCGCGCTGGCGCAGCGACACTTGCGCTCGCAGGGTGGCTCCGCAATGCGGTCGCCCGTGCGCGGGCCACCTGAGCTGGGCCGCCGCCGCCGCAGAGCTGCCCCGTGGCCTCCCGGGCCCCCACCCGCTGGCGGTATCCACAGCCTCGCGGTTGCTAAGGGAGGAGGGAAGGCGAGCGCGGAGGTTCTGGAAAGGCCCAAGCGCTGCTGGAGCGGAGCCTGGGGAAGCTGGAAGGGCAGCTCAGCTTCCAGCCACTTTTTCTGGGTCCTAATGTGGGAGGAGACCCAGGCCCCTGCTCTGTTGCCCTGGGCGCGGGTTCCCCAGGCACCTGTAATCTGGAAACAACACACACACACACACACACACTCACTCACGCACACCCATTTAGGCTGGTGTGCTTCCTGCTAGGCCCTGGGGAAGGAAGGGCTGGGTGGTGGCTGCAGGTCGGGTCATGGAAGTCCAGAGCTGCTCCATGGTGATGCATGGGCTTTCAGTTGTAAAACAGTCCCTAGATTGCAAGTTCAAGGGAAAGAAAGAGGTCTTTCTCAATCTGTTTGGGGTTTTGATTTTGATTCTGATCTCAAAGGCATGGCAATCCCTTCATTTCCTCTTTGGAAAATCTCCATCCTTGCTCCTACTGAGGTCCCCACTCCCAGCAGGCAGTGCCCATAGGTCTGAAGTTCAGAAGGTGGGACGGTGCAGTTTCTCAGGAGCATGCTAGAATCGCCCTTGTATGAATCCAGCACAGAGAAGGCAGGGCTTCCGTGAAGAAGCCTGGATTTACAGGAGAGGCCCTTGGTGTGGAGGAAGCTTAAAGCACTGGACTTAGATGACCTTTCCCGCATCCTGTTTTACTTTGTCAGGTTGTTTGTTGCAGGACTTGATCTCTGGCCTCAGGTTCCTCCTGTGTAAGGGACAGGCTGGACACATCCATGGTGACTGAGCCCTCCACGGATCTCCATTCTAGCTCAAACACTTACAGGCATTCTGCTTTCCCACACATCATAAAGACCCACTGAGCATGTCAGAGTCCGGTTTCCTTCACTTGATATTCAAGGTCCCTCATCACTGGACCCCTGCATCCCTCATCAGTCCCACTGTGACCACTTTCTCCCCCTCTGCTACCCTAACCTCTAGCAAAGCCAAATCTTGAACCATCCTGTGCATGGGAACATACTCCTTCCCTTAACCACTGGACAAACTTCTATGCATCTTTCAACACTTAGCTTGCACACCACCTTCTCTGACGTCCCCAGGTGTGCTGATGACTCCCATGTCTGGGGCCCCGCTCTCCCTGGGCGTACCTCTGTTTTACACCCCCGCTCTGCACGACTGCCCTTGCTGGCAGATGGCTGTCTCTTCTACTTGAACGTGAGCGCCTCTAGTTCATGTGGTACATGGATTTTATTTCTCGGTCTCCTCAGAAGCAAACAGTAATGTTCAACAAACATTCGGTGTATAAATGAAGGAAACAGATTTTTTAAATCTTGTCAAAGTGGTAGTCTTTTTATTGACCACTTACTCAATGCTCTCCTCAGCCTTTTATGAGAACTTACTAACTGTTCATTATCTCATTTAATCCTCCTCTCTATTCTGTGAGGAAGGTTTTCTCCTCCATTTCACAGCTATCCAAGCTAAGACACAGAGGAGCTAATTATTTTGCTTGAACTCTACAATAGTTCCTAAGTGGAAAAACCAGGATTCAAATCCAAGTCTCTCTGATTCCAAAGCCCACAGTGTTGTTTTTTAACAATGACAACATTCCTTCCCCCATGATTCCTGTGAGTTGCTGCAGGAGTCAAATTTCCTCCGCCATCAGAATTTTCTGACCTGAAAGATCAGAGCCATCCCAGCAGGGGGAAAATAGAGTTCTAGTTCAATGGCTTAGATCCTGAGACTGAGGACTCAAGGCTGCTTTGGGGACCAAGGCTAGAGCTAGAGAAAAGCAGAGGTTGTCAAAGAAAAAAGATGTGAGATGTGAAAGTGGCATCTTATGCTTCAACAAGGAAGTTCTATAGATACCTAATCACTGTGCAGCCACAAATGGGACTTGAGCCAGATCTTCCCCATAGATGTCTACTCCTACTGCCTGTGGTTCCTGTTTGATGGTGTCCTTCTTGCTCCCTGTTAACTACATTTCACCTGGATAAAAATTGGCCAGGAGGGAGGGGGTACTAGAGAAAGACATTATAATTTGCCCAAGCGCTGCCAACCCCTAAGGATGGTGTAAATAATATAATCTCATACAGGTACTAGTTGTTACATATTAATTCATTTGTGCAAATAGAAAATGGTATTTGCTCACTGGTGGAATGAGAAAGGAAATTAAAATACACTATGTAGAGGGGCACCTGGGCGGCTCAGTCGGTTAAGCGTCTGCCTTCGGCTCAGGTCATGATCCCAGAGTCCTGGGATCAAGCCCCGCATCGGGCTCCCTGCTCAGCGGGAAGCCTGCTTCTCCCTCTGCCTCTGTCATTCCCCTGCTTGTGTTCTCTCTTGCGCTCTCTCTCTCTCTGACAAATAAATAAACAAAATCTTTAAAAAAAAAAAAAAAAAAAAAAAAAAAAAAAAAAAAAAAAATACACTATGTAGATACTCAGGATTCTGTAGAAAAGAATCCCTGGCACTCAGCAGACAGCAAGGTACTCTCGGCAGCATGTACTAATTCATAAATGGGGTTTGAGTTCTCCACCCCTGTGAGCTGCACAATTTCACATCCCTGATGAAAACTGCAAGGAAGCTACTAATTTTCACTTCAGAAAATGCTCACTGTGAAATTGTATTGGGAATTTAGCCAGAAAGAATTTTTATGTTAATTTCTAGTATGGAGATAGAGAAAGGGAAAAAAAGAAAAAAAAAGAAAAAAAAAACTAAATTAAACTGTTTCAGAGACCAAATAGTCACTGGGGTCATTTTCATTTTCTCACAGGTAAACAAGTCCCCAGATGTCCCCAGTAGTACCATAAATTTATAAAAAGATTTTTGTTTTGTAGAAGACCTGTGGGGTTGGGGTTGGGGGCAGGAGACAAGCAGATCTCCACTTTGGTTGAACAGGAGCTAGACTTGGGAATCACAGATCTAAACTACCAGTGACCATCTCCTAGGTCAGGGGTGGGAGATCTATGGCTCAAGGGCCAAATCCAGCCCCCTGCCTGTTTCTGTACAGTCCACAAGCTAAGAAGAGTTGCTATATTTGTAAATGGTTCGAAAAAATCAGAAGAAGAATATTATATGATACATGAAGATTACACGAAATTCACGTTTCCATAACCTTAAATAAAGTTTTAATAGAACACAGCCACATCCATTTGTTTATGAATCATCTATGACCACTTTGGTGCTATGAAGGCAGAACTGAGTAGTTACAACATCAACTCATGGCCCACAAAATGGAAAATATTTACTATCTGGCCCATTACAGCAAAAGTTTATGTTGTTACTGCAATCAGAAAGGTAATTGACCTTTACGGACTCTGAGAACAGATACCACATCTTTCACCATTTTATCCGAGCACCTGTCACAGTGCCTCTCACAGAGTAGGTGCTCAAGAAGCAAATGAAGGAATCCACAAATGGTTGGGAGGAACACGTCTTCCCACGGGTTTATCTTTCTCCCACAAATAAAGGTGAAGTCATCCAGACTTCTTCCCAGATAAAATTACTATGCATGATGATCTGATGTCACCCAGGGCTACTTTCTTTTACCAACCCATATAACACCACAGTAAGTAAGGTAAGCATTTCATCAGGTCCCAATTGTGCAGATGGTTAAGTTTGTAAGAGTGCTCCCTGTTACCTTACATCCTCCAACATTAGCTTAGGTCACTCAAAGCTACAGCACCGAGAAGCTGGAGAATGAAAAGCACCTGCACAAGGATTTAACTTCAAACCTGATTTGTTTTCCAGCCTTCCCTAATAAGCTTCCCTAATTAGCTTAATTCCAGTAAGCCACTTAGTGAAGCATGGCGTTAGGGATAGGAAAGGCTGAGAGAGCATGTATGACAGAGTGACAGACTTAAAGGGATATCCCTCATTCAGAGTTCTGAGTAACCCAGACAGGCAAGATGTCTCCAGATCCTTCTATTCCTACTTGTGAGTTGGATTGAATCCGCAGACAGATCAATTGAATTGTAGTCAATGAACTTATGTGGTGGCCACGGGAAATCAGTGGTATTTACTACACCCGAGGTCTCAAAGATGACCAGAACTCCTGTCTGCCCTCAAGTTTGAAGGCTATCGGCTCGATAGACATGTGGGCAAAGAATGACAAAGTGCTAAGTGCTATGATGGAAGTATGCAAAAGGTGCAGTAATGGTGCCTTCTAACTAATGCTCCTGTCCTATCCTCGTCCCCCACCACTTCCAGCCATGTTCCCACTCTTTGTGATGCTGAATATCACTTCTCCAGGAATCACATTATTATTCTCTCTAGTCTTGACACCCCGATTCTTCCTCACCACCCTCTCCCAGGTATTATATACCAGGAGAGGAAAAAGATTGGCCTTAATGGAGGAGAAGAGAAGGAAAAGAGAAAAACATAAGGGCTACTGGGGAGGCATAACCATGAAGAAATCTGCAAGAAAAATAAAGGATATTCATTATTTTCATTGTTTTGGAGTAATTATATTACTGATAAATACATTCTCCAGCCCTACCCCAAAAAAGTTCCTCTAGGGAAGTCAGAGAAAAACTCACGGAGGAGGCAGTTCTTACAATGGGCCTTAATAGCTGTGCGGGAGTTGGCCCGGTGGATGGGGCCTGGGGAGAAGAGCTAACAAGCTAACACCTCCCTGCTTAAGCTTCTCGAGCAACAGTGGACTCAGGCAGTGTCTACAGACCCTGTTCTCATTCTTGTAGCCCAAACATTAATGGAGGTTGTGATCTGGAATGGAAAAAAGGAAGAGGAGAAAAGGGAGGAAAGGTAGGAAGGTAATGGCTTCATCAAGGAAATGGGGTTTGAACAGGGCTCAGTTGTGTCAAGCCCCATCTGCGGGGTCACCTCCCTTTCTGAACACTTTGCTCGATTCCTCCCCATGTCCCAGAGGCAAGGAAGCATGACCACACAAGGGGGAGGGTAATAACTGTAAGGTCACTGATCCCAGAGGAAGACTGTTCTCAGTTGTACCAACTGTTCTCCTCCCAACTTTCTCTAAGAATAGTAGCTCAATAATGTGACTGGTGAAAAGAAACCGAAGAGCAGGAATTTCATTTATTACCGCACATCTGTTTTCCGACAGAGCAAATAGAACATTCCACATCCTCTAGCCTTTAAGGGCACCCATCTCTAAAAAACTTCACAGCTTCATTTGGTTTAAATGACAACGGCCTTGGCTCTTCTGCGGAAGCAGAACAGTACTGGTCTTCCAGAATGCCGGCATCGCAAACTGCTGACTGAATTATCTTGTTCTCCTCCTCTCTACAGCTAGAGGGACAGGGGGAACTGTAACTCCTTGCATTGGGTCGTATAAACAAAACTGCACTTCTTAACCTCAGGTTGGAAGTACATTCTCGGCTTTGAGCAGAAGACTGGGATTGTTCACATGGGAGGTAGGTGATAGTCAAGCTCACAGAACAAACCATCTAAACTATAGTAACTTTTAAAATAAAAACGTAGCTTTCTTACTTACAAATTCATACTGTAACTCAGATTGAGAAAGTGCTACCTGATAGGGTCCTGAAGAAATATTGACTAGACAAAGATAGTTTTGGTAATTAATCTAGTAGTTTCATGTAAATAAGCACCCCTAAAGGAGTTTGAGTATGCTTTCACTAATGATTGCTCAAGCCAACAGTTTCTACCTAAGAGCACAAAAGTTAAAAAAAAGTTTCATCATTGTTGGAGGGATCACAAATTCTGAATTAATGAGACTTATCCTATTGTGACAAAAGAAATGCAAGTGTGGATGAAGCATCAAAAAACATGCAAAACATGCACACAGGAAAACCATTCTGGAGTGGGAGCTGGAGATCAAGATTATCCACCCGTCAACTGCAGGAAAACCCAGTGCAGTGAAAAAAACAGCTCCTGAGCTGTATAAATGCATTTGGAAAGAAAAACATGGCAATTCCTTGGGATATGCACAGTTCAGTAACACAACCCCCACTGCAGACCCAAGATCAGAATTGTGGGATTCCTCCCTTCCTTCACATTTTTTTTTTTAGTAAGTTTTTCTCTCATTCAATAAAGACCACTTCAGATTCCACATTTGGGTTGAGCAGGAGGAATCGTGACTGCAGGGTTGATTGTCTGCACCTGTGCAGGGCTGTCTCCACAGGGAGCTTTTATCCCTGAGCTAAATGGTTGGTCGGGCAGGGAGGCTGGAGAATGCTCTTTTGAGCCCAAGTTCCACAACACTGGAAACAGAAGCACAAAATGTCATGGCCTTGTCCCTCCGATGTGCCCTATAGTCACACACAGCAACTGAGGCTATTTCCTCAGCTGTAAGCCAAAGGGTGGGGGGAGGGGAAGCAAAGTTGTTAACACCGGGGTCTGCCATGATGTAGAGAAGCATTAGCAAGAAGGGACAGGAGGTCAAGAGGAGAAAATGCAGCTTTACTGACTTAAAAGGCAACTAAATGACAAAGAAAGAGGCAAAGTCTTAAATGGAAGGTACTCACTCAGTTCCAATTATCCATAATCACAAAACGTAGAAAACCCATAAATCCCCTTCATTTTGCTTGGCTTCATGCCTTTGCACTTGGACTCGAGTAGTCACATCTAGGTGATATTGTAAATTGTGAGCATTTTCTTTAGATGTACCAGTATGGCCATGTTATAAAGAACAGCTTTAAGAGGAGGTAAGAGGTTCCGGCTCCCCTATTTTGTCCATGTTTAAGTCGGGGACCTGGGTTTGAATTGGAATTCTGGCACTGTGGAAGGTGTTCCTGGTCACCAACGTCTGGTTCTTGTACACTTCAGGATACAAGAGAGGCTGGCACGTCTCCATCATCTTGAAGTTAGGCAGGACCATAGGACTTGCTCTGGCTAATGAAATGTGAGTGGAAAATGATGTGTCACTTCTGAGTAGACTATTTTAAGAGCTTGGGCCGATTCTCTGTCTTCCCCTGGGCCCAGCAACCAGCAGCCTTCCAGATGGTGGCACTTTCCTCAGCCTGTCCTCCCAAGTGAGGACAGCATGGAGCAGAGCCCCCCTCCCCCACTCCCCACCCCAAACCCCAGATGGACAGGAACACAGATGAGCAACAAACCTTTGCTATTTAAAGCCACTGAGATCTGGGGGTTGTTGGTTATCACAGCAAAGCTGGACTATAGTGATTAATAGGCTATATAATAGTTCCGTGACTTGGGGAAAGCTACTGATAGTAGCTATCCCTCAGTCTTCTCATCAGAAAATGACGGAGGCCTGGTATATATTGAGCACTGAGAATATGGTAACTTGTTCATCTTCATAATAATCTACATCTTAAGAACTACCTACACCGAGCCAGTCACTATCTTCTCTATACATACATCCTTTCTCATCCTCAAACCAATCTTGTAAGTTAGGTGTTACTGATCTTTTTTATAAATGGTGAAACCAGGCCTCAAAGAGGTTTACTAGCTCATTGAATGTCGACCAACTTGTAAGTGGAACCAGATCTTTCTGATCCAGAGCTCTTGCTTCCTCCCCCAAAAGTAGTTATTTCACTTCTAAATAAGTGAAAACTTAGTTATAGTATGTTAGTAATTAAGATAAACACCTTAGATTTAAAGAAACAAATAAGAAAGGAATAAATCATTTGGAGTTTAAAATCATCATTTTCTTCAATACACATAAGATCTTTCCTACTAAATGATTTGGTTTTAATGATCCCGGCTAAAGCCATACCTGGCAATTCCTAATCTGGGGTTCCCAACTCCTAAGGGTTTATTGAGGTAATAACATGGGTTTGCAAGCTATTCTCAGGATTTCCATGTGTCTAGAAGAAATAATGTATTTCCAGAGGGCGAGATGACCAAAGCTAAATAAGTTTTCCTTTTTTTTTCTTTTTTATCTAATTTATAATGGGTCATTTCATTGTGGTACATTTGTACATTGGTACAATGTACAATATGCTTTGGTCCATTTATGATGATTTACAAGGGCCACTATTGATGCTTATGAATTGATAAGAAAAAAAAGTAGATCTAAAAATGTTATGGTGTTAAGCCATAAACTCAAATCTTTGGATAATTTGGGAAAATAATTTCAAATAAAATATTTTTGTATCTATGACATTAATAAACTGCATTTTATATAGATTTGTGTATTTGTTTCAATAAATATTTCTACTAGTACAAAGTTAAAAAAAATGTATATAAAGGTTGTTAAATACTGCTATATCCCAAACTCTCAAATTTTGGCCAGACAAGCCTAAATTAACCTTTTTCTCTCTCTTTGCAACTTAGCTCCTAATAACTCAGGTCATCCTCTACAGTCCAGAGAGGTTCTGGGAAGCAGCACAGCAGAAACACAAATGACTTTTTAATTAATTCAATAAAAGGAAGAGCTGATGAATGAAATAAAAGTGACTGAATCAAAGCAACCTTGTCACTTTGGGGGACATAGCACACCTCGAATTTTGGGGAGGATACATCTCAGAGGATTGGCAAGAGATTTTAGTAAAAATTGTGGGTCAAAATGAATGAGAAACCAGCAAAATGGCATTCTGTGGGCATTCCTCCCTTTACCTCCCTCTGCTGGAAATCAACCAATCATTTTCAGACTAAATTAAAGGCACTCAGTTGTCCTCAGAGCAAGCACAGTGGTCAAGGGTGTTTCAAAGAGACCTTTTGTTCAGATTTCTGGAGGACAGTTATAGGCCCTGTCATCAAAGAAAATAAGAAACCCTTATAGTTGCAGCAGTAATGACAATTTTAAAAAGTTACTGGATCCATGCCATGTGCCAGGCTCTGTGCTAAAATACTTGAAATGTCGTCTCATCTTACACTCAAATACTATTATTTCCCCCTTTTTGCAGAGAAAATTTCTGAGAAGCAAAGGATTGAAGTAATTTGCCCAGAATCACCTGCTTTTTAAGTGGTGACACCTCCTTAGCAATGGCTCTCAGCCCCTGTGTTATACTGTCCCCTGCAGGGTGTCTCGGAATGATACAAATTGAGGGTGTCATCATGAAGGCAGAAGGGAACCATTTATGGAGTCCTTCCAAAGAGCTAACAATCCATTCACATTACTTCGTTAAATTCCCATAATTCTGAGGGTGGGCAAGGTGAGGCGGTACCATTATTCTCATGGCACAGATGAGAAAATCGAGACTCAAAGAGATTAATGGGTTGGCCAACAAAGAAGACAATAAGATATAAACTAAGGCATTCTAAATCCACGTTGAATAATCTGCCTTTGTAGCAAGCTGGTTCTGATTTAACCTCAAAAAATTCTTTGCACATCTACAATATCAAGATATCTAACTGAATTACAGTCTGTATGAGAAATACCTGGATGGTTGCTTGGAAACTCAATATAAGGCAATTTTGAGATCAATGTGATCTCAAAACTAAAAAGATCAGTGTGATACTGGTTTACATTCTCAGATGTGCAAGTTCTTCTATATTTTGCTTTGATAGGATGACATCTGGAACACTGAGCTTCCATGAGTCATAGCTCCATGTATATATCATTCACTGCATTTTCCAAATTCAGAAGCAAGGTCAAAGCTCTCTGAGGTGTGCTCTAAAAGCCTTTCTCATCTGGTTTAAGCTAAGGGGAAAGCATTCCCTCTTATCCACGATAGGTGTGCGAAATCAACACACTTACAGCTCTCTCCAGTGAAATCCTCACCACCAGCTTCTTCCTTCTTGCAATGAATTTTCTTTTTTTCACTCTGGTAGTAAGTGATGGGCTGACACGTATGTGCGTGTCCAGCACTTCTCTCTGGGAAGCGTCTAGAACTTTCATGCAGAGTCGCACAGGGTCATGCGGGACTCCAGGGTATACGGCTCCTGTATACCATGATGTGAATGGGGCCCCCTGCAGTTAGTTGTGCACCTCGGCAGCCCTACTGACGCCTACCGTTTTATTCTCTGCCTATGGAACCTCTGCTGAAACTAAGATAGAAAAAGCCTGTTTCACTTACTCCCAGGTATTACAGTCAACATTTCAAAAGAAAAGAGTTACATTTAAAAATGCAATTATCAGGAAACAACAGGTGTTGGCAAGAATGTGGAGAAAGGGGAAGCCTCTTACACTGTTGGTGGGAATGCAAACTGGTGCAGGTACTCTGGGAAATAGTATGGAGGTTCCTCAAAAAGTTAAAAATAGAGCTACCCTATGACCCAGCAATTGCACTACTGGGTATTTACCCAAAGGATATAAAAATATTGATTCAAAGGGGCACATGCACCCCGATGTTTATAGCAGCATTATTAACAATAGCCAAATTATGGAAAGAGCCCAAGTGTCCATCAACTGAAGAACGGATAAAGAAGGTATGGTATATATACACAATGGAATATTTACTCAGCCATCAGAAAGAATGAAATCTTGCCATTTGCAACAACATGGATGGAGCTAGAGTGCATTACGCTAAGCAAAATAAATCAGAGAAAGACAAATACCACATGATTTCACTCGTATGTGGAATTTAAGAAACAAAACAGATGAACATAGGGGAAAGAAAAAAAACAAGAGAGGGAGGCAAACCATAAGAGAGACTATTAACTATAGAGAACGGAGGGTTGCTGGAGGGGAGGTGGGCAGGCGGATGGGCTAAAGGGGTGATGGGTAGTAAGGAGTGCACTTGTTGTGATGAGCATCAGGCTTTGCATGTAAGTGATGAATCACTAAATTCTCCTCCTGAAATTACTATTATTATACTATATGTTAACTAACTAGAATTTAAATAAAAACTTGAGACATTCCAAAAAATAAAAAAAAGCTTAAATATTTGCAGAAGGTAAAAAAAATAAAAATGCAATTTTCAAGTATAAGTTTATTAAAACAGGGACTACACTGGAAGTCATTTTATAGAAGAAACCATTGAAATAACTGGTGACATCTAAATTAAGCATGATATGAATATGGAAAGTATCAGCACCATCAAATGTTTAAAAGGGTTTGATGCAGAAGAGAGAAGAGTCTGGGAAGTTTCATGGGAGATAATTAGGAGAAATTATAAGATGATTTTTGGTTCAGTAAAAGAAAGAACTTTCTAGAAACAAGCAACAATTAGAGACTCTATTGCAACAATCCTATGAGTAAGTGCATACTTTACACCCATATTACAGAGAATGTTTCCAAAAATAGAATGGGCAATGTTTGATGGTAGACAGTTCCTTATCCTGAGAAATGATCAAGAAGGGGAATCAAATGTCTTAGAGATCTTCACATAGAGTTATATTGAACTAAATGGATTACAAGGCCTCTTCTAGGATAGAGACTGCGACAATTTGCTATGATCCTCCACCAGCCCTGGAAGAAGGAAACCCCTTCACCTTCCCTCTAAAGGAGGATGAGGCCTTATATAAGGTGCTTGATCCAACCTTTACGTGTGAAAATTTCAAAGCTCCTTTCAGGTCTTGTGTAGCTAAGCAAATAGCCCCAGAGAGTATATGGTACAGTAAAGACCTGTTTTATTTTTTATTCCTTCATGATCCAAGAACCACAATTTAAAAAGGGAGTGAGAATAGAAATACAAAACCTAACACTGCTCTGTATATTAATGAGTTCTGCCAACTCCACTCTGAGAGAGATGTTCAATCTAGAATGCTTTTGTTCCTCCTTATGGTTTTAAACCAGGAGTCAAAAACTCAAAAGGAGAAAGAAAAATGTAAGACGCTAGGGAGTGACAGCCCCGTGCAGATGAGACTGCATGGCGAGTCTGAAAGTCCAGTCTTACAAGGCAGCTGATCCCGGGTTCAGCTGCTCGTTGCCTTCTAGAAATGTTTTCTAGAATTGCCATATCTTATTTTTCCAAAGGAGCTAAAAAGCCAGATGTTTTTGGTGAAATTTTCTAATTTTCAGGACATTATCAGGCTGAACAAAAATTATCCATGGTTAGAAATCTGCCCACTGGCTTCTAGCTTCTGGCTGCAGGAAGGCTGGTCCTTCACAGAAAGGTGGTGGGCAGCCCGTGCATGCATTTATGTGTCCACGTGAGCCAGCAGGTATCTACTGGGCAACTGAAGATAAAGAAAGTACAGACAACTATGTTGGTGGGAAGATCTAAGGGAGACTGGGTGAAGGTTTCTGCCCCCCCCCATGAGGTTGCTCAGCAGGGTTTGAAGGATGAGAGCCTGCCCTTCCCTGTCTTGCTGGAATTCCTGGGTGTCCCTTTCTGGACATCGTCACAGACCTAGGAAGGCCACTGGATCCTCAGGCAACTCCAGCCCCAGTAGAAGGGAGTAGATGTTTCCCAAAGAGTAAACAAAAATTCTCAAAGCCAAAGAGGAAAATAATTTTTAAAGAAAGATGCATTCTTAGAAAGGAGCAGAGATCTAAGGGAAGTTCAGCAAAGACAGAGATGGGAAGACCACCAGAAGACCCTCATGAGTGCTTTCATGACTCGGGATTTTTTCCCTCACACTGGGGGGAAAGTCTTGTTTACTGTATAATTTACTGTCTTTCCCTAAGGTATAAGCCTTCAGTACACAGTGCATCTGACAGCAGCCCTGTTTTTAGATGCAAGCCCCGACAGCTTGTTCATATAGATTTTAGTTTTGATAGAAGTTTGGTTAAACAACAGAGCACTAGAAGCACCGAAAAAAGTGACAGGCACAGAATGATTGTTTCACTGTGTGGGGAAATATGTTTAAAAAGAATAAATGGACAAAGAACAGAGTTTGAGATATGGTTGGATTGTAAAGGTGATGGATGTAATATATAGGTATTATAGCAATGTATTTTATAATCACATGTGTTTCCTAAAATTACAGACAAGTCACAGAGAGGCAGTCTTTACAACTCTCTTAGATGGAGAAGAAATATGATGAGCAACATCAGGGTTTACACACTGTTTTTTACTTACTTAGCTCGTGCTTGACACACTCTGCTATTCAGAGAAATCCATCAACGGGGAGAACAGCCACATGATGAAACTGCTGGCCAAATCAGGCCAGATGGCATGCAGCCTGAACCTCCCCGCACACAAATGGGTGTCAGACAAGGTCACCAATAGGCCCTAAGCCATCCAGCTTTTCCCGTACAGGGATGGTCAATGATGCAACAAGAATGGTGGACACCTGGGTGAGGAAGAGCCGCTGCTCCTTCCCAGAGCTCTTTGGTCTCATCAGATGGCTGGCCTCCACTAATGTCTTTGGGGGCAGGCCAGCCCTGAGTGACTGAGTGCTAACGACTATGAACTGCAAGGTCATATACCTGAGGACATATACCCAGTTGTCAATCATTTCTCAAATTTGGCGCCTCTGTACAAGCTGACAATTAGCCTGAATAAAGCTAAGGTGATGTTTTTAGTTGCCCCAGGCAAATCAGGCAAGCAACCAAAAATTACCATCAATGGCATGGAGTTAAAAGCCATATCCAATTCCCACTGCCTGTGTAGTCCGCTATCGAATGACAGGTCCTCTGCTCTGCTTTTCTGTAGTTCTTTGAGCAACCACCAGTAAAGCAGCTCATTATCAGAATGAGAAGTAACAACCTGTATTAATAAATCCAGCTTAGTTGGGGGAACCTGACAGACAGGATTTTTGGAGATAAAGCATCTGATTACAGATAAAGACCAAAGTGCAAGACTGCCCTGCTGTCCGGTCTCCTCTGTGGATGTGAAGTTTAGTTCATTACCATTGCCTCCTGGAAGAACATTAATTCCACTCTGCAGAAAACATCAAGTATCAACACTGGTAAACTTGTCAAGGAGTAGAGCTACTAATCAACAACTGACATAATAGTTGCCCTGTCTTTTTAGTAACTGGCGATAGTTTTAGTTCAACAGTCATGGAAATAATGAAATTTTGCAGACGTGCCCAAGAAAATCTCTGGGAGTTATAATCCATTGCAGAGATTAGCTAATATTCCAACAGTGTTTGTGTGATACTGATCCAAACTTCTACAATTTTTTTAGGATGGAAGTTTAATTTCTTGCATTATTCGGTTTCTTTTAGCAGCGAATACCTCAAATATAACCCATATAAAGGCTAAGGACAAATAAAAGGATCGAATTGAGGACACATACTGTTGTAAGGGTTTGCTTTCTACACCTTAACCTGAGTAAGATCTTGGAATTTCCTTACTCCTTCACTATTTATTTATTTTGCCACTTCTTTTTTACTCAGGCCACATGATGTTCATTAGAATAATAACCCTCTTGACTCCAGTGCATCCAAAAATATGTACACGCCAAGAAAACCTATTTTGCCTGTCCAAATCCAATTATTTTCTGGAATGAAAATCACAAACTACTAAACAAGTTATAATTCTGTTCCTGTATTGAAACCAATAACCTTAGAAATATAGATTGCTAATATTGTCAGGTATAGGGACTAATCTTAATTAATTGGTAAACGTTTATTGAGAGCACATCCAGGGCAGGCAAGGTTCTTCCTGCTGTATCCAAGTGTTATCTTCCAAAATTGGTTTTACCCTGTAATAGAAGAAACCTTTTCAGAAAACACAGTCTCGTCTATTCACCGGATAAGGTCTAAAAGTCATATGTATTCTTGATCTGATGGCAAATTCTTTTATGTCTTTTTCCTTCAAAAGAAATCTTCCACCAGGCATTTGTTGGCAAACACCTCCAGAGCTTTCTTAGAAGCTCTAATTCTAACTCAGCACCACCACCACCACAAGGCACCTGCAAGCTGAACACTACCAGTTCTAATAAAGCCCACCCCTTGTGAAGATCCTTCAGTGCTTAGGGACGGGTGACGATATCCATGATTTCCATATCTAAGGGATATTTACTGGAACACGGTGACAGGGCCAAGAAAGAAAGGGGACACAGGCGGGAGGGGGCTGTGGCTGCAGTTCATTGACTGGAAGAGAGTTTCGTCTCACTGGAAGGAATCGAAGGCGTGTTTGTGTGTAGTGCCCAGCACTCACCTGCCACAGGGAAACGCTCAATACACATTACCTTGACTTTTCTCCTGTAAGGCTGCTTTATGTTAATGTAGCATTTTAAAGAACACAAATCGTGTTCACAGGAGTTATCTTATTTGACGCTCATGACGCTGGAGATAAGCTTTATTTTATGTTTGGAAACACGGATGGCCTGAGAGGTCAGCTCTATGGGGCCCTCGGTCACACAGCCAGTACATTTTAGAGTCCATAACCCGGATCTTCTGATTCCAAGGACTCTCTTCCTCCTTTATTGCTCTGAGCTGCAAGTATTCAGCGATGTGGACCTGGGCACTTTCTATCTTATTTTTTAAAAAACAACCTCTCTTCACTTACGTCTTCATACCTTCAAGGGGCATTTATACTTCCTCATGTCTCCTTTCCTGTTTGCTTCTCCGTCTCCTCCAGTCCTGTGTATAAAAGTATTGCATGTATAATGTTCATGGATCCAGGATTAAGAGTTCTTTACTCAGGATCTTGAGCTCTTCAAAGTTAAAGGGACCCTACAAACAAGGCACATTTCCTTCTGGGCCTTGTTTTTCCTTTCAGCACTTTTGCTCAAATACCAAACACAATTTGCATTTTGCTTGAGATGGAAAGAAACAGTTGTGTAGCTGTAGCTATTACTGGACCATTACCATTCTAAGGTGTTGATTTTGTGCTTCGCATTTTTCCTGTGTTCTTCACTTGATGCCCTATCTTCAATTTTTATTTCGCTCTAATCATTTTTTAAATTTGAAGTCTTCCTTTTTACTTTGGCAATTTCAGTTGGAACGCTGGGTTTGGAAAAAAAAATGTTCACAGAAAAACTGAAGGTTAAATCAGTTTTATTCTGTAAACAGTGCCTAAATTATCATCTCCTTCCCATAACAACCCAATTAATATGTTAGAGCACAGCCGGAAAGCCAAAAACAGTGCTGAAAACGTAGAGTTAGTGTGACACCTTCTGGTGAGGAACAAACTGCATTTCGTCGACAGCAGCAAAAAAACGAATTCAGACAAGGGTCCGCCAGATAGCTTTTATTCCAACAAACCCATCTTTTGTGAATACCCGGTGTTGTCCCGGGCTCTGCCACAGGCCCCGGGGCTACTGACAGGGGAAGGTATGGTTCTTACATTCAATAATCTAACCACCCCCGGGGGAAGAAATCTCTCTTATCTTCACACCTATCTACAGAGATTGCAATCGAGGATGTCAGCACCTAGAGTTAGGTTGGGTGTTCATAAGATGCTACGGGGGCCCACGGAGCCAACCCGCCCTCGTGGATCAAGGACAGCCTCACAGGGGCAGGGATGCTGAAGTCTTGAAGGATGAGCAGTTTTGGGGAGGCAATAAGGTAGGAAGTGGGCATGCAGTGGGGGAAAGTGTCGCGTATGGGAAAGTAAGGGGACAGCAAGCGTGCAAGGCTGAGAGGCTGAGAGTGTGTGTTTACTGACCAGAAGTTATTTCAGGCACCTGGAGAAGACAGAGCATGGAGAGAGGGGTGGCTTAGAGACCACACAGGGTCTCAACCCAAAAGGGCTTTGAAAACTTAGCTTAAGAAGTGTGTGTTCCGGGGCACCTGGGTGGCTCAGTCGTTAGCGTCTGCCTTCGGCTCAGGTCATGATCCCAGGGTCCTGGGATCGAGCCCCGCCTCGGGTTCCCTGCTCCACGGGAGGCCTGCTTCTCCCTCTCCCACTCCCCCTGCTTGTGTTCCCCCTCTCGCTGTCTCTCTCTGTTGAAGTAAATAAATAAAGTCTAAAAAAAAAAAAGTGTGTGTTCCATGATCCAGGCTGCAGGGACCCATTGGAAGATGTAAGCATGCCAGTGATAGGATCAGATTTTTCCACTAGAAAAATCAGCCTGGCTCCAGGGTGGAGGGAGAGAGGAAGACTAGTTAAAGTTTTGGTCAAGTAGGAAGCAGTTAAAATGGAAGAGAACCTGAACTGGGCAGGGAATGTGGATGGGTGGAGGACAAAGTGTTTTAGGAAAGGGCATCATCAGCCAGTATGAGAGCACGTTTAAATGTGGACTCTGAGAAAAAAAGAAGGGTTATGTTTTATGCTTATACGGCCCAAAATAAAAGGAATATTTCTTTTCCTTAAACAAAGAGAGAAAACCGCATCTTTTAATGCAGATGTCTTCCTTCTCTTTGTATGTGGTCTTAGGAAAGAGTTAAAATATTTCTCAACATGAGAGGATAATTGCTCCACAATCCAAGCATGCAATTTTATAAACTAAATTTGGAGACTTTCAAAAAATATTGATCGCACCTGAAAACATTTAATGAACGCAATTTGGAAACAAGGGCCCAGAGACACCAATCTGTATCAACAGTGCTTAAATACTCCCATAAAAAACACACCCAGGGCCTTGGGAAATCTGGATCACTATAATGTGCTTTCAAAGGAAGGTTTGAAATTTTTAGATGAACAGCTATAATTATAAATTGAAATTAAATATAATGCAAAAGAGGCCATGATTTCCCTTGCTGTCAAAATAAATCTAAGGAATACGTTGTGTCCACTGACTATCAGACAAGGGCATGCACTTACTCCCTGTATAAACCACTTTCAGCTTCGGGTAGCGGAGCGTTTTTACTTCTGTATCCAAATGCTAATGGATATGTTTTTTCCATCTAACTCAGATTTAAAATCTAAACATTTCCACTGATCTGCAAGGCTCCCGGTTACCTTGCTGGTGTTAACCTGTTACCCTCTCACTCGCTCATTCCACCCCAGTCAGAGCACCTTGCTCTTCCTGAAACACAACACGGATGTTCCTTCCTCAAGGCTTTTGCACCTGCTACTCCTTCTGCCTGGAAAGTTCTGTGTCCAGATATCTATCTGCACCACTGACTCCCTCATTTCCTTTAGGTCCCTCATTCCTAGGAAGGTTTCCCTGATCACACTACATAAAATAGCACCTGCTCTCAATATACTCTTGCCCTTTATTCTGCATTAGTTCTCTGTATAGCTCTTATCACTCAACAGTCCATGTATTTAACTTGTTTATCATTGCCTTTCTCCACTAAAATCCAAATGCTATGAAATCACAGGCTGTCAGTGATGTAGAACCAGGGAGTGGAACAGTGCCTCGTTCAGAGTAGGTGCTTAACAAATACGTTAAATGAATGATGTTTATTTGAAGTATTTATTAGGTTTTTAGTCAGATGGGCAAGCTAGAAGTTTTCAATCAATTCACCAACCACGTACTATGTGGCAGGTACTGTTCTCTACCTTTCATGAGACAAAAGACCACCCTTGGGTAAACAAAGCAGTGGGAGTCAGACAAGTCAGCTGATAATTATTGTCAATTATACAATAAGGCCGGGGAAAAAAAAAAACCAGGTAACTGTAATCCATCCGTTCATTCAACATATATTTACTGAGTACTTAGTGGAAGAGAGCTAAGTTTCTTTGCAGGCTTTTTATGTGCCAATAGTGTGCAAAGGCATAGAAAGATGCATCTAATATATTTTTTAGAACAACCAGTAAGGTAACTATTATCCCTGATTTAGAACCATGAAACTTGAAGCTTACGAAGGCCCAAGGTTGCCACACTAGTGAAAAGGAAGACTAGACCAGGTCTAGGTCTAACTCTGTAGTAGTTATTCTGCTAAAGGAACTCAGAGAAAAACCATCTAATCTATTAGTGGGGTCAGAACAGCCTTGCAAGCAGAAGTAACACCTAAGGTAAACCTTCAAAGTAATGGGTTAGAATTGGGCAAGAGTGGAGGGTAAGGCGTGCTGAGCTGGATGGACAGCATGACATTGTACCTTCCATAAAGAAGGAAACTTCTGGGCCTTTGTTTTCATTAATAAAGTAGGTTAAATTTTGGCTCTCTGAATTATTGAAATAGAATAAAAAATACAAACACACACATACATACCCCATTATAAACAATAGCAAAATCAATTAAATATGTGATATAACTCAATCATGCAATGCAACTAATCAGCATGAAGAAATAAATAAACACAAGATTGAGGGAGATCTAGTATTCCAGATTTTAACAAAAGAGATGGTGATTGCCTATAAACAACATTTTCCATTTATAGCATATAATTAAATAACTTATGTGGCAATTAAATTACATGCCAATTAAATAGAATTGCAAGCTTTAATAAAACAAGGTAAAGACAAGTGGAAGTTATTACTGAAGCACATCAATTGCTTTTTTCCTACTAAGTTGAATTGACATTTAAAAATTAATACTTACCTGTGTTATGCACTTTCTATATTTAGAACATAAGTTTAAGAATTAGGCTGTTAAAGGTTTTCAAGCTAAAATTAAATAAGGTTTAGAAGTTTGGATGCTTGTTTCATTCAAATAAAATAATAAAGGAAAACAAATCTTTTAATTGATAGGTTTTACTTTTATTTTCTTTAAAATTCCATGATTTTTTCCTCTTAACCATCCAAAGTGAGATTTTCTTTGAAGCAAGATGGCAGGTACCCAGAGCTGAGCTTTGACGGTATATAAAGCCAATTTTTTTGTACTTGATCCAAATGTTAAATCTGCAATTTACAGTTAATGTACCAATATGTTTACATATCTCTGTGGGTTCTTCTGCAATACAGTTTAAACTTCAAATTAAATATAATATACATAATATACATTATATGTGTGTGTGTGTGTAATACTTGGGATACAGCATTATTTGTAATAATACTTGGTAAACAAGTATTATTTCTGGGAGATGTGCTTCCGCCTTGTTTGTGGTTGCCCAGGGTTATGTTGCATAACTGGGACTTCATATGCTTCAAAGAGTTTAGATAAACACTGGCCAGGATTACTGGGAGTTAAATATATACACACACACAGACACACATATGTGTGTGTGTGTATATATATATATATATTATATATGTAATATCAAGGTATGGCAAAGCAGGCACATAGAGCACTTGAACCTCCTTTGTACCTGTCTGCAGAAAAAATATAAATAGTATACTAAACCTGACTAAGGCTATTACAGTCGGGTTGTTTGAAGGACCATTTTCCCCTCCTCCTGTCTTTTTTCCCCGCTTTCCGATGTACTCAAGAAAATTGAAAAATTGTAATGGATCAATTTAAAATATTTTATTTTCTAAAAGCCTTTTTTGCCTGTTGTAAGGTGCACAACCCTTCTCCCTTGATAGGAGAGACAGTTTAAAAAGGTTATGTAAAAAGAAATTGTAATGAAAGGGATACTCTGCTTTCCAAGTCCTTGTCTTCTCTTCATCTAGATAAGGTATATCCAAAACAGATATGTAAAGAAAAAAAATAAAAGTTGTCTTTATGGGAAAAATAAAATAAAAGTTTAAAAATACATAATCATAATAAATACAAATGGCACTATAAATAGAACCTGATATAGCAGAGTTTACAGGTGGGAAAACCTAACCCACCATTATAATCCTTCACTCCTCAAACACTTGAATGCCTGTCCTCTACAGCAGTGTGTTAGATTTTAATTCCTCACCTCAAGAAGCTTAAATTCTATTTAGGCAAAAAAGTTCAATCAAATGATGAAAATATTCACTCCTCCTGATTAGCAACTGCTTATCATACTAAGCTTCAGCCATTCCACGTTCCTTCCCATCATGTGGTTTATAGCAATTTGCTTTCATTAACGGTTTGAGTGACATCTGATTCATAGCTACTCCCACATTCTACCTACCTTCTAGAGGGAAAAATGACTTGCTCATCTTCCAATTACTTCACACGGGGATATATAAAGATCATCTTATAATTAATCAAATGCTTAATTGCTGAATGTATCTGGAGAAAGGGTAATAAATGGGACATAAATGGCATGAAGGAGTACAGGCAGAGAGTTCTGGGTTTGAAGGGCAAATGAGAGGGGAAGGCTCGGCAGCACATGCTACATTTGACTGGCTCGATTCCATAAGGTTGGAAACTGGAGGTTGATTACAGGTTTGATGCAGGGTTAGGTTTCGTTGAGTGGTTCTGTACGAGGATGGTGGTTCTCACTAGTTGAGGGTATTCCAGTGACCACGCAGGCCTGGTGCAATGTGAGGGCTGGTTCAGGCTAATGGACTGAAGAGCAACGAGGGATGAGATGAACCGAAGGACTGAATGCAAAGAGCAGGTATAATCAGAATGTTAAAAAAAAGGACTTTAAACTACCTCTGCTCTGAAGCGGATTTCTTCACTCTCTGCTCACTTCAGAAAGGTGTGTTAACTTAAAATTTTCCCAGTCCTCAACATTCGGGGGGCTGGGAGGAAAGCAAAGGAAGTCACAGTAATAGTAATAACAGAAATTCTATTATTTCAGTGAGTCCAATGTCTGGTCTAGGGCAATCAGCTCCCTGAAAACTCTTCCCCAAGTATTTCTGGGGACCCAAAGCTGTCTAGACCGTGGTTCTTTCCCTGATCCTGCAGCTGCTGCTTTTCTTCCACGCACCCCTGTCCCCCAGTCAGCCTCTGATGGGCCTCTAGCAAAAACGGGCACAGAGCTAGGACCCACTGGTTGCAAATTCCCCACTCCTTGGTAAAACCACAGTGTTTGGAATTTTTACTTTACAAATGCATTCCGAATACATATTCATGCAGAAGTTAAGGTACATTCCACAAATCAGTGCATAATAAATATTTATTAACTTAGTCAATAAATGTTTGCTAAGTTCCTTCCACCAGTGAGGCACAGAAGACGGGTTTAGGAAATGAAAGACAGAGTCCCTTCACTCAAGAAATACACACCACTCTAGTCAGGAAAGCAGGCAGATAAATAGTAAATTGCAATGGTGCAAGATGTGCTTTTTTTTTGCTTCTATGCTTGTGTGGTGTGTGTGTGTGTGTGTGTACCCATCTTCTTCTAAACAGAATTTAATATCCTAGGCAGGGTGGCAAGCGTTCAGATTTATTCTAGGAGCAGAGAGGAAGGGTGCCTAACTCTGATTAGGGGTGGTCAAGGAAGATTTTTCTCTGGGAGGAAATTCCATGTGCTGCCGTCATATCTTTGAGACTCACAAGGCCCTAAAGGCTTAGCTGTGAGCTCCCTACTCTTGACAGATATGCCCCCCACCTGGTGGGAAAGGCCCCTCGCCCCTCGGGTTTGCTAGCTGCAAACCATTCTGTCCTCAACTTAATCCCACACATTAAGGGATTTTAATCAGACATTTCACAGAGATCACTCTGGTACTGTGTGGCCAATGGATTCAAAGTAGGGCAAGAATAAAGAGCGAGCAGCCAGTGAGAATGCCAGGATGGAGAGCCAAGCCGGAAGTAATGAGGGCTGAGACCCAGGCACGGACACTGAGTCAGGTTCTGTGGTACAAAGATGAGATGCCATTCAAGTCAGTGGCCGACAGGATGCAGTACTGGGGATAAGGGAGAGGGAAGAATTGAAAATGGCTGCTGGACTTGGGTAGCCAGGTGCAAGCTGTCGTCATTCACGGAGCTAGGGAAGAATTCAATTCTGGACATACTGATTCTCAGAAGTTTGTGGAACGATATCCAAGCACTGTCCAGTGGATGGTCCCTATATGGGCCTTAGAACAGGCTTGAGATAAAGGTTTGAGTGTACAAAGGATATACTGATGTCTGGGGTCTGATACCAGTCAAGAGTAATGTATAGAGAAAAAAATCCAAAAGTAAAGCATGCCGACATTTAAAAGGTTGAGTGGAAGAAGAGATGTCTACATAGGAAACTAAGAAGGGGGCAGGGGTATCAGGACAATGTTGTTCTAGAAGTCAGGATAGGAAAGAATTTGAGGTGTTTCTATGTGTAGGGACATGATGAAGCTACAGGATTCGGGGAATACTTGATAGAGCAAAGTTCATGAAGAGGCCAGAGCAAAGCGATCCAGGGAAAAGATAAATTAATGCTTAATAAGCAGGATGGTCATCACTTCCAATGAAATAGGAGATGAAGACAAAAGGATGCAAATAAATTTGTAAGTATAAATAGCTTAGTGTTTTCTTCATGGTGAAATAAAAATTCCAGATAAATTGCCTACCACCGGGTGGAACAAAACTGGAAAACAGTGCTCTTCATTTAGATAACCAGCGGGCTGACAATAAAGAGGCAAAGAATTCTAGCAACTTAAGAGTTTTCGTTTATGTGGAAATGTAGTTTGATAGACATAAAAAAAGGAACATAATCTGAGAAGCACTTAGAAGCTATAGTGATAGGTCTATAAACAAGACTATGTGAAACCAGCTAATAAACTCAAACCTACTTTAGGATAAAAGAAACTGCAAGATATGTAAAAACCCAAATTACATGGATAAACTGTGAAACAGAATTACAGTGTTAATTCCTAAGCAAAATAATATTTCACCAAATAAAACATGGGTATAATTTTGTTAAAATGCATTTGTCACACCTACTACAGTGCTTTGATTACAAGTGATGCTTACAATTGGATTTCAGAGGTGATGCTGCAATCAAAATAAACATCCAAGACAAACTGATAAGCCCAAGTTCATCTTGGGTTTTTTATTAACCATAAGTTAAATCTTGGAGTTCATTACTAGAAATGTACATACAGAGTTTTCCCAAGATCAGATAGTTCTCATCATCTGAAGAATACTTTATCCCTTTAAAACAAAATGGAGTATTTTCTGAGGACAATTTAATATTTCAAAAACAAGAATAAAGTAAATAAATCATTACGATCCACTTAGTACAAATTTAACACATGCACTGCCATAAGTTTTTACAGAGCATGTTGTAAGAATAAATCATAAATTACCAACACAGGTAAAAACTAGTTCTGAATATGCAGACATACAATTACAGAAGATTCAAGATAAGATATACATATATATGTACTCTGAAACTTAGTAAGTCATTTATTTTGATTTTTGATATTAAACTCTTTAGATATTAATATTTATTATTTGAAGGAAGCATTTCTTTTAAATAAAATTTTGCTGCTGATTTCCTAGAAATAACTTTTGCTAAAAAATACTTGAAAATGTTGAAAAACTAAAAGTGTTGGGGGGGAAATCTTTATAACTCTACTACTAAATCAAAACCTCTTGATAAGTATTTAACAGGCATCTCTTGAAATGCATAGGTAAACACAATGAAATAGAAGTAGAATTACACATATTTTGTATCTGCCTTTTAAACTTAATATTCTTAATACTGTGCCCTGAACATCTTCCCATGTTAGTAGCTATATATCTACATGATATTCTAATAGCTACATCCTATTGCGCTGTACAAATATATCAGCTTTTTAACCACTTGATGAAAATCTGGGTTATTTCCAAATATTTTACTATGATTAGCTAGGCTGCAGGGAAAGCAATCTTGACATATGCCTCTACAGACATGTCCATCTCATTAGGATAAATTTCTGTAGTGGAATTAATGGGTCAAAGGGGAATCCACATTTTAAACTTAAAGACATTGTCTGTCTGCTCTCCAGAAGAGAAGGAAGTGTATACTTCTATCAATAGTCCATGAGTGCCCATTTCTTGTATTACTAATAAGCATGAACAACCCTTTCCCTAAGTTTGCTGGCTGTATGCATCTTTTCTTACATGGATTATCCACTCATTTCCATGTCTCTTGTGGGGTGTTCATCATTTACTAATTAATTTGAAGAATTCTTTTTTTTTAAGATTATTAATCTTTATCTGTTACTACAGATCTTTTTCTACTTTTTCTATTTTGCTCTTTCTCTGATAGTTTGAGCTTCTGAGTAATGACGTAAGGGGCTGTTCACCTCTCAAGATTATAAAAAAATATTCTACCATGTTTTTGTTTTATATAATTTTATTTATTATATTTAAAATTTTGAACCATCTCAAAGTCTATTGATGTTATATGTGAAGTAAGATTCTAGCTTTATTTTTTTTCCCAAATGGGTAGCCAGATCTCTTAATAAATAACTTTTTTCCCCACTTAAAAGCCATCTTTATCACCCCAAAAGTGAGAAACATTTCTAGACTCTCTTTTGTTCCACTGATCTTGGACTAATATTTTAGTCACTCTACCTTGGAAAAAAATTTTCGTATCTGCTGAGACTCATTCCAACCTTTTTTTTTCCCTCCCCTTTCTGAATTGTCTGCCTACTTGCCCATTTTTTCCACAAAAAAAGGCTTTAGAAACATTTTTTTTCAAGTTTCTAAAAAGTCCTATTGAGATTTTTGTATGAATTCCTTTGAATTTCCAGAGTATGAGGGAAAAATCTGTACATGAACCTGACCAAGAAATCTTTTGAGTATTCCATTTTGTCCCCCAGGAGTTTCACAGTTCTCTTTTTAAGGGTCCTGTACGTTTCTTGTAAGTTGGGTCACTTATATTTCACTGCTTTTTAAATTGGTATTAGTAGTACTTCTGTTGTGAATAGATTGTCTTTCCATTATATTTTCTGACCAATCAACAGGTTTATATTAATCTTTGTATATTTATTATGCAATTGGCTACCTTTCTAAACTCATTAGTCTTTCCATTTGTTCTCTTGCATTCTCCAGGTCTTGAATAACATAACTGCAAGTAATGATTCTTCTGTATGCTCCCTTCCAATATCTGTATGTGTGACTTTTAAAAATTTTAAAGGATATGCCTTATTACTAGCAGTTTTCATTAATTTTGCATAGACCTAATAAAAACTGTCAGTAAATAAACTTAGCTCTTTGGGTTAGTTCAGGAAAGTTTTCTTTTTTTTTTTTTAAAGATTTTATTTATTCACCTGACAGAGACAGAGACAGCGAGAGTAGGAACACAAGCAGCGGGAGTGGGAGAGGGAGAGCAGGCTTCCCGCGGAGCAGGGAGCCCGATGTGGAACTCGATCCCAGGACCCTGGGATCATGACCTGAGCCGAAGGCAGCCGCCCAATGACTGAGCCACCCAGGTGCCCAGGAAAGTTTTCTTTAATTATTACTTCTTTCATTTTTCTGTTTTCTTTGGGCTGGCACACATAGAATTCAAAAATCGTATTTTCCTTTCTTTTGTTTGTTATATCTTAATTTTTTCTCATCTTTTTTTTTTTTTTTTTTTGAGAGTGATCAAATTTACCCATATGACCTACAAAGTTTTCAGTAGTGTCCATTATGCTGATTAGTTCCTCTTATGGGAATTTACTTTTGGAGTTTCCTTTTATTTTTTTTTTTCATATTTCAGGATGCACCTTTTCATTCCTTCTCTTTATCTCAATCTATTCCTTCTTTATGGCTAATAAAAATGAAAGTAATTATTTAAACACTTCTTTGTGCAAGCCAGAGCACTAAGCACTTCAGACTTTAACTTGCTTACTTCCTACAATCACTGAGGTAGATATCACTACCATGTAATGTGTGAGGAAACTGAAACTCTGGATGACTAGGTGATTTGCCCAGCACTCTACAGCTGGTCAGTAGGAGAGCCAGGATTTAAAGCCAGGCCTTCTGCCTCCATAACCCATGCTTTTAACAACCCTGCGAGGTTTCCACATGCCCTTGGGCCTCCTCCCTGTTCACAGGGGAGTTCAGTTCCTTTTAGATCTATATCTGGAATGAGGTGGCCTCCTAAGTACCTGTGTCAATTCCAGTGCCTGCTGGACTAAGGCAGGAGCATCTTCTGCTCCAATTCTTAGATAATCTGCATAGATAATTGCTACCATCAGACAAATGTTCTTTGAACAAGTGTTATATACTCTCAGCATTTGCTACAATCTAGGGATCCTCCACCCTCCATCCATTTGCAAGACTCCTTTGTGGTGACTGTATATCCAGGGGTGCAAAGTGCCCCTCACTCCTCAATCCACAGTTGTACTAAAAATTGAAATCTGTAGTTTCTACCATGCAGGTGAAAGAAAGGGGCTGAGGAATACTGCAGGGGTGGGCACAGATCTCAATTCTAGCTAGCTCAGATGATGGCTGGGCAACAAGGATTTGGTTTTCAAGGTGGTGTAGCTCCTGTGTCCTGAGTTAGTGACTGAGTTGGGGCTTTTTCTTAACTTCTCTCCAGCTAATTTGGATCCATGAATCAAATGATGGGCACTGGAGTTAATATAAATTCCCAGTGGATTTTGGCACAGGGTTTCCTCTTTAGTTTGTAGTACTGTTACAATCTTTGAGGGTATTTTTGCATGAAGCTGGGAAAGGGTAACCAGGGATTGCCAACCTCTGGCACGTTTAACACATTTGACAAGCATTTGTATCAGGCGGTGGGTTTGGGATTTAGACTCACTCTTAAGGTTGTCCCCATCAACACCTAGCAGTCTGACTCTAGACCAAAGTGAATCTAGATTCCTTTTTATGATATAACATTTCTGGGCTCTTTTCTTGGATGTAGGAAGTTCCCAAAATATGAGCGATTCCTAAAGCCCTATGGATTAGTAAAATTATCCTATGACAATTTTCAAATGTTGTACTTTTTAAAAAATCACTATGCTAATGGTAGTGTTGGAAAAAGAATTAAGGTTTGAGCTGAGGTGTTTTCCTGTCTGTGAGATGTAGTTGAGGAGGCACAGAGAGCCAGGTCAAAGAGACCCGATCGGTTTTGCTATTCTTGAGCGTTATCTTGCACAGAAAAATGTTCTTTACACTGTGAATTGTGGAACCCCTTGGCACACATAGAATTTCTTGCCTCAGTAAAGCTAAGCTAAGGACATTATAAAATGTTATCCCCCCCTTTTTTTTCCCTCTTCAGAAGCATGTATGTTATTTTGTACTTCCCATGGCCAAAGCTACTCTGGATGGAAGCAGCTAACAAATGCATCAAAAATATTAAATGTGTAATTGGAAATCCCAAGCTATACTAAGTGCCCTCATCTGTGTCCCTATGTCACCTTCTTGTGATGACTGGTTTTATGTGTCAACATAATATCACCATGTTTTGTTTATGTGTTTACAAAGAGTCACCTGGTGACTTCAGGTAGATTATCCTCAATAATGAAGGTGGGCCTCACCCAATGGGTTGAAAGCCTTCAGAATGAAAACCGAGGTTTCCCAGAGAAAGAATTCTGCAATATAGAAACCCTGCTGGCCCACGCTATTGATTTGGCTTATCAGCCCCCATAACTATGAGAAAATTCCTTAAATCTCTTTATATACACATGTGTGTATGTAGGTGTGTGTTTGTACATATATTAGGAGGTTATGCTTGTACGAAGAAAAACAAGAACAAAAATAATCAAACTTCATTTCCTTGCACATGACACTGATGGCAAGATTTCTAAGTAATCATCCCTTTATTTAGTTTCGATAAGGACTTCCAGCACAGAACACTGTTAGAAATTAACCATTAGGAACTACGTAAAAGAGATGTAAGGCAAGTACTATATAAAGACCAAATAGATAAACACAGGTTTTATTTTTCTACAGAATTTACTGCAGGTTATCATGTAATGAAGACAAAAGCAGATCACTCTTAATGTGTCAAATTTGTTTAGTAATTTAAATAAAAACATAGGACTCCCATCACACAGATAATTCTAAATCTATTTTGAAAATCAAATCATCAGGAAGTATCTATCGGGAGACTATGTACCTACCTATCATATTATACCAAAAATAAGGCTGCTCTCTTCACAGAATATACGGATTATGAAGGCGGGGAAATCAGAGGGGAAGACGAACCATGAGAGACTATGGACTCTGAGAAACAAACTGAGGGTTCTAGAGGGGAAGGGGGTGAGGGAATGGGTTAGCCTGGTGATGGGTATTAAAGAGGGCACGTACTGAATGGAGCACTGGGTGTTATACGCAAACAGTGAATCATGGAACACTACATCAAAAACTAATGATGTAATGTATGGTGACTAACATAACATAATAAAATAAAATTTAAAAAAAAGGTGGCACTAAATGTACAATTAAAAAAAAGAATATATAGATAATGAGTAATCAACCATCAACACAGTGGATGTTCTAATATTGGGGAAATAGTGGAAAACTATTTGTTAAAAAACAAATTTCTCTGGACATTGTTTATCTTGCCCTTGCAAGAGACTTGTAGATCCAGATGAGATTAGCTTAGAAAAGGGGTCTTATTTAGTCCAGAAAATCTTCAGAGTCCAATACAGTTCTGAGCTAATCAGATACTAAAGAACCTTTACAAGGACAAGTAGGCTTGGAAATCACACAGCCTTATTTTGAATTAGCTTGTTTTAGTCAAAGGTATGGAATTAATGATCAAATACCAGGAATTTCTGTAACTCACCCAATGCCAAATGACTACTGACATTCTATTTCCTACTATGATGACTCCTTGATTAGAGGTAGGTGGGAGGCATAAAGAATATTGTGAGCTATAAAATAAATTGTACTCCAATGCCCACATCTCTAAAGGCAAATCTTGTTTTTTAATATAAGAAATTCACTGAATCAAATGAATGCTGATTAGAGCAAAGGTAGTGTAAGTAAAACTGGGACAGGAAACCTCCAATTGCATAGTAAATACATGAAAGAATTAATCATTCTAAGAGAAGAATCATTTTCCCCCTAGCCCCACTGCTATGGATGATATTTTCGTGAGCCTGGGCCACCTTCTCCAGTGAATACTGAGAACCTATTACAGGTCTCAACCAACCAATTTCCATTCCAGCTTGAAGGGCGGCTGCAAATTGCCTAAATTCCTCCTAAGTGAAAGAAAAAGGTCTTTTTGTAGAAGAACACGTCACTTAATTTTCAGAAAAATTTTCAGATCATGAGTCGGAACATAAACAGTTCCTTACACATATGTGGCTTTTGTCACTTGTCCAGAACTACAGAAAAAGTAGTTTTCTATAGAGTAACCTTAAGTCCAATTTGTCTGAGGCAGTGTCGGTTTACAAAAAACCTACTGTCCTGAAGCAATTACTAACAGTATCTCCTTTCTCTCTCAAAAGTGTCTTGCCTTGGAAAATAAATTACATCGCCCCCTAGTTATCTTGTAGTGACTAATCCTCAACATACCCATTCAGTCAGATAACAAAGTTTAACATCTACTGGAATTTTCAGTCTGCCTGACTAGGCAAACTGTATCGATGTTTAAGTTATCAAAATCAGAGTCACTTGTTTTCGTACCTTAGTTGATGAATAGAGAGCAACTCCAATTATACTAGATTCCTTTGCTATGGTGTCCCGTGGGTTTATTTCAATAGGACCTCTGCTGCCAACAACCTAGTATGAAAAACAACTTGTCTATAGTTAAAGATTACTGCAAAATAGTATTAAATTATGGTAAAGCTTCAAAGTGGTAAGAAGAAACCAAAATACTTACTATTACTCGTCCTCCATATGACAGAAGATTCAAATCATTACTAAGATTTACATTAGCTAACATTTCAATGATTACATCAATTCCTTTTTCACCAACAGATTTCTATGTAATAAAAAAAACGCAGAGTAAGATAAGAAAACAAGTAAAAAAAAAACAACTGTAAAACAGTTATCACAGTCCCATATATTACAGAAATGTGTTTCAAAAGACATAAAATGCTACATTTTTAAGACTAATATACAAATTTTAAATGATCTAATTATATAGTGTTGATGTAATTCCAAGGTACCAGTCACAACATTTAAAGTGGTAAAGATTTATACTTAGTAAATTTCAAGTGCTTCGACTCAACTTGACTATAAAATACTTTTTCCTCGGTTGAAAATTTTCTGTCTTCAAAATGTATTTTCACAGAGAAGCAAACAACAAATCCCAAATCCCAAAAAGGCTTACACTTTTGTTAAAAAACAAAAAACAAAAGAAGAAAATCATTGGCTGTTTGGTGTTGCCCAATTTTTTTGTGTGTGCATTCAATTTTGTCCCAAGTAGTTTACAATCAGCTTGGCATACTACTTTTCTTTTGGGTTTTCAGAGATGTTGGTTTGCAATATCCAAAACTGGCTCTTCTCTTAAGTAAGTTATACATATACACCTTATACTCATTTTATTTAACAAAAAAAATGAATACCTGTGTCAGGCATTGTTAAGTACTGGGAATTCAAAGATGGACACAGAGAACTCAAAACAAAGCTAGGGAGAAAGATGGAAACCTACCGCAATCATAGCTGTGATGGGATGGGCTAAGTGCTGCGTTAGTGGAAATAAACTACAGGTTATAGAGAAAAACAAAGCTATAACTCTGATCACCTGTAATGATCAGAGAAAGTTCAACAGAGATGAGAACCTGGGCCCTGAGGAATGAGCAGGAGCTCTTTAAGCAAATGGAAGGAAGAGGAGCCAGCAGAAGCTGCACCTGAGGCGGGAGAAAGAGAAAATAGAAGAGCTATGGACTGAGAGTCCGAGTCGGGATTAGAAAGTAGCCCAGAGGAGCTGGGGCACGTGTTTGGGAAGGCGGGGGGTGGGGAAGAGGTAGAGAGGCAACTGTCAACTATACCAGTATGGACTGGGAACACGTATCGAATGCCATGTTAAAGGAGCTAGACTTTTGGGAGGCAGGTGCTAATTTTTGTGCCAGACCCTGTTTTAGATACTGAAGGTGCAGCAGGGACCAAGAAAGACAAAAATTCCTATTCTCATGGAGCTTCCATTTTAGTTATTTCTGGAGATTTTTTTTTTTTTTAAAGGAGAACCAAGTAAGTCTGGAAAATGTGAAGACAGAAGGGGATATTAGGTCAGTTATAAATAACAGACAAAGCTGGAGAAGATGAGGACTAAACTAAGTCACAGCAGAGACAAGAACAAAGGGAGACATATTTGAAAGGCATGTCAGAATAGAAACTGACAGAGGGAGGTGGCAGACCTGATGGGCAGGAAGGAGAACAGTAATTAAAAGATAGGAATTAAAAATGAAACGTGGGTCTGTCTTGGGTGAGCAGATGAGTGGCCACGTCCAGCAGGCTGATGGCACGAAGGAAGGGAACGCAGGCCAGAGACAGTGCTGGAAATCAGCAGGATGTGGGCACAAACTGAAGCCATGGGTGTAGATGAGATTGATCAGGGGGAAGGTCTAGCACCAGGGAAGATATGAGACCAAGGGGAAAGCTAAGGAACAGCAACACCTAAGTAATACGAGGAGGAAGGGGACTGAAAATGAAGTCAGGGAAGTAAGAAGAGAACCAGCTGCCAGGAGATGTGATCAGGGTCAGCTGCTGCCAAAAAAATCACACAGTATGAAGGCTAAGCCAAAAGCAGCAGAGGGGTAATTAGGAGCTCACCGGTGACCTCTGACAAGCAAAATGTAGTGGAAGGTGCTGGGAGGTAAGGAAGTAAAAGGAGTAAGTACTCACTGCTTTTTCAAGAAGTGTGGTTGTAGAGGGGGTGGAGGGTTTGATAAAAGGTCAGAGGAATGATTTGGAGAATGAGAGAGACTTAAGCAGAAGGAGCTAGTGGAAGAGAAAGAAGCCACAAGACCTCAGGGTCTTAAAGTCAGATTTCTGCAAAACAAAAACATATTCTTAAATTAACTGGCCATTTTTCATCTTTGTAAATACTCTTGGATGATGGGAGCAGGAGTGAATATTCAATTAATTTTAGGTTTCCTAGACATATACAAAGGAGTACTTTTACTCAGTTTTTTGGCAATATGATTTAGTGCTAATAAATAAACTCTCACTCATATTTTCCTCAATTTGTTAATGACTGAGGTTACACAGTAATCAGTACCTGGAAAATTCTAAGTCTTTCTCAACATAAGCAAGTAATTTGAGGTTTAGCAAAGTAATCGGTATTTAGTAAATTTCTACTGTAGTACAAACAGAGAACTTCAGAATCTGCTTGAATTCTGCTCTAACAATGGAATATATGCAACAACTAACTAAAACCTACTTCACTGCTCTGGATGAGGTAATGATTATTCCTCCACGCCATCCAATTAAAAATAAACTTTTTTCCCTAGGCTAGACAGATCCAGTTTGTAATCTGTAGATACCTCACTTTTCACTAAAAAGTTACACCAACAGAAATTATATTAAGAAAACCTCGTGGTTGCCAGAGGCAGAGGGCTGGAAGTGGGTGAAATGGGTGAATGAGGTCAAAAGGTACAAACTTCCAGTTATAAAAAAAAAAAGTAAGTCACGGGGATGTAAAGTACAGCATGGCCAACACAACTGTTAATACCGTATCACAGATCTAAAAGTTGCTAACAGTAGATCTTAAAAGTTCTTATCAGAAGAAAAAAATTTTGTGACTATGTATGGTGATGGATGTTAGTGAGATTTACTGTGGTGATCACTTCACAATATCTACAAATATCAAAAAAAGTAAAAGGAGGGTGCCTGGATGGTGCAGTCATTTAAGTGTCTGACTCTTGGTTTCAGCTCAGGTTATGATCTCAGGGTCATGAGATCGAGGTCCATGTCCTGCTCCACACTCAGCATGGAGTGTGCTTGAGTTTCTCTGTCCCTCTCCCTCTACACCTCCCACTCCCCCCGCCATACTCGCTCTCTCTCTCTCTAAAATAAATAATAAATCCATCAATAGATGAATGGATAAAGAAGATGTGATATATATATTATATATTATATATATATATAATGGAATATTACTCAGCAATCAAAAATGAAATCTTGCCATTTGCAACGATGTGGATAGAACTAGAGGGTATTATGTTAAGCAAAGTAAGTCAGTCAGAGAAAGACAATTATATGATCTCACTCGTATGTGGAACTTAAGAAACAAGGCAGAGGATCATAGGGAAAGAGAGGAAAAAATAAAAGAAGACGAAATCAGAGAGGGAGACAAACCATAAGAGACTCTTAATCATAGGGAAAAAACTGAGGGTTGCTGGAGGGGAGAGGGGTAGAGGGATGGGGTAACCAGGTGAGGGACATTAAGGAGGGCATGTGATGTAATGAGCACTGGGTATTATATAAGACTGATGAATCAAAGACCTGTACCTCTGAAACCAATAATACACTATACGTTAACTGAATTTAAATGATTAAAAAAACCAAAAAAACCAAAACTAAATAAATGTTAAAAAAAAAAAGAACTCAGGGCTCTAAATACAAAGCTATGACTTTACTTAAAATGTGACTACATTAAAGAGTACCAATTTTTATAGCTATAAGACTCTGGAAAGGCTAGGTTTTATTTGATAAACATAAACAAGACAGATGAGAGTAAAGGTTTGAAAATTAGACATCTCTGCTTTTTAATTTATTAAAACTGTAAAACACATAGGCATAAAAAAAGAAGCAAACAACTTTAAGAGTGGTTGATAAGAAAAAAGAACTTACAAAAAAAGGAAGTCTCCCAAGAAATAAAATTTACTTTTATAAAACTGTAGAATAATTTTACCTTAATTTTATCAATATAATTGAGTTCTCTGTGATTGAACACTTCATGGGCTCCATTTTGCAAAACAATGTTTTGTCCTTCCTCAGTACCAGCTGTGCCCAAAACCTTTAAGCCATAAGCTCTGGCAATTTGGCATGCTGCTAGTCCAACCTGAAAAACAAAATATAAATGCCTAGTTTTAGATTCTTTGCATCCCTGCAAATATTTATTAAATATATGTAATAAACTTAAGGTTCTTCTAGGTCCTACCCTATCCTTAAGGAATTTCGAGTCTAAATGAAGAAATAAGAACAACAATAGCTAACTTTTATTGAGCATTTATAATGTGTCAGGTACCACTCAAAAGACTTTCCATCCATTGCTTTATTTTAGCCTCACAATAAGCCTAGGAGGTAGATATTATTATTGTCCATATTCCATAGATGAGAAAACTGAAGCTTATAAAATATAAGTAACTTGCCCAGGTCACAGAGGTGGGAACACGGCCAAATCACAGAGCTGGACCAATTCAGTCTGTAGAGCTTGAGCTTTTAACCACGGTATCAAAATGCTTACTATTAGCATCTACTTTGTGCAGAAGGTACGGGGTTTAAAGATATTCAAAACTTGTTCACTGACTTCATACTTTAACAGTACATATAAAATGCTAAATGACAAATGTGACACCATTTAAGTGGAAGAGATAGGTATATGAGCAAATTAATCCATTCATCCATATGATGACTATTTATTGAGTGTTTACTATGTGCTAGGCATGGTACTTCATGTAAGAAACTTATATTCTGAGAAAGGGGGAAAATAATTAACACACAAACAAATAAATGAATAAAGTACATTCAGAAAAGAAAAAGTGCTATGAAAAAAAACCTAGCCTATTGGAGATAGGGAGAGGGACTAGTGAGGTCACCAAGAAAGACCTGAGTGAAGTGAGGGATGAGCCGTGTGAATATCTGGAAAGCCTGGTGGAGAATGCTGTAGGCAGAATGGTTGTGACTCACCTGGTGACATGGGAATGAGCTTGGGGCATTCAAAGGACTGAAAGAGGGTCAACGTGGCTTGACGGCAGGGTACATGGGAGATAGCGCAAGATGCGGGCAGAGGGGCATGCAGGGCCTTGCAGGAATTCACTTTGAAAATGCTGAGCTGTATGTGCTCACTTAACTGAGGATGTGCAGTAATTAGCTAAATATGCATATGGACTTGGGAGCATCAGAGTTGGAAATATAAATTTGAGATTCATCACTTTATAGTTGGTATTTAAAGCCACGAATTGGGGGCGCCTGGGTGGCTCAGTCATTAAATGTCTGCCTTCAGCTCAGGTCATGATCCCAGGGTCCTGGGATCGAGCCCCGCATCGGGCTCCCTGCTCGGCGGGAAGCCTGCTTCTCCCTCTCCCACTCCCCCTGCTTTTGTTCCTGCTCTCGCTATCTCTCTCTGTCAAATAAATAAATAAAACCTTTAAAAAAAAAGTAAGAAAATAAAGCCACGGATTGCATGAAATCACTAGGTCACTAAATAAATGTACTTACGGTAAAGGAGAAATAAAAGCATATAAGGAATATAGATAAAAACAGTTATTTAAATTGCAATACTAGGAAATCTATGTTTGGTTACATGCCACATGAACAGTACAGGTAAGTGTCACATACATTTAGAGCAGGGCTTCTCAAACTTAGCACTACTGACATTTGGGGCTGGACAATTCTACGTTGCAGGGGCTATCCTGTGCTTTGAAGGATGTTTAGCAGCATGTCTGGTATTTATCTACTAGACAGCAGAACCCCTCCACCCAGTGACAACCAATAATGTCCCCAGACACTGCCCCAAATGTTCAAGGGGGAGGAAGGATGATGCCAAACCACCCCTCATTGATAACCAATGATTTAGAGGAAGGTAAAATCATTATGGATTGAAAAGAATTAAAATGAAAAATGATGATAGAAACTGATTAAAATTGTAACAGAATCACAGACTCCCAGGTCTGAAATAGACTTTAAAGATTGTATGGCATATGGGAGTGATGAGCCTGAACTCAGTTGGGTTTTGGCAGGGATTTATTTGATTTAACCAAAACAAACAAATGCCCAGGACTCACGGTCTCATGAGTCAGAGAGACATTCAATTCCACAAAATACTATGGAGTTAGCACTATTGATTTTTGCTACTTTAAAAAAAAAAAAGGCCTCTAATAAAACTACATCTAAAGATTTAATGCAAATATATCTCCTTCTGCTCTAAAGAGGCATTTAATAGCTATTCTGAAGGTACTGTTTATGCCCTTCTTGTCAACAATTATACCAGGAACAGTACTTCAATAGATTATATACCATTATGTGTCAATTATTGTTCTTCTATTTACTTTGCTGACACTAAAATAGGGCACTCCCCACCAACATATCTGGGTAACAGCTGTGTTCATAAATTCCACACCATTTTAAATACACAACATAATCCCAGAGGAATTTGAATTAAATGAGGACAGAAAGTACAAACAGAAGCAAGACAAAACCCAGTACTATTTCCCTCTAGTAGGGCGGGGAGGATCAGAAGCGCTTCTCACACCAGGCCACCAGCCTATCCCTGCCAGCCAAGGATTTAACAAACTCAGCCAGCTCAGAGAACAGTGTGGATTTTGCCTTAAAAAAAAAAAAAAAAAATTAAAAAAATCATGGTGAAGTGACTGGGCTTTTTACAAGAGGGTAAAGGGAATAAAAAGAGATTTTCTTTAAATTCTTCTCTGCCCTTCCTACTGAAACCTCTCCCTTTTATACAGAGCACCAGGTTAGCTCTCTGAAAGCCAAAGCAATTTAAATAAATGGAAGTTTGACAGATCCTTTAGTTATTTTGGGTTAAATTTAATTTAACCCAAAAATAGCCTCTTTGGTGAAGCTAAGCAATGGGAATTTTTGACAAGGCATATCTGTCATACTTTCTCAAGCCCCAAAAAGACAATCTTAGTCTTTTTAGTAAATACTCTGATCTGTGAAATCCTTCAGAATTGATCTATTTGAGGTAGACAGGAGGCTAAGTGTGGAACCTTGTGCTTCATCTATTTAAGGTAACAGAAACACAATGGGCTGAATGCTCTGTAGTCCCTGGCCACCTTTAGATTTTTAGGATGCCACTCATTATTCCAGAACAATGTGCCATTTGACAGGCTACTCCTTTCAACTACTCTGCGGAATACACAGTGCTCTGAAAGGGTTAACCAGCTTCCTCAAGGTGAGCCATCTAGCCCCAGGCCCTGTATTTTAAAAAACGTGAAATCTCATCTCCAAAATTTCTAAAGCCTCTACATGCAGGATAGAGGTCATGTGGATTTCTTGTTAAATTCCAACCTCAGAGCTCTAACTTTTCCTCTAAGCTCCTCAGAGGCAGATTGACAGCCGGTTTCTTGAAGAAGCTTCTGACAGCCTTGTGTTGGGTTATTTCACTGAAGGGCTTATTTTAAAGTTCTCAGTCCCTCCCCCCCCATTAGCATTTAAGCCATGGGTTGTGGTGTTAAGGACACAGCTGTACACCGTGCATTCCATGAATGTCCTCAAAGCGCAGCAGGCAAGCAGTGGAAGGGTCTGAGAATTCTCAGTGTGGCTTTGCAGTGCTGTCTGGGGCAACACAGGTAAAGCTTTAATGAGCCTTAGTTTCCTTAGCTAAGGGAATATGGAATTAATATTAACTTTAAAAAACTGTTTAAAATTCCAAATAAATACTCTTACAACATATGCTACTTGAAGGCAAAAACAAAGCCAGTTTATTTTGGTCTGCACCTGACACAGGTGGAAAACCTAATACAGACATTTTTAATGGGGTGATCTGCTGAATGTATTAACCA
This sequence comes from Phoca vitulina, assembly GCF_004348235.1. Classification (NCBI taxonomy): domain Eukaryota; kingdom Metazoa; phylum Chordata; class Mammalia; order Carnivora; family Phocidae; genus Phoca; species Phoca vitulina. The sequence continues at coordinate 40,364,707 of NW_022589705.1, read as the reverse complement.
AGAAATGCTAAACTAATGACAAGGAATCACCTTCAGAAGACAGCATTTAAAGAAGCTTTACTACAAAAAGGAATATATGTACTGACTACAAGTATTGACCATATTTATTAACATGGCTTTTAAAAATGACTGAAAAGAAATATAATGTGAAACCCACACACATAAGCTCCTTTAAACATAAACTTAAAAATAAAGAAATACTTACTCCTCCGCTAGCCCCATGAACCAGCACACTTTCTCCAGCTTTCACACGGGCACTGCAAAACAAGACAAGGGTTCATCACCTCACGTTGAAGGTAATGAAGCTCAGGTGTTTGTCATTCTTCTTAAGGAAATTCTACCCTCAGTTCAGCTAACGCGTCCCCAAACAGGAAACTCATTCTGCTCTACAGCCCAAAATATTCTCCAAGCTTCACAGGATCAAATGAGGGTTCTACAGGGCCATAGACGAAAGAAAACATGAAATTCATTTGTTCGTTCAACAAACGTTTAATGGGAACCTATTATGTGCCAGGCACGGTGCTGGGTGCTGGTAGCACATCAGGGTGCTACCTTCCTTCTGGGAGGCTACAGTCTTTGGAGGCACGTGAAGTGAAAGAGCTGAACCTAGAGGAACGGGAGTCTCTCGTTCATTCCTACAGAAAGTGTCTCAAAACAGGCTTATGATAGCCCAGTCTCGGTTCTGTGACCCAGGGTAACGCCCAAGAAAACGCAGAAGTTAGATGATTTAAAGATTTTATTTATTTATTTGACAGAGAGAGACACAGCGAGAGCAGGAACACAAGCAGGGGGAGTGGGAGAGGGAGAAGCAGGCTTCCCGCCGAGCAGGGAGCCTGATGCGGGGCTCGATCCCAGGACCCTGGGATCATGACCTGAGCCGAAGGCAGACGCTTAACGACTGAGCCACTCAGGCGCCCCGAAGTTAGATGATTTAAGAAAACATTTTCCTTCTCTATGCCTTTGAACATCAGGTCGTGCAGCCTCTAAGCCCACATTTCAGAGAGCAATGCTGAATCAGCAGCGGTACGAGGGTAAGAAATACGATCAATCCTGTCACAAAGGTTTCCATGTCACACCAAAAAATGTCTAGATCCTCCGGTAAGATGACATATTCTTTCTACTTCTGGTTCATCTGACTACTTTTCCATTATACCGAAAATAAGGTACATGCAGCAAGACAGACAGGAGATGCTTTATTATTCCAGATGGACAAGTGCCAATGTCCCAATCCAGCAGCTGTTCTGTGATCCAGATCGGACTCTCGGGGAGGATCTCTTACTTCCTAAAATACTGGGGGTGGCCCCACTGTACAGACGTTATGTTCAATCTGGGAGTAAGAACACAATGACCCAGAGTCATGCTCAAGGCTGTGTGCCAAGAGCTGACAAATAGCAATCACGAGCAGTAAATGAAGCTTCTTCCAATACTCTTGTTTAGAGATAAGGGGACTGAGGGCAGTGAGTTAAATGGAGAGTCTAAATGATAAACTATTACCAAACACTTTGACATTTTAAAAAGTAAAATATGAATGTAAGGGAATAGGATTACTGATGTCATACTATGGCATATGAAATACTTTTCCCAGTAATGGTTCTTTTAAGAATCTTACAAACAACCCCTCAAACACTAAGAGCACATTCTCCTAAACCACTGGGCCTGGGGTGGGCGGTGAAAAAGCAAGCTAACCCTCTCTCGGACCCCACTGCTATGATCCTTCTACCCTTGCACAGAGTCATTGTGATGGTTAATTTTATGTGTCAGCTTGGCTGGGCCATGGGGCCAGAATTTGATTAAACATTATTCTGGATGTCTCTGTGGAGGGCCTCATCCAATCAGCTGAAGGCCTTAAAAGAACAAAAACTGACTTCTGGAACAAGAAGTGATTTTGCCAGTAGACTGCCTTTGAACTCAAACTGCAACTCTTTCCTGGGTCTCCAGCCTGCCAGTTTACCCTATCAGACTTTAAACTCACCAAGCCTCCACAAATCAATCTCTCTCTCTGTATATGTATGTATGTATGTAATACGTACATATGTACATACACATTCTGTTGTTCTGTTCCTCTGGACAACCCTGACTAATACAGTCAGCTCCCCTGGGGGCTCATGGCAGGGGCTCGAGCCTTGGCCTGGCCTTCCATGCTGTTGTTCCAGACTTCCTCCCAGTCACTGAAGATTAGTACCTGGCACATTAGTACCTGGCTTTCTCTTCCACGCCAAAGCCGGCCCTAATCTAAAAGATTTCAACATTCTCTGGGAAGAAAATCTTGAATTGCAATTCCTGAATTCTCCCCTTTAGCCACTCTCTCCCAAGGCGGAACCTGGTAACCACCCCCAAACACTCTACTAGAGAAATATCAGACCCTAATAACCAGTGTTATGACAGTAATTTCCTATCCTAATTCTGTAAGCCCATATTCTCTCAAAATCTTTTCTCCAACTTCCCAGAGATTACCATCTCTGGATTGCTCAATTTCTGCCTACTTGTTGCTCCTGGCCCCATTTCCTGCACTAGCCAGCCGGGACCCCATAGCAGGTTATGCCGGCTCCTCTCTCTTCCTCTCCTGTGCTCTCATTTCCATCATGCTACTCCATTCTGTCACTAACACTCCAGCCCTGGATTAATGTTAAAATCCAACTTCCTTGATAATCTACCCAAATGGCGAAGTACTATTTAAAAAAAAAAAAAAAAAAAAAGATCACGTGACCATGCATTTTGGTGCCACTTCCGTTCTGATTCTCGAAAGATTACTTTGCCTCCCATTTAATTATGAAAAATGAGGCAATCTCATATGAGTTCCTTCAACACTCCACCTCCCTACCCACACATTTTTCCATAGTTATACCATCTTTACCTCTTCTGGGTTTAGCAGACGAGATGTCCTTTAATATCTGAGGCCAATCTCTCCACACGTCCTACTTCTTTCCATCCCACCATCTGCCACTCCACCCTCTCTTCCAAACCTTCCATCGCTCCCTCTGCTAGATCCTTCCTCAGCTATAAACATATTCAGCTCCCATCCAACCTTTTGTCCCCACAAACTCCCGAGTACTCTTCTACTTCCTCCTCCTTATCTCCATTCAAGGAACCCAATTCCACCTCCTTCCTCAGCCCACTCAATCAAGCTTCTGTCCCGCCGCTCTACTGGGAAAGTGACCTGGACTCAAGTCACCAATCACCTCCTAATTGCTAATCCTAACTGTTCTTTTTTTTTCCAAACACACCTCACTGCTGCATTTGACAGCTAGCTTCCCTTCTTAGTAGCAACATCAACCACTGCCCCTAACACCACCAACACCAAAAGAGTACTTACTCTGTGCCAGGGTCTGCACTGAGATTCACAGGTATGACTTCACTGAATTCTCACCACACCCCTAGGAAGGAGGTGCTATTAATATTCATGTTTTTCAAACCACTAAACTACAGCTGAGACAGGGAAGTAACTGGACCACGGTCATATGGCTGGTAGTAGGAGAAGACAGTCCAGTAACAAGTCTTTCTGTCTTCAAGGACCATGAACTTAACAGGTGTTTAACAGACACCATGACCTTGGCCTTGGCAAACGCTCCCTTTGGTCTCTTAGGACTCTGTCCCCTACCTCTGACTATACTCCTCCATGCTGATTTTCTCTAACTTTCTATTCTCACTCCACTGTTCTTCACTCCCTGAAGGCTTTCAGTCACTTTCATCTTGTCAACTCCCACCCACAGGCTGATAACCCCATGTTGACATCTTTACCCTTCAGTCTTCAGATTCTTTCACACAACAGGTTGCTGGTCTTTTCCATCATGATGCCTATCTTGGTTTCAAGTCCAAAACTGGACCAAGCTTCCCTTTGAAACTTTTTCCTTCTTTTCTCTGTCATAGTTAAACATTTACCAACCTAAAGAGCTAGAAGTATCCGTAAGTTCATCTTCTCTCTCATTCTCCACATGCAAACAGTCACCAAACACACCTGATTTTACCCTCTAATAGTTGTCCTTTCCCTTCCACCTTTTCTACCATGGCTTTTGCTCTGGCCCTTAGGTATTTTGCCTAAAGGATACTCGTATAAGACCCACCCATCTCTTTCTCCACTCCTGTCATCAAATCCACCCTTCACATACTGATAGGTGATCTTAATAAAACACTCATATAACAGTATCACTCTCCTGAATAGAACATTTCATGACCCCAATCCCTTACGGAACAGTGTGCGAGCTCTATCATCTTGCTTTTTACAATCTGAAACCTACCTATTTCATGTGACAGCTAATATTTATTAAAAGATTACTATATTCCAACCTAATTCTATGCCACTCTTTGCCTTGTAATCTTCTATCCAACAAAACCAAATTGCTATAGCTCTCCTTAAATATCATGATTCTCCCCCCCGACACCAGGCTATTCCCATTGTCTAGAATTTCCTCTCCCCTCCCCGCTATCCTTCCCCAAGATAACTCCCTGATTAAAGTACATATTTTCAGAGGGGCGCCTGGCTGGCTCAGTTGGTGGAGCATGTGACTCTTGATCTTGGGGTTGTGAGTTCAAGCCCCATGTTGGCTACAGAGATTACTTAAAAATCAAATCTTTAAAAAAAAAATTATATATATATATCTATACCTATATATGTGTGTATATATATATATATATATATATATATGTATATATATATAAAAATTGTCAGATCCCAGCCATGGAAACTGACCAGTGGGTCTAGGGTAGGGCCCTACATGGTATTTTTAAATTGCAGCAATTAGTTTCTAGGGCTGGATAACAAGATTTTTTGAACCATGACTTTAAAATAATCCAAGCCTCACATCTTGGCAGGAAGCCCTATTTCATCACCACTGTTACATCCCTTATGATCCCATAAATCCCTATGCACACCTACACCACTGTACTTTCCACATTATACATCAATATTATAACTCTTATGTCTGTCTCTCTTACTAGACTGTCAGCATCTTAAAGACAAAGACAGCATTTTGCTCTTCTTTGTATCCCCAGTGATTAAAATAATCTTCCAAATTAGCACAGTTTCCACTCCATAAGTGCTTAATGGTAACTAAATAGTAACCGCACAGGAGAGAGACGGATGCGTGATAGGAAGGCAGGCGCTACCGGCTCTATGGCCGACCGTGTGTGTCGTTACCTGTGCAGCAGAGCTCGGTACGCAGTAAAATATGGAATACCGATGGCAGCTCCTTGCTGGAAGTCCAGTGTTTCTGGCAGTGTGTAAACACTGTGATCTGCTGCGAGCGCATACTCGGCGTAGCCCCCAGAGATGGTGCTGGTAGTGAAAACTCTGTCACCTTTCTAGGGAAAGCAATAAACTGATAAATGCACCAGGGATTAAAAATGATGTCAATGGGTATAATTCTTTACAATGCAATTTTTATAACAACAAATAAGTATTTATGTATTGTTTTCTACATCTTAGGGTCTCATAAAACTATCTTCAGCATATTGAACATTTTTAAAGGTTTTATTAATAGAAACCAAGAAGAAGAAAACTTAAGGAAAATAGGAAAAAAAAAAGGAAAGGAAAGGAAAGAGAACTTCCAGAATGGTATAATGAGAAGACAACTAACCTTTATCGCCTTTATCGAGAGAGCTTACTGTGCAAGACACTGTATTAGGAGTCTAATGATATTGTCTAATTTGATCTTCTCAAGAGCCTATGAGGTAAGTACTTTTCTTATCACCACTTTAGATTAATTCCACTATACAAATGAGGAAATTGAGGGACAAAGAAGTTCAATAATTTGCTCAGATTAAGCAGTTAGTAAATGACAGTTAATACAACTATTTTTTTCTCCGAAATACTAGGAAGAAGAAACAAATAAAATGTAAGGTTTCTTCCACACACCAAATACGTGTTCTAAATCCATCCCCTGGGTTTCTTCACCCCTGCATTCTTTCCCTCATTTTTTATGCATACACCAAGAGCAGGAAACTATGGCTGAATCCTGACAGCAAGATGAGCTGGGACAGGCTTCTTCACTTGTTACAGCATCAGAAACACAGTAAACTCTCCGGAAACTCTGCTGGGTCCTTGCTATTGAAAAGCAGATGCATAACTGAGAGTGAGGTAAGGCACGATGCAAGACTTAGAGCCTGCCCAATGTGACCCGCATGCCAGGGAAATCAGACTGTCTACTACAAACACCTGCCCGAACTCTTCTTTCTTGAAAAAAATTAAATATTCCTTGGAATAAGCAAAATATTAAGGCAAGAACTTTCAGGATTATTCAATTGCCCCCCCCCCCCAGAAAAAGATCTAAAAAAGTAATAGCACTATGTTGTAGAATAGAAACAAAAAAAGATTCAAAAGGCATCCAACCAGCAGTCAAAGACTCATCCCTGCTTAACAGTGCCATGTGCAAACGGTCAAATATGACTGTGTTAAGATTAATCCTGCTTTAATAGCTTAAAAAGATGTTGCACAGATTGCAATATAATTCAAACATGTTCTAAGAATTCATTATGGAAAGCAGGACTTTGAGTTCTGTGATGGATATTAATAACAAAACAACTTCCCCCATTGAAAGCATCCTAAACCCTAGGAAGAGAGAAAAGGAAAGGATAGGAATAACTACAATGCAAGAAAACATGATGAACCATCAAAGATAAGTAACCAGGAAAAGAAAGGAATTATTTCTAAGTTGAAGGAATCAAAAATAGCTTCACTGAGAAGCCAATATTTAAGGTAGGTCTTGAGGAATTGGACAAGATTTTGAAAACTAGAACTGACAAGAGTCATTATGAGTGAAGGGAACAAAGTAAACAAAGGAACAGTGGCAGGAATAAATGCTGAGAAACCGCTAGCATTTGTGCCCAATGAGTAAGTAGTCGAATATATGGAAGGTAATAGTTTCAGAGATAAAATGAAAAGGAACTAAAGCTGGAGGGTAAAAGCCCCCGCACCTATGTTTGTAAGTTTCAGTTTCATTCTGCCAAGCAGAAGAACCAATATGAGCAAAGACAGAGAAGGAAGAGCGTGGGGTATGCACCTTATTAGACAGCACAGGTCCACAGCTTGGTGGAAAATTCTAAGATGTCACATGTGATCCTGGAAACCGTGGGGTCATCGTGAAGAAGGCACAGAATGCCAAAGTGTAAAGAGGACTGAGAACACTGGGCAACACTGAAATTTGAGGAGCATCCCGAGAAAAAGCAGCTTGAAAAACAATGCCTAGGAGGAAGTGGGGAAGAGGACAGGAAAAATGATGTCATAGAAGCTGAAGAAAAAAAAAAAAATTTTTTTTAAGAAAAAGCGGCTGAGAGTGTCAAATGTCACCATGAAGTCAAGAGAGATAATGACATAAAAGGGCCCATTAACTCCAGCAATCGAGAGGCCATTAGTGACATTAGCAAGAATGTTTCCGTGGAGCTATGGGGGCAGAAGCCAGACCGCCACAGGCTGAGGAGAGCAACGCTGTAGGAATCGGACGGTCTTCCTGTGCAGAGGCCACGTTAACCTTCTCTGTCTCAGTCCAATTTTGGTAAATGTGCTGCCAAAGTGGAGCAGGTCAAGGAATTATGAGGAAAGATGCTAGAACATGAATACACTATCCATGTTTTAGATTCCTTTTGGCATATAAATAACAAAAGCCCCGATCGTAACATTTTTATTGACTCAGTCACCTTGATCTGAGGCAGAGCTCTAAAAATGTATAGTTGACCTGGCATTTTTTTCATCTTTTACTTATTATTCAAAAGAATTGGCCTTCCCTTTATCTTATGAAACTAAATTTATAAAAGGAATCAAACATTATGTTGGTTTGTGTATTACTGAGACTTAGGAAATAGTATAATTTCCTTGCCTATTTTCTGTCCTTACATATTTCTGCTACATCAAAAGGATCACAGTTGAATTCTGTGAGGATGTGAAGATACAGAATTTACCCAGCACTTGTCCCCAACAATGGAAACAAGGAAGACCTCCAGATAAAAGGCAATCTCTTTTTTGAATAGAGGAGTCCCCCAAGTGGCAGAAATTGTGTAATGGGGCCTTTCATTTTTTTTAAGTTTTTATTTAAATTCCAGTTCGTTAACAGACAGTGTAATATTAGTTTCAGGTGTACAATCTAGTGATTCAACACTTCCATACAACACCCAGTGCTCATCACAGCAAGTGCACTCCTTAATCTGTAACGGGGCCTTTTAAAGACTTAAATAACAACACATTTTAAAAGCCATGTTAAAAAATTTGAAAAAAAATATTAAGCCAAAATGGAAATAATTTAAAATGTAATACCTTGAAAGTGGATACATTATCTCCAACGGCTTCTATTACGCCAGCCACATCTGAACCAGGAGTATAGGGTAAGAGTTGTTTTCTGCTGTAAGTACCAGAACGAATATACGTTTCCACTGGGTTTACACCACATGCGTGGACTTTGATCAGAACCTGCAATGACAACATATTTTCGTTCACACGGAACATTTAGGCATTCATTCAGCGTTATGCTAGGACTCCACTGATTATGGGAATTATAAAAATGGAGGCGAAAACCTCACCTTCAACGGACTCACATTAGTTTTGCAAACCAACATATACATAAAAAAGATAAGACAGAAAGGCTTATTATGTGCTATATTAAGAACATTTTGGGAAAATAGTAGTGGAAGTACTTGAGAGGATGTGTGGCACAAACCTCTATGGGCTCATCAAATCTAATTCTTCCTCCTCCTGGGTACATAGGAAGAATATTATTTCTTGGTGCCTTATGATTGAGTTTTAGCCAACAGAAAGTGAACAACAGTGATCAGAGTCACTGTCAGGGCCATTAAAGATGTTCTAGGCAATCCACACTGTGCCTCCACCCTTTTAAAGAAGTGACCCCAGAAGACAGAGGTGTTGAAGGTGGCAGAGCCACATGATGGAAGAAGGCTAGGTCCACAAATCACTCTTTGAGAGTTACCCACCGACGTTTGAGAATTCTGAAATTTAGTGAATGAGAAGTAATTTTCTATTGTTGAACCACTGAGATTTTGAGGTTACATCTACCACAGAAGCTAATTTTACCTTACTTAATATATAATGATTACTTTTGCTGTAGGAGTAAGAGAAGGCCTTACAAAGAAAGTGGTATTTGAGCTAGGCCCTAAAAGGAGAGTAGATATTCTTTCAGAATGGGAGAAAAGGATATCTCAGGTAGAAGGAATAGTATGAGAAGGAATAAAAGGGCCTCTTGGGGAAACCAGATAATGCTGCTTGTTACAGCACAGTCTATTGAAAAGGAACAATACGAAATGAATCTCTAAAGTTAGGTTATGGCCAAATTGTAAAAACTCTCAGGAGGTTCAAGGTTCGTTAAGGAAATGAGACTTGGGAGTCATGGAAGGTGCGGTAATAAAGATACATAATTTTTAATGAGAAAGTATATCGTTAAAGTCACCGGAAATGATTAAACTCTTCATTTAAATTCTCTTAAATCACATATAGAAGGGCATGTATGCAGAAGAAAATCATTTTCCTACTGTGCACAAAATAGAAATCACGAAAAGTGTGTAACAGAATAACTTGTTCAAAACTACTTATGACTCCATGCAGAAAAATTCAATTATTGCACTGCACAGATGATCCTCAACCTCAAAAATGTTCTTATAGCAAGATATTTTTCCTTTTTATAGATCTACCTCACTGTTATAACTATGCTCTCTTTGTCAGAGCTCACATATATCATCAGTATAAACTTTGTCCTAATTCAATGTCTCTACGAATTATTGTGAGTCTGCTTCTTTCGAACATTAACCTGATGTGCTGGAGACTCACACTCAGTGTAATTACTGCCTGTTTTTATGTAATTATTTCCACCTGATGGTCTTTTGGAATTGGTACTGCAATATCCGACTGGAGTTTCAGCACTTCTGGTCCACCAAATTCAAAAACTCGAATCGCTCTCATCAACTTCTGTCCAGTCGCCATGGTGATCTAGACACCAAGAAAAAAAATAATGTTCTGTCATATGGTATCTAGGCTATATCACTATGTTTTTTCCCCTGGAGGAGGCAGATCAAACAATTTTTCAAACAACAATTTAAATCATGAGCTTACACAGATCTCATTTCATGTTTAAGGGCCTTTCATCTTACAAATCCTTCAGCTACAAAGCAAAATACTTGATACTACTTCCTGTAGGGATTCAGTGCCTTCCACAAGGGAATCAAACATGCAAACAAAAACATCTGGCTAGACATAGCATGATACAGTATCTTAGGTTTCTTTTTGTGCAAGTTTGTGCTGCCACATCTTAGAAATTTGTTAAGTTTTATTAACATTAGAGAAATAGACCTATTAGATTATGAAATACTTCAAATATAGAGAGAAACATAAAGAATATAATGAACACATTTACCTGCCACCCTGCTTTAATAAATCTTAACATCTTAAAAACCTAGAACATTATAGATATAACTGAAGCCTTCTGTACCCATCCCCAAGCCCTTTTCTGGCCCACACTTTTAAGAGGTGATTATTACCATAAACTCAGAGCTCATCATTCCCATGCATGATGTCATATCACTACTTCATTCAACAATATGTGCCATGTGTTGCATGTTCTCAAACTTTAGATTGGATCATACTGTACTTAATTCTGCAACTTGCTTTTTCTTCTCAACATTAAGTTTTTGAGATTTATCAATGGTGAACACTTAGCTTTATGAAGTTCATTCATTTTAACAAAAGAGGAAAACATTAAAAACTAAAAACACTGCTTTGTATGTAATCTTTTATAAATTACAAGGGTCATTTACAGTTAACCTTTCTGTCCTCAAATACAAGGGGGCAGAAGCAGGCAGAAGACATAAACCTAAGGTCACTGTAGAGCAGCTGGGCAGTCCCTGAGGGTGCCACCTGTGTGGTGTGAGGACTGGGAAAAGGCAGCTCACCCCATACCTGCCAACAGTCTCACTACTGAATTTCGATCTAGCTCTTCACTCAGGCTGGGTATTTCTTAGACAAGAAAGTGAAAGTATAAAGACAGTAAAACAGAAACAACAACAACAACAAAACCAAGGTTGCCCAGCTCAGAGTTTTTCATTCTGGAAATAAGAACACAGCTTTCTTTTCCCTTTTTGTTGCCAGCATGGTGTTACGGAAAGAGTACGGGTTTTGGAATCTGACAGCTTTCAGTATGAATTCCGGCTCTATCATTTACTAGCCAAATGGCCTTGGGCAAGGCAGTCAACTTTGTTGAGCTTCTTCATCTGAAAACTGGGCTCCCACTCAGGGTTACTGTGCTAGAGACAGAGCAAGCAACAAGCATTGAACCTGGCAAATGTTCACTCCTATATATAGTAGATATCATGATTCCCTTCCCATCTCTTTTCTCCTTTTCAATTTCTTATTCATTAAAATACTCTTGATTCTATAATTCCATAATCACTTTTGATTTTACATAACAATATTTACAGGACTCAGATTATAAAAACAAGACCTTGGCCTCAAAGGATTCAGTCTGGAGAATCATTTAAACTAAACATTAATATCAAATATTGGTTGTTATTCATTCAACATGTATTTTTTGAACATTAACTGTAAGCGAGGCCCTGTGCTAACCCCAGAGAACACAAAGGGCAAAGAGAAAATGCCCCAGCCCCTCTCCTAGCTCCTGTTCACTCTGTGCTCTCATTCTTTCACACAGCTACACACACCACGTTAAGATCTGCAGCTCCTTTTCCACTTTCTACCTACTTCCTACCTATTTATTTCTTTCAAGCACTTGCATCTACCTTTTCACCAACAGACATCATTATTATCCTCAAAGAACTGTAGTGGTAATGAAAGCAAAATTATCCCAAAATAGGATCTGTCAAAATTATCTAACACATACATTTCCCCCTACATTTTGATATCTGCTAAGTTGGGAGAAAAGAACAAAGGAAGGAGGATTCTCATCCTTAATACTGGATTTAGAAGACCCTGCTGCCTTGCCTAGTACTACCATCTTCTCCTACCGAGCGTGTAAGGAGACCAGGTATAACCTCGACAGCGCCGTCTTCTACTTTGCTTCTGTCCATCTTATTTCCCACTGAGCCTTTGCCACTATGATCGATCAGGCTTCAATCTGTACAAACTGCCTTTGAAAACCCCCTCAACTACCCATAGGATCATCATCTGCTTCATAATACATAACACATAAGGTGATATGTCAAAAGGAATAATAAAAAGAAATAATACAACACACAAATTGTAATTATAATTCTTAAACCCCTAATACCTGATTTCTTCGAAAAAGCACATCTTTTATGTCCATTGGTATAATTATTTTCACAATAGGTAGAAAAGCAACCATTTAATTGTATGCAGAAATGGAAATAAAATCACCATCCATGTTATGGATGAGAAAACATCCCAAGAGGGTAAGAGACTCACCAGGGTCACACAGAAGCAGAGCTAGAATCCAAGTCCTCCATCTTAAATGTTGATTGGTGATGTACCCTTATTGTACAATTCTTTTCATCTTACCCTTTGAAATGTTGGCACAGAAGATCCTTTAACTTCTTAAAAATATACTTTATAATGATGAGACAGGCTGAGCTAGAAATCTGAAATTCAACTAACTTGCAGGTAGGATTACATATTTTATGATTAAGGCACCTGCTCAGAGTGTGAAATTTTCCAAATGTCTGTAAGTTAGGGGGATGCAGTAGTGATACACAGGACAAGATTCTATTAGGAAAACTAATAATTTCCTTATCTGTAAAATGGGGCCAGTACTCCCTAGCATAGGATCCTTGTGAAGATTAACTGCAACAGCGCAGGGTGTGAGTGCTTCACAGCATGCCCAGCATGCAATACGCTCTATTATTCAGACTAAATCATTTGTGTGTCAGCAGGCCTGCCACCTTGCTAGTGTTTTTAAATAGATTTTTCTATTTATCAAGTATAAACTTTAAATTAGAGGACCTGGTTTAATTTTTGGTTGTACTTTTGACCTATAAAAAGTTGCCAAGCATACTTTGGAAATCTAGGAAACACAGAATTTAAAATTCCTCCTCAAACAGTGATCTTCTCTATGCTCTGTTTCAATCTGTTTGGTTTAAATAAAAACTAAAGGGACAGGGAAAATGTTAGAACTATATTTCAATATAGAATGAAGAAATCAAGTCACAAAGGCAGAGCAAGGGCACTTATGAGAGAAGAGCATAAGTAAAATTAAATAAGAATTTCTAGCAAGACATAAAAAAATAAGAACTTGGAAAGAGAATCATCATTACGAAATGTGCTGCTGTTGATCAAGAATGACTCACGTAAGCCTTTTTTTTTTGGCCTTAAGCCAGAAATGTAAAAAAACCAAAAAATTAAAAGTAGCCTAAGAAAAGTCTCTTCCTGGCTGGGTGACCTTGTCAGGTTACTTCCCTGGTCTGGATCTCGGTGCCCACTTCTGATAAGAGGGGGTGGTGGAGGAGGAGATGAACAGATAATTCTAAACCCCTCCAGGTTCTTGGATGTAAAGACTGGGTGGAACTAGGCCGGCAGCGCTCCCTGCTCGGGAAGAGCTCAGTGGAATTCGCTGACGCTGACCGGACTTAACATGTAGCGTGCCAGTGGTTTCAGTGGGAATCGCACAACTTTTCCGCTACCAGTCCCAACTTGAGCCTTTAAATAGTTCAAACATGAACGCATTCTCTGGTCCCTGTGATAAGCCTCATCTTGGAACTAAGTGAGCATTTAACGATGTGTTTACGCGGTGTTTTGTAATTTTTTTTTTCCTTTGAAAATTATTCTAGGTGGGGGTCACCGGGGTGGGTGGGTGGGGGTGTCAAAGAAACTAGGCATTTCTCTCCAAAAGTAAGACAGCACCTCTGATGGCAGAGGCGACTTAAGACCGGGCGGGTGGAGCTCCAGAGCCCCGCAGCCGCGGGAACGGCAGAGGAGAAGCCTGTTCCCCGCGGGGCTGTGCGCAGGGCCCGCGGCCGACGCCGGCTGCAGCAGGAATGCCCAAGCGCAGGCCTGGCGGCGGGAGCGGAGCCCGCGGAGCCCGCGGAGCCCGCGGCGGCCTGCGGGGTGCAGCCGAAACGCAGATCTCACTGGAGACCAGGGCTGGGAGCTCGCGGCCCGCAAGTGAAAGTCCCTGCGTGATTTACGGATGAGGAATGAGCAGCCCCTAGAGGGAAAGGTCTTCGGCCACGAGCTCCTTCTTCACATTCTCCAGGACAGAACGCGGCACAAGAGCGCGACCCCAATCAAACGCAGCTCCCTTGTGGACGAGCGGCGGGGAGATCCGCTGCCTGAACAACTAAACGGGACTTTCTTTAAAACCACTTACCCGGTTCTAGAGTGGGGAAGCAAAACCTGCGAAGGCTCACTCAGATTCCACAGAAAAGGGGACGGACCTGGGCGTCTTCTATACTTGCTGTCTCCGCCTCGCCCGCGCGTCTCTCCCCGCCCTCAGGGGAGGGCACGACACGCTCCCGAACTCGGGACGAGGAGGAAGTTTGGGCCTTTCCGGCCACCACCCGCTTCAAAATGGCTTCCCCCAGGGAGAGGCGTGGGCTAACGTCAAAGTATAGACTCTAAATCTTTCCTCCCATGGATCGTACCGCAGAGTTCAGGAGATGGAAGGCGCAGTGTCTGAGCAAAGCGGACCTCAGCCGTAAGGGCAGTGTGGACGAGGATGTGGTAGAACTTGTGCAGCTCCTGAATGGGCGAGAACCGTACTTCACCACCAGTTCCTGCGCTGGGCGCATCATCCTCCTAGACGGGGTGAGGCCCTTTTGTTCAGCGCCAGCCCTGTGGTGCCCACCCAGTGCAACACCCCAATCCAGCCTGTGTTTGTCCTTCTGATGGGTGGTTTCGGCTTCTTTATGAAACTTAAAGGTTGAACTAGACCAGTGCTTCTAAAACTTTAATGTGTCTATAAAAGAGCATCACCAGGTGCTCTTTTATAATACAGATTCTGATTCAGTAATTCTGGGATGGAGCTGATGATACTATGTATTTCTAACAAGCCCCCAAGCGATGGCGAAACTGCTGGCCTGAGAATGCTCTTGGGTTGCAAGGATTAGAGAATATGATTCTAAATACTAGGGGAATTTAAAGACTCCCAGCAGGGCGAGGCGGCTTTTCTCTTCAGTCGCCTTACCAAATCAACTAGATAGAGCGTCTCCAGGGTTAAGGCGTTTACTGCCTCCTAGTGGCCCACTCCGTTATTACAGCTCTGGTAATTTTTACATTACGCTGAATACAATAAAATGTACAATATGGGTTAGTCTGAGATAGTGGTCAAGCCCTCAGACTTTGGAGTGATACTGCTTAGATTCTAAGCTAATTATGGGAGTTACTGGCTATGTGATTTTAGGAAGGTTATCTAAACTCAGCCCCTCCCTGTTCTATGAGGATAATAGAGTATTGGCTTCATAGGGATTTTGCGTAGTAGAAATGGGATAATTTGAAACATTTAGCACATGCCTGGCCCATATTAAGTGTGCTATAAAAGTTAGCTGCATGTCAATTTTAACATTAGGATTGAATTCAGAGCATGAAAGACAGCACACTCATAAGCTCATTTTTTAGATCCCTCATTGACTGATAATTTTCTGGTCCCCCAGGTTAGCAGGGCCTGTATATTTTTATATTGCAACCATTGCCTCCTGAGCGGTGGCACTGGGCTTACTCTCTCCTACTGCCCTATTTTACCTGGATTTCTGCAGCGTTTTCCTAACAGGTCACTTATCTACCATTCTCTCTACCCCAAACCATGTTACATACTGTTAAAGACAGCTCTGTGCATGTCACTCATCTATGCTGAAATCTTTTATTACACATTTTTCCAACATCAGAAAATCCAAACCCTTATTCTAGTATACCTTCCAACCCCTCTGCTGCTGTGATATTTTCTGCTACTTCTCTTCATGTTTCTCTCTTTACTAAAACTGAACTATTCTCTTTTTCATCTTATATTTACCTGCCTTTGCCTTTGTTCATATTTATTATTCCTGAAATGTTTCCCCCATCTCTGTATATGCGACTCCCAAAACTCCCCTCTCCCATCTGAACACAAGCATACACACCCACTTGTAAGTAATGACTGCTTCTTCTGAACTTCCTCAGGACTTTTTCAGAACCTCTTTTCATTTTATATATATTATTTATTTTCATTTAGTCTTATTTCGGGAAGGATTTGCATCAACTTAAAGAAAAGCAATACAAGAAGAAAAAAGTGGGAAAATCTGGATGAAGGGAATATAGATAAGATGAAGCTAGAGATGGCATTAGTTCCTAAGTATGCCCCTAGATTCTGTAAATTTGCTAGAGGTGAGTCACACATTTGGTTCTAACATTTAGAGGAGGCAACATAAGATCAGATAAATGTCACTGAGGTCATTCAATGAAAACAAACCAGTTATTTAGGACAGGCACAGCTCTTCCTCTTTCCAAAGCTAGACAGCCAAGTCTCCTGTGAACTCATTGTAAAAATAGTTACTTTGTAGAAGTATAGTGATTTAGACGTATAGACGTAAGTGTGGTTTCCTGCATCTTCTTTCCAGCCTCCTTGAGGGTAGAATCTGTTTATACCCAAAGAATCTAAAAGAACTTTACAAATAAACATTTTTTTTCAGTTAATTAAAAAACAAAACAAAAACAAAAACCTGATGTTAAGGTATTGGCTTCTTGAAGCTTTGACCTTGCAGTCCTAGCTCTGCCCTTTGGGTCTATATATATAGTCTAATCCCGACGTTACAAATGTATGCCTTTAGAAACTAGAGACATATTATAAGGGTGTGAACAGCCCACCTGTCAGTAAAAAGTAATAGGTCCTGTGTGGGATTGGGACAGTGCTTTTTTACAAAGGGAATTCCAAGTTGTTCTTTTGTTTGCTTTTTTAATATTGTGCAAGCCAAGGGGCACCTGGGAGGCTCAGTAGGTTGAGCATCCAACTCTTGATTTCAGCTTAGGTCATGATCTCAGGGTCATGAAGCCTGCTTAAGATTTTCTCTCTCTCCCTCTCCCTCTGCCCCTTCAGCCCCCCCAATCATGCTCTCTCTCCTCTCTCTCCCTCAAAAAAAAAAAAAAAAAAATAGTTTGCAAGCCAAATAAAACAAGTAGAGTATAACTCAGGGCTGCTAACATACAACCCCTTACAATAATCCCTTTTCTCCTGACAAAATCGTGACCATATTTCAGAAAATATTTTTATACCTTAATAAACAATTTATTTTCTTTATATTTCAACTAATTTGGTCTCATTTTTGTTTTGGGTTAAGTTTACCCAAAACCTAGTGAATTATTCTCAGTAATACTTAAAATTACCACTTGGAATTATTAATCTAAGAAAGCTTACAATTATGCTATGCATTGTACTTACTATTTGTGTAAATATTATATGATTAAATTAAATTATGTTTATTTTTTAATTTTAGGATATAAATGGTTTTGAGGTTCAAAAGCAAAACCGTTGCTGGCTACTGGTTACACACAAACCTTGTGTAAAGGATGATGTGGTAAGTTTTTATATATAAACTTAGAAATAAACTTTTAATTCAGAATCACATTAAATACATATGGAAAAAACAGAACATTCAAGGTGGATTTATATGCTTAATTATAATGACTGAAGATTAGAAAACCTGAGAATTTATTACAGTGGCTTTTTTGATTTGGGAAATAAAAGTATAAATATGTATATAAGCATTACTTATTGCTCAACAAAACACATCCTCTTCAACATAGAGAGTTCATGGGTATTGGACACATAGTAGATTGAAAATTTGAATTTCATTTCTACCATTTGATAACTCTGTAACCTGAAATAAATTATACAAGAAGGGAGCTCGGAGAAAGGAATTAGTACTATCTATATATTACCAACGTACTGACATAAATAAGTTATACATTATTTATCTGGATTGCTTCTTGTAAATCTTCTGATCTGTCCTGGGTTATTTAGTTTCAGAAATTAAAAATGTTTAGAAGAGTTCATATAAGTTTGTATTAGTCAAGCACTTTACATTACCTGTTCAGGTGCCTAAATGTTGTCTTAGGATACTCACTCATTCTTCATCTCTTTCTTTGGGTACTGATTCTTTCTGCATATTGGCCCTTATTCTCTTCTGCTGGAGACAGTCTTTGTAGTAGGAAAAATAGCTGCCAACAGCCTCAGCAGAAAAGGACTTCTTCTTGCTAATATCCAGGTATTATTCCCAGAGGAGTCTGAGTCATCCTGCTTGGGTCAGATGTTCTCCCCTTGAGACCAGTTATTTTTGCCGGTAGAATGGAATACTATCCTCGATCAGACCTAGGCACTTGGCATCTCTGAGATTATTATAGCAGGAGTCATGAGCGATAGGGTCATGATTGACAGTCCCATCAGAATCAAATGGTGTGAAAAAGGGAGGATACAGCCGAAGGATACTAGGTGGACAGAAATAACAACCACCTTGTATAAATTCTAGCTCAGACATACATGCATCTCAAACGTCAATCTAATAACAAAGCATTTAAACAGAACTTCCCTTTTTTTAAGATGTTTTATTTATTTATTTTTGCGAGAGAGAGAGCGAGCAAGTGCACAAGCGTCAGGGAGGGGCAGAGGAAGAAGCCGACTCCCGGCTGAGCAGGGAGCCCCATGTGGGGCTGGATCCCAGGACCCCAGGATCATGAGCTGAAGGCAGATGCTTAACTGACTGAGCCACCCAGGCTCCCTAAACAGAACTTTCATATCATATTCCTTTTTTTTTTTTTTTTTTTAAAGTAGGCTCTATGCCCAACATGGGGCTTGAACTCATGACCTCAGAATTGAGAGTCACATGCTCTATGGACTGATCCAGCCAAACACCCACCTACCATATTCCTTAGTGAAAATCTGTTACAGAGTTAAATAGAGTAGTAGTTTACTTTCCCAGGTATGGCTAGAAAGAATGACACAGAGGTTTATGGGAGAATTGGAAATCAGGTCTTTTAAAAGAATAAGCAGATTAATCAGTGTTTGGAGGAAGAGGACCAAGAAAGCAGAGTGAAAAGTTATTGCAGAAAAAGGATGCTGGATGATTCTGAATGTTTCTGGGAAAAACTGAAATTGCATATGGTAAAGAGTCACCACAGAAAAGGATCATATATTGGTGTCTGATGCTAACATTTCTCATTTATTTAGATTGCAGCTCTGAAGAAAGCAAATGGTGATGCCATTTTGAAATTTGAACCACTTATTCTTCATGTGCAGTGTCGACAGTTGCAGGATGCACAGATTCTGGTAACATTTTATGATTATACTTGAATTTACAGGTATGTGGGTAGATTTAATTCTAAGCTTTAAATCTACCAAAAAATAATATGATTTTAGTTTAATTAACCAGGTTTTAAATTTAATTATAGATTTGGGGCTATATGTTTCTGCAATGTAGAGCTAACCAGTTTATTTGATTAGCCAGATTATCAGAATTTAACCAATTTATTTTTTTTACAGCATTCACTGGCAATAGATTCTGGTTTCAGGAACTCTGGCATAACCGTGGGAAAGAGAGGAAAGACTATGTTGGTAAGATAACTTTTGGCAAAAAGCAATTCTTTGGGCATGAAGTGATTCAGATTATTGAAAAACCTCATTAGACTCCTGTCTTTAGTCTCTCCCTACTCAAATCTTGCCATTCCCTTGCTCAGAAATCTTCAGTACTTTATTCTTTCCTACAGAGCAAAGTCTAGAGTTCTTAAATTTGCATTTGAGCTCTTATTTTATAGTGTCTTCCTCTACGTACTTTCAACCTGATTCTCTGTGCCCTCCTCATCCTAAATAGTCAAAGCTCAGTGTAATCAGCACCATGATATAGTGGAGAGAATCATAGGCAGGGGGTCTGAAGTCCTCTACACAGAGACTGGCTACACCACAGCTGTGCTATATGAACTTGGTCAAGCTCCTAATCCTTCAGGGTCTCAATTTTCTTGGCCATATCAGGGGTCCAGCAAACTACTGCCTTGGGACCAAGTCCAGTCCACAGGAGGTCAGATCCCACTACTCCCACTTGATAAATTCTTGTCTCAGGTTGCTTTTGTGCTACAATGGCAAAAGTGAGTAGTTACGACAGATACTGTATGGCCACAAAGTCAGAAATATTTATTATCTATCCTTTTACAGAAAAAGTTTGCCAACCCTGGACTAGATGATCTTTAAAGCCCTTTCTAAGCCTCCAGCCTCTCTCAGTCCTTTCCTGGCCAAGTCAACTCCTAGTGATTTTGCCCTCTTCTGATCTTCTATAGTATTTATTATTTGTGATGGTATGTATTCTTTGCTTTTTAACTATTTCAGGTTTTCTTCCATTCTAGCTTCCTAGACTTTCCTATTTTCTATCTATTTTTAACAAGTTGCCCATTTCCCAAATAGAGATGGCTTACAAAAGAAGACACCTATAAAAACGCATGCCTAAATAGAAAGTCAAAGCCACGGTACTGGTTTGTGTCCCTGTCTCCTTCCCATACACTCCATTTGGTAGCCCAAGCAAGAACAGAACCGTTCATTCACTTTCCATTCCTTTGTCTTTCGTATTCAGTTACAAGTCCTATCACATCTGCCTCTAATTTCTTATGCCCGACTCCACTTTCTAAGCCCTTTGTCACTGCCCCTACTTAAGCCGTCATGATCCCTCCCCTCAGTCTTTACAATGGTTTCCTAACTCGTCTTCCTACTACCCATCTTCTCCTTCAGCCCCCCAAACCAATACTATCAGAATCCCCCTTTTAAAAAAGCCAGGGTCGGGCACCTGGGTGGCTCAGATGGTTAAGTGTCTGCCTTCGGCTCAGGTCATGGTCCCAGGGTCCTGGGATCGAGCCCCACATCAGGCTCCCTGCTCAGTGGGGACCTGCTTCTCTCTCTCCCTCCGCCATTCCCTCCACTTGTGCTCTCTGGCTCTATCTCTATGTCAAATAAATAAATAAAATCTTAAAAAAATAAATAAATAAATAATAAAAAAGTCAGGGTCTCCATATATTTCCCCCGGTATTCAAGGCCCTACCCAAACTATTTTCCATTTACCTTACTTATGCTCATCTCCTTCTACCACACTTATGCTCCAGTGAGATAGAAAACTATTAGCTGTTTCCCAAATGTATCATGCTCTTTCACGTGTCCATGACTGTAGATAAGTCATTCTCTGGCCAGAATGTCCCCTGCCCCCATTTTTACATCTGGTGAAATTGCACTTATCCTTAAAATCCTAACTCAAATGCCACCTTTCCCATAAAACCGAGGCCTGGACGCGTTCCCGTGTGTGTGTGTGTGTGTGTGTCTCCTGGCACAGCACCTGTGTTGTCTTGTCATTCTTTGTTCACTTATTTATTTCCTGTTTTAAAGTGTGAGCTTTCAAAGGCAGGGATCCTATTATGTTTATTCTGTGTCTTCATACCTTTCATGGGGCCAAAACACTGTAGATGCTCAGTAAAAGTTCACTGAAAGAATTTTTATTTCCCATGCTAGTTTTTGTTGCTGTTCTTAACCTATTTCCACTGTTTGGATTTACTTGGAACCCATTGACTGTTTCATCAAGAGGTTTACTAAGATTGGCAACCCTAAAGCATGGAGAAGGAGCCACTTTGTGAGATAGAACAGGCAGTTTATAACCGCACTCTGCTCAAGCAGCACTAAGAGGCTCTTCCGAATCCGGTCCATTTTGATTTTCCCTTGAAGCTTCTGTTGAGATTTCATTTATTTCTTTTCTTTAAATAGCATATTAAAGCTTTCTAAGCTTTAGTGAGACTGAAACTGTTAAAGTGATTGGATTTTTGGATATTATCTGCTTTCCTGAAAGACAATATGTAGAATGACTTTCTTAAGAAATAACTTTATGTGATGGGAAAATCTATTTACTCTCCTTCGATTCAGTTGTGTTTAGCTAAAGTATATTGAAGCATAAACTTAAATCCTATAATGGAACCAAACTATGTTTAAACACAGCCCTGACTGGGACTTTTCTTTATTTATTTTCAGTGTGTCTAGTACATAAGTCATTATATCTAAAATTGCTTGTTCCTTGTAGGCTATCCGGAGCACACATGGTTTAGAAGTTCCATTAAGCCATAAGGGAAAACTGATGGTAACCGAGGAATATATTGAATTCCTGTTAAAGATAGCAAATCAAAAAATGGAGGAAAACAAGAAGAGAATTGAAAGGTATGTTAATTGGATATTTCTATGTTATTCTTATATATCTAGGTCATATTTAAAAATACTGATACACACCATCTTCAGTTTATACTCCCAACTCCTTTTCTATTTGTAGTCTTATCACAGATAATAAAAAAATGATCAAAGTAACAGATGAGAGTAGCCCAGACAGTAAAAGGTACTAAATGCAGTGTAAAGGGAAGATACATGGAGGATAGTGGGACATGACTACCAGCAACAGGGATAAAGGGAGAGAAACATAATCCCTCAGGTAAGAGAACCCAACAGCAATGGGGACCATAACTGATCAAGTTGAAGGCAGCCAGGGAAGAGGTACACACTGCCCCCTGAATGTGATCTACTGGTGATTATCCAGAATCTCCTTTTGAGGAAAGCAACCTGGTTAATTTTAGCCTAATAAATATTTTACATATGGGGCTGATTCTTATGGATTAGATCTAGAATTGCCATAATTGTCCCCGGAGGGATCATGGATCCCAGGATCATGACTATCAATTTATATCTTTATACCTTCTCTTCTCCTTAAATTTTACCTCCTGGTAAATAAAACTCTTACATTACTTTCTTTTCAACTTTTTCATAAAAACAGAGTTTTTGGCATAAAGAAGTGACAATGATGCTGTCTTTCTTACATGAAAGGAATGCCAGTGATCTGCCATCAGCAAGGTGCATGCTTCTGAGTTTGTCAAGGAGTGATGGCCAACTTGTTGTCATTTATAATGTCCTTTCCCCTTCTCCCCACCTCCTTGGCTACCTCACGATGAGTCACTCACTGCCTAAATAATTCTTAAATCATTCTTCTCTCCCCATTTGTACTGTCACTTTCTTTATTCAAGACCACTGCAATAGCCTTGTTAGCTGGTCTCATAGTAGAATGTTTCTAGTGTGTCTCTCTGCCAAGCCATTCTCTATATCACCATCAGAATCCTATCTGTAAAGTGCAAAGGAGTCCTAGTGTTTTACTTGCCTGCTTAAAATTCTTTAATACCTACAATTTTTTTTTTAAAAGTAGCTAAGGCTACAAGTGCTAATGGTAGCAGTGTACGATGGTGGAAAGAGGTAGAATTTGGTTCCAGAGGCAGAACTGAATTTGAATCCAGGTTCCACCACACTTACTCAACATTCTTGACTCATTTTTCTTTTATCTAACTTGGGAGAAATACCTGTCTTACAGAACAGTTTTAGTATAAATAGCATCTGCATAATGACTGGCCCTATCCCTGTCATGTCATGGATTCTCAGGATAGGGTAGCTCTTTTCCTTCTTCATTGACACATACAGAAAATAAACCTATGATCACATCATTACAAACCATCCAGGCTTTCTTAACCAGGACTCCTCATTTGAATGATAGAATTCACAAAATTATTCAGTGACTTTCTCAGTTCTTGCAAAAATGGTATATATATTCCATTCTAGATACATTGGAGAGAAGTTAACCCATTATAGACAAAGGATGGCTTAGGGCATTGGAGCTTAATTTCCTAGACCACTGGTTGAAAAAAGCTGAGGGGTTGCCTGGCTACCAGGTGCTTTGAGCAAACATTCTAAATGAAGTGGTAATTTCAAGTAAGTACTGAGGAGCACCCAGCCACTTCACCAGACTACAGAGTTTGAACTACATGTAGGTACTTGTTGGTACCGTTCCGTAAGTTTACTACGTTTCTTAGATTGTATTCCAGTGAGGCTCTTTGCTAAAATGTAGGAAGTAACAAATCAGTTTCTCTGTTTCCTTACTTGAATTTCAACAAGATTATAAATATAGCCCAAGAGCAACTAACTATACACCTGGTGAAGTTAATTGAGCCACGTTCACCAACTATAAAATCAAATTATACTTTAAATCCATTGACTCAAAAATATGTTTGGAGATTATAGTGTGCATGCTGCCATCAAGAGAGCCATGCTCATCATATAAAATCAGTGAAAAATTAAAGAAGGGTGAAAAGTGTCTTAAGATACTGATTAGAAGATTACATGTGAATTCAGAAAGGGGGAACAAATTAGAGAGCTCCTTTGGGAACAGCTGTACATTCAACCAAATGCAGAGAAAAAGTTACCCTTCTGATGTGGAAAAGTGAAAAAAATAATAAATACTGGAGGTGATAAGTTCTGCAATCAGACTTTGAGTACTAAAATTGGTTTGTCACAGGACCAAAGGTTCACAATTCAAATAACTATAGTAGAATTTTTAAAAGTCAAGTCCTAATCAGTAACATTTCAGCAATAAGAAATAGTCTAGAAATGTAAAAATCAAAGTTAAGAGGTAAAACATTTTTAATACAAAAAAAGGTTTGTGTGAAACAATTCCCAAGCCCACTTCTTAGTGGAAAGAAGATAATTTTATATATAATGATTTCCAGCTAAAAAATACGAAGTTTGGAGATCTCTTTACCAATTATAAGAGGAAGGCTATCTTTGGACTGTTAATAAGAGATCAGGACTGACTTGGGTCAGAAGAAACCACCATTTGACTCTGAGTACAACAAAATTAGCCATGTTCTTCTCTTCGCCAACTGTGTAGTAAGAAAATGCTAAGTCAAGAGTAAAAGGGCTGAATACATTGGCATATAATACCGTTGATAAAGCAAATTGGAGAGAAAAGTAAATGAATCTATTTCCAATGGTTATTTTTTTTAAACTTTTTTATGGTAAAATATATATACCATAAAACTTACCAATTTTAACTGTACATTTCAATGGCATTATGTACATTCACATTGTTATGCAGCCACCACTGTCCATCTTCAGAACCTTTTCATCATCCTAAACTGAAACTCTGTAGCTGTTAAACAATAAATCCCCATTCCCCAGACTCCCGGCGCCTGGTAACTACTATTCTATTTTCTATTACTATGAATTCAATTATTCTAGGTCCCTCACATAAGTGGAATCATGTAATATTTGTCCTTTTGTGTCTGGCTTATTTCACTCAGTATACGGTCTTCAGAGTGTGTCCATGTTGTAGCATGTATCACAATTTCATTCCTTTTTAAGGCTAAATAATATTCCACTGTATTTACATGCCACATTTTATTTATCCATCCATTCACTTATCAGTGGACGTTTGGGATTTTTCCATCTTTAAGCTTTTGTGAATAGTGTTGCTATGAACAAGTGTGTACAGATGTTTGAGTCCTACTTTCAGTTCTGTTGGGTGTATACCCAGAAGTAGAATTGCTACATCGTATGGTAGTTCCATGTTTCATTCTTTGAAGGACTGTTGTGCTGTTTTCCACAGGAACTGCACTATTTTATATTCCCACCAGCAATGCACAAGCATTCCTTTTCTCAGCATCCTTGCCAATACTTGTTGTCTCTTGTGGGTTTTTTTGATAGTTGCCATCCTGACAGGTGTGAGATATCTCTGTGGTTTTGATTTGCATTTCCCTGATGGTTAATGACATGGAGGATTTTTTCATATACCTGTTGGCAGGTATATGAAATTCTGTTATTACTTTGCTGCTTTCCTTCCTGCTTGTGGTGCTCCTCCTTAGCTTCCTTCTGGATTTCCCTCACTAGTCTATCTGTTGGTTAAATATTATTGTTCTCTAAAATGCCGCTCCTGGCCCATTGCTTCAGCTACTTCCCCATATATAATGATAGGTCTTCCAAATCTCTCCCAAGTCCTGAGCCTAGATATCCAATAACCGTTTGAATGTATCTAACTAGAATACTCCATCAGCCTTTCCTGATTAACTTTCTTGTCCTAGTCTCAACCCCATAGCCATTTCCTTGGTTCAGATTCTTCTTACTATTTACCAGTATTGGTACAGTTTATTCCTTAATGCAAAACAGAAATATGAACCACATTGAAACATTAATTGCATGTATGTCCTTTTCTTCCACTACAATGTGGTCACATTGGAAATAGGACTGAGTTCTCCCTGCCACCAACCATACACATACACGCTTTAAATATTTCTTATCCCAAAACCTAAGATAGTGTCCAGCTCATAGTAGAAAACCAGTACATGTTTATTGAATTAATAATAAACAATAAAGGAACTTAAAAGTTAACCCATTAAATTGAGTTCCCCAAAGGCAATGACAGTTTCTTATTTATCATTTTCTGAGTGTCTGGTGTGAGAATAGTAGTTAATAAATGTTTTCTAAATTTGCTAACTGACTTTTTCCATCAGTAGTGCTACTTACAAGGCTTCAAAGCCTTAGATGATTATTCTGGAAGATGTGTAAGATGGCTTAGAGATAAGAGTGAGTGGTGTAGGCTCTTGCTGTATATAGTCAAGGTGAGAAGTAACAGGAGCTTGAATAGCAAGATGAATGGGAGTGATAGTGCAGAATGTAAACAGAACTTGGTGACAGACTGGAAATGGGGGTAGAAAGAAGGAGGAGGCAAGGATAACAGATGTCCTAGACTCCTCGTCTTTGCTAGTCTTATTTTTAAAACAGAACTAAAACAGGTGAATAATAACTCGCACATTTCCCTATTACTTAAGATCAAAGGAGCAAATAATATAAAGTGGAAACACATAACTTTATTTTTGTATAGTTCCCCCTTGGATATTCGGTTCCCTCATTTTTTTCCTCTCCTGTACCTAGCCAACTTCCGTCCATCCTTGCAATTCAGCCCCGGCATTGGGTGTTTTTCCAAAGAGCATTTCATGATCTCACTTGAAGCAGGGTACCAACCCCCTCCATGCTCCCCGTTCCTCTTGTCTCCTTCATGGCATGCTGAATATGTCTTTACAGTTCTGCTGCTCCCATTAAACCCTGAGCTCCTTGAGAGCACAACCGGGTCCTTTACCTCTCTTTCCAGAGCCTGGCACGGGCTCCATCACATACCTGTTTTTTAATAAAAATGCTAGAGTTTAATCAAGTTAATCTAAATACGTATCCATGAAAATAGCCTTCTTTGTTATTTGTGAATAATGGAACCCTAAAAGGGTATGAAATTGTGGCTAGATTTCATTAATTTTATGTTCCTATTTCAGAAGTCAGAGAAATATCAAGTGGTCCTCTAACTGACCTGAAAAACAAGAATTCGTTTTCCTAGAACGGGTCTGAAAAGTTCTGTCATGAAGAGACTAAGTACAAGTTGCCCCGTGGCATGATAATCTTGACTGCAGAAGTAGAGAAACTGAAGACAGTTTGATTTTCTTTGGGGGTGGGGAAGACAATTGCCTGTGCATACCTTTCAGAAGATAAAATATCTTCTGAGTTCTTTTTGTTGCCTGTGAGAACGGAGAAAATTGCACTTTGAGAATTGGGCTTCAGAGGGCTATATAAAGGGGCATCTTATGAGGGGAGAGCATGTAATTGCAAAACAAATTTCTGACTTATTGAGAAAGATAGTTTCCCAAAGAACTTTTTAAAAATTCCCTTTGAAAAACAAAAGGAAAACGTATTTGAAGTATTTGTTCTTGGCTTTCAGACAACAGGGCCTTTGTTCCATTTTACCAGCTCTTTTTGGTGCCCCAAGGATGTAGCTGTGAATTCTTAGGTCCTTTAATGGAAGATTAAAGTAAGGCACCTGTTCCTCTTTAATTACTTTTTTTATGTGATTGACAAGATATTTTACACAAGCTATTAATTCTCTATGATCATAAAAGAGCAATTTAATCTTATCTTTAATTTTCTAGGAATAAAATATAATCCAGAAAAAAGACTTGGTGACCTGAGTCTGAAGTTCAGGGTTGGGTGGAGAATGGTAGAAAATGGAGTTGCACATCACTATAGCCTCCTATGATCAGATAGGGGTGATTCACACCACTTGGTGGCATGAAGTTTTGGACTTACAAGTTTTAGATAAAATGAGTCATTCTACTGGGTCATTTTGTTAAGCTATTCTAAATAGGCAGTGTGAAAGATGAGAAGAAAACCAGTCATTAAAGTCATCGGGGATGATGGTAGGACCTGGAGAAAGATTATGCCAAGTATAGAAGTTTTCATGAATGTAAGAGACTGAACGAAATATTGGTAGATGGCATGAGGGGCAGATGAAGGAGTTTGGTCTGGTGAATGTTGGTGAGCCAGCTCAGTTCTGACCACATCCCAACTCTGTTTTAGGTGGGGTACAGAAAGAGTAAGCATCTCCGCTTGAGAGAAATGCAGAGCAGATGGTTATCTTTGTGGGGGAACCAGGTTTCAATTAAGTAAAGATATAGGGGTGCATTAAATTAAAAGGTTGTTACCACGGAATAGGGTCTAAAAAATTACACATCAGTATTTTCCAAAGCCCTTTGCTGTACCTCCTACTATACTGCTTTTCCTTGTCCTGTACCTCCTCTTTGAGATTGATTTATTCACCGAAGAAATCTCTGTTGAGCACCTATTATTTGCCAAGCCTGGTGCTGGATATCAAGGTATACCTAAGTGGTGAGTACATAAGTTCTTAAAATATGGACAGGATATGTAGTAAGTATGTTAGGTATGTATTAGAATTGTGTGGAATATTTGGAAACAGGTGATTATCTTGGGTTTTTTAGGGCAGTTTTAGAGCCTTTACAAGTAGAACTTAGCCTATTCACTGAATTAAAGAAAGAAGAAAATTGGTCCAAATAGCAATCTATTCCGTAGGTGCCAAAAATTCCCTGTCACACTTTGCCATTATAATAGAATATAAAAGCATGATGAGATCCCCACAATGGCAAGGGAGTTCTCAGCTTCCAGATTCCTCTACTTGGGGACCTAGGATAACACATCCATATTCACCTTTTTGTTCAGTGGTTATTTATTCACTTATTTTTACTGAGTGTGCCAGCATTGTCTTACACGCTAAGAATGTAACAGAAAATCAGATAGATGGGATCCTTGGTCTCATAGAATTTATATTCTGTAAAAATGGTCATATTGAGAACTTACTTTGTGCCAGGCACTGCGCTAGGTACTTACATATATCACCTGTAACCTGACAACCCAGCTCAGTACAGGATAATGTCCAGTTTGATAAATGAGGAAATCGAGACTCAGTAAGGTTGGAATTAGCCTACCTTTAGCTTTCCCAGTGGAAGGCATTTGAAGCGCATGCGATACGCCATGCCACCTCGCTGCCCTCCCACATGTGCTGAAGGCTGCTGTGTCAGGCAGAGGATTGGATTAGGTGTTAACATGGGAGTAGAAAAGACATGAAGACCGATTTTCGGGGAGCTAACAGTTTGTTGTACCACAAAGTGAACACTAAAACTAAAGTAGAAAAATGAGGAAAGGAAAAGAGAAATTTACACTTAAGAAATCAAGATAGCTAATGAACACATGAAAAACAATTTCACTGGCAAACAAAAAAATGATAATTAAAATAATAAGATACCATTGTCACCTATCAAAGTAAAGTATGTTTTTGATGGTAATATTCAATGTATGGGTGAAGTGATCTTTCAAGTACTGCTATTAGAAGCATATTTTTTGAACATCTATTCTGGAAAACAGGTAGTATTTATCAAGAGCTTTACAATGTTTATACCCTTTAGCCAGGTAATTACATTTCTAGCGGTCTGTCCTAAAAAAGTAGCTAGAAACTCAGATCACATTATTTTTAAAAATGTTCATCACACTGTTGTTTGTATTATAGAAAGTTTGAAAATAAATTAAGGCCAACCTAGATGACGTAATATTACACTACCATTAAAAAGTGTTATTTTGTAGTTTATTTGATGATATAGAAAATGTTTTCAATAAATATTAAATTTGATAAAACAGTGTAAAACTATATATAATAATTTTGTAAAAGATAGTAGGCATATGGGTACATGTATAAATTATATTAATTCAGAATACATTAATTAACTGGAAAGAATAAAAATATTGAGAGGTTATTTCTAGGTAGTTTTGTAGAGGTAGTCTATATTTGTAGCCTCATATATTTGCCAAATTCTCTAAAGTGAGATTTTATTACATTTATGATTTTTTATAAAGAAAAATAATTTCTCTTCTGTTTTTACCTTTTTTGTTTGACTCCTACATCTGCAATAGTAGTTGAGGTAGAATACAGGTTGTCAAGAGATGTTTCCAACTCAATTTTCAGGAGTGTTCTTGAAGAACTGAAAACACACTTCCTAATTAAATGATCTTATAAAAGCAAGAAGCATATTATTTCTCTGCTTCATTTTATATTTTAAGGTTAATATGGAACATTATCAAATTTATAAGTTCTAAATGTATTTCAGCCATTCTGTTTTTGAGAACACAGATATAACAGTAGTACTTATTTCTTCACAGGCTTTATAACTGCCTACAGCATGCTTTGGAAAAAGAAAACATTACTAACTCACGTCCCAAAGAGAAAATCAAAGACAAAAATAAATCATCATATACTCGTAAGAAGAAAAGAAACCCAGAAGAAGCACACAGCAAATGTTTTACTGAAGAAAATGTTAAAGAATGTGAAAATGATGATGACCTAGGAATCAGTGTTACTATCTTCCCTGAAGATTACTAAGATTCGGTCTTGGTAGAATAATGTTTCTAATAGATAATACAAAGCTGCTCTTTACAAGAGTATTTTAGTTTCTTGAGTATATGAGCCATTCAGAAAAGCAAGATTTATTCTTTCTCTATATTTAGAGAAATCCTTAGCTTTTTAAAATAGCTCTGTATAATATTTGCTCATTAAATACCATGTTTTAGTCACATAGAGATTCATTGCAAAAATAAAATTGACTTTTTAATGCCTCTCTTTTTTAAGTTTCAATTTCTACTTCTGCAAAAACAGAATTATAATACTCTTTCAAGAGAACCTTAACACTGGGAATGTTTGAGTAAAAATCATCACAACATTTTACTTCTTTTTTCACTTTGAAACCTCCAGCCTTTAAAGGGGGATGAGCTTGCTTCTTGTTGCCGTGAAGTCCAATAACCAGTCCTTCCCTTTTTTTTGACTTTGT
Source organism: Phoca vitulina (assembly GCF_004348235.1). NCBI lineage: Eukaryota > Metazoa > Chordata > Mammalia > Carnivora > Phocidae > Phoca > Phoca vitulina. Next base: position 40,333,755 of record NW_022589705.1, on the reverse strand, counting down.
GGAGAAAACAACTGATATGCTTTTTGTTCAGGACAAAATACCTGAACCCTTTCTTCCCGTTATTTCTCGCAAACCAGAGCCTGCCACTGGCACGGTCTCTGCCACACGGGTGGGCCTGGTTTTTCACTAAACCTGGTCAGAAATGATCATTTAAGACCTTGGAATCCTTATAGAATCCTCATATACTATTTTGGAAAGTTTCAAGGCATCACAAGACTTGGGTCCGAGTTCTGGCTGCTACCCAGAAACCGGGGGTGGGGGTCCTTGAGCAAATCATCGAGTTTCCAAGGCCTTCCAGTTCCTCTTCTACATAATAGTTCTGACACCTGCTGTATTTACACGACAGGAGTACTGACAGCTTCACATCAAATAAAAATAAAGTTATTAATAGACTTTTGCATATGTGTTACTATTTATCTCATTTATTTTCATTATAAAATGATGCTTTCATACTGTATCTTCAGAAAGTATCAAATCATTAAAGTTATATTTAAAAAGAAATTATTAGTTAGCCCTAGAACTAATAAATGCTAGGATAAAATTATCAGAATGTCAAGAAAAAATTATATAAGATAATAAACATTGAGTTCTGATTTTGGCATTTCCTAATATTTTTATAATTTGTCTAAGCTTTTATGTAAATTATGGTTAGATTTGCATCCCACATGCTTGCCTTCTGTCATATCATTTTGCACTCGCCTTTTTAAAATAGATGGACTTCAAAAACATCTATTATCCTCTAAATAAATTTATCAGGGATGATGTCCAAGGAGTTTTAAAGTTCTTGAGATTTTTCTTCACTCCCTTTTTCTATCATATCTCTGAACTGCTCTCTATTAGGCCTTTATAATAAGATTCTAATATTTACTTTTCTTTTAGCATCCCACATTTAGGAAGTCTTCCAACACGGTCTTCTCCATTGTTCCAGAAAGAAGCTCCTTTGAGTCCTCAATCCCCTTGCCACCTGCAGCATTTGGTGCTGTTAATCACCTTGCGCCCATGGGCATCCTGAATGCTTTCTTCTAAATTTTTTTTTTTTTAAAGATTTTTTATTTATTTATTTGACAGAGAGAGACACAGCAAGAGAGGGAACACAAGCAGAGAGAGTGCGAGAGGGAGAAGCAGGCTTCCCGCGGAGCAGGGAGCCCGATGCGGGGCTCGATCCCAGGACCCCGGGATCATGACCAGAGCCAAAGGCAGACGCTTAACCATCTGAGCCACCCAGGCGCCCCTGCTTTCTTCTAAATTGCCCCGATTATGGCGAATCCTCAAATCTTTTGCTCTCAAACCTTTTAACAGTTTTCAACATTCATTGCACCTTGGAATCATCTTTAGAACTTTGGAAAAATACAGAAAGGATCTGAGACTTTCCAGGGAGGGACAGTAAGCATGTGTATTTTTTTTTTTAAAGCTACCAAATTGTTCTCTAATTGTAAACCAAAGGGCAATAACGTGTAGGCATTCCCATATTTCTGTCTTTGGTTTTCTTGCATTTCTCTCTTCAGCCCAGCCATCTCACCCATTTCAGCAGCTCTGACCTCTGAGACAGTAACTCCCAACTCCTGCCCCAACCTGCCTGTCTGCTAAGCTCCAGCTAACTGCGGGGCTTCTCGAGTACAGCTGTTCCTTTCTAAGATCTCTTGTAACACGGTTTCCTGCTTCCTTGGCTAGAGAGAGCAGACTTTTACTGGGACGTTTTTTTGGTCTGAGCCCACTGGCATTTCTGCATCCTGGCTTTTCCAGTTCCCCGTCCGGGATATGTGAGGTCAGAAGAAACCCCAGAGAACCTACCACTGTTGTTCTTTAGGTCCTGAGATGCCTAGCCGGTCCACCTTCCCCTCTTCACTTTCAGTCTTCTTATGTTTACTTTATATATAATGTCCAGAGTTTTTACTGGTACTTAGTGGAAGGAATGGGAAAAAGCATATCTACTCCATCTTCCAGAATCCGAAGTCTAATGTATTTTTTAAATTATTGGTAACATCACCTTGTGGGATATTGTTGACACCTTTGGAACCTATCCCAAAAGCCACAGTTCCCTTTATTTAGTGCTGTGCCTCATCTCCGAGCTCCTATGCTTTGTTGCTCCTGCTTTAGGCTTCTGGAGCCTCTCCACTCTAAGAGAAAGAACAAGCCTGGAAGTCTGTTTCCTGTCCACCTCCCACCCTGCTGCCACATGCACACCCACTGTCTCGCAGCCAATAAGGACAAGTGCAGAGCTTCAAAAGGCAACTCTGCTGCACAGACATGGGATAAACTTGGACATGCAATTGCCATTTAAGCTCCCAGCAGTGTCAGACTGAAGCTGGGACTTCACCTGACTCCTCTCATGTTTTTCCCATTTCCTTACCCATTTCTCCTGGGAGCGCCTGCTTAATAAATCCCTTGCACTAGAATGGTGTCTTCTGCAAGAACCTAACCTAAGACAGGTATTGAGATTACTTTAGATCTATTTTTTTAAAGTGATGACATACATTTAATATAAAGAGTTGATGTTTTACTATGTTAGAAATTATATGATTGGTAGTGATTAAAACTTACGATATAAACATGAGGCAAATAAACTTACGATGTTAAGTACATAGTGTTAAAACTAATTTGGGTGAGTATCTGACCAACAATTTTTGAAGATCACTTCTTTTTAAAAAAAATTATTTTATTTATTTGAGAGAGAGGGAGTGAGCAGGAGAAAAGCAGAGGTGGAGGGAGAGGGAAAAAATCTTAAGCAGACTCTGTGCTCAGCGCAGAGCCTGATGCAGGGCAGGGCTGGATCTCACCACCCTGATACTGTGACCTGAGCCAAAACCAAGAGTCGGACGCTTAACCAACTGAGCCATCCAGGCACCCCAAGGATGACTTCTAGAATACATACTGTTTTAAGAACCTAGAGACAGGAACAATTGATTCTAGGTGAGGGAGTACTAGAAATCCAATTCAAGAGGATGCCAAAAGTTCACTTGACTGAAAAAAAATCCAAGAAATACTCTTGCAGACAGAAAGAATGTGTAATGTAATTGAGGCACCAAAGAGCATGGTATATTCAGTGATGGTGAATATTCCAGAAAAGCTGAAATGCAATATATGGTATGAAATGAGTCAAGTTGGTTGAAGCCCAATTGTGAAGGGCCTTGCAGTCCACCATGGACACAGACCAGTGTTGCCTAGACATGATTATGCATCAGAAATTCCCAGGCTAGCAGTGTTTTGGAGGGCTGCTTTTTAGAACACTTGCTCCCAGACTTTCCTCGAGACCTTTCCAGCCAGAATCTTCAATCTGGAGTCTAGGACTCTATTTTTTTAAACTCATCCAAGTGATCATGATAAAATCGGTGCAATGCTTTTGGAATCCACTGGTAACAGACTTAATCCTGAAGGCATTGGAGAAAAATTAAACATTTTTTTAATTAAAAAAAGTAACATGATCAGATGTTGCAATATACCTATGTCACAGATTTTGTGTATATACATTATGGGAAGGTAAGGAGGAGGTTCTAATATATTAATTAAGTCACTGTCTTCGTCCTTAGATCTAAAGCCAGGAGGAATGACAATATGTACAGCTGTGCCCTTTGAACTCTGTTCAACTCCAGGAGGGGACCTTCCCCACAGATGACAGTATGAATGGCACCCCTTAAAAAGTGTGCAGTGCACATTATCTACTAACATATACAGCAGTCCTGCCAAAAGGGAATTTGGGCAGGAAAGAAGTCTTATGGTCTCAGAATGTCTGGAATATTTCTTCTAATTTAATGAATAAAATGTGGAAATACCTGCCAGCAGGTAGATGAAAAGAGAAGAGAAACAATTAAAAAACAAGCCCTAAAATAAGAACTATAGGAAAAGGTGGGTGGGGCAGAGGAGGGGGAGAAACAGGGAGAGGTATCCTGTGGTGGAATGATTCTGCATCCTGTTGCTTAAAAATATCTCTAAAGAACTCATAATCCATTGGTTTTCATAATCCTTCACTCATTTAAACTGAGCCCATTGGGACATATGTATCCCCAAATTTTATAAACTTGAGTATATGCATAGAATCAGAAAGAGAGGGGATGCCTCCTAATCCCTTTATCGAAGGTAACAGAACTATCCTGGACCTCTTAGATTAGTAGAGCAGAGAGTCCAGGTGCTGTCCATAAGCCCGAAAGGACATTGAATCCCACTCACTCCTTAGCGTGGTATATTATTTTATATTCAATTCACGTGCCCGATCAAGAATATTAGTAACTACAGCAGGGCAATTAGTAATAATTTAATATGCAACCTATTTGAGAATTACCTTGTGGTTTGTCTTCGTTGTTGTTGATCCAACCAAAACGAAGGGAATTCTTTCTCTTCCCCAGGATGGAGGCACGCCATTTATTCCTAACACCTGGATTCATTTCTCCCTATAGTCTACAGGTTAAAATAACTTTTTGTTCTAAAAGAGAGAGAGAAAAAAAAGATTGTTAAGTTTACTGAGAAATAGGAAGGGAAATTTAAAAACGTGCTTTTGTTTTTTTTTTTAAAGATTTTATTTATTTATTTGACAGAGAGATAGAGAGAGAACACAAGTAGGCAGAGGGAGAGGGAGAAGCAGGCTCCCCGCAGAGCAGGGAGCCCGATGCGGGACTCGATCCCAGGACCCTGGGATCATGACCTGAGCTGAAGGCAGCCGCTTAACCGACTGAGCCACCCAGGCGCCCCCGTGCTTTTGTTTTTAATATTTGAGGCCAGAGGTCATAAACTAGTGGTTGCAAGTATGGCCAAACAGATGTGTTTTGGCCTACACAGAATATATTTTTTCCTCATTGAGCCAATATTTTAAAACATGATGAGGTTTTTGAAGTACATCTCTAGTTTTTCTTTAAAAATTGGAAAATCTGACTCTACTGGGCCAGTGACCGCTCTTTAGCGGAGGTAAGGGCTGGCTGCCCCAAGGCGTTCCGCTCACCGCAGTTGCAGCGCCCCCTGCTGGCTCCCTGACTCACCACCGGCTGCAATCTTTCCCACTTCAGTCTTGTACCTGTGGGCACCAGCATTGGTCACCCCTGGGTAGAACTTCAGGGAGAATTAACCTACATAATGATGTTAGTTATGACATTACACAATAAACAAGAGATCAGAGCAGGACTGGCTACATAATTTGCAGAGGACAGTGCAAAAATGAAGATGGGGAGAGGAGACCTTGTTGAAAAGTTCAATGACAAAATAGCAACAACAGAGCATAAAGTCAAGTGCCGGATACTTCCAAGCATGGGGCCCCATGCAGTTGCACAGGTTGGACACCCATGAGGCTGGCCCTAGATTGGAGTTTTGGTGTTTCTGGAGTTGAAGAGGGGAATGAGTGTCAGGGTGTTTAGCCCGCCTCCCCCCATTAGGAAAGGGGCAGAGTGCTACACATTGTGGGTTGGACCTGGTCGCGGTGCTGGCTTTCACACAACACCCTGAGGTGGTGGGACCATGGATAGCCATTTGGGAGCATACCAGGACTGAATACTCATCACTGATGTTTTGAAAGGCAAGGCAAAAGGCTCAGTGGCTAAACTCAGATCAAGTGAAATGGAGCCTTTTCCAGAGCCATCTGACTTCAAAGGCAAAGGTGGCCAGGAGCACCATGTTCGGAAAACAAAGGCTTTCCCCATTTTGCCAGGAGCTGTCGAAGCTCATGGGTGAGGTGTTGAAGAACCTTGAGAACTGGTTGGTGTCATCCTTCTGTGGGTGGCCCCCGAACCGCTTGAATCTGGTTTGGGGAGAGGGCATAAATCTAACATGGCCTTATAGGGTGTGTAATAAGGGATATCTGTTTGGTTAGGATTTTTGGCCTTTAAAAATGGGCTCTGACCCTCAAGCCTCTCTCTTCTCCCTACTCTACTATGCTCCTCTCAACATGCAGGTTTCTCTTAGTGCAAAAGAATTATAATACCCATAAATGCTTATGTTCTTAAACTCAACCACTTAATGTACTGGATTTTTATGTATTTGGTTCTTGCTGAGAATTTATCTCTCAGCCCTTTTTCTTTTTGCCTTTAAAATGGTTTGGTTTAAACTTTAATTTTAACTCATTGCACGTGTACTTATTTACTTATTTTAATTATTATTTTTAATTAACTTATTTTAATACATTTTATTTGTTTAGAGTAGTTTTAGGTTTACAGAAAAATCAAGAAGAAAGTACAGGGGTGCCTGGGTGGCTCAGTTGGTTAAGGGACTGACTCTTGGTTTTGCTCAGGTGATGATCTCAGGGTCATGAGATCGAGCCCCTGGTCGGGCTCTGAGCTCATTGTGGATCTGGATTCTGCTTAGATATTCTCTCCCTCTGCCCCTTCCCTCCCTCATCCTTGCGTACCCTCTCTCTCAAATAAATATAAATCGTTAAAAAATAAAAAACAAGAAAGTACAGAGAGTTGTCATACGCTTCTCTTCCTCTCTGCCCCCCCACCTCAGTTTCCCATTTGTAACATCTTACATCAGTGTTGTGCTTTTGCTACAAGTGATTTGCCAATATTGATGCCGTATTATTACCTAAAGTCCATAGTTTACTCCTCTCCTCATCTCTAGTCTCTCCTTCTGAAACTATTAGTCATATACTGGGCCTACTTTATCTATTCTCCATATCTTTCCATCCACCCCTCCCCTCCATCTCTTTATGTTTGTGCACTTTATTCTGTGTCATTTACTCAGATTATCTGCCAGCAAACTCATTCTCATTTCAACTCTGTCTAGCTAGCCTGTTGAGTTTTACATTTCAAAGACTGTATTTTATTTCTAGAAGTTCTGTTTGATTCCTTTCCAAGTCAATGGCAGATTATTTAAAGGTTCCAGAAGTTTATTTCCCTTTCCATATACCCTTTTCCAGATATTTCTGTCAAATTTATTAACACAAAGTTTTCATATGTCTGTATATCATAGAAATGACCTATTTTCTTTAGCTATACCAATGATAATTAAAAAGAAACTCTTTCTCTCAAATATGTCTTTCAAGAGGAAAGTGAAATCTTTCTCAATGATCATATTGTTTACTTACCATGCATACGTGTATACAACAATTGCACAATAGTTACTTAACAAATATGTAAGGAGTGCCTAACTATGTGTCAGTCACATAGAGACAAGACAATGCCCCTTCCCCGGCAGAGCTTCCCATCTCATAACATTATTAAGGACCGTACTGTGGACACCATCACACAGTTGCCTAGGATCTTCTGTGCTCTTTAGATTCTACTCATCAATCCAAGCCCAGTCCAAATGTTGCCTCTTCTCAGAAGCTTTCCTGATAGCCCATTTCAGAATTAACTTCTTCCATTTCTGTTTTCCCATAGCACTTTCCGATCGTTATACTTCCATAGCACTTTGTTTACATCTCTAGAATCAAACATATTAAGGAGTAGCTTGATACTTGTTAATTGTGCACATATACATCCACCAACATCATCCTATTAAACTTTGACAACTTGAGGGAGAAAGGTATATTTCTATCATTTTTGTATCTCCGATGCCTTGCCCATTACTGGTTTCTAACAAGCACTTTCCTTTTTTTTTTTAAGATTTTTTTTTTTTAAAGATTTTATTTATTTATTTATTTGAGAGAGAGAATGAGATAGAGCATGAGAGAGGGGAGGGTCAGAGGGAGAAGCAGACTCCCTGCTGAGCAGGGAGCCCGATGCAGGACTCGATTCTGGGACTCCAGGATCATGACCTGAGCCGAAGGCAGTCGCTTAACCAACTGAGCCACCCAGGCGCCTTTTTTTTAAAAGATTTTATTTATTTATTTGAGAGTGAGTGAGCAAGAGAGAGGGAGAGCACACAAGCTGGGGCAGAGGGAGAGGGACAAGCAGACTCGGAGAGGAGCAGGGAGCCCAATGCTGGGCTGGATCCCAGGACCCTGGGATCACGACCTGAACAGTAGGCAGATGCTAAACCGACTGAGCCACTCAGGTATCCCTCTAACAAGAACTCTCTAAACTATTTCAATTTATAAACACACTGTATGTGTTTAGTTCAGAGCATTATCTATTACTTTACAGACAAATGACAAATTCCTTATCAAATCCAATTACTATACATTTCTTGGAAAAATCTTTATATGATTGATAAAGTCAAGGGGCTGGGGTGAAAAAAATAAGCTTAGAGGACACTGTGTGCATAATATCGTGCCTTATATCTGACGAGATACCCAAATTTCCAGATCCAGCATTCCAAGATTCCAAGATACATCTTGTGACTAAAGGTCATAGGTCCTGTCTGTGTTTATAGAAAGCCTTTTGAAAACTTTTTACTGTGACATAATTTCAAATATACAGAAAAGTTATGCTAGTATAAAGAACTTCTGAATATACTTTACCCAGATTGATTACTCCATCTCCCTTTGGCTCTCTCTCTTTTTATGCATATGGGTATATACATACATACCCATAAATATAAACATTTTTTCTGAACCATTCGAGGGTAAATCGAAGATACCATGCTTCATTATCCTTAAATACTTCAATGTATATTTCCTTAGAACAAGGACAGTCTTATATAATCTCAACACAAATATAAAAATCAGGAAATCTGAAATTTATACAACCTAATTATATAATCTACAACTCTTATTCAAATTTCATCAATTGTCTCAATGATATGCTTTTTAGTAATTTGTTTTTCTGACCCAGAATCCAATTTAGGAACTTAAATTGCATTTAGTTTCTGTATTTCTTTAGACTCTTTTAATCATTAACAATCAGTTAGCAAGTCTTTGTCTTTCATAACACTGACATGTTTGAGAAATACATGAAGAGTGTTTTAAAAATAGCTATCAGTTTATATTTTTCTCATATTTATTCACAATTAGATTCAGGTTATGCATTTTTGGCAAGAAAACTACATAATGAGGAGTTCTTGTCAATGTATAATTTTAGGAGGCATGTGACTTCAGGTTCTCTTATTGGTGACGTTAACTTTGATCATTTGGTTAATGTGGTGTCTGCCAGATTTCTCCATTCTTAAGGTAATATTTTTTCCCTTTTATATTTAATAAGAAATTTGTAGGACGCTATACTTTAAGAGTATGTAAACGACCTGTTCTTCATCAAACTTTCACCTGTAGTTTTAGCATAACTCTTGTTTGAATCAGTTATTACCATGATGATTGCAAAAGGGTAATTCACCATTCCTTTATTCCTTCTACATTTACTAGTTGGCATTCTACTTCAAGAGAAACTCCTCCTCACTCTGTGTGTGTGTGTGTGTCTGTGTGTGTGACACACACACAGAGAGAGAGAGAGAGAGAGAGAGAGAGAGAGAGAGAGATGGGTTCAAATATTCTTATTTTATTCAATGGATTACAATCTGTTGCTATCATTCTTTATTGTCCCAGATGTGAACAGTGGGAGTCACTTCAAGTTGGCTCCTGTGCTCTTTCCACATGTTCCTATCAGGTTTTAAGCATTTCCTTATTATTTTTCACAAGAAGATGTTCTAGGTTCATCGTGTGCTGCCACAGAATCATAGAAAGCTGAAAAGCCCCAGTTCCTTGACATTTAGAAATTACGTCCTGAACACTAGGTGTGCTCATGACAGCAAGTTAAAAAAAAAAAAAAACACATATAATTATGGAATGATTCATCAGTGTATAATAATCAGTAAGTGATCATTATTCAAAGGCTGGATCTTGTAGTTTACAGCGTCCATGAGATTGACAGAAATGACATCTCAAACTGTCTACTAAGTTCATTTCCTGTAATGTAGCCGTGGGAATGTTCACATTAATACACAGAAATGCTGTCGCATTATATTCATTTAATGAATTCCTTTGTTCCTCAGTTTTTCATAACTTATTTCGTGACTATTTTCCAGGGTATGGTAAGACTTAAATAAACTATTTTTAATTCCTGCGTAAAAAAAGCACTGTGCAGAAATCAAGAAATTCTGGCTGATTTCATTTCACTAAACAATTGCCAATAACTTACCTCCTGTTAATCTTGTGGCTAATGTGTACTTATGCTTTGAAATGAAGCAAAAGAGAATTAGTAAGTCCCATGAACTAGCCAGTGTTTCCCACAGCAATAGGCATATTGTCAAATTGAAGTTTAATTCATCAGTTCTATAAAGGGGAGGGTAAAGAAAGAAAAAGAAACAGACTGCCCAAACACATTATCTAGAGTTTTTACAAGTAGCCACCAGGTGGCAGAACACTACACACAGTAGACTTAGCAGAGCTGCTTGAGCCTCGTTCAAAAACTGAAATGGTGAGTGTGGGCTTGGGTTTGTTTTCTTTTCTTTACAAAACCAATTCCAGAATATTTTGATGTTTTTAGTTTTAAGAAAAAGTAACATAAGAAAAAATGACTCTTCCACTTATTCTTCTAAAATGAAATCATGTAATGCCAAATGATATTTGGTATTTTAATTAAAAAGCCATATTCTCAGAAGTTTTCACCTTTGCTGTTCCAGTATGCCATTACAATGATGTCTATGGCTTAAAATGAAAGAAATGTTGGGAACAAGTTTTACTTCAAATTTTTAGTTGGCTTGAATCTAAAATCTACGTGGTTAGAATTGTAAGATCATCTCCATAACTTTAAATATTTTTCACACACATGTAAGTAAAATGTATGTGTAAAGAGCTAACAATCAACATCATTTTGTACAAATTCAAAAGATGAATCTATATATTTATAGATGACTCTATATAGGCCTCAAAGAAAATTGCTGTGTCTCTCTGTATATTTGTATTAAATCTACAGTTATCCTAGAGAAAGAGCGAGTAATTATAATTGCATTTATTTGGATTATAGATTTCCATGTCAAATTTTTTTCTTTAGTCTTTTTAATGTTACTATTCCTCATGCGGTCCTGTCTATTCTTTATGTTAAATGTAAGTTCAACACTTAGACAGCAATCAGTTACAAAATTTAAATATACAATCACCAAGTCTATAAATAATCAATTGCTATTGGTTTAAAAGAATCATTGTCAGATGGAGGTTCATTGATTCCTGATGACTTATTCTCGACAACATATTCTAGATCTTGTACAACCGTTTACAAGTTTTTTTGATCTCTTTTGTTTTGAGGGGCTTTTGTGACACTGAATTTTCTTAGTGATTGCATAGGCAAAATGTAAATAGTACACTTTCAATTTAGAGTGTAGTGCAGAGGGTTTCAAAATACAGCACAACTGGGTATTTAGGACTACAACTGTGGTTTGGTGGTAAAAAAAAAAAAAAAAAATAGAAATAAGAGAATCTGAAGGTAAAGCCCAGTAAGAAATAGTGTTCTTAATTCAAAGATAAAGATAATCAAAAGCTGAGAAATCTTCAGTGATTTGTTTCCTTCCTACTGCTATTGTGTTAGATGTAGTCTCAGCAACGTCTGGTTTAACCTTGTAATCTCTAGTTTACACTTCGTATTTGAAAAAACAAAGGAGCATTTTTCTTAAATATTGCATTTGCATTTTCACTTACAAACTTCTGGAGGTACTTGGCATGTGTTCCTCTGTGAACTTAAGTTTTCGCTTTCTTGCCTGGATCTCTTTTTTGGATGCTAAACTTAACTATTTTGCCAGACATCTCTATACTGCGCTCAAAGCAAATCAGTCCTCTAAGTGGGAAAATACAATTTGAGGGGACACTCTTTCACCCAAGGAACGAAGAATAGTTCCTTAAAAGGGTTACATTTCATCAGCCATTTCTATAGTCATTCTTTTTTTTGGTCTTTCCATATTTTTAAAATTGAAAAGCTGCATATGATGCCTTAACTCTTGGTTGGTCGGTCAGCAGACTGCTGCCCTGTTGACGTTGAGCAGCCTAAATATAGAAATGAGCATATAGCTTGCATCAGTTCCAGTATCATGCCTTGTTTCTATGGAAAATACACGATTCAACTTAATTACATAATCTGTCCTTCTCTAAGACAGGGCTTCCAACAGGGCCAAACAATTCTAAAGCGAGTTCGTCTCTTTTTTAAAGAGGGCTAATCAGAAGGGATTTGTGATATTGAAATCACTAAGAGGTAATTATAAATGATTTTGTGCAATTCAGAAATGAAAAATTCCTCTCCAAAGCCCCAAATCTGAGTCTATTTTGTTTTAAAATAATGGAAGTTTGTTTCTTCACTTACCTATCATGCTAGTTGTTGTGCGTGGATTTCTTAAACACCAAAAATGAAAATATGTTCCTATAAAGAAAGATGAATGGATTCCAAGTAACACTAAGAAATGACATGTAATATACTTCTGAAAGCTGAAATTTTCCCTTGAAAATTGAAAGACAAGGGAATTTATTCCATGAAAAAAATATTAATGATGGGTTTCAACACTGATATTTTTCATTGTTTCTTTACAATCAGAGAAGAAAAACATTTTCCAGAAAACTTCCCATAGTCTGTTGACATGCACATCAATTTTTGCTATTAAAGTAGAAACTAGTAATTACATTTTTAAAAATGACACTCTGGTAATTATATATTTTAAATATGAATCCTGATGTTTAATTAGGTCATATGACTGTAATATCAGCTTGCATTAGCAGCAGATTATCAAATCCTAGCAATTCATCCCATAGGGAAATACAAGAAGAAAAGGCTGCTATAATTGTGAGATTTAAATAGAATAAACCATAATGCAGTACAATATTCTTTAAATATTTTAATGTTTACTAATGTTATTGAATAATGAAGTTTATCATCATGGCATATTCTTTGTAGATAATTACTGTGGTAGCAATAAGCACACAGGAAGAAGTTTCTTGTTTTTTTCCTCCAAGAAAGCTTTCCAATTAAGCTCAGCACCGAATTCAAAACATATATTTGAAAATGGTTTTGTGTATTTTTAATATGCATATGTATGTGGTATTAATTTTTTTCTGAAATTAATTACATTGTGCTTGGATGTTAGGTTAAACAATTTTTATTTCTTAATCTATATCGTAAATCTGTATTTTATTAGCTCTTACTTTCACTTTTTTTTCTAATTGTCATTGATAAATAATACAGTGCAGATAAAACCTATTTTTAACAGAAGTATCTATCATTTACAATCAATAGTTTCTAAAACGCTTAACCATATGCCTATGTTTTATATAATGTTTCATTTTGCATTTATTACAATAAATACAGGGGTTTTGTTGATTTTTGTACTAATCCCTGCTTGCTTCTCTAAACCACACTGACTGGTATTTAGTAGTTTCATTTCTTTGCCACAAACACACAAAAATCATAGGAGAGTTTAGTTATTCATTATTGAATCTTAACACAACCCTCTTTCGGTTGTGTTTTTCTTAGGAAAGAGATACCGTTACCACGTACATGTTGCACTTCTTTGATGCCTTGTGGGAACTGTATTCCTTAATGTTACATTTTCCCTCCAAAATTTGCTCTTCAAGATATAAAAATGAACTGTTAAGTGGCTACCACAAAATTCATTTGTGCAGGTTTAATGAAACAAGTGCTTTTAAATGCTTAGACATTTTAGTCTCCTTATAATGTGTCTAATGATTTACACAGCTAAACAACTTGCGTACTTTTCCATTTAGCCCATAAAGGATAGGATTTCCCATATATAGGTAACTTTACTACTCAAGAAGCCTGCCTTGAAATTATTCCACACATTGTCCTAGATGATGCTACCAGAATTTTTATTTAAAAATCTTGCCTTTTTTTTCTCCTTGTAAGTACATCTGCTCTAATTCATAGCTATAAACATATATTTCCTAACGAGAGAAAACGTCTTTTCTGAATGACAAAAATCTAAAACTGCTTGAGTGAATCTGAGGATAAGATACTTTTTTGTTTTATGGGCAAAAGGAAAGAGATGTCCTTTATTGCACACTTTGTGTCTTTTTGTGTTGACTAAAGCAACACGATTGTTACTAATTGTATTACAGGCAGTGACAAAATGTGTGTGCTAACATTACTGTGTTCATAACAATATTTGGTGCTTATGATTCACCCTAAAGAATCTATTTCCTAACACTAGGGGTCATTTTAGCTTGTGTTAATATTCTACAATATTAGTTTTACTTAATAAAACAGAAGGTTAGGAATATGACACTTCCTAGCAGAGTGCTATCCTTGAAAAACATTTTCCTGAGCTTAGATCCCTAAGTTTTTCTCTTAGTTGGCCTGTGAATAGATTCTGTTACTTTAAAACTATAAAACAAAAGTATGCTTTGAATTTCTTATCTAAAGTTCATTTTTGTTAATTCTTCTAAAATATCCGGCCTACTTTGAGGGCATGGTGCTTCATTTTGTGATTTTGCCTATGGTCACTACTTTAAATTTTGTCAACTTTTGGGTTTGCTAGTCTTTTTCTTTAAGCATTTACATTCTGATCCTCCTCAGCCACAGTGAAAGTCTTACTTATTTTTGCTAATTTTCAAACATCTGTGAAGTACAGCAAATGCATCCATTAGAACAGGGCTTTTCCTTCCCATAACAAAATGAATACCTCCCATTATAATATCTGATTTTCCACTCTTAAAAGTTTTTAAATTCCAAGCTCCTTCCTAAAAATACTTTGCTCTTTGTCTCTAGGACTAAATAATATCAAATCTTTATATCTTTTTTAAAAAATCACTTTCAGGTCATGGTGGTGGACATGAGAGATGACATAAGGAAATTTTTTTTTCAGAGTAGCATTATATATTTTAGAATGTGCTATAGATTATGTAATATGAATTACGATCCTGTTTATATTGAATGGAGTGGGTAATTGCAAGCTATAAATCATTTCTGGGTATCTGAAAAATTTAGCCTTCTTACTCTAGTTACACACATAAATAAAGATAGTTATATTTGTTTTTCCAAATCCAATTTTTAGATCTGCTTAAAGTCTGTTGTGCTTCAAAAAGCATAGCGTAGTTAACATTTTCAATTTAAAATCAAAATATTTCCTTTGAGATATATTTTCTATCTCTAATATTTGCTAGACAACATATGAAAAATACCAAAAGAAAGTTATTTTTTCCACTGAAAATGAATAAATAATAAAAAATGTTCATTATGCTTACATTGATTCAAATGACAGGGAGTTCCAGTTTTTCTAACTTAGATTCAGAATTACCACCTGATTTTCCAGACACGTCAGTTGCCTCATGCATAGCTACAACGGCAGAGACCTACAGTCTGCCCACAGAATTCTGTTGGTTGCCCACCTGAAGAGGGAAATGAAAGGACAATACTGTGTCTTGGTTCTGCTACTCATTGTCTACTCTATTGTAGGCAACTGGTCTTAATTTGGAAAATAAAAGAGAATGAAACATATTTTCAATAGGTGACATTTTAATCCTCTCATACCTAAAAGCAAAAGAGTTCTAAACTACAAAGAAGTTTCATTACAGTGTTCATGGAAAGTGGTGACACATGCAGAAACAGTGGTATTGCTCACAAAAGCATATTCTCTTACAAAAATCACTGATGTCTGTACTAGAGGAGGCTAACGTGTCCCGTTCCTAAAAAAGCCCCACATAATTTAAAGCCATTTGGAAGAATGGATATAATTAATGCAAAAGGTGTGATGATGGGAGTAAGGATATCCACGTTTTAATTTAATCTGTCATTTAGTAGCTGTGTGACCTTCAGGAAGTTACTACCCTTACCCAGCCCGTGTTTCCCCATTTGAATAATAATTAAGAGGCTGAATAGGATGGTCTCCACTATCTTTTCTACCTCTGTGATTCAATATAACCTCTGTCCTATACTCTTATCAATGAATTTTCTTTTGCAGAAAGCAGCATGGTCCTAACCTCTTTCATACAATATTACATAAGATAAGTATGACATGTAGGCTCAGCTGCTTTGTGAAGAGAATATTATATACACACACATATGTGTGTGTTTTGCGCAGTAGAAAATAATCTCCAAACTAGTACCTATGCCAAATAGATATAGAGAGATAGATAGATATCTCTCTATATATTTCATTATAATGTAGAAATTCAAAAATAAGAGTGTAGATGACTCTATATATTACTATATTTCTAGTAACAGAAACCTCACCTGAACCAAGTCCACCAACACTACAATACTGAAGGAAAAACCCAGTGGAGCATTTAACAGTATTATTTTTTTATGAAGTCAAATTCTCCAAAAGGTCAAAATCCCTTTTAAAACAGTGATGCTCAAGGACATTCACTCAAACGTATTTGGGAATATTGTAGGTAAATGTGTACAGAACTGACACCTCCACTTCTTCCCTTTTTCTTTGGAGAGCCGTAATTTTGACCATATTAAAATATGTAATATGGGGGCGCCTGGGTGGCTCAGTTGGTTAAGTGTCTGCCTTTGGCTCAGGTCATGATCCCAGGTTCCGGGATCGAGCCCCACGTCAGGCTCCTTGCTCAGCGGAGAGCCTGCTTCTCCCTCTTCCTCATGCTCTCTCTCACAATCTCTGTCACTCTCTCACAAATAAATAAAATCTTTAAAAAAATAAAATAAAATAAAATACATAACATGGCATAAAATATCACCATTTAAAAAAATATATTTCCAATATATATTAGTTGCTATTCTAGCATGGAAGCAATGGGATTTGATGTCATGAAAATGGTAGCCCATAAGAGAAACACGTTACAAAAGCAACTCCTTTCTCCCTGCCTCCCCTCCCCCTGAAATAATAACAATTTGCTAAATTGTTGGGAAGTTGTTATAATTCCTTTTCCAAATTATTACTCGCCCTTTAGATTAGAAATGAGGCCAGGGTTAGCAATCAGCTATAAATGGTAGGATTTTTCAAGTAAGAAGCACTTGTCTGATTGTGAAGTGGAGGCCATTACTGCCTTGATTGGGCCTTTTTTTTTTTTTTTTTTCAGTTCGCTTGATTTGTGGTTGAGAGTGCATATTCACTCCTGTACTGCGAGCAATCAGAGCGTCTCCTCTCTCATTTTTGCTCAGCGATTTGGGGTCCACTACTTCGGCACAGCTGCCACCTTTTAGCCTCCATCATGCAGAATATATCCTTTAAAAAAGAGGGGGGGGAATGGGGGATGGGAGCAGGTAACTAATGTACATTTGGCTTCTTAATGTGCCTATTTTACATCTTCAGAGAAAACTTTTTCACTCAAAATAACAAACAGGTTGGAACTTGGACCTCTACACTTCATAAATAAGTTTGGACAGAGACTTGAAGGTTGTTAGAGCATACTTTCCATTTCTTTATTTATCCCACCAGAAAAAAAACAGGTGTAGGGGTAAAAGCTGACACAAAGGCATTTAGCTTTATTTAGCGCTAGCATGGTCTTTGTTCTCTGGGAAATGATAACAGAAACAAGAGCTTTCTTCTTTGCCTTTGTTCTGGAAGGCACTTTACAAGTTTTTCACCAAATTTAAGGTCTATAGGAAGATGTTATTAAAAGCTCTTGAAATTAGAGTCCTATCTTGTCAGGTTTAACATTACTTAATACATCCTCTAATTTAAGACAATCTCTTCTTGTTGACAACAGTCAGGAAATATTTTTGTCAGGAGTTATGTTCAGTGCATCTTTCTCCATGGAATTCATTAGAGAATCCTTGGAAGAAACTGGAGTTTCAAAGTTGGAATTAGATGAGCATCTTGGGCATCTTCCTGGATCCTGTCAGTCATCATCAAATAACAAGCCCATGTAAGAGCATGTGCCCTATCACCCCAGTTCTGCTCCTGGTTCCCCAAACCAAATGCCCAGATAACTTCCATAAAATAAATACCAAACTTGCATTTTTCTAAATACACTGACAAGTCTGGGTCTTAATAAACCTGTACAATGAAGTGAAGCCCACCAAAATTAAGAATACCATCTGGTAAGTGGTAGTTTCCCTCAAGATCTGGGTTAGAACTTATAATAATATTTTTCACCAGCTTTATTGAGATATAATTTATCAACCATAAAATTCACTCATTTTAATGTACAATTCAATGAATTCTTGTGAATTTATAGAATCTGATTTTAGAATGTTGTCACCAGCCTAAAAGGAAATGTTGTGCCTATTTACAATCACCCTCAATTTCACTCCCAGCCCTATCCAACCAATAATCTACTTTTCGTCTCTAAATATTTGCCTTTTTGGGGCATTTCATATAGATAGAATATGTGCTCTTTTATGTCAGGCTCTTTCACTAAGATGTTTGAGATTTAGAGGTTTATCCATGTTGTAGCGTGTTATCCCTTCTTTGATGAATAGTATTCTATTATATAGACTATCCATTTATCTCATCAGAGATACTTGAGTTGTTTTGACTTTTTGGATATTGTTATTGATGCTGCTACAAACATTTGTGCACAAGTTTGTATGTGGATATATGTTTTCAATTTTTGTGAGTAGGAGTAGAATTACTGAGTCATATGGTAAATCTCTGATTAACTTAAGAAACTGCTAAACTGTTTTGCAAAATGGCTGTATCAGTTTACATTCCCACCAGCAATGTATGAGTTCCAATTTCACCACATTCTTGCCAACACTTGTTACTGTCCGTCTTTTTTATTATAGCCATTCTAGTGGGTGAAAAATTGGTCTCACCGGGGTTTTGATTTGTATTTCCCTAATGACCAATGATGATGATGATAGTCTTTTCATGTGCTTATTAGCGATTTGTGTATCTTTTTGGAGAAATGTCTATTCAAATCTTTTGCCCATTTTTTAATTAGGTTGTTTTCTATTTATCAACCCATAAGAATTTTTAATGTATTCTGGATACAAATCCCTTACTGGATATATGATTTGCAAATATTTTCTACCAGTCTGTGGGTTGACTTTTCATTTTCTTGAGAGTATCTTTGAAGCCCAAAAGTTTTTAATTTTGAGCAAATCTCTTTTGAACTCTTTTTTTTTTTAAGATTTTATTTATTTGACAGAGAGAGAGCACAAGCAGGGGGAGCGGCAGGCAGAGGGAGAAGGAGAAGCAGGCTCCCCCGCCGAGCAGGGAGCCCGATGTGGGGCTCGACCGTGGGATCATGACCTGAGCCGAAGGCAGTCGCTTAACCGAATGAGCCACCCAGGTGCCCTTATTTTGAACTATTAATGGAGCACAACATTCCATCAGTTCTGAATATAATCACTTAAAGAGTCAGAGAAAAAAGGAAATAAAAGGTTAAAAACAAAATCCATAATTATACTTGGGTCAGTGTAAGGAAAAGAAGACATGGTTTTGCTAATCCATTTTATTTTAAAATAATCTGAAACTTTTCACTTTAGAAGAACAAGTTTTGTGTGTGTGTGTTTGTTGTTTTTAAAACCCTTCATTGCTAACTTTATGTGGGTCATTTGAATCTTTTCTTACCTAGGGTCACAGAAATTAGAAATTCAGCCCTGCCCAGGTCACAAATGGATGGGTTGGAACAATGCACATATGTAAATGAACTTGAAGCCACAAACTCTACTCCTTGTGCTTCTACTCTGAATAAATGGAAGAAGAAAACTTGGAATGCAAAGTCAGGCTGCAAGCACACTGGGGCAGGAGACCCTGAACTCTGGTCCTCTCAGGCGCACTGCTTTCCTTGATTTGTGAGCCGTCTTCTTCTCAGGCACACCCCCAGTCGGTGACTAGGGGTGGCAGCAGCTTTACAACCACGGCTAAATGCCAAGTTTCCCAGACAAATTTGGTTGAGATGTGGATAAAACTGTTAGCAGCAACTGTATCTGTTTAGAAGTTCCTTGTGGCAGAGAGATAAAAAAGGAAATAAAAGACACTTGGCTGTGAGGCATACCCAGAACTCGCTTGTTATACCCATGGCTCAGCCTTAGTGTGGCAAAGGTGCACGTACCTTGCCTCTGGCAGAAAAAGTGGCAAGCATTTTAATACTTTTCAGGGTCTACAATTTAAAAGTACCCAGCAGCAAATGCTTTAGAAAATTATCTATTAATCAACTGTTAATAGGTTGACTTTGTAAGTTCAGATTTCTATCTGGCATTTGTTATGTATGATAAACAAGACTAATGCAGTTTGGTTGCCCCAGATGCCTCGCACTTTTTTCCCCACCTTTGTACTGGTATGAATTTAGCCATTAATACTCAAAAAGCACATACACTCGCACAAATATTGAGGAGTACCCTTATCTGACTTTATAGTAAACTTTAGAGTGTTTTTTTTTAAAACCAAAACTCTGGATACATGCAACTAAGCATTCAGTAACTACCATTGTTACATTTTATCTAATAGATGCAAGTGTTGTTGCAAATATAGGGTTAAAAGTCACAAGAGGTCAGACAGCTGGTTGGCTCAGTCTGGTGAGTGTCTTGACTCTTGATTTTGGTTCAGTTCATGATCTCAGGATCGTGAGATAAGGTCCTTCATGGGGCTCTGCACTCAGCGTGGAGTCAGTTTGAGATTTTTTCTCTCCCTCTCCCCCTCCTCCTGCTCGTGTACACACTCTTTCTAAAATAAATAAATAAATAAATAAAATCTAAAAAAAAATCGCAAGTGGTACACGGCTTAAATATTTCTAGGAGATTCTGTTGCACGTAAGTAGAGGGAAGTCATTATCTGTATTATTTTTAGACTCAACTTAGTACTATATGTCACCTGTATTACCTTTTTAAAAAGTGGCTTTCAATTGAACCTCTGCTAAGAATATAACTGAGTCTTAAGGACACAGTTAATCCATTTTTGGAATAACCACTTATCCATTATTAATCCATTTTTGACAAGGTTGTATGCTTGTTCAAATCACACCAAAACCTGAACTGAAGGCTGGTAAAGTTAAAACTATTGATGGCAATCAACCTAGTGGAGTTGAAATGCAGTGCTAATAAGCAATTAATTAAGGTAGAAAAGGTCTATTAAGTATAGGCAAGTTTCACCAGAAATAGAAACAGCTGAGCTGAGAATAAGACATTGTCTAGATAAATGTCAGGTAACTAAAACAGCTCCTAGTAGCTTCTACAAAATGAAAATAGAAAAGGCATAGCCTCACACAATAAGCTGTGCTCTGGGAAAAAAGAATGCCAAACAAAAGGAGAGAAAGACTGTTGATTTCTCCCAAGAACAAATGGAAATGTTAGTAGAACACCTGTGGTTTAGATCAATAGGACTTATATTAAAACAAGGTGAATATTCTTTGAACTCTTAAGTAAATGTGTTATATCAACTGAGCAACTTTATATGCAGAAGGAAATAAGCAACTTTCCCTGTCATGAATGTTCTGGAAGAAAGGAAATTAGTTTGTTATAATTTATCAAAACCTGAGTTCAAGCAGGCCTCATCAACCTATTTTATAGCTGGTATAATATTAATGGTAATCACCCGGATATCATTGCTTTTTGTCTCCATGTGTTCTGCAAGACCTCAGAGCCCTGCAACGACCTCAGTACATGCTCTTGTACTGTATTTTTATGAATAAACTGAGTGAGTGATCTTGAGATGTTTGCTATTCTGGTTCCCTTGGGGTGTTAGCACATTCGCTGACCTTCACTGCTGCTTCTATTAGGCATCATAGTGTACCAAACATCACTATTCCTCCTTCTCCTCTTCCTTCTCCTTCTTTCTAACTTACAGCCCTCTCTGCATGGGATTGTTTGGGCATAAATCTAAGTGCCAAGCACCATACACATACAATACTCAGATTTTGCTCCTCTATCCTAGCTGTGGCTCTTTTTTTTTAAAGATTTTATTTATTTATTTGAGAGAGAGAGAGACACAGCGAGAGAGGGAACACAAGCAGGGGGAGTGGCAGAGGGAGAAGCAGGCTTCCCGCCGAGCAGGGAGCCCGATGCAGGGCTCGATCCCTGGACCCTGGGATCATGACCCGAAGGCAGGCGCTTAACGACTGAGCCACCCAGGCGCCCCAGCTGTGGCTCTATTTTATAGTTTCTATGTCATGCTTATATTTCTCATCTCTTCAAGCATGTTTTTCACCTTTTCCATGAGATCCTTTAGTATTTGAATAATTGTTATGTAAAGTTCTGATCTGATAATTCCAACAGCTGGCTCATCTCTGAGTCTGCTTCTACTGACTGCTTCCTCTCTTAAGCACATTTTCTTGCTTCTGTACCTTGTAAAATTCTATTTTATTCCAGATATTTTTTTCCTAAAAGAATAATAGAGAATAAAGAAATTATATTTGCCTCCAGAAAAGAGCACACACTCTTTTTCCTGCCAAAATGCTTGAGTGTGGACAGGGTGCTGAGTGATTCTGAGTTGTGGTCGAGGTGGATCTGGTCTTTTTTGCAGCGTTAGTTTGATTCAATTCACAACTGGCTTTAAATGTTTTGAGGATGAGGGGTGCCTGGGTGGCTCAGTCAGTTAAGCATCTGCCTTCCGCTCAGGTCATGACCTCAGGGTACTGGGATCGAGCCCCGCATCTGGCTCCCTGCTCGGCGGGGAGTTTGCTTCTCCCTCTCCCTCTGCTGCTCCCCATGCTTGTGCTCCCTCACTTTCTCTCTCTGTCAAATAAATAAATAAAATCTTTTAAATCTTTTAAAAAAATAAATGTTTTGAGGATGAGATTGAGATTTTTCTATCAGTAGGAAAAAAGGCTCTGAGCACTGATGAGACTCCTGAGATCTCTTTATGCCTTAGAACAATGATTTAAGCTTTCTGAACTATGGGAACTCTCTCTCTCTCTCTCTCTCTCTGCTTACAGTAAGAATGTCAGATTTTGGAATTGCTTGGAAGTTCTCTTTGCTCTCTGGTCCTGCTTCAGGATTTATGAACCTGAAATCTCTCTCCTCCCTCTTGCCCTGCTGCGAACTTCAAAGGGTACCTGCTTATACTCTGTGAAGGTCCAGAATGACTTGGAAAGCTTTCTCTTATCTCCAGGCCTCACTCATCAACATCAGTCACTGAAATTGCAGAATGCCTTGAATAGGTCTCTTCAGTGCTCCTGCCCTATTCCTTGTTCTCCTCTGGCTGCCTGCCTAGCACTCTCACAGCTCTCCTGCTCTGCTCTCAGGCTTTGGTTTACTAGCCCAAGCACTGCCAGAAGACCTCAGAGAAGAGGAGGTGGGTGGATGCTGATTTGTCTGCAGCTGCGGCTCCATGTGATTCCAACCTGTGATATCTGCCCATTTGTAGCCATTAAAAGTTCTTTAAAAGTTTGTTTTCTCCTTTTCCTTACCTCTGGTAAATTCTTCCTCCCCCTGCTTTCCAAAAGGCATGAGAACAGCCATGTGTCTCTTCTCTTCTATGAAGGCATGTCATTTTCTGGAATATGGTTAATTTAGGTTTCTTTGTATTCTCAGCTCTACAGTGGTTTCTAAATCTTATCCAGCTTGTTTTTGGTAATTAGGTAGAGAGCAATGGTTTCTTACAACCTTTTATATCCAAACCAGAGATCTCCCCACCTTGGTTTTCAGAGGGAAAAAAATGCTCCTTTACTTTCATATTTCATAGGTTTATATAATATTCACTTAAGTGAGGTGATTGCTATAACTGCATAGTTGTCATGATCAGTTTGAAGACAAAACTAAATCTGAGTAAACACAATAGTTAACTGGTAGAAAGAGAAATGCAAGAGCACTATTAGCTTCAATTACTTATGACATGGGCATCTGCAAATAGGTTTTAAAGTGGGTTACGGAGAACTCTCAGCCAAAACAAAACAAAAAAGAACACGCACTAGATTTTTCTGTATTACCTGTAACAAATTGACCCTGTAGAATACTGACATAAAAGTAGTGCTTTAAATAAATGAAAGCTCTCCATTAGGAATGTCAATTATGTATACTACTCAAACTAGCAAGCAAAGTATAAAATCTTTACCAGTCCAATTCAAATGTTAGTTTATTCTGCAAACATGTTTATACTTTCTATTATTGATCAGTTGTTCTATTTGGCTTCTCTACTGTTAGGAAATTGATTATCCATATGTTGGATTATCTTTCTCTGTCTTGCATACATATTAATTAGCCCCTCCTACTTGCTTTAATCTCTTTTTTTATCTGTATTTTTTATCATCTTAAATAATTCTGTTATGTTAGCAATTTAATTTACAGCAATTATTATTGTGTTCATTGTCCTTTATAACTATCCATTAATTTCATGATATTTTAATTATCACTTTCTTTCTTTAGGTACAGAGTGCCTCTCTTTTTGCCCTTATTCTTTGAGTTCATGACAAACTGACTCAATCTCATGACACACACACTTTCATATATACACAATACACATATGTATATTCTGATGCTTGTCAAATTTATATCTCTAGCCCAGACCACTTCCATATCCAACTGCTTAGTTGACTTGACAACTCTACTTAAATGTCTAATAGGTGTCTCAAACATGTCCAAAACTCAGCTTCTTATCTCTCCCACACACCGACCTAAACCTACTCTTCTATAATCCTCCCTAACTCAACTATTGGCAATTCCATATTTTCAGTTCTTCACACCAAAAGAACTTGGGATTATCCTTGACTGCACTGTTTCTCTCATACAGCCAATCTTGTAGGCTCTACCTTCAAATTATACCCCAAATTTAATCATCTTTCAGGCTACCACTGCTACCATTCACTATCTTGACCCTGATCTATCACCTGTCTTCTGAGACCTTATCAAATGCCTTCCATAGGGCTTACTTGGGGGAGATTTTCCATTCATGTTTTGTGAGAGACACTCTCAGGCTTCGGCTCATTTCAGTTTAGTTACCAAACTGGTCTTTAAACAGGATAGGAAGGTGGTTGTTCGGGAGCCAAAGCTTTTCAGAATGCAGTTCTTATTCACAGTTGCTATATTTTGACGTTTACTGACCATATTTTTTTTTTAAAGATTTTATTTATTTATTTATTTATTTATTTATTTATTTATTTGACAGAGAGACACACAGTGAGAGAGGGAATACAAGCAGGGGGAGTGGGAGAGGGAGAAGCAGGCTTCCCACGGAGCAGGGAGCCCGATGTGGGGCTTGATCCCAGGACCCTGGGATCATGACCTGAGCCGAAGGCAGACGCTTAACGACTGAGCCACCCAGGCGCCCCAGTTTACTGACCATATTATTCTTTGGTTGTTGTGGTGGATTTTTTTTCCTTTAAGGGACATATTTCTCTGGTACAATTTTAATCTACCATCCTAAATTTGTAATCTACCTTTGCTACATACTTTGCATGTATTATCCTTTGAAACTTCACAGCAACCTTGTGAAGTAAATAGTATTATTCTCTTTTATGAATGAAAAATTAGACTCAGAGAAGACCCAGTACTCAAAGTTAGCTCTTCTGATCCTAAACAAGAGAGTATTTGCTTTTGCCATTTCTCCATACTGCATGCATGTCTAAACCCTCCTTTAAAGGACCAGCTGTCTTCAATGTAGTAAGATACCTGATACACAAGCTGTAGATCCCAATAATCCTTTGTTGGTCAGAAAGGGGAGAGTATGTTCCTCAGTATGGGGGTGGGTTTGAGAAAGATGACTCTTTGAGCATGTTAGAAGTTTGGTTCAGACAGAGGGTGAGATGGAGGGGGGGTAGGAAATGATGATATCCCAGTGTAACATCTTGTCATTCCTAGAGAAAAAAAAAATGAAATTGTCAGAAATATGGCAGAATATAAAATTTGATACTGTATAAAATCAATAATGTAAATTGAGAGCCATCACTTCAGGTTAAAAATGGTGACTTGCATATACACATTTGCATTCAATTCTTCCCTGAAACCTGTTGAGTTGTTTGTTTTTAAACAGACAAATTACAAAGACAGAGAGAATGGGAAAGAAGGCAGCAACAGCAACTTCAGAAGCTGGAAAACATGTGGATGAGTGGTAACTGACCTTGCAGATTTGAGAAAACAGCCCCTTAAGCTGTTAGTGGGAAAAGCTGAGAGGCAATATGATTTATGCCCAGGAAACCTGAAGAGTTTCAGGAACTGGCAGCACTCCTACCTCTGGAAGTGGAGATGAAGGTGGGGCTAGAGTTGGGGGACGTCATTGAAGGTGGTTAATTTGTCAGATTCCCTCCTGCATTCCACTCAGCTGAAGAGACTAGAGGTTTATTCTCTGAGCAGGTGGATACCGGGTATAGTTCAGGGATCCAGTGTACATTTCCTCACTTAATCTTGAGGTCTCTAGGCTTCTCCCATTTCTAAGCACCCCAAAAGTGTACAGCTAAACATATGCCCTCCACACACATGATTGAAAGAGTCTTTTCTGGAACTGACCAGTGCAAGAAAATGGATCCCAAAATGCTAACAGTGGAAGTGGCATGAAAGCACCCAGTGAGGTCATCTTACGGAGAAGAATCCAGTAGGCAAACCCCATCCACAATCACAGAGCTGCCACTCAGCTTTTTAATTCCACATTCTTAAATACAAGTCAATAGTTAACCATCACTAGATCTTGGAGGCAAGCACCTAACATGGAAGGTTGAAACCCCAAAAAACAAATAAAAGAAACTTAAAAAAAACAAAGCTATGCAGGAAGGAGAAACATTGAAAAATATAACCATTGTTAAAATACTTTGAGATAAAAGGAAGCAATATATCCATAATACATGCACAGAATTCTGTAAAAAGGAGAAGGAATATTAAAAAAAAAAGGCCCTTGGATATTAAAAAATATGATAGAGGCTTTAAAAAAACTTTCTGCAATCATATTTTAATTTAAAAAATGTAAAAAATTAAATTTAAAATTTAATTAGAAATTAATGTGATTTAATTTTTAAAACTTCAATCATATGCTTAATATCCAAGGCCTCTTTTTATTCCTTTGAATGTCTTTTCCCTTTTTATAGAGTTCTGTACATATATTATTTGGAAAATATCATGGGTATTTTCTATTTGTCCTTCCACTTCCATTTTCTCTTGCCATTTATAGTGGACAGACCCTAGGTTGACCACCGTCCAGTGCTTCACACCATATAATCCCCAGCTTTGAGTGTGAGTGGGATGTTGACCTGCTTCTAACAAATAGAATACAGCAAAGGTGATGGGATGTTACTCCCATGATTAGAATACATCATATGGCAAGGATAATGGGCTGACACTTCCATAAGTAAGTTAAGTAATATGGTAAAGGTAATAAGAAGTCACTCCAAAGTTAACTCGATAATTCAATGTCACATTATGATATACATATACATATATATCTTCATCTTGCTAGCATGCCCTAGAGAGACTCTCCTGCTGACCTTGAAGAAATCAGCTTCCAGGTTGTGAATGGCCATGGAAAGGTTGACATGACAAGGAATTGTAAGTAGCCTCTTGGACCAGAGAGGCTTACACCAGCCAAGCCAGTGAAAAGCCAGATCCTCTGTCATACAGTGACAAAGCAATTTGGCCAACAAACCTGAAAGCCTAAAGTGAATTCTTCTCTAGCCAAGCCTCCACA
Source organism: Phoca vitulina (assembly GCF_004348235.1). Lineage (NCBI taxonomy): Eukaryota > Metazoa > Chordata > Mammalia > Carnivora > Phocidae > Phoca > Phoca vitulina. Next base: position 40,306,572 of record NW_022589705.1, on the reverse strand, counting down.
CCAACACTTCTAGGCTTTCAGGTTTGTTGGCCAAAGTTGGTCTCTGTGAACAACTGCCTGGGTTCAAAATTCAGTTCTACCACTTACTTGAACAAGTTACTCAACTTCCTTGTTCCTCAGTTTCATCATGTATAAAATGGGGATAATAATAGTACTTATCTCAGTGAATAACTTTAAAGATTAAATGAAGAACTGTATGTAAAGCACTAGAATAGTGCCTGGCACATAGTAAGAACTATGTGTTTGCTCTTATAATAGTTATCATAATAAACTAATAAATATAAATAAGTAATATAAATTAACATAAAATAATGAAAGTAAATAAACATAATTGAAGAGTTGTGATAAATAACACAAAATAAAAAATAATTAATGCATTACTATCATTATATCAATTAGGATAGATGAGGTTATGTTGCAAAAAAAAAAATCTCAAAATCTCAGTGACTATAAACACAAATGTTTATTTCTTGCTTACATTAAACGTCCATTGCTGACAGCAGCAGCCTCTGTTCATTGTATCCCCACAGACTCAGGCTAATGGAGCAGCTACCACCGTGTTAAATGTCGCCAGGCAGTGTATCATAGTGAATAAAGCTCTGGAGAGTCTCACTTTCAGAATCAAATGCTCCAACCTGGAAGTGACACACCCTATTTCTGCTTACAACTCATTGGCTCCACTCAACTTATAAGGGAACCAAAAACATGCAATTCTATCATGGATTCAAAAGTGGAGAGAACCAGAAATGTTTGGCAAAAAGGCTACCACTTTTGTTATTGTCAGTGTTTGGCTCTTTATTCTATGAACGTGTCTTGATAAACATAAAAACTAAATCTAAGAAAGAAAATAAGGTGCCATCTAGACTCAGAAAGGGTTAATCTTAATTATTGTTGTCCAAAGTTGTTTCAGACGTTGGACCCCTCTAAGCCTCATTTGGAAGGAAGTTATTGGAAAACAAATCACTGATTTTCAACGTACTTCAGGTACACAAGATACCTTTGCCTCTTGATACTATAAACATTTTATTGAATAGATGTGTTCTTTTAAAAAATTAAACTGTTGCAATTCTACTTGTCCTGCTGCACTATAAAAAGCACAGATTTTTATTTCTTCAAGATAGAGACGACAAACAGGAAAACTACCAGGGCCATCACGTGGAAAGCTTCACTGTACCTGATTGAGTCCCCCAGACTGTATAGACATACTCTATTTCTGGAGCTCAACAATTGCTCCTCCTACTCCTGCTCCAAGAAATGAGGCCTATACACAAGGCATATATTGGTTTGAAGGAGAGCCTCAGAGGCCACGAGCAGACCAAACTAAGCAGAGCTCATTGCAGTTTTCTTGTCTTCTGTGACTAACATTGGATCTTCACAATGTGATTTTCTGAGAAAAAGCTATGTCCCTACTTTACACTGTATACTTAAATAATTCCAGACTAAATAACTTTTGAAATATATATAAATAGATGAATATACATAAATAGATGATCATCAGGTGGTAAACGCTTTTTTAAACTTGACTCTAAATAAAATAAATACGTTTGGCAATGTAAAAAAACTGAAAGACAAATCACAGTTGAGAAGGTTTTGTTTCCTAAGAATAATGAAAACAGTAGAAAAGGATACTATCACAGAAAACAAGCAAAGAGGAAAATTTCCAAAAGAAGAAATACAAATGACTAATATAATGTATAATCTACTTAAAATTGAAATGAAAATTAAAATATTTTGTTTTGACTCTTTCCTAAAAGATAAAATGGTTTATAATAATCATGATCTGTGAGCTTGTGGAAAATGGGCACTAATGTTTGAAAAGAGTAATGTAATTGGGGGCGCCTGGGTGGCTCAGTTGTTAAGCGTCTGCCTTCAGCTCGGGTCATGATCCCAGGGTCCTGGGATCGAGCCCCGTGTCGGGCTCCCTGCTCAGCGGGAAGCCTGCTTCTCCCTCTCCCACTCCCTCTGCTTGTGTCAAATAAATAAATAAAATCTTAAAAAAAAAAAAAGTAATGTAATTGGATTCCACTTTTCTGGAAGATAATTTTCAATATGCATCAAAACCCCTAAAATTATGCATATTCTTCCCTTGGCAATTGTATTTCTATAAATTTCCACATGGAAATAACCAGAAGTGAATTGAAAATAATCTAGAAGGTTCTGCGTGGTAGGCTAACCTCCTTCAGGGTGCGGAGCCTATTTAGTCCAACAGTGGCCCTTTGGTGGTTTTCAAACCTTCAGTCTTTCTTTTAGTCAAGATGAGTGATAAGCCTGACTGTCTGAAGTAAAGTCTGACAGGCCGAAACTGAAGAAAACTAAAACTGAACAACAAAAAAACAAACTTTCCCCTCAAAGGAAACTATCCAGTAGAAGAAAGTGTTCAAACACTATAAAATGGGAATCTTCCCCCAAGAGCAAATTTCAGCATTGCCTGAGTATTTGGTTTTTTACCTGTTTTTTGTAAACCTATGTGTTTGTAGAGATTTTAGGCACCTTCTGTTGCTTTTTCACCCATAGTCCCTGGCTAGGAGGTCAGAAGTAGCCAATGTTCCCTTATGTTCATTTTTAAACTTTCCTTTGGTGCATAAACTCCACCTGGTAAATGCTGTCAATAATCTCACCATTGATGACCTTTGTGTAAGAAGTCCTTTCACCCCCTACAGTATAAGCCACTTAAAAAAAAAAAAAAAAGCCCCAATGTGGAGCTTGAACTCATGACCCGGAGATTGAGAGTCCCATGCTCCACCCACTGAGCCAGCCAGGTGCCCTTAGGTAAAATAAGCCACTTTCTAAAGTGGGGGCCACCATTGCTCCATAATCTTCATGAAATGGCATGTGTTTGCAACTTCCCACAGTTTATTTTCATTTCTAATGTAGCAATAAAATAATAAATATAATTTAAAAAAAAGAAAACAACCTAAATATTCTCAAGTAAGAGATTGGCTAAATAAATTGTTATAATCCAAATAATGAAACACTAGCAAGCATTTTACATTATTTAGTAATGAAAACATCAAATGAAATGAGAAAATTATCATGCTTATTGTTGTGAAAAAGGAAAACTAAAATATTAAGAATGGTATGATCAGATTCACTAAATACTAAATAATAAAATAATATTTAAATATATATATACACACAGAATATATATGTGTATATATATACAGAATACACACACACACACACACACACACACACATATATATGTATGTATATATATGTGTGTGTGTGTGTATATATATATAGAAGCAAAAGCTGGAAAGCTATAAGCCAAGGTTACCAATGGTTATATATATCTAGATGAGGAACTCAGAAGTGACTTTTGTTCTTTTCTTTTAACTTAAAAAACTTGTATTAATTTTGAAACAGTCTCAAATTTACAGAAAAAGTGCTGTGCAAAAAAATTTTATTTCCTGGACCATTTAAGAGTCCCTTGCCAACATGTTGCCCCAATACCCAGGAATACTTTAGGGTGTATTTCCTACAAATGAGAACATTTTATATATAGCCCAATAAAACTATCAAAATCATAAAAATAACATTGATACTACCATCTAGTCCTCAACCCCATTCAATTTCCACTAAATGTCCCCAAAATGCATACTGTGGCAAAATAAATCTAGTTCAGAATCACATGTTGCATTTAATTCTCATGTCCCTTTAGTCTCCTTTGTTCTGGAATAGTTCTTTTGGTCTTTCCTTGATTTTCACAATCTTGACACTTTTGAAGTTTATAAGCCAGTGATTTTGTAGAGTGTCTCTCTATTACTGATTATCTGGTATTCCCTCATGATTACATTCTGGCTAAGTATCAGTGGCAGGAATATCTAAAAGTGATCATGTGTTCTCATTGCATCATTATCAGGTAGCTCATTATTTTGATTTGCCAGCATTACAATGATGTTCATTCTAATCATTTCATTAAAGTTGTGTCTCCCAGGTTTGTCCAATGTAAAGCTACTCTTTTCTCATTTGTAATTAAGAAGTTTTTTTTTAAAGATTTTATTTATTTATTTGATAGAGCCAAAGAGCACAAGCGGGGGGTGGGGGTGGGGTTGGAGGATGGCAGAGGGAGAGCGAGAAGCAGGCTCCTCGCTAAGCAGGGACCCTGGGATCATGACCTGAGCTGAAGGCAGACGCTTAACTGACTGAACCACCCAGGCGCCCCTTAAGAAGTGTTTTTGTAGGGAGATATTTTGGGACTATGTAAATATCCTTCAATTTTTAAATTTGTATCACTAAGGATTCATGGATTCCCATTTTATTTTAATTTATTAATAATATTATTTATTTGGGTGTTTAGTTTATCTCCTATTTGAGCAGTAGAAGCTGATTCAGGCTGATTTCCGTGTGTGTTGTGGCATGCTGCCATCAGTCGAGGAGTACTTTGATTTCTGTCACAATGTGCTCTGGGATCATCTCTTACTTTCTTTGCCCAGTCCTGGAATCAGCCATTTCTTCAAGAAGCCCTGTTTCCTTTTAGTGGAGAATGGTATGTAAAAGCCAAGATCTTGGAGGTAGATGGGCTCCTTATTATTGGTGTGTCATTGTTCTCTAGCCCGCTCAGTGTGCAGAGCTGCAGAATACACCTATCTGCATCTGTATCTACTAGTGTATCCATCTATAGTTATTGAAACCTATGAGTGTTACATGATACAAACCTAGAAATGAATTCTGAAAGGATGAGATGATGGACAACTTTGTAAAGATCAAGAAAGAGTCTGGATTTTATAACAGCTAGTGGATATTTACTAATTTAAAAATGGGATATGAGGAAGACTAATCCAGCAGTGATTCAGGGAATGAAAAAATGAACTTAAAGCTAAAAGCTAAGAAGTGTTTTCTAGGGCCTAGCTATGATAAGAGAGACAATTAGGTCCAATACAGACGAAGGAGGAAGAGTCGGTGGGTCTGTGTCAGCAACATACCAAGGAAAACATATGGTGGGAAGAAGAAGGGAAAGGGAGAGGAGGAAGGGAAAGACAGTAAGATACAGGGATGGCTGGAGGTGTGGGGTGTGGGATTTTATTGGATTCATTTACATAACAAATCGCCAAAAATATTCTGTCAACAGGCTGTAGCCACTCACACTGAAATTTTAAAAATACCTGAGTTTAAACTGAACATCACACTTTTTGTATCAAGGAAATGAAGCAGGAAAGATTTGCCTAAGACTACATTAATTTACTACATTAATTTAAAAGCCTCAAAAGCTAAAGAAGGGAACACCTGAAGGTTTTGGCAAGAAATGTGTTTAACATGGTATTGACGTAATAATGAACAAGTTGGTCTCTGTCTCTTGCTACCTTACTTCCTAGGGATCTAGGAGTATCAACCAGTCTTGAGAACATCTTGACACTTTCCCCATTGTTTTTCCAACTTCACATGTTTGTGAACTTTGAAGCTCTTTGGCATCACTGGTCCATGATTCTAGCTTGTTGGTGAGAAACTGCTCAAGATAAAAAGTTTGTCATTTACCTTTTCAGAACTATTCTGAAAACTGTCACAAAATTCTCAATGAACCTAAAATTGGGTGAGGAATTTTTGGCTTATTAAAATAAATCTGTTGTAACAATGGCATGATTTGGTTTTTAATGTCAGCAAAAACATTAGTTGTGGATCCCAAGCAAAAATAATTATCATAATATGGTGACATAACACTTTGAAAAAATAAATTGTGTGTTCTTTCTTCTCTATGGCTATCCTCTATCCCACCTGGAGGAGTATGGCTATACCATGGAATCTATACCATGGAATTCATTGTCAAAATAGAACCATAACATGACAGAAAATCTTTTTTATACTTAAAAACAGTGAGCCCAGGTGTGAGAAAGTGTTGGAAGTAGAAGCAGAAGTGGTTTTTTTCCTGCTCTTAAGTTTCTAGTATTGGCTCCACTCCTTTATTTAGGACAGGGCATCTTTTTTTATTCCTGCTCTATTACAGGCATGGGGCACAGTGCCAAGTAATTATAGCTGCTAAACAAATGAATGAACAAATACGAGACCTCAGGTAAGTCATTTACCCTATCTGGATCTATTCTCAAGTTTCTAAGTAACATCCGTGCTTTAATTTGCTGGCCTTGTAAAATGAGTTTGGGAGTGTTCCCTCCTTTTTAATTTTTTGGAAGAGTTTGAGAAGGATTGGTGTTAATTCTTTTTTAAGTGTTTGGTAAAATTCACCAGTGAAGCCATCTGGTCCTGGGCTTTTCTTCATTGAGAAATTTTTAATTACTGGCTTAATATCATTACTAGCAATTGGTCTATTCAGATTTTATATTTCTTCCTTATTCAGTATTGATAAGTTGTACGTTTCTAAGAATTTTTCCATTTCTTCTATGTTGTCCAGTTTGTTAGCATATGGTCGTTCATAGCAGCTTATGATCTTTTGAATTTCTGTGTTACCAGTTGTAATGTCTCTTTTTCCATTTGTAAGTTTGTTGATTTGGGTCCTTTCCCTTTTTTTCCTGGTTAGTCTAGCTAAAAGTTTGTCAATTTTATTTATCTTTTCAAGGAACTAACTCTTCCTTTGGTTAATCCTTCTATTGTTTTTCTGTTCCTTATTTCATTTATATCTTTCTAATCTTATTATTTCTTTTTCTTCACGAACTTTGGGCTCAATTCGTTCTTCTCTTCCTAGTTCTTTAAGGTGTAGAGTTAGGTTGTTTATTTGAGATCTTTTTTGCTTTTTAAGGTAGGTGTTTATTGCTACAAACTTCCTCTTTTGCTGTATCCCACAAGTTCTAGTATATTGTGTTTCCATTTTCATTCAACTCAAGAAACTTTATTTCCCCTCTAATTTGTTTTTTGATCCACTAATTGTTCAGAAGAGTGTTGTTTAATTTCCATGTGTTTGTGATTTTTCCAGTTTTCCTCTCTTGTTATTGATTTCTAGTTTCATGCCATTGTGTTCAGAGAAAATATTTGGTGTGATTTCAATCTTCTTGAATGCTAAGATTTGTTTTGTGATCTAATGTGCTCTATCCTAGAAAATGTTCCATGTGCATTTGAGAAGAAGGTATATTCTGCCATTGTTGGATGGAATCTTCTGCATGTATCCGTTAAATACATCTGGTCTATAGCATTATTCAAATCCACTGTTTTCTTCTGATTCTCTGTCTGGATGATCTATTGTCGGAAGTGGGATATTATAGTCCTCAACTATTATTGTATTACTATTTATTTCTCCTTTTAGTTCTGTTAGTTTTTGCTCTTTATATTTAGGTGCTCCAATATTGGGGGCAAAAATATTTACAATGGTTATAACTTCTTGATGTATTGACCTCTTTATCATTATATAATGGTCTTTTTTGTCTTTTTAGTATTTTTAGCTTAAAGTCTGTTTTGTCTGAGGTAAGTGTAGCTACCTCTGCTTTTTTTTGGGGGGGGGGATACCATTTCCATCCCTTCACTCACAATCTATGTATGATTTTAAGGCTAAAGTCAGCATATTGTTGGATCTTGTTTTTTATCCATTCAACCATTCTATGTCTTTTAATTGGATAATTTAATGTTTATGTTTAAAGTTATTATTGATAGAGAAAGATCTACTGGTTACCATTTTGTTAACTGTTTTCTTGTTGTCCTGTCAATCTATTGTTCCTTGTTTCTTATCCTGCTATCTTTTTTCACATTTTGATGTCTTATCAGTATGCTTTGATTTCTTTGTTGTGTTCTCTTGTGTAATTACTACAGGATTGTCCCTTATGGTTACTGTTGATGCTTACATAAAATATCTTAAACTTATAATACCTTGTTTTATACTGGTAACAACTTAACTTCAATAAAATTCATAAACTTCACCCTTTTACCTTTTACTTCTCCTCCTCCTCACATTTTAAGTTATTGCTATTACAATTTACATGTTTTATATTGTGTAATTAATAACAGATTATTGTAGTTATGGTTATTTTCACTATCTTTTAAAAAAATTTTCAAACTAGAGCTGTAAATGAATTTTGTACCACATTACCATATCACAGAATCTAATATATACTTATCATTATCAGTGAGACTTACACTTTTTATGTTTTTATCATATTAGTGCTCTTTAACTTCTAGTCAAAAAACTCTCTTTAGCATTTCTTGTAAGGCAGGTCTGGTGGTAATGAACTCACTCAGCTTTTGTTTTTGTCTTTATTGCTCCTTTGTTTCTGAAGGACAGTTTCATTGGATATAGACTTCTTGGTTGCCAGCTATATTCTTTCAAAATTTTGACTATATCATCCCATTCTCTCTTGGCCTGAAAAGTTTCTGTTGAGAAATCTGCAGTTGCCTTATGGTGGTTCCCTTGTACATAACTTCTCTTTTCTCTTGCTGCTCTTAAAATTCTTTGTCTTTGACTTTGACAGTTTAATTATAATGGGTCTTACTATAGCCCTATTTGGGTTCAACCTATTTGGGATCCTCTGGTACTCATGGATCTGGATGTCTATCTTTCTCTCAGGTTCAGGAAGTTTTCAGCCATTATCTTTTAAAATATACTTTCTGTCCCTTTCTATTTCTCTTTTGCTTCTGGAATCTTCATAATGTGAATATTGTTTCTTTTTATTGTGTGTCATACTTCCCATAGGCTTTCTCCACTCTTTATCATTTTTTTTCCTTTTTGCTCCCCTGACTGGTAATTTCCAATGTCTTATCCTCCAGGTCACTGATTATTTCTTCTGCATGGTTAAGTCTACTTTTGAAACTATTTATTGAATTCTTCAGTTCACTTATTGCATTTTTCAGCTCTCCGATTTGGGGTTTTTTGTTTGTTTGTTTGTTTTTGATGGTTACAATTCCCTTGTCAGACTTCTCATTTTGTTCACACATCATTTTCCTAACTTTGTTTAGTTGTCTATCTGTGTTTTCTTGTAGTTCACTAAACTTCCTTAAGATGGTTATTCTGAATTCTTTGTCAGACAGTTCATAGATCTCCATTTCTTTAGGGACAGTTATTGGAGCTTTATTATTTTCCTTTAGTGGTATCATATTTACCTGATTTTTCATGATCCTTGATTCCTTACACTGGTATCTGCACATTTGAATGATTGGGCTCCTCTTTTAGACTACAGATTTGCTTTGACAGAGACAGTTCTTCAGTCAGCTCAGTTTGGGTTTCTGGATGTATTTGATGGTAATGTCCCTGGGCAAGTGGAGCCTGATATAATTTCTCTGGGGTGAGGCAATTGGTCAAGCTCTGAGGACAGGGATGCAGATGTGGTACCACTGGCTGAGAATAGTTGGATAGGACTGCTGGCTTGCTTTCCTACCAAAGTGAGGCTGTAGGATGAGTTCTGCAGTTATCTGGATTCTGTGGTCAGTTTTACTAGGTTGTTAGGACTGGGTATTATATTCAGTAGCGGATGTAGGTATGAATTAGCTTTTTTGCCAGCTAGGACAGCCAGGATGGGACTCAGAACCTGCACAACTCATTGTCTGGGGACCCAAATCAGGCCTTAGTGTGTACTGAATTCCCTGGTCAGGTGAGACCACCAATTTTGCTCCACAGATGGAGGAAGCCACAGGCTGTGCTTTCTGTTTAAGCTACTGTATGTAGAGCTGTTGACTGGTCTATGCAGCTTTCCATGTACTCTGGTTAGGTTCCCTGGTCAGACAGGCTGAAGGCTGTATTCAACAATAAGGAGAGCAATGAATTAGATTCCCTGTTTGAGTGCAATGGGAGAAGCAGCTCTAAAGCCAGTAAGCTCTTTGTTGTCTTCATTCAAGTTGACCTATACCTCTAGTTCCCTAAATGAACAGGGCCACTAACTGCTCTGCAAACCATCAGCTCTGCCCACCTACCCCATGGCTCAAATGTCACTGAGCCACATTGCTTCTAGGAGTTGTTGCCAGCCCTTCTGGTCAGATGGGGTGGGAAGACACTTTCCCACACTGGGTGGGGCTGTGATTCTGCTTCTTGCCTGTGTGTGGGCAAACTGGGCTCTTAAGTTGGCAAAATGCTTCATTTGAGGATCCCAATCAGGCAGATCTGTATCCCACTGAATTTCCTGGTCGGAATGCATCCCCTTGGTTCTGCAGATGAACCGAACCACTGGTTGGGATTACTACTTGGGCTCTGCAGGTATGAACTCAATCTGCCAAGATCTGTGTGCTGGTTGTTGTAAGTCCTTCCTCTGTTCTCTGTCACAGTCAGATTCCCAGTGGTTGACCAGGAAGATTTCCTTGCAATTCCCATGGTTGGAGATCAGATTAGGGGCTCTTAGAAAGTGACCCACAATGCTGGGATGGAGGACATGGTGCTGGTTGTCCTCTCTGGGTTCTTCTTCTTCTTTTCTTTTTTTTTTTTAAGATTTTATTTATTTACTTGACAGACAGACAGTGAGAGAGGGAACACAAGCAGGGGGAGTGGGAGAGGGAGAAGCAGACTCCCAGCTGAGCAGGGAGCCTGATGTGGGGCTCGATCCCAGGACCCCGAGATCATGACCTGAGCCGAAGGCAGACGCTTAATGACTGAGCCACCCAGGTGCCCCATCTCTGGGTTCTTCTTTCCCACTGAAGGAACCAGAGGCTCAAGGGAAACCTGTCCATATGTTGCTGCACTAGCCTTGGGGAGGGTCAATGTGGTCAACATTAGCTGCTTCTCTTACCCTGCTAATGAAATCTATCTTGGTCTCTGAAGCAGGGGGTTCTTCAGCTTCATTCCTGTGTTCTAGAATTCTCTCAGCAGTGTCTTGTTTTTGAATAGTTGTTACCTGTTCTTCTTGAGAGGGGGAGCAAAGTCAGAAATGACCTACTATGTAGCCATCTCCCTCTCATTTTAATTCGATACAAAGAGATAAAATGTGCTCTATCAATATTAAGTCAAGAGTGACATTGACTTAATGTGATGAATAGAAAATGGTATTGTGATATTCTGAGATTTCTCTGTACATTTCTTATTTTACTCAGAAAAATATGGACCCTCAGAGGAAACAATCAAAATGTATAAAATTCTGCAAGCAAATCTTTTTCTCTAATTTAGAGAAAGAATGATGTTCAAGTCCCAAGATAATCCCAGACCCAATATTCTTCTGGATGGAGGAAAGATGAAGGACACAAAAGGAGAAAGGTTGAAACATTCAGTTTTATGTGACACAAGAGGCCATTAAAATTCTTTAGAAAAGGTAGGGGCAAGAATGCTAATAGACTGGCTCAGCGCTTGCTTTGATGCTTAAATATAACAAGGAAGAGAGCCCAAGTTACCCAATTCCCAGCCCTATGCTGCAATTCCTTGTCACTTATTATACATACTTCCTCTTTAATAAAGTTCTAATTCAAGTGTCTCTGTCAGATGGGGATGATTTGGAAACATTTTAGGGACCCAAGCCTTATCAAAGTACTTAAATGGCCATGGAATGATTAAAAGGAATGTGTGTGTTCAAATACAAATGAAGAATGATTTGAAGGTTGGGCACAAGGGATAGCAGATGGTAACTATTAATTATTAGCCAATTACGAAGGCTTCAGTCCAGTAAGAAAGAAAGTATTCTATGTCTGACTCATCATCATCTACCCCTTGTAATGTTTTGATTTCTTGTAAGAACTGTAAAGGAAGACATTTCCTCCCTCTGTTGATACCAAGAGATCTCTCTGATGTTCAAAAGAGTAGAATTGTGTGGTCATTGATAGAATAATATCACATTAAATTCCTGAACATATGTATCAAGGGCTCAATAGACAAAAAAGATCAGAGACATTATTACTAATGCATAGTTCTTGAGAAATTATTTGGTATTTCTTGTGCCTAATTAATGCAGTTCTACAAGACTGAACTGGGCACATGGGGATCTAAGACCACCCCCCCAGCCTTGAATGCATTTAGGTAGCACATAATAAGCATGTAGTCAGTTTGTGCCCTAGTCAAGAGGTTTTAATAAATCCCTACAAGCATTTCAGATCTGAAGCTGGCAAGGGTGTCTGTGGGGTAAGGCTAGACATGAGTTGAGCCCAACTTTATGAATGAAGTGCCTACATGTCATTAATGTTTCAATAGGTCCCCTAACAGGGGAAATTGGGCCTCCGGGGAGCTTCTCCAAGCCTCCAAGTTCAATCTGCCAATGGTGAGGATGCTCAGTCCTTGAAGGTAAGCGGAACCATTCCCGTTTTACCCTGAACTCAAGGGTCAAACAGGCCTAAGGGAAATAGTTTGGAACTGTCATCTAACATTATCACCGACATACACTGTGTTTCTAAGCAGGCTGCAAAGGGAGGCAGCAGCATGCGTGCCTGCCCTGAACTGCAGGGTGGTAGCATGTCACATGTCTGCTAACAGAAGGGGATAACCATCCCAGTACAAACTTGACATATATAAATTGATTACATAAGTGGGCAGTGGTGGTCCTTTCAAGTACACTCCTTTTGTTTGAGCTTTACAGTAAAATTACCAGCAGCAGTTTACAATTAAGGGGAATAATAATAACTGAATATGCTTTCATCTGCACATACAATTACAATGAACTGCATGCCTTAATAGGATTGTGAAAAATCTGCGTTTGACCCATACAAAAAAGTAAACATTCTTGTTCTGGATACTATATCATTATCACAACAAAGAGAAACTCCTGAAATCTGATGATTTAAACATCTGGAGAATGTTAATCACTTCAAAATGACGGATGTTTTTTATTTCAGCTTTTGACAGACACACTCCTTTCATAGATAGATGATTATTTACATAAATTACATCATCAATGTGAAAAAAATCAGAATAACTTCAAAGGACAAAATGCTTAATTAAAAAGAGACTTGTATTTCTATTTTTCTCCCTTTCTCTGTTTTTCCTTTAAAGGAGGAGTAAAATACCCACTTACTTGGAAAAGCCACCAGATCCTTTGTAGGTAAATAAGAAGAAATTGTCTTTTTGAACTGTTTCATGTAGAAGGCAATCACCTTTGAGAATAAATTACTCTGTTTTTAGTTCCCTGAAACCTATTAATTGCTCTGAGTCCACTTCTAACTTCTAAAGTTTCCCCTTTAGTAAAAATGACAATTTGGAGTTTACTCCACCACTCCAGTGGATGAAACCGAACAGATTCAAGCTCAAGTTGAGTCTGAGACTCACCCTCATTTCCTATTCAGACTCCCCAATTAGCCTTAGTAGATGGAGGGAAATAAAGCACTTTCAAAGCAACTCAGCTCTGAACCATTTTATTGCTGATTGGGGTGGGGTGGGGGGAGAGATAAATCCACGAGCAGCCCAGAGAGAACGGTTTGAAAGTTTGCTCTTGAGGGAGCAGCCTGGCTGCAGGGGCTGTGGTCCCTCAGGGCGGGCTTCTGACTTGTGGCGTGCTGCCTGATGCTGGTGGGTAGAGCTGGTGCAATTTGGCTGATCCACTACAATTTCCTCCTACACTCGGAGCTGATCTGCAGGCTGACCTTAGACAATTTGTCTTCTTTCAGGGAGAAATGTCACCCAAAAGGAAGCTATTAAGTCAAGAAGGTAATTCTCTCAGAACAGTCCACTGTATAAACAGAACTTGACCTCAGGTAATTTATTGCTGGTCTCTAACAAAGAGACTTAAGATATAGGCTTGATATAGTGGAGATCTGAATCTGTCAATAAAAAGGGCAAGCCAGAACCTCAGACAGTTTCTTGTGAGTGGCCATATTTAGAGTGTAAACCACATTAATATAGTCTTTGAATAAGAATTAGAGTAGCATTTGGTCGTTTAGAATGAAAAGTTTGTTTCATTAACAAATCAGAAGTTTGTGCTTGCACAGTCAAGCCACTGATTGTCTTGTTCTTTAATATATTCTCATTCATTTGTTTGTTAGGCTAACATCTAAACATGTTATAAAGGTTACATTTTCTTAAAAAGAGTGAGTTGGATTCAGTGCTCAAGATCCAGGTATGCCCCACATGGCTAAGAGGTTGATTTCCTGTTTTCACAGCAAGTGGAAAATGAAAAGCTAAGTTTCTTAACTGAGTGGAATGAATCATGTTACTTGGTCTGAGAGAACAATGGATGACAGACAGCATCTCATGGTTTAGGAACTGAGAAGGTGGGACTACTGAGCTGTCTCTTGACAATATGTCATGGACCATCTTTAATGGAGAGTAGAGAGGTTTTTAAAAAAAAAAAAAAGAGGAAAGAAAGGAAGAGAAGAACCTGGGGAAGGAAGGGAAACAAAAATATCAAGGGAATTGGTTAACTCACTTTGAAACTCCTTGCTTTGTGGTCACTTAGGTGAAATTTTCCATTTCCAATGCCCAAAAGAGATCTTCTGCCTTTTCTATTACAACAGTAAATAACAGCACCTTAATTAATAGTTTGTTTTATGCCTCCCCGTCTAAGGTCCAGATTTTCCACACTGACATCAAGTTTCATCAGGGAAAACCTTCTCTACCTCCAGCTCACCATCCGAGTACCTTCTACCCTGAGTACCTCTCTCCTTCTTTGGTCCCATCCAATTCACCAGTCAGCTCCACCAGGGTCTGCAGCCTGGAGACCACCCACAGCCTACAGGTGGAGAAGTGCTAAAAACCTGTCAACTACAGCTGACACAGAGTCCATCAGGTTAGCTTATAATGCTGTGAAAAATTTTCTGAAATTTTTCCACAGCGTACTGCTTGGTGTTGATATTTTAGGTCTAAGAATAGCATCTCATACTTTGCTTCTTGACTGGCACTAACTTTCAAAACGATGGGTGCAAAATTCTGAAACTCTCTGGAATCTCCATTTGTCCAGTCTATAAAATGGAGCTAATGCCACTATTGAATTCCCTGGACAAATTGCAGTGCTTCCCTTGAATGCATGAAGTGCTTTGAGATCCTCATGGGAAAATTCTAAAGGAGGAATTGGAAAGTATAATGATGTTTTTTTAAATTGAAAGTGACAACCAGCATTTAGTGGAGGAATCAGAAGATAGAATTGAGAGCAGGAAGCCTTATATTCATTACAACAGATGGTTTAGTTTTCACTGAATGATGAGGAAGAAGCTGAGTGAATGAACAGTGGTATGTCCTTAAAAGATTGAGCAGCCATCCAATTACCCAGGAACAATCTAGCAGTTACTAAAGACTTGGACTGGTCTGTATTATGCAAAACGAAGCATCCCTACTGGGTTTGACTTCAGCTGGTTAAAGTCATAGGCACAGTGTTCCACCATTAAATAACACTGGTATAATTACCACTGGCATGTCTTTAAAAAATAAGATTTCATTCAAATTCCTAGCACAAAAATAAGTCACATAGCAAATCTTTAACAAATGCCTGTTGAAAAAAATAGGGAATGATTTTCAGTTCAAGGAATTGCTTTCTTTCACTGCTTGGTCTTTCTTTTAACTCTTGCCCACCTCTGCTTTTTTTTTTTTTCTTTATAAAAAAAATTATCAAACATTTCATATGAAATACAAAACATGTAGGAAAGTACAGAACACAATATAACAGACCTGTTTTCCACCACCAAGATTTAGCAGACATTAACATTTTTCAATATGTGTTTGATCTCTCTCTCTTTTATACACATACAATGTTATATAGATATATCTTCACCCCTTCATCTGCACCCTTCCTCAGAGGTAAAAACTTATCTGAAATTGTTTTGCATCACTTTTGTGCATATGTTTGTACTTTTACTACATAAATATGTGTTCCTGAACAGTAAGTACTATTATTTCATTTAACTATTTTTTCATACATGTCATTATGCTGTATTTATCCTTTTGCAACTTTCCAATTAACACATTTTTAAGATTTATTCATATTGATACATGTAGATTTAGTTCATTCATGTAACAGTAATATAGCATTCCTTCACGTGTACCTAACCCATTCCACTTCTAAGAGACCAGTTCGAGTCCTCAGTAACTTTTGGCTGGCCCCATTTAATAGGATGGCAGGTTTTTTTTTTTTTTCTAATTGAGTATTTTTATTAACATATATATATGTATGAGAGTCACAGAAAAATGACTCCTGATGGCAGGTTTTTGCTTGTTTATTTTTTACTATTACAAACAACACTGAAATGAACTTTTTTGTACATGTAGCCTTGAGGGGAAATTTAGAAGTCAAATTGCTAGGTCCTATAGAATGATATCTTTGTCCTTATCTGGTATTGCCAAATTGTACTCTAAAATGCTTCTAACAGTTTACCATCAGCAATAAATAAGAATTGCTGTTTCTTTATATCATCACTAACCCTTGGTGCCATCCCACTAATTAATTTTTGTCAATTTAATGGTTGTGAAATTATATCTCATTGAGGTTTTAATTTTAATTTCCCTGATTACTAATGATATTGAGAATATTTTTATCAACTCTTTACACTCCTTCTTCTGTGAGTTGTCTGTTTATACCCTTTACCCATTTCCTTTTGGCTTGTATGTCTTTTTCTTCTTACTGGTTTTTAAGATATAGTTTGCAAAATATGTCCCTGTCAGTCTTTTTGCTTTATTTGTGATGTTTTTTTCATGAAAATTGCTTTCACATTTACAGTGCTCCAACTTACCGATCTTTTCTTTTATGGCTTTTGCTTTTAGTATCCTGTTAAAGAAATGCTTTAAAATGCCATAAAGGTATTTTCTAATTATTCTCTAGTATTTTCTTTTAAAATTTTTAGCTTCTCCTTTCATATTATTTTAGGAACTTATTTGTGCATAAAATCTAATGCAGGAATCTGTTTATAGCTTGCCCCTGTGCCAAGTATCAAATAATATATCCCTTACCCTATTATTTCCAAGTTTTCTAACAAAAGGCCTAAAGTTTCCATGAAAAGCTAAAGGCCTTAAATATATATGATTTTCTTTTCTAGGTATCCTGATAGACTGATACCGATACCACACGGTCTGATATAATGTAACTTAAAATTTGATACGTGGTGTGGTAGGCAGAAAAATGCCTCCCCAAAGATGTTCACATCCTAATCCCTGGAACCTGTGAATGTTACTTTGCATGGTAAAGTAACTTGGCAGATATGATTAAATTAAAGCCCTTGATATGGAGAGATGATTCTGGATTATCTAGATGGGACCAATCTAATGCCCAGTCCTTAAAAGGGGAGAACCTTTCCCAGCTGAGATCAGAGTAAGAGAAAGATCCAACTACAGGAGATTGAGAAGGCACATGGAACATTATGACTTTGAAGATGGAGAAAGAAGGCCATGAGCCAGGAATGCCAGCGTTCTCCAGAAGCTGGAAAAGGCAAGGAAATTACTCCTCTAGAGCCTCCAGACATGAATACAGCCCTGCTGACCCTTTGATTTTAACCTAGTGAGACCTGTGTTGGTTCTAATCTACAGAGATGTAAGAAAATAAATACATACACATAATATGTAATATATAATATAATATTTTATATCTGTCTATATCTATACCTGTATCTACATCTATAGATATCCTATTGGTATTGTTTCTTTGGAGCACCCTAACACACATGCCATATTTCTGTAATTATGCAGGTCATCTTTTCTAATGTTTCCCCATATAAATCCTTCTTTTACATCTTTGATTAGATTTAGTCTTGACTGCCATATAGGTTTATTGATATCATAAACAGTAGCTTTTTTATTTCATTTTATAGTTTGATGCTTGCATAAATGGATTTTGCATATTGATCTCATTTTCAGCAATATAACTGAGCTCTGCTATGGTTTGGAATACTTTGTCAGTTCTCTTGGATGTTCTATATAGACTACCACATCAGCAAAAATTAACCATTTTTACTTCTGCTTTCTAATTCCTATGTGCTCCTTCTCAATGTTACAAAGTATTGGTAGTGTATATTTGTGAAAGTAGGCTAAATTACATAATAAATGTAACATTTCAGTGTCCACATAGAGAAAGAGAATGTTTACAGGGTTGTATGGAAGGTTTCTTTATAGCTCAGGTCTTAAGGTGGTGAACTTCACTTATTTCCACATTTCGTTATCCAGAATTCAGTCACATGAATTTACCTAACTGCAAAGGAGATTGAGAAATATGAGCTGTGGGCCCTGGAAGAAAGATAAATAGCAGTTGTTAGTGGCATCCCAGTCTTCTTTGGGTATCTAATTGGAATGAGAATTGCTGGGCCAAAGCATATGCATGTTTTCATAGTTTCATATTATTTTTATGCTTTATTTTTACATACAATATAATATGGGGATATGGATACAATTTCAATTGATACAATTTTGGCCTCAGAAACTTTATAATAATACATAATTAGGATTCATTTAAAAAATTAATCTAGCTCTGTCCAAGACTGCTATCTTCTATGAAGTTACAGCAAAAGCCTAGTATTTCTTCTATCTAGAAACAAACTTTTAAGGGAGAACATTGCTCAGGGGCTGATAAGGAGGTCATATCTGGCGGGGAAAAAAAGAACTGTACCAGCTTCCCCATTCCATTGGAAGCATCTGTATACTTACTAAATCAAATGATAATAAAAATGTCGGGGAAGAAAAGTCATGAAAGTACACACTGAAAGTTTGGGGGAAGAGGAGAATGTCTTGTTGGTCACAGACATGGTAGAGGTGAGAGTGTCAGGATGACTGTGAAGTAAACAGAGGCCACCAGCCTTCTCTAGCTCCTGCTGAAAGAAATTCCTCTTTCTCTTCTAACAGATGCCTCTCTGAATCTCATCCAACTCCACTGAAAGTCATCACATAAATACACAGTTTTATTTATATGAAATTTTAGCACCGAAAAGAACAGTTCTCCCTCATTGTTTTCACTTGTGCGCTTTAAGCCCTCACTTAGGAATTTCCAAGAAAGCTTCCATACCGTTGTGCAACTAGGCACTAAATTCTTTGTGATGGGCATCAACCACTGTTAGGCTGTAGATCTAACAAAGGAGGGCTGGGCTTATAACACGGAAGAGTTTTAGTTTCCACTTATTCTACAGAAGAATATAAACCAGGTGTGATGTTGTATTTAGAGATCAAGCATCCAGATTAGAGAGTTAGTTGATTAGTTACCTAGGTAACAAGTGATTAACAATGGGAAAGATAGTGACCTGATGATTTGTATGTGACCAAAGTTTAGGTTACCAAACAGGACAACTGTCTATAGCCCCTATCTCAAGTTTTTCCAGTCTCCCCTGTTACTTGAACTCTGTGGGTTAGTCAGATTAGAAACTCTATGAAAGCACCCGATTGGGGTAATTTTGCCATCCTATGGCAAAAAGTGCTGCAGAAAAACATCTTCCTTCTGAGAAACACTGTGGTTTAGCCAACACATTGCTAGCTGAAATTCCTACCTATGAGAAAGGGTAGCAAATTTGATAACCAGAACTGCAAAGAAGGTAGAAGCAAAGTGGTAACTGATTCTGAAGGCTAATTTAAAAAGTAGGTTATGGGGGTGCCTGGGTGGCTCAGTGAGTTAAGCAGCCAGCTCCTGATTTTGGCTTAGTCATGATCTCAAGGTCCTGGGATTGAGCCCCATGTCGGGCTCCACACTCAGTGGGGTGTCTACTTGAGATTCTCTCTCCCTCTGCCCCTCCACTGACTCATGCTCTCTCTCTCTCCCTTTAAAATAGATGTCTTTAAAAAATTTTAAAATCAATAAATAAATAAAATTTAAAAATAAATAAAAAGCAGGCTATGCTAATATTCACCCTAAAATCTACTTAGATCTTCCTCACGTTTTTCAATTTCTCCCTGTGTAACTGTGTACTTCTTTTCCCTTTTTGCTCTCAATTCTGCTTCCATCTTGTATTCTTGTATTTGTCTAATTTTCCCCAATATTTACCTTTTGTCCTCTTTTTTTCTTCTTCTCCCACTCTTTCTTAACTTCTTTACCTTTTCTCTCCTCCCACCTCCCACCTTTTTGTCATCTCCTCATAAGTAATGACTAATAAGCGGGCCTTTATCCAGGAGTAAATATATTTTTATTGGCCATTAATGTTAAAGAGAGCTTTTGTTTCTTACTTCTTGATCTTAATACAACATTCAAATTAAATGAATGTTCCATATACAAATTCAAGTTACCTGACCTCATCTGAACACTCAGTTTAGAGTGGGACTGAGGCCTCTCCATTTTTACCAAATACCCACAGGTGATTCTGCTATGGGTGTTGTGTAGATCACACTTTGTGTTCACTCATCTTTCACTTTGTGTTCACTCATCTTTCACTGCTCTCAATACTACCTCCCATGCTGCCATTTGATAACCTCTTCTTTTCTTCTTAAATTCCAATGTCCACTATTTACAGATGACCTTGCATATTACTTTACAGAGAACAAGGTAATAAGGTGAATGTTTTCAGTTTTCATCTTTTGAGAACCACTAAGAACGTGTCTCTTTTTTTCCTGAATTCACCCTTGCAGCCCTTCTTCTATCAAGGCTGACAGTGTGCCCTGCAATTCCATCATTCAGAAGACAAGTCCATCTCCTACAACCCCCATTATTCTTTCTCTTTACCTTTCTCTCTCCCTCTCCCTCTGTTCCTCTCTTTTGCTCTCTCCCTTCCTCCTCCCACCCCTCTCTCTGCCCTAATAATTCCTTAACTTTTTTTGTCATGTTGTTATTTTTACTATTATTGATATGATATGATTTATCTCTTTTACAAACTTGTTGAGGACAGGGTCCACATAATCATCTTTGCATTCCTACAAAGCACCTAGTTCTATCCTTCAATAAATATTTATTGAAAAAATGATTACTTGTTCTTTTCCCAAATACAAAACAAAATTGAATTGGTCACTTTGTCCTCATGCACATTCCTCAACTGTTTTTCTGAAACACAGAAGTGACAGTTCCCAGCCTTGCACTAAGGAATAGCTATTCAGAAACCAGTAACATTCAGAAAATATAATAAACTTTTTATTCACAGTGGCAATTAAATCTGAAAATATTTAGAAATAACTTTCTCACGTGTGATATTTATAGTTAGGAAACCACATTTACTAAAACAAAACAAAATTTTAAATAAATGGAAAGGTGTATTTATCTCTCTGGCAACTGAAGAATGAATATTGTAACAATGTCACCTCTTCTGAAATTGCTTTATATTTTTCCAGCCCATTAAACATCCAACCCAGAATATGATGATACTTTTGATTTCTTGGCCGAGGGGGATAGGGCAGTTTCAGAAGCCGTCATGTGGTATTTGTCACTATGCTAATCCCACAGGCCAAGGAACCAAGGAATCCATGGGAGGTTCTGCCAATTACTAAGTATGTACATTTCAGTTATACACTTGAGACCTGGAGAGCTGGCCACTGGGTTTGTGAACACAGTTGAACCACTGTGAGCAAGACCAAGATTAGGATTCTATTTAATACCTGATCCCCATTGGCTCTAACGGGAGGGGCTATGGCTACACTTCCTTTAATGTCAACTTGTACAATTGTGTCCAGTAGTCTCCAAATGTTTCAGTATTCCCCTCTCCCCATTGTATAGTCACCTAAGGAAAGGACCTGAGTCCCTTTGGAGAAGGATAAGGGAAATCATTACCATAAACAGCTGCTGTTCTAGGATCCTTCCTCATGGGGCCAGAGTCTGTCTTTTAGGCAAATCTGAAAATTGCCTAGTTCAGGTCCAAATCATGAATCATGAATCATGAATTGGGGCTAGAGCCCTCAGCCTTCTGATGATCTATCCTTGTTTCCTTTGGTTAAATAAATTAAGCACACCCTTATTGGCTGCCCATTATCTTGCCCTTAGGAACACTGTGTTTTATTAACTATCATCACAGCTCCATTCAGGTCAGGCCCCTTGGCTGGCACTTTGAGCTTGCTATACATTATGCTAATTCCACCCATTTTGCTTCTGATGGTTACATGCTGCCATTTGCCTCTATTACCTCAGAATCCCTTTATCCCCATTGCTATTAGGGAGCCTAATTCTGGAACAGCCCTGGACTGCAGAGGAAGCCACCATTGATCTCAATGATCCTAACCCGTCCTTCACTAGCACATTCTTTACTGCTTTGACAGAGTGTCTTCTGGATAAACATAGTTGACTGGTTCTCTAGCTGCTCCCTCTTTGAACCTTTTAATCCCTTCTTCCAGCATCTGCCATGGCAATTCTGGGCATTTCTCCTTCATTTCATGTGGGCTCTCCTTTTTTCCCCAAGTTTTCAACAGCCATTCTAGAAGCTTAGTGGTGCTGTCTCCTGGGGTCCTTGCCAGGGCATTAAATCGTGTGGACTGGGAAAATGCTCTTCTACAGATAAACTCTTTTCTCCAATTTTATATTCTATCTCCTCGATTCAGCATCCACAGGATCCAGTCCTATATATACTCTCTTGGCTTTTATATGAAGACTGTCCCCTCAGAGAGGGTAACCTTGGGCAAGCCAGCTCTCTTTGGTAGAGGGCAATTTTAGCATCCACAGATGATTCTTGATAGAAACAATTAGCATTATGGTTGCTGAAAGGAGGTTTTCCACTTCCTTCATTTCTTTAGTTTATACATCTCTAACACCCCAATATAACAAAACAGAGAAAATAATGACAAATACCATCTGAAAGAGAAAATATAAATGATCCCCAAAATGAAAAAGATAATTACCTAATGATCAGATAAATGTGAATTATGACAAAATACAATATTACAAAGTTGTTTTATTTTTGTTTTTTTTTTAGTACCATACTCATTTTCTCATTTTTGACAAGGATGCACTAAAATATGAATTCTCATTTCCTTGTAAGAAAGGAGTGTAAACTTGCACAGTTTAACTCTATGTATCAAGAAATAGGTAATTTCTTCTCTAGGAACACTCAATAATTCTTTTTGTCTCATTTTAACAGTTTTCTAAGTACAGTATCATCTCATCTGTCTTAGTCAGCCCAGGCCACCATAAAAAATGTCATAGACTAGGTTGCTTAGACAACAGCAATTTTTTTTTCCTCACAGCTGTGGAGGCTGGGAAGTCCAAAATCAGGATTCCAGCATGGTTGCTCTCTGATGAGGGATCTCTTCTGGGCTTACAGATGGCTGCATTCTGTCTATATCTTCATACGGCAGGGGTGGGGAAGTGAAAGGTGGTGGTGGGGCTGGGAGGAGGAGGGAGGAGAGAGAGAAAGATCTTTCTCTTCTTATAAGGCTACAGTCCTATCAGATTAGGGCCACACCCTTATGTCCTCATTTAATTTTAAGTACTTTCTAAAGATCTTACCCCAGATCCAGCCACACTGGGAATTAAGGCTGTCTATAGCATCATCTCTTAAAATAATTGACTTTAAATATCTTCAAAACATATGTCAGTTTCATCTCTTGTCTTGATTACCTCTGTTAACATCCTATTCTAAGCCACGATTGATTATCTATCAACTGGATTCCTACAGAAGCTCTCTAATAGATCTTTACTTCTCTAGCCTTCCAGCATTCTATTCTCACTGAAATTCTTTTTAATGCTGTAAATAAGATAACGGTGCATGAGTGAATAAGTAAATGAACAACCTTATGGGCTATTTGACAAATTAGTAAATAAAAGCAACAATGTTCCTCTCAGGTTTTATACAACATTGCCTTCTTCCAAACAAAATAGAAAGAGCTTATATTACTGAGCTCTTACCAAATGCTAGGCATCCTTCTAAGCACAAAGCATGTATTGTATCATGAATCCTCCCAATACTCCTATGAGGTAGATACTATTATTATCCTCATTTACTGATGAGGGACCTGTGCAACTGAGTAATTAGGAAACTTACCCAAACTTACAAAGCTAATAAAGAGTGGATCAGAATGTGGTATGACTCAGGAGCCTATACACTTAAATACGATATTAAATCTATTAAGTTAATTAATAAAGGTAAACCACTTAACACAGTGTCTGGCACATAAGTGCTATGTTCATTAGATATTAGTATTACTATGTTGCTTTGTTGGTGAAATGCTTGTTTAAATATTTGCCCATGTTTATTGGTTCTACCAGTTTGTGGTTTCCCTTTTTGTTTCTTAGTGATGTTTTTCAAAGAGCAAACATTTTACATTCTGATGAAGTACAAATTATCACATTTTTTCTTTTACATTTTGTATTTCTTTGTCTTATCTAATAGATCTTTGCAATGCCAGAGCACAAAGATTTTCTATTTTATTCTAGAGATTCTAGAGATTTAAATCAATACTCATTTTTTCCCTTGAAGTTATTGAGTCAATCCAGCACCATTTACTGAAAAGTCTTTCCTTTCCTCCACTGAATTGCCTTGGCTCCTTTGTGGAAAGTCAGTTGACCAAATATATGTTGATCTATTTCTAGACTTCTATCTATCCCATTGATCTATAAGTCTTTCTTTCTGATAATACCAAACTGTCCTGATTAATGTAGTCTCTTACAGTATGTCTGCACTATTCAAAATAGTAGCCATTAATCTAGCTATTTAAATTTAAATTAATTAAAATAGAATGAAATTAGAATTTCAGTTCTTTAGGTGCGGGGGCCACATTTAAAATGCTTAACAGCCACATGTAACTAGTGACTACTACATAGTGCAGTACACAATTATAGAACAGGCCAACTATCATAGAAAATTTTATTAAACAGTGCTGTAGAAAGTCTTGAAATTCGATAGAAGTTTTTTCCTTTAAAAATTGCTTTGGTTGACAATTTTATATACCTATAATAATTGTAAATATCTATGCACCAAACATGGGAGCACCTAACTACATAAAGCAACTATTAACAAACATAAAGGAAGAAATTGACAATAATACAATAAAAGTAGGGGATTTAACACCCTGCCTACATCAATGGGTAGATCATCCAGAGAGAAAAGCAACAAGGAAACAGTGGCTTTGAATGACTCATTAGACCAGATGGCTCTAACAGATATGTTCAGAACATTCCATCCCAAAACAGCAGATTACACATTATTTTCAAGTGCACATGGGACATTCTCAAAGACAGATTTCATGTTAGACCACAAAGTAAGTCTCAATAAATTAAAAAAGATTGAACTTATATCATGCATCTTTTCCAGTCACAACATTATAAAACTAGAAATCAATCATAAGAAAAAATCTGGAAAGAACACAAATATATGGAGGCTAAATAACATGCTACTAAATAATGAATGAGTCAACCAAGAAATCAAAGAAGAAATTAAAAAATATGTGGAGATAAATGAAAATGAAAACACAATGTTCCAAAATCTTTGGGATGCAGCAAAAGCTGTTCTAAGAGGGAAGTTTATAGCAATACAGGCCTACCTCAAGAAATAAGAAAAATCTCAAACAACCCTTACACCTAAAGGACCTAGAAAAAGAATAGCAAAGCCCTAAAACTGTAGAAGGAAGAAAATAATAAAGAATAGAGTAGAAATAAACAAACAAAAAACCAAAAACTATAGGACAGATCAATGAAACCAGGAGCTGGTTCTTTGAAAAGATCAACAAAATTGCTAAACCGTTAGCAAGATTCATCAAGAAAAAGAGAAGGGACTCAAATAAATAAAATTAGAAATGAAGGAGGAGAAACAACACCACCACCACAGAAATACAAAGAATTATAAGAGAATATTATTAAAAATTATATGCCAATGAATTAGACAACATAGAAGAAATGGATAAATTTCTAGAAACATATAACCTTGCAAAACTGAAACAGGAAGAAATAATAAAGTCTGAACAGACCAATTATTAGCAGTAGAATTAAATCAGTAATGAAAAAGCACCCTACAAACAAAAAATTCACAAGTGAATTTACCAAACATTTAAAGAAGAGTTAATACCCATTCTTTTCAAACTATTCCAGAAAAGAGAAGACAAAGGAAGTCTTCCAAATTCATTCCTTAAGGCCAGAATTACCCTGATATCAAAAACAGATAAAGAAAGACACTACAAAAAAAAAAGAAAACTCAGGCCAATATCTCTGATGAACATACATGCAAAAATCTTCAACAAAGTGGGGAACCTGGGTAGCTCAGTTGGTTAAGTGGCTGGCTCTTGATTTCAGCTCAAGTCATGATCTCAGGGTCCTGGGATCAAGCCCTGTGTTGGGCTCCATGCTCAGCAGAGAGTCTGCTTGAGGATTCTTTCTCCCTATCCCTCCTCTTCCCCCCCCCCCACCTTGTGCTCTCTCTCTCTCTCTCAAATAAATAAATTGGGTTTTTAAAAAAAGATTTTATTTGTTTATTTGAGAGAGAGACAGAGAGAGCGTGAGTGGAGGGAGGGGCAAAGGCAGAGGGACAAGCAGACTCCCCACTGAACAGGGAGCCCATCACAGGACTCGATCCCAGGACCCCAAGATCATGACCTGAGCTGAAGTCAGACACATAACTGACTGAGCCACCCAGGCGCCCCAAATAAATAAATCTTAAAAAAAAAAAAATCCTCAGCAAAGTCTTAGCAAGCCAAATCCAATAGTACATTAAAAATATCATTCAACATGATCAAGTGGAATTTATTCCAGGGATGCAGGGGTGGTTCAATATTTACAAATCAATCAACAAGAGAAAATGTAAAAACCATATGATCATCTCAAAAAAATGCTTTGGTTATTCTAGGGTCTGCACTTTCATATGAATTTTAGAATCAGTTAGTTGCTCCTAGAATTTTGTTTGGGATAGCTTTGAGTCTACTGATCAATTTTGGCAGATCTGCAAAGCTATATTGAGTCTTCCAATTCACAAATATATCTCTCCATTTATACAGGTCTTCTTTAACTTCTCCCAGCAGTGTTTTGTTGGTTTCAGTATATAGGACTTGAACATCTTTTGTTAGATTTATTACTTGATATATTGTTTTTTGGCATAATTGTAAATAAAAGTTTTAATATTTTATTTTCAATTGTTTGCTGTTCGTATATAAGAATACATTTTTAAAATTTATTATTTATTTATTGTATCTAAATGAGATGATGGATATTAACTAAACTTATTGTGGGTAATCACTTCACAATATATGTAAGTCAAGTCAACATGCTGTATGTACACTTTACATTTAAACAGTACTACATATCAATTATATCTCAATGAAGCTGGAAGAAAAAGAAAAAAATTTTTGTTGTTTTGAAGTATAATTGACATACAATGTTGCATTGGTTTCAAGTGTATGACATAGTGATTTGACAACTCTATACATATGCTATGCTCACCAAAGAGCGGCCACCTCTCTCACCATACAATGCTATTACGATACCACTGACAATATTCACTATTTGTACCTTTCATCCCCATTACTTATTATTGTATATATATTTATATACTTATTTTATATGCTTTTTATTTTTGTATGTTAATCTACTATCCTTTGAACTTGTTAAATTCATTTATTAGTTTTAGTAACTGTTCTATGGATTTCCTAGTATTTTCTACATAAATAGCATATCAACTGTAAATAAGGAGAGTTTTATGTCTTCCTTTCTGTGCTTTATGTCTTTTAAATCTTTTCCCTGCCTTATTGTAAATCTGATGCCTCCAGGACAATGTGGAATAGAAGTGTGGAAAGGGGGCATCCTTGTTCTCATTTTCAGGAGGGAAATGCCCTTTAAGGTAGTTTAAGGAAGTTCCTTACTTTCTTATTTTGCTAAGGTTTTTACTGTGAATGAGCACTGATGCTTTTTCTGAAAATCTTGAAGTAATCATGTGGGCTTTTTCTCCTCTATTCTATTAAAGTGATTAATTATACTGATTGATTTTTACACATAAAACCAATCTTGAATTCCTTCTGGGCTAACCCTACTTGATCACAATATATTGTCTTTTTAAAATATTGCTGAATTTGTTTTTGCTAATGTTTTGTTAAAAATTTTTACATCTGTATTATTGAGAAATATTGGCCTATTAACTTCCAGCTTTTTGTAATATCTTGCCAAGTTTTGGTATTATGCTGACCTCATGAATGGGTTGGGTAGTGATCCTCCATCCTCTATTTTCTGAAAACGCTGTGTAAGATGAGACTGGATTTATTACTCCCTTAAATGTTTGATAGAGTTCACCAGTTAAACAACCTTGGGCCAGAATTTTCTTTTGGGGAAAGGTTTTGATAATAAATTCAGTTAATTAAATACATAAAAGTCCATTCAAATTTCTCTGTTTTTTCCTTGTGTCAATATTAGCAAGTTGATTATTCAGGGAAATATTTTATAAATTATCAAATTTGTTGCAATGAAGTTATTAATATATTCACTTATTATCTTTTTAATGTCTTCAGGATCTATGGTAATAATTCCTTTTTCATTCCTATATTGGTAAATTATGTTCTCTTTTATCTTGGTCATTCTAGGTAGAGATTTGTCAATTTTGTTGATCTTTACAAAGAATCACCTTTTGGCTCTGTTAATTTTTTCTATGCTCTATTTTCATTTTGTTGATTATTTTTCTTTATTACTTCCTTTGCTCTGCTCTTTGGGTTTACTTTGTTGATTTTCATCTGGCTTCTTATAGGAAACTTTAGGTCAACTTTAAATCTTCTTTTTAAATATAAGCATTTAAAGTGATGTTTTCCTCTAAATACTGCTTTAGCTGCTTCCAACAAATTTTAATATGTTGTATTTTTTGTTGTCATTCAGTACAAAGCATATTGTAATTTCTCTTATGACTTTTTTCTTGACTCATGAATTATTGAGAAATATGTGGTTTATTTTCAACCTAGATACTTATTATTATTATTATTATTATTATTTATAAATACTTGATTTATTGTCAGAGAATACAGTCTACGTAATTTTGATCCATAAACTTTACTGAGACTTGTTTATGGCACAACATATATTTTATCTTGCATTTATCATAGGCACTTGAGAAGAATGTGTATCCTGCAATTGTTGGATGTAGTATTCTATAAATATCAATTAGTTTGTTTCTGATTGTGTGGTTCACATTTTCTGTATCTTTACTGATATTTCTTTCTTCGTGGTTTACATTTCCCTGATGGCTAAAGGTGTTGGTTCTTTTTGTGTACTTATTGGTTATTAATAATTTTTTAAATGTATGATATGCAGTAAGGATTGAGGTTTTATTATTTTCCCATATACATATTAAACTTCTCCAGCATGCCTTGTTGCAAAGACTTTTCTTTCTTCATTGAATTAACTGGCAACATGTAGAACATCAACTGATTTTATGTGAGGGTCTAGTTCTGGATTATCCATTCTGTGCTCTTGATCTGTATTTTTATCCTTAGGCCAATACCACACTGTTTGATTGTTGTAGCTTTACAGTATGTCTTGAGATCAGATACTGTACATGTATCTACCTATTTTCTTATTTTGTAATATTTTAGATATTCTAGGTTCCTTGCATTTCCATATAAATTTAAAAAAACAAGTTTGTCAACTTCTATCAAAAACACTTGCTAGGATTTTGACTGAGATTGTGTTGAATCTAGAGTTGAATCTGGGGAGAAGTGACACCAATATTCAACAAGATACATCTTTAAATTGGTTTAGATCTTCAATTTCATTAGTATTTGCTAGTTTTCATTTTATAGGATTTATATTATTTTATGAGATATAGCTCTCTATATTTCTTATGTTCATGCTATTGTAAATGGCACTTTTTCATGTTTAAATTTTAATTTCCAGGTTTTTAATGCTTGTGTATTGGAATACAATTGGTTTCGTATGTTGACTTTGTATCCCATGGTCTTACTAAACTCATTCATAAGTTCTAGTACCTTTTCTTTAGGTTTCTTAGGATTTTCTGTGTACCCAGTCATGGTGACTACAATAGACAGCTTTATTTCTTTCTTTCCAATCTACATGCCTTTCCTTTCTTTTACTTGTCTTAGCATACTGAGTAGGAACTCTAGTACAATGCTGAACAGAACCCTGGAGGAAAGCATTCAGTCTTTCACTCTTAAGTATGATATTACCTGTAGGTTTTCTACAAATAGACTTTGTCAAAGTCAGGGACTTCCTTTCTGTTCCTAGTTTGAGAAGAGCTATATATTTTTTTAAAGATTTTATTTATTTATTTGACAGAGAGACACAGTGAAAGAGGGAACACAAGCAGGGGGAGTGGGAAAGGAAGAAGCAGGTTTCCCGTGGAGCAGGGAGCCTGATGCGGGACTTGATCCCAGGACCCTGGGACCATGACCCGAGCCGAAGGCAGACGCTTAACGACTGAGCCACCCAGGCGCCCCTAGGAGAGCTATATTTGTTTGTTTGTTTGTTTTGTTTTGTTTTTTAAGATTTTATTTATTTATTTACGAGAGAGAGCACAAACAGGGAGGGTAGGGGCAGAAGGAGAGGGAGAGCCAACTCCCTGCTTAGCAGGGAGCCTGACGCAAGGCCTGATCCCAGGACCCTGAGATCCTGACCTGAGCCTAAAGCAGACGTTTAACTGACTGAGCCACCCAGGCACCCCCTCTATTTGTTTTTAAATCAGTCATGGAAATTGGATTTTGTCAAATGGTTTTTCTGTATTTATTAAAACTATGTTTTTTTTCTTTATAAATTCAGCTAATATGATGAATTATATGGATTGATTTTTAAATGTTAAGCCAACTCAATCATGATATAGTATTTTTTTATGTATTAGTTTTTAATTTGCTAATATTTATTAAGGATTTTTGAGTCTTTCTTCACAAGAGATTTTGCTTTATACTGTTTGTGTCTTTGCCTCCTTTCAGGTTCAAGGTAATATGGGCTTCCTAAAATGAGTTAGGAAATATTCACTCTTCTTTGGTTTTCTAAGAGTTTATGTAAGATTGGTACTATTTCTTCCTTAAATATTTGATAGTGGGGTATTGTTTTAACAGATGTCAGAAACCAAAATAATGAAATACATACTACATGAACATGTAAATGAAAAATAACATTCTAATTATATAATATAAAGTACAGATCTTATAGATCTTAATATATTAAAATAATTTATATTCTCATCAGATATTTTCTTAGATCAGAATACAACTTGTTCCAATTTCTCCTATAATGAGGAGGCCACTCCACTAATAGCAGATATCTTTGAAAAATTACTGAGAGAGGAAGAGAAGGAAAAGCAATAGACTTCACATTTACTATTCTGTGGCCCTATATACA
The DNA here is from genome assembly GCF_004348235.1 of Phoca vitulina. Taxonomy (NCBI): domain Eukaryota; kingdom Metazoa; phylum Chordata; class Mammalia; order Carnivora; family Phocidae; genus Phoca; species Phoca vitulina. The sequence continues at coordinate 40,275,742 of NW_022589705.1, read as the reverse complement.
TAAACAGTTAGTTTTATGAGCCATTCATACCAAGTTCAGGTCTTTGAAAGGGAAGGATATTTCAGTGAAATTATCCTAACTCCATCTCCTCATCATGCCTCCTATTCTAAATACATCAAACCTATATAAACTGAAAGATTATCATCTGTCAACATTAATAATGAAGGCAGAACCAGGGATGCAAGAAAGGATGAACATAGGATCAATATTTCTTATAGGTAATTCTTTTTATACTTTATGCAGAAAATGAAGGAGTGTATAGAGAAATTAGGTAGGTTATATATTTGGGGTCATTATTCAAAGAAAGAAATTTTTATTATTCTAGTTTATTATAATTTCTATGTCATAATTTAATACTTCTTTTGCTATTTTTTTTAAGTTAAATATTGAACCTCTAACAAATTTTGTCCAAATAACTAAGGCTGCCATTAAGAGAGAATGAGTGCTGGGGATAATGTGTTCTTGAAGAATATTTTAAAATTCCAAATAAAAAGAACACTGGCTATTATTATTAGTTTTATTTTCTTCCCTTCCTAATATCTATAAGTAAATAAAAATTTCTTGCAGGTTTTTTTTGTTTTTGTTTTTTTTTGGCGGGGGCAGCAAATAGTGAGGCAGAGATGTAACTTTTATAAAAAAGGAAATAGTGGAACAATAAACCCAACTTCAAAGTTTCCTGTCAGGGGTGCCTGGGTGGCTCAGATGGTTAAGCATCTGCCTTCGCTCAGGTCATGGTCTCCAGATCCTTGGATCAAGCCCCACGTCAGGCTCCCAGCTCAGCGGGAAGTCTGCTTCTCCCTCTCCCTCTGCCTCTCCCCCCTGCTCGTGCTCTCTCTCTGTCTCTCTCTCAAAATGAATAAATAAAATCTTAAAAAAAAAAATGTCTCAAAGTTTCCTGTCAATGTGAGGCTTCCAGTAGGCTTCATATAGTTTGCTTTGAAAGAAACGGACGTGCTAGTGTTCAGAGCTTTAGAGCTGGCAAAGTGCTCAGATGGCAAATTTCATGTAGAAAACTTACATCTAATTTCTGCCTGGTGTCCTGCCCTTCACAGTACATTGGAGCCATACGACATTAAAACACAAATGTCATGCAAATAGTTGGGCCAGCAGCTCTGGGAAACAAATACTGTCTTATAAAACAGTACACCCTGTATGCTTTGATCATCATTCATTAACATGGTTTCCAGTGAGAGTGACATTTCCATCTGATGCAGAGCGTAAAGCAGATCCTACATAAAATCCCCTTCCCCCGTTCTGCACCTGGTTTCCCCTCCCCCCTTCCTTGCCAGCCCCTCCACAGTGAAGGGCGGCCCAGGCCTGGCTCCTGTCACTAGCCAGGCTACAGCGTCAAATCCCAGGTCTGTGTTCTGGTTTCCCTCTGGGTCTTACTAGAAGTTTATCGACAAAACACAGGCTCCTAATAATCTGTTTGAAAAGCCCACTGCGTTCAACAGGAAGATATGATCATCCTATAGTGGTGAACACTGTTCTGTGTGTTGTCATTGTGGAGAAATGTTCTACAAGTGTGTGTATGGAGAGAAGTGGAATTGGGGAGGTGGGATGTTTTCACTCTACCAGTGAAACAACCTCATCTCTGCCAAAAACCTAAGATCCGGTCCCCTTTGGGGAACTCTCTCTCCAGGTTTTACCCTGGAAACCATCTGCTCTTTCCGTGAGTATTGGTTCCCCAGGGAAATCCAGGCCTCTCAAAGTTTTGGCCTCACGTCTGGGGGAATTCCATACCCAAGCCAGCCAAGACTTGGCTTGTCCTTCTTGGAGAGAAGATTTTGTGGATCTAGCATTTGCATGTGCTTATCCTTTGGGCTAAAAATTATCCAGAGATGTAACTGAACTTTCTAATTATGCAAATAAATACCAAATATTCTCTTTCTTTCTCATGCACGCTCTCTTTTTATTCAAAGAAGGTCATTATCATAGAGTATAAATAGTGCCTGAATTTGTTTCAGTTCTGCTAATTACCACATAACCTGGAACAAGTTGTAGATGAAATTTAGATACTGAATGGGCTGAATTCAATAGGATGTGAGCAACAACAACAACAACAAACCAAATAAAATGACTTATTCTTGTTCACTGCTATCTCTTCAAACTTACTTTGTGGGCTGGATCTTGGCAGAATCTTTCCAGTATACTCAGATAATGCAAGTCATTTTTATGCATAATCAGAGTCTCATCCCAGGACTAAAAATGTCATAATCACTGCTCCTTATTCTTTTTACTACAACCAGACCTAATCTTACCCTGCTACCCCAGCTTGCTATTGCTCTAGGCCTAGAAGTCTAGAATGGTGGGAGGGAACTCTTGGCTTTTCTCTTTACCTTATTTTTCTCTATTTTTCTCTATTTTCTCTATTTTCACTATTTTTAGGCCTTTTCTGGGTCCATCAGGGTTGGAGGTGGAAAGTAAGGAGAACAGGTAAGCAACAGGAAATATATTACTTCACGGGCATGGACGTAATCTGTGATGGAACCCTCTGAGTGTGGCAGTGTGCCAAAGCTGATTCTTCCTCTAATGGGATGTTTCTGTGTGTTCTTCAATGATATCCCCAATGGATCTCTCCAGTTGCAACTTCCTTGATGCTTACTTGTTGCTTGTTGCTTGCTGGCTGCTTAAAATTCTTCCTTCAGCCTCTGAGCATGTGACAGTCTTCTCTTTCATTGGGCTCACACCTCCATCCATGCAGTTTATTTTGGGTAGAGGGTGGAATTCAAAGTAGCTCCATATTGCCTCTCTCCCATGTGGCCCATATCTGATCCACAGGAAAAACTCATCCATCCTTGTCCTGTCATGCTGTGGATAAAAGAGTTTTTTATTCCCAAGGTAGTTCTCTTTCACTCTGCTCTATTGTACTGGGCCAATCTATCTCCAGTTTCTCTTGCCATCCTTATGCTTCCAGACTGCAGGATAATAGGTCAACCCCACCACGTAATTCCCTTGAAGCCCTCTTTCTTATTTAGATTAATAGGGAGGAGGAAGGAATCCTTTTACCCCATAGGAGTGGAAATCCAAAACATACCAACAGCTATCTCCAGAGTAATCCTCTTTCCCAGCCATTTCAGCTTCAACTCTTTATATCTTCAAGGTAGATGATGGTTCAAGATTTGAAAATCAGGTCCATATAACTCCAAACCCTGTGCTCTGAATAAGGAGGTAATATATATTACATCATTATAGATTAATAGAACTCTATAGCTCTCAAAATGGAAATTACAATTGATGGGGAACATAACCTTATGATTAGATTCAGGTTAGGCATTTTTGGCAGGTAGGCCACAGAGGTAATATTGTATCCTTCTCATTGCATCATATCAGGAGGCAAATGATGTCTATTTTGCCTACTATTATGGAGGTGAACTTTGAGTACTAAGTAATGTTGGCCAGGTTTCTTCCCTATAAAGTTACTATTTCTCCTTCATAATTAATAAATTTCATGTGGTTGATATTTTGAACTATGTAAATATCCAAATTCTTGTCAAACTTTCACTCACTTATTTCAGAATCTAATGATGATTCTTGCCTAAAACAATTATTTCTATATTAGTTGCCAAATAATGGTAAATCCATATGTTTTTAATAAATTAGTATATAAAGTAAAGAAGTGACAACATAAGGAAAAAAAAGAGAAACTGAAAAAAAATACCAGGGAGATTTTAAAAAGAACCAAAGACAATGACCAGAAATGAAAGACAGCATCATTAAAATTAACAAGTCAATGGATGAATTAAATACATATTAAATATAGCTGAAAAGAGAATTAACATGGACCTGTGAATTTATTCAGAATCTACTCTATTGAGTTAAAGAGATGGAAAATTTAAAAGCAGACTAAGGAGACTTGGAGGATAGAATGAGAAAGCTATAACCTAAGTTTAGCAGATGTTTCAGAAGGAAATAAGGAAAGAGATGTAATTTTCAAACAGAGAGTGGCTGAGAATTTTCCAAAATGAGATGAATCCTCAGACTCAGAAAATGTAAGAAGCAAAATAAATAAAATTAAATCCACACTAGAAAGACCTTAGAGAAACTGCAGGACATCAAAAACTAAAAGAAATTTAAAGGAAAACAAACTCTTAAAAAGGACAGTTTGGCTACAAATACTGAAAAGTCAACTGACAGCAAACTTATAGGCAACAACAGAAATCAGAAGACAATGGAATAATATTTTCCACCTGAGAGAAAATTAGTCAACATAGAATTTTATATCTAGCTAAACAACAATTTAAGTAAGAAGTTATGTTATATAAAGTATTTAAGTAAGAAGTGAAATTATATAAAGACTTTAAGACAAAAAATATTACAGATTTTACTATTTATAATTTCTCCTTTAAAAAATTTAAGTCTATGGAAGGCAGAATTCTAAGATGGTTCCATGACACTCACCCTCCCTGTTGTAAACATACCTTCTACTAGTTATTCAATTGAACAATCATCTAGGTACTGCTGTGAAAAGATTTTGCTGATATATTGACCTTCTAAAATCAGTTCGTCTTAAAAGAAGGGGAGTACCACAGAAGTCATTTAAATCTGGGCCTAGCGAGCAGAGACAGCAGAAGTCAGAGAGAGTCAAAGTATGTGAGGGTATATAGAGAAGGCCACATGGCAAGGGACTGTGGACCACTTCAAGGGGCTGAGAGTGACCCCTGGTCAACATCTACCAATAGAATTGGAATCTAAATTCTGTAACCACAAAGAACTGAAATCTGACAATATAATGAATGACCTTAGAAGCAAATTCTTTCCTAGAGCCTCCAGAATATAGTGCAGCCCTGATTTCAACCTTGTAACAAACTGAACAGAGGCCCAAGCTTTTACCTATATCTGGACTCCTAATCTACTGAAACAGATAATAGATGAATGTTGTTTTATTATTTTTTTTCAAGATTTTATTTATTTATTTGAGAGAGAGAGAGAGAGAGAGAGCATGAGCAGGGGGGAGAGGAAGAAGCAGGCTCCCCGCTGAGCAGGGAGCCCGACGTGGGGCTTGATCCCAGGACCCCAGGATCGTGACCTGAGCCCAAGGCAGATGCTTAACCATCTGAGCCACCCAGGTGCCCCTGTGTGTTGTGTTAAACCACTAAGTTCATAGTAATCTGTTATGCTGCCATAGAATAACAATCAGTATATTTTAAGAAGATGGAAACTCAAGATATAAAAAGCAGTGAGTAACTCTAAACAAGCCCTGACTGTGTTAAGAAATATAATAATAGTAATAATGGAGCCCTACAAAGAGGTCAGAAATAAAATATTAGCAAAAATTATATTTGAAACAAAAAGATGATCAGAGTCAAAAGTTGGAACTTGTTTTGGAAGAGGCTAAAGATATTGATTAACTTCAGATTATGTAAAATCAGGTATTCATGTTAAAAATATAAGGCAGCCACTAAAAATCATAAATAGAATATATAACTTTTCTTTCTGCTTCATTCTAGGTAATTTCTTTGATTTATTTTTCATACTACACATTCTCTTTTTAGCTGAGTCTAATCTGCTTTTTATCCTTATCAAGGTTTATTTTGTATTGTTCACATTTTTTCTTTGCACCATCTAATGAATTTACCAAAGAAAGATGTAGGGTGTGTTTATTATTACTCTGTCATGATGTTTAATGTAGAAAATTATGAATACAGAGAAAATCACAAATAGGGGCACCTGGGTGGCTCAGTCATTAAGCGTCTGCCTTCGGCTCAGGTCATGATCTCAGGGTCCTGGGATCGAGCCCCACCAGGATCCCTGCTCAGCCCCATATAGGGCTCTTTGCTCAGCCTGCTTCTCCCTCTCCCTCTGCTGCTCCCCCTGCTTGTGCTCTCTCTGTGTCTGTCTCTCTCTCTGTGTGTCAAATAAATAAATAAAATCTTAAAAAAAAAAAAAAAAAGAAAATCACAAATAAATCAACTGCCATAATTCATCATTATTAGCATTACTATATCCCTGTGCTGGCATACATATATGTTTCATATGTTTATACGCACACACACACACACACACACCCTTATAATAGATATAGAAATCATACTTTTGTTAGGTAGCATAGTGTAATAATTAAAAACATGCACTTTGAAGTCATAGAGACTTCAAGTCTATGAAGTAGGTTCAAGTCTACTTCACCATTTATAAGCTATGTGTACTTGGGTAAATTATTTAGCCTTCTGAGCCTCAATTTCTTTATCTGTTATATGAACAGGATGATAATAATACTTTCCTCATAGAATGGCCATTAACTATTAAATTTCAATGACAATTTTTAATTCTTAAGATGTCCTTTTTCAAATAATCTTGTTCTTATAGTGCTTTGTAATCTCATAAAGATCCCTATTTCCTTACTTTGTCTCTTTAATCATTTTAAATATATTTATTTTATAGGGTCTTTTGGGTAGTTCTGACTTCTCAGGTTCTTGGGCTGCAAATACTTCTTTTCGTGTGTTATTTCTCTACCATCTAATGGATAGTTTCTTTGCGTAGTCTGCATTTTTTTTTTCATGAGTAGATTTTCAGTCTTTTTCTAGGTGCTAAGTCCTTCTGGTCCACGGCTTCACGGGCTCACATGAGTATCATTATGTCTACTCCCTTCACTCTTTTTTTTTTTTTTTCTTTTTTAAAGATTTTATTTATTTGACAGAGAGAGAGAGAATGCACAAGTAGGGGGTGCTGCAGAAGAAGAGGGAGAAGCAGGCTCCCCACTGAGCAAGGAGATACAGGGCTTGATCCCAGGACCCTTGGATCATGACCTGAGCTAAAGGCAGACGCTTAACTGAACCACCCAGGCGCCCCTACTGTTCACTTTTAATTCTAGCATATGTAGGTTTTGGGGTTTTTTTTTTGCTTGCTTGGCTGTATATTTAAGTTATTTTATCCTTCATTTCTATGTGTTTGTTATCAAAACTATAGGAAATCATCTCCATTAGTAAAATTTTAGACATGGCTACCAAAATTGGGAAAAAATTTAGAGTAGACACTTAACCGTGCAGCACGCTCAGATGATATCATACAAGCACCAATCGTTTCTATCAAAGTGAAAGGCTGGCCTTGATTCACAAACATGCTGAGTGATCAGCTCCCCTTTCCTGAATCGAAAGCATACACGTCACTATATTAGTTAGGCAATGCACTCTCATTTATTATATGAACTGCAGGGAATAATAAGGAAGGGACTCAAGATGTTTGTGGAGGTCAGGAGAGAAAGTATAGAACACGAGCCAACTATTGTTATAGAGTTCTGAATAAATCAAGAACTTGTGGGTGAATGTGCCTTGGAGCTTTAACATATGACATATTTCCCCGACTCTTCCCCAGAGAGCAATACTTAGTGAGCTGTTAAGAGAAATGATCAAAAGTATTAGAATCACTTTGTGACAACATGCAACTTTACAAGATACTTTTGTACTAGAAATGTGTACTAGTGTAATAACTGTATTACATTATATACTAACAACTGTTGACCAATAACAAAGCTTTCTATGATGTAGAAACAAAAAAAAGCAATATAATCCACATGTACTGGATAGTTGTAACATTACAATAAAGACAAATTACTAAAAAATCTTAAATCATGAATCTGAAAATTATAGTGCAATTCAAACAGACATTTCAGGTTTACCCTGAGCCTGAAATAGTCCCTAATGGTGGTATTTTGCTCTTCAGTTTGCAAACACGCCTCATCGCATCATTACAGTATGCAAATTTCAAGTTAGAAGCCTTATCTGGAGCACAAAAATTACACTGAAGACTTTAGACAATCAATCCCAGACATCCCAGAAAGACCTTTTCTTAGGCAACATTAACATTAGATGCAATTATATAGAATCTAATTTACTTTCTAGCAAGATTGGGAAATGATCTGGCTTGGTGGAAAACTTGGCTGTTATCAGGCATACTACACTTAGTTTTATTCCCCTAAAGGGCCTTACCAGGAGGTCAAATAGGAACAAAACACATTTTTTACCAACATGCTAAGAGATCACTTTTTCCTCCCTTCCTGCTCTGCCAAGATTCAAACCCTAACTAATACTGGCACATTACTTAACCTCTCCATGCCTGTTTCCTCATCTAAAAATCTGAGTATTACCTATGTCATGTGCTGACTGTGAGGATTCTATGGCTAAACTATAGTTTGCTATTATCATTATATTATGATATTATCACGTTTATCATTAGATCCTCTGGAAAATATTAAAATGATAATGATGATAATGAGACTTTCTATGAGATGCATCTTTGGGTACTTACGTTGTATTAGGCAATTTATATTCATTATATCTTGTTTTCCTAACAATAATCTAGAGGAAGCACTTTGATCCCCATTTTACATATGATGAAGATGTGGTTCAGAGAAGTTAAAGAACTTAACTCTGAGCACACAGCCAGCATGTTGATTTGAAACAAAATCCTTCTGTCACCAAAAGGCCCATGCTCTTTATACTATTTCTACGGATCCAAGGACAATGCAAACTGAATGTGGAAAGGATCCTGGCCACTTCTATTTCCCTGAATGGAAAGCAAGTCTAGGTAGTGTGGAGCAGGGAACCTACATATAGCTATTTATTGGAAAGGGGACTGGAAGGAGTCTCGGCTCTTCCCCTGACAGGCTGTGTGGTTTTTGTGAGTCATCTCACCTCTCTGATCCTCATTTCCTCATTGGTGGAAAGGGGAACTTAGACTAGACTAGTGTACCTATCCATTTCATTTCTCTGACTTTCGGTTTCCTTGTCTATGAAACAAGAATATAGGCTTGGCTGCCCAGGGAAATTTGGGAGATAAAAGTGACTTTTAAAGTGTGTTCTAGTTACCTATTACTGCAGAAAAACACACCAAAACAATGACTTTGAACAATAACCACTAATCATTTTGATAATGAATCTGGGTTTTGATAAGACCCAGTCAGACAATTTTTTTTCCTCAGGGTCTGTCACGGAGTTGAAATCAGACAGTGACCAGGGCTTCGCTCACCTCTAAATCGTCTTCACTCACAGTGCCTGGGCTGAAATGAATCAAACATCTGGTGAGTGGAGGAGATGGAGCTGTTTCTTTCTTTCCATATGTCTTCACTCCATGTAGATGCTCCACAAGGCAGCCTTGGGATAGCCAGGCTTCCTACGTGGGAGCTTAACTCCAACAGTTAGTATCCTAAGAAAACTATGTGGGAGCTTAACTCCAACAGTTAGTATCCTAAGAAAACTACGTGGGAGCTTAACTCCAACAGTTAGTATCCTAAGAAAAATGAGCAGAAGAAGCACAGCCGTTTCTAACCTAAACCCCAAAGTTACACATCATCACTTCCACTGTACTGTATTCATTAAGGCGGTTACCAAAGTCCTCCTCGGGTTCCTAGGCGGGGACACAGACTCCATCTCTTCATAGAAGGAGTGTCAAAGAATTGCAGACATCTTTTAAAACCACCACAAATTGTTATAAAGCAGAGGTATTGCTATTACTAATTTTATCCAGCTGCAGCTCATTCTCTCAGGGGATTATTAACAGCAAGTTTAAAACATTTCATATCGAGTGCATTCTAAAGCTGCCTTCTCCAAATGTGAAATTCTTGTGTTCTCAGGAAACATCCACCAACTTTTATATTAGGCAAAGTAAAACACAACCTGGAAAGAAAATTCTTGTAAAAACACTACTAAGTGTGATGCTATTTCAAGCCAAGTACATTTTTCAAAGCCCATCAGCTGAAAAAAGATTATTCTCTATTTTTTTCTGTCTGTTAACATGGATAATAAAGAAGTGACTGTAATAAGCATATTGGGTCATTTGGTTACTTTTGCAAATGTTAATGGTACTTTGAACTATGCTAAGTGATGTAGGCCTTTTAGCAGGGAGGTATGCAGCCTGTGGAGGAAGAATGGTGGGATGTCTGATTTCTCCTAAGCTAACAGAGTCTTAGAAGGATAGCAGTCCCATCACTCCTTAAAGATTAAGTCCTGCTGAGAAGTGTACTTGACCAACTCAGGCTTTCAGGGAGTTATCTGCTTATCCAATACTGAAATCCAGGTCTTTTAACTCATTTCAGTGTTCATTCTATTATCATGCAGTTTCTCAAGATCACTGCGAAGCTTGTGTGATTTTCTGCTTGGGTATAAAATGCACTGAGAAGTTGAATAGCTTTGGATAGTGATTACATAATAAATGCTATGCTGATTAAGCCCATCCCTATCAAACTGACACACCTTTTCAGTAGTGGTAAGTTCTTTTATCTTAGAAGTAAATAAATCAGTAAATATCCCCAATTTCTTTCATTCACTGCTATAGTTTCCTTTATCCACGATTCATAAATTTATCTAAACCCTTTTGGAATCTACAGTTGACTCTTAAAAACATGGGGGTAAGGGGCGTCGACTGCCCACACCTTTGAAAATCTGCATATAACTTTCAATTTCCCCACAACTTAATTACTAATAGCTAATGTTGACCAGAAGCCTTGCCAATAACATAAGCTGTCCATTAATTCATATTTTGTATGTTATATATATTATACTATATTTTACAGTAAGGTGAGCTAGAGAAAAGAAAATGTTAAGAAAATCATAAGGAAGAGAAATTACATTTAGAGTACTCTATGTATTGAAAAAATCTGCATATAAGTGAACTCATGCAGTTCAAATCCGTGTTGTTTGGGGGTGAACTGTATTTATTTTTTAAGCTTGCATAAGTTCTGGGGACAATCACTCAGTTCTAGAACTCCATGTTCTTTAACTTAAAATGAACTATTTAAAGCTACAAGGGTACCTATAAAGTTCCTGATGCTCACTGAGCTTTTCTCTCTATATAATAAATAGAGATAATATAAAAAGGTATAAATTTTTAAATGAGAGATTCTGTGTCCTTAATTATTTTTTAATCCATTCCAACTACAAGTTTTCTTTTTACACACATCCTGTACAGAAATGTATTTTTATGTTCTACTTTTGTATATATTGTGATGCATATAGAGACAGCACTACATTGCATGGGTATCACTCTTCTCCCTTTCTATGCTCCATCATGTAGCCCAAACACAGTTTTACAATCCTTCTCAACACAGTGCCCTAGGTAAGCACTATTAGGTGACTAGAACAGGCCCATAATATGAAGCCCCTTTGAGACTTCTGTATCAATGCTATAGAGTAGCCACGTGCTAATATCCTCAGTCTTTGAGACCCTGATAAAATAACAGTAAAGCAATTTTTAAAAAAATACAACAGAATAATACTACAAGGATAGAGGAATGGTACAAAAGCCATGAACAGCTGAAACTTGTCAATAAAATTTTTGGAAAACAGAAAAACAGAGAAGCGTTATCTGAGCGCGCAGAGTAGGTGAAGTGATAGCCTAGAATACACAGAGACAGACAGACATCGAGAAAGCAAGTCCATGTTCCTCCAGCACTCTGGAGAGGCTCATGACTTGGGACTTGGAGCTAAAGAAAAGGGTACTGATTTAAATTCTGTATATGGTGTCTTTAACCTTCTATCCCCATGGCACAGAACTCCCAGAAGCTAACCATTGCTCTTCTCATTCTCTTTTTCCATTTTGTGAAATTTCAGAGCACCAGGAACAAAGATCCTGAAAACTTCTAGAGACAAACAAAAGAAAACTACAAATGATATGGAAAGAGATTGGCATCAGAATTCTCATCAGCAGCTACAGATACAAGAAGATATTGGATAATGCCTTTAAAAATATATATCCAGATACAACTCAGATCCAAAAGAAACAACACAGCAAGGGGCACCTGGGTGGCTCAGTCAGTTAAACATCTTGGGGTCCTGGGATCCCAGGGTCCCTCAGCAGGGAGTCTGCTTCTCCCTTACCTTCTCCCTCTGTCCCTTCCCTTCCCACTGCTTGTGCACGTGCTCTCTGTCTTTCTCAAATAAATAAATAAAATCTAAAAAAATCCCAACACAACAAAATCATGAAACAACAGAAGAAAAATTACTCTCAACCTAGAATTCTTTACCTGAATACATCAAATGCTAGATTAGAATAAAACACCTGAAATTAAAATTTCAAAATGTCTACTTGTCATGTACCTTATCTTAAGAAGATATCATGTTCAGTTAAGTTGCAGGATACAAAACCAATAAATAAAATTCAGTTGTGTTTTTTTACGCTAACAACAAACTATCTAAGAGGAATTTAAAAATACCATTTACATCAAAAAGAATTAAATACCTAGGAACAAATTTAACTAAGGAGGTACACTGTGTACTGAAAACTATAAGACATTGATAAAAGGAATTGAATACACAAATAAATGGAAAAATATTCTGTGCTCATGGACTGGAAGAACTGATATTGTTAAAATGTCCCTACTATCCAAAGCAATCCACAGAGTCAGTGCAATCCACAGATTCAACGCAATCCCTATCAAAATCCCAATGGCATTTTTCACAGAAATTTTAAAACTTCTCAAATTTGGGATGCCTGGATGGCTCAATCAGTTAAGCGTCTGTCTTGGGCTCAGGTCATGATCCCAGCGTCCTGGGATCGAGTCCCGCATCGGGCTCCTGCCTCAGTGGGGAGTCTGCTTCTTCCTCTCCCTCTGCCTCCTCCCCCTTGCTCATGCTCTGTCTCTGTCTCTCTCTCTCTCAAACAAATAAATAAACTCTTTACAAAATAAATAAATAAATAAATTGCGTTGGGCAAACTGGACAGCCACAGGCAAAAGAATGAAACGACCACTAGCTTACACACTATACAAAAATCAACTCAAAAGAGATTTAAGATTTGAACATAAAACCTTAAACCATAAAATGCTAGAAGAAAACATAAGCAGTAAGCTCCTTGACACAGGTTTTAGTGATAAATTTTTGGCTATGACACCAAAGACAAAGGCAAGAAAACCAAAAATAAAGAAGTGGGACTACATCAAACTACAAAACTGTTGCACAGTAAACAAAATCATCAACAAAATGAAAAGGCAACCTATAGAATGGGAGAAAATATTTGAAATAATAATCTGATATGAGGTTAATATCCTAAATATATAAAGAACTCATACAACTCAATCACAAAAACAAAAGCAAAAAATAAACAAAAACCCCCCACCAAACAATCTGATTAAAAATTGGCTAGAGGAACTGAATAGACCTTTTTCCAAAGAAGATATACAAATGGCTAACAGATATATGAAAAGATGCTCAGCATCACTAATCATTAGAGAAATGCAAATCAAAACCATAATAAGGTATCTACCACTTACACCTGTTAGGATGACTATTATTAAAAGGGAAAAAAAAGAAATGTTGGCAAGGATGTGCATAAAAGAGAACTCTTGTACACTGGTGGGAATGTAAATTGATGCAGCCACTTTGGGGAACAGTATGGAGGATCCTTCAAGAAATTAAAAATAAAACTACCATATGATCCAGCAATCTCACTTCTGGGTACTTATCCAAAGGAAATGAAAACAGAATATTGAAGAGATCTGCATTCCCAAGTTCACTGTAGCATTATTCACTACAACAAAGGTAAAAACCTTTTGTCCCCATTCTCCACATTAATAAACTTGATTAGCTCTGGGGGTCCAGATCATTCTGATGAATGAGGATTTCCACAGTTCTGCAGAGGACTGGAAGAAACATGGATTTCATCTAGATATTGCAGAGCATTAAGCTTGATAAAGGAATAAAGGTATATACAATTATTTGAGCAGTCTGTCTTTTGCTATTTTGGCATTTCTATCCATTGTGATCAAAGGAATCAAAATAGGATCTGCCCATATAGGGTAATTCTCTAAGTATGGCAAATCCAACAACACACAATGAAGTAGAGAAATAAAAAGTGAAATATTATTCATATAACCCAACAAATCTCACCAAAAAAACCCCACCAAACACCTTTTCTAGAGCAAAGAATGGGGTTTGCACTACATTCATCAAACCAGACTATCCTGCCACACTCATTAAACCACCTAGGTTATTTTTCATTTCTCAGTGTTGAATATATAATATGTAGTGTGTGATAAGGTAACATGAGTAGAAAAGGCTTCATTCCAACTTTTCGAAACTCTGATATCTTTTGTGGAAAGAACTAAGCAAATCATGCTCTCTTCTGTGCAGGGCATAGGGAATAGTGGCCCACACTCCTCATCATGTACTGAAGGCTGAAATTAATCACTTCTTAGATCTACAAAGCTTGTCTAGCACTCAGACAGCCTTGCCCTGAACATATATGCACTTAATAAATATTTCTGGATGATGTTTAAAGCTCCTAAAATAAAGTGCTAAATAACAACAATCATAAACCTTGGCAGTGTGCCTTATTAGCACATCTTCAACTGTTACATGAGCAACCCTAAGCGAAAATTAGCTCATGGGGCCCCTCTAAATACTCTGCTAAAAATAAGCTTCATCATCTCTCATTTCAATGTTTATGAGGTCACAAGCATCTCATACACTCCATCCAAGTGCTGGTCATGTCAATTCCTTTGAGCTCAGGAAGTTGGCATCTAAAATAAAATGCCAATATTTAGATCCTAATGAATTCCAGGAAATACATTAGGTTTTCCCTTCAGGACTGAAAAACACATGGAGCTTTCAGCTTTTTATGCAAAAATCCAAGTATAAATCAATATAGTAGGAAGTAGTTAGCAATGATTTTCTCTTCTGATATTTTTAAATCACCTGCCTGCTACCTGCTTGAAGACTTAGGATGGAGCCTTGTGTTTGACGGAGGTTTAACGCACATTTGTTGCTATTGCTATAAATGCCAGAGTCCATAACCAAAAAATTAGAAAGGATCTTAGACATGCCCATCTCCTAGTATAGTTTTGAGAGTTAACAGAAGTAAAATAAGTACAAAGCATAGCATATTGTAAAGTTCAAAATGTTAGTTTCTAGTACTATCACCCGTCATATGCTCAAAACATTCATCTCTTAATGATCCCTTTGCATTATTTTGGTTTCTCAAAACATTTTTTTCCTCAAGAGTAAGTCATTTAACTTTCTTCAAGTAGAACATTTTAGCTTCCCTCCAATGTCTAAATGACTATGCCTGAATTAAACTTCCTTCCCTTTTTCCTTAGAACATGCCTCCACTGTAGGGATGGCTTGAAATATCAACCCTCAGCAACCCCTGCAAAATGCTAACCCGATTCCTTGGATGATAAGTAGACATCACTGGCACATCAGAACTCATGTGTGGCCACAGGTCAGCATCAAGTTCCGTGGTTTGATGCCAAAGGCTTCCCAAAATGGTAGTTAGGGCGCCTCATCTGACTCATTCCAACCATGTCACCTTCTTTCGTTAAAATGTCCTAAGGATGTCAGTACCTTCTTTTCCATTATTAATGACCCATGATTCATCAGTCTCCAAGACCTGTTACTGAATTAATCTGAATTAAGTTAGATGCCCTTATCTAACGGAGGTCCCATGGGTTCAGAGCTGGTTTGAGAAAAAGTAAAATATCAATTCCACATTCTTATAAATATTCAGGTTCACATATTTTCATCTACAGTTCATCTTGTTAATGTCAGCCTTCATAATTTATTGACCATGTAAAAATATTTTAGCATGGAAAGTGGAGAAAATGAGTGAGAATAAATCTTTCAGTGCTCTTCAACAAGCCACAGTCCAGTCCAGAAGACCTTCATTTTTAATTTTGCATTCAAGTGCCAGTTGAGACAAATTGGTTAACAGTTCATCATGGGAGCAATTCCAGAGCTCATTCATTTAGACTCTAAGGACTTTTCAGCATCACCAGAGGCAGCCAGCACATAGTTGGTGACCTCAGGAAGAGCACAATACTTGGAGATTTAGAAAAACTACAATATATGCTTCAGTCCTTAAAATTCATCATCTAATTTCCTCTATCTCCTTTCCACTGGGTAAGAAACATCTGTCAACACATGTGCCATTGGCCTATTATTCTTCCTAATGTGGTTATTGAGTTTGACTCTCTACACCCCGACAGAGAGGAAAGACATTCTGACACATCCACCAGCACCATGGGGTAATGTAAAATATGCAAGGGTTAAACAATCACTTACCCCTTCCTCCCATCCCTATGACTCTACCTAGAGGGAAAACTATGCCTTATTTTAAATAACATTACCTTTTCCCATAATCCTGTATACTAGGAATTTACATTATAAGAGTTCACTTTATTATTTTTTTTCTAACAGAACAACATATGTTATGCTTACATTTGAAAGCAATCTCGGAAAATAGGCCTGCATGTGAATGCAATTGGCTGCGAGTTCACATTTCCCCTAGACAAAACTGTGAGCAAAACACATGTTTTTCCATCTAAGTTAGAAGATGGAAAATGATGCATTATTTTTTAGGCTTTTGTGGCATGCATTTTAAAATCAATGCATATTTCTTCATGCACATTTTCACAAAAGTCAATGTTGATACATCCATCAGATCTGATGTGTTCAATCCCTTCAGCACCTGGAGAACTTGCACTCTTGAAAATATTTTTTCCTCCTAACTTTTCAATTTGCTCCTGAGAATTGTAATTCTTTTTGATGAGTGGTAAGTGAGAAAGAGTACCCTCCATCTTCGTGTCCTACAAAGGAATAAGAACGTTCTTACATGCTTGCTCTTAGTCCCAGGTAAATCAAAGAATGGCTGTTTTGCTCACTGGTACACAAAGTAATCTCTCCAGGTCCTCACAAAACTCAAGAAAAAACTGAAGCTAACTTGGCACTAACATGTTATAGGTGACATCGGATAATGTGGTACAAGCAGGAATGACCCAATCACAAATACATTGCAAATAAATCAGAAGAGATCATTATTTAGTCAGAAAAGTACTCTTTTTCCCTTGTGGTTAGTAAAAAAAGAAAGGCTTCTTCTAAAATTCTATTTTTTTAAATAAAATTTAGCTAGAAGAGGGAAATTGTAGGCCCTCATTTTTGCTATACACATTTAAGAATAAGGTTACCGGGAAGCCAATCAGACACTGATTGGAAAGGAGAGAAAAAAGGACATGCCCCACGAGTAAAGTAATCTGTTCAATATTAGGAATGGCAGGATGCCAACAATAGATGTGTATAGAGAGTGACTTCCCCCAATTTATGAAGAAGTGGTAGAGGTAAGCAGGCCGTATACCATTTGCTGTAAGTAAGATGTGTGGAGTTTTATCTTTACTTCTTTCAAGTACATGATTGATTTTCAAACAGGATGGGCAGAAAAACTATCCACTGAGCTGAGAATATAAAGAAAGTTGGAACATTTTACTCACTTACTCAGTATCTGAGTAATTTAAGAAGCAGTGGCTCTTAAAATCAAGAGCAAAATTTTATTTTGTAATATGCTGTCAGAATCAATGTACCTTTATTCAGCTTTCTGCATATCATTTCTCATGCCTTTGGCTAAGACCAAATGTAGCATTTGTAAGTTAAATGCCTTTATACACATTAGCAAGTGACTTAGCTTAGAGAGATAGGTATTATCTTGAGGTTACAGCATCAGGCTGAAGTCTCTTGACCTAAAAATATACGAAAATTTGTTCCTTCTCTACTTCAGATTAAAGGATGAATGTACTTTCTTTTAACCACAAAATAGTATAGTGCATGTAAAATAGGTAAATAAATTAAACTTTATTTTAAAATCTATTATAACTAAAAGGAGCACTAACATAATTAAGTCTCAGTAGTGAACAGAAATAAGTAGGTTGCGTAAATATAAATATTTACTCCAATGAGCAACTTGGTCATCAGCATTTACTCCAGTTTTCAGAGCATGCAGTAAAATGCAGTTGGTGGTAAACTAGCATTTCAAATGATAAAGTCAATGTTAATCCTTTTTTGAGCATAAATATAGAGACTACAAATTTCAAATAGGATCAAGTATCTCTCTTTAACAACCCCTAAAGGGGTTCTTTTAGCTTGAAAATGTGTAACAAAAACAAAAAGTTTAATTCAAATGACTTGAATCCTTGCTATGGAGTGAGGAATATAGAGTTCACCAACATTTAATTGAAGTATAAACATCACAATAAATTATAAATCACACACAGGCATACATTTGGTATGTCTATCGGTCAATCCTCACTAGCAATTGGTGAGGCTCCAAGTCTGGGGTGACAGTATGTTTCAATTCTGTGTCTAGGAACGTTTCATTGTCATAGTGCTATTATACACGTTAGAGCTACATTATCTAAGATGCTGGTGGTTGATATGGTGTCTCTTAGTATGACTTCTCTTATTTTCTTGTTTTCTATTATGTCTTGTCTCTAGTTGGGCCATACCAGTCTGGCCCTCCTGAGTAGCAATGTTAATATACTCAATATTAATATACTCAATACACTCAATATACTCAATAAAGAGAATGAGAATTTCTCTGTGTATAACTGCTTGAAGCCCAATCCTTCAGAAAGTCTTTATTCTTTTCCCACAAAGAGCTCAGCAAGTACACGTCTTATGCTTTTACTATTTCTGTTACTAATTGCTATCACTTAGATGTGTGTAACCTAATTTCTTCCAGATGTGAAAACCTATGCATGATTTGGGGCTACATTTACCTGCCTGAGGACTCCCCACCATGACTCAAGATATCTTTCCTCTATTTGTGCTTTTTGTTTGCAATTGTACCCCATTCCAGGGCATCAGCAGCTATATAATTATATATCATTAAAATGGAATGTGAAGGATATAGGACAAAGCTACGCACCCAGGATAGATTGCTGCATAGATGAGGCCTTTGCTATTTACTTCCTTCTGTCCATGGTGGCTTAGTTACACCTGGGGGTCAGAGATGATATCTGGAGGCTGAAGTAATCCCTTGGACACCATGATTAAGATTTTTGGGAAGAAGGAATCAACTTGAGGGAGTCAGGCCCAATTCTTGGAAATGTACTCATTTGGGGACATGTTCATATACAATCCTGAGTGGTGTCTCTCATACAAAATGCACCCACCCAGCCTCTGCTGAGGAAACTCCTCAGCAGAGCCCTAAAATCTAGAGTTAGGTTGGCCCTGTAATCACCGTAAGGAGAGAGGTTTCCCTGGCCGAGAAGATCCAGGTGGTGGAAAGACCAGGAGTCATCGTGATAAAGGCAGCAGCAAGAAGTGAAGTCGTGATGACAAATGCCATCAGCAAAGCTGACGGCCACAGCACCTGAAGCATCAGAACTGGTCATTTCTGACAGAGCTCTGACAGCAGCAACAGCTGCTACAGAATGCAGTAGCCAGGGGTGGGGAGAATGGAGACTCCACCAGCAAGAGGAGGCAGAAATCATCAACTTTCGCTAGTAATGGGAAGATGGCAGCGGATGGAGACTTAGGAGGACGGAAGTTGGAGTTAAAAACCACTGCGTCAGATGCCTATACTCTGTGGTCGCCAAGCATGGAGTGACCTATAGAAATAAGGATAATTGTGATAATGATCAGTTACCTATTTCACTCACATTTCTTAGGCAGACACAAGCTTTCGGACGGACACTCACAGTAGCAAGGACACCCCGCATATGGTAGCCAAGAGAATCATATGTTTCTATCCCATGATGGTTAAGCAACAATTGAAGAGAAAAAATAACATCTGTTGAAAGCCTTCCCATAATTATGTAATTTAATCCTTACACCAACACTGCAAGTTCCGTAATCACGAAACCCATTTTATAGATGACTAAAATGGGTCTCGGAAAGATTTAAATGATTTGCCCAAATACACGCAAATAAGGACATAGCTGAGATGTGAACACGGATCTGACTAACTCCAAAGCCAGTGCTCTTTCCATTAGACTCTGCTGCCTCGGTGGGAGCCTGAGACAAACAATGGAAACAATCACCACAGACACCCAGCCCCACTCCCAGCCAGTCTACCTCCCGCCCCCTGCAGAGGGAAGCAGATGTGGAGCAAAATATCCATGGGCTCTGAAAACTTCCATTTCTGAAGCTGAAATCCAAAAGCTGAGAAGTTGCTGACACTGCTGCTGTGCCCTGCCAAGTCCCTTGCTCTGAGGGCAGTTTGGTGTAAAGAATGTTGATAATCACTGTAAACGGAGGAGTATGACTCTCAGCCCGGGACACGAGGGTACTGCATAAATAGTTTTGGCAGCAGAATCTATACTGTGGTACTGGGAGGTACACACTTTTCACAGAGAAAATAAAAATTAAAAATAAACAGATTGTCTGGAGCTCTTCCAGCAGCCCCCCATCTGACTCCCAGGGCTTATAACCCAGTGTTCTGTCCCAAATGTGGTTTTCCCTGTTAAATGTTTGCAGGAACCAGGTGAGGTATTCGTTGCATGGGTAGATAGTGTTTATATCCCAAGAGTACTGGTGGGACACCAGGAATGATGGGATTTGGGTTGCTGCAAATCCAAAGTGGGAAACGAGGTTCTTTCTGAGGCAAACAGCACCAGCAGTTTCACATGGAAGATGGATGTCCCAAAGAGAGATAGTCTTTTGTGGAAAGGAAGATATAGTGGGAAGTCTCCGCAAGCTCCTCACTGATGTCCAACAATGAAGGAGAATTTGGAAGAATCATGAGCATGGTGTGGGGAGGGTCAGTTTCACTCTTTATTTGGCAGATGATTCTTTTAGATATTTGAATTGGCATCAGGGTGGTTTTCTCTAATGTCAACATGAACAAAGACTGACTTGTCCTTAAAATGTCATTACATTGAAACTACAGAGAATATTCCTAACAAGTGGGAATCCATTTCTCGTATTTTTTTTTTTTTGTATCTTTTCATAGTTGAATCTGTGAAAACAGAAAATATTTCCATGTTGGCACTCACATTTATTGAGCATCTATTCCTTTCTGTTCTCTATGCTGGGCTTTAAATGTATTCTCTCAGTTACTCTTCATAAAATACCTGTGAACTATTTTACAGATCATAGTTGACATATATTGAGCATCTACTCTGCACCACTATGCTATGTATGTATATTACTTAACCTAATCCTCCATAAAGTACACACAATTTTCTCCATTTTATAGACAGCAATAGAAATAATAAGGAAGAAGTTTAGCTATACTAACTTAGGGGCCCCTGGGTGCGCAGTCAATTGAGCGTCGCAGTCTTGGTTTCGGCTCAGGTCGTGATCTCAAGGTCTTGAGATCAAGCCCTGCATCAGGCTCCACGCTCAGCGCACAGTCTGCTTAACTTTCTCTCCCTTTCTCTCTGCCCCTCCCCCGCGCACTTGTCTGCGCGCACTCTCTCTAAAATAAATAAATAAATCTTTAAAAAAAAAATAATAATAACTTAAAAATTACTCCATGACCGGCATTGTTCTAAACACTTTCCATGCACTAAATAACTCTGTGAAACAAGTACTATTGTTATACCCATTTCATACTTAAAAGCATTTGGCTGAGAGAGTTTAAGTAATTTCCCCAAAATTATACAGCCACTGAGGATTAAAATCCAGTCTGTTGGATTTCAATGTCCATCATTTTAACCTCTGCATAATATTTCCCCACAACTTAGTAAGGTGAGACTCAAGAGAAGTTCAATATCCTACATCAGATCATACAGTTATAAAGAATAGACTGAGCCAGGTCCCAGGGTTTTGTATGTTTGTTTTTGTTTTTTTTTTTACTTCAAAGCCCATATTTTTCCACTTCATCACCAGGCTGCCTTTGTAAGTAGTATTTCTTTGGCAGTGAGATTCTACCACAAGGCCCACAACACAAACTCTTAATTACTAACACCCATTGAGTTCTTTTTGTGAGACATTCCTGGACGTGAAGACTTTGCCTAACTGTTAAGCACACTGAAAGGTTGAGGACGGTACTTCAAAGTTACACAATGGAACCGTGAAAAGCATTACAAACAGCAAAGATAAAATTGACACTTTTAGATTAGGCAAAGATAATATAACTTGAGATAGTTTGCTCTCTCTTGTTTTTAAATCTAAATTTCACTGACAGGTTATGAAAACAAAATCTAGTTTTCTCTAAGAAACAGTATTTTCTAAGTCAGCTTTACATTTGAGCAGCCAAATATTTGATCCATCCTGAAGTAAATTTTCAAATGATTTATTCCAGGTATGTATTCCTAATGATGGCAAAATAAGTGATCCATTCTTGCACATGTTAATATGCTCATATTCATAGGCCTGGGATAGATCCAGAAAAATATATCCATTTGTATTTCTTTAATGACATTCTTAAATGGGACTTTTAAACCAAAGTAGGCAACATACTGTATCACTTACACATTTTGTTTTGGCATGAATCCACAAGTCATCTTGTATTAGGGGAAGCTTATTTTGAAGTTTTATTGATTATTTACATCTCTTAAAACCCATGAGTAAGTTTTCAATGTAATTTATGTACCTTTATCATTTTCCTTTCAATCCTTCCATATTATTATCCATGATGAGCTGCAGCCAGATGTAAGAGTAATTTCATACAGAATGCATAAGCCATGCCTCATCCTATCATGAAACAGATACAACACCAAACCTCCAAATGAATGCTAAACTAAGTTTTTATTTTATTTTTTTTTTACTTTTTTAAAAGATTTTATTTATTTATTTGTCGGGGAGGGGGAGAAGAGAGCAAGCACAAGCAGGGGGAGCGGCAGGCAGAGGCAGAGGGAGAAGCAGGGTCCCCGCTTAGCAAGGAGCCCTATGTGGGACTTGATCCCAGGACCCTGGGGTCATGACCTGAGCCAAAGGCAGATGCTTAACCAACTGAGCCACCTAGGTGTCCCCTAAGTTTTATTTTAAATGAAGGCAGTCTTACTAACTCTGAATTCAATCTAGGCTAAAGCCAAATATGAAATATAATTTAATAGATGTATTTCTTCAGAACGCTACCTTCTCATCACACTATCTGTAATTGACATTGAGATGGCTCAGAGGGGGAAAAACCACATTGTGAGAGAATGAATCCCATCTTTATTAGTATCTGAATATCCTGTACACTTACTTCTTACTTGCTGTATCACTCTTAATCCATTTCCCAAGGACTTATGGGCAACCACTTATCCAGGATTATCTCAGGCAAACAAATTAAAATATTTTAGTCATACGTGCAGCCAACACAAGCCACACTATATTGTAATTATATGTGTATATACACTTACATTCCTTATTAAATTTTAAGGTCTTCAAGGGTAGAGATCAACATCCTAAGCAATTTTGTATCTTACATGGTACCTAGAGCAGTGCTTTGTACACAGTTGGTCTTCAAATGAATATTAAATTACTGGATGGTATTCATTATTTGGATTTGACTGGATATAATAAAAAATCTAAAATTAACAGTGGCCTAAAATAAATAAAAATAAAAATAACAGTGGTCTGAAAGAGATAGATGCATATCTTTTTCATATTATAAAGAGTACATAGGTAGGCAGTCCAAGAATGCCATAGTAGCTCTGCAGTGTCTTGTTTTCCCCTGTCTTGGTCCTTTATCATTTACAGTGCATTGCCTCAAGATCTGGAGTGGTTGCCTGAACTCCAGCCATCATGTCTGTTTTCCAGGAAGCAGAAAGAAAGAAGGGAGAAAAGAATATCATGACCTCCTTTTTTAAGGAGGCCTCCAAGTAGTCCCGTACCACACTTTGATTTAGAGCTTACTGAACAGAACTTAGTCACATAACCACACCTAACTACAAGGCTGGCAAATGTAGCCCAATAGCTAGATGTTTTAGTGTCTCAAATAAATTTTTTTTTTTTTTTAGATTTTATTTATTTATTTGAGAGAGAGAGAGAGACAGAAAGAGCACAAGTGGAGGGTGGGGGGGCAAAGGGAGAGGGAGAAGCAGTCTCCCCTGCTGAGCAGGGAGCCAGTTGCAGGGCTTGGTCCTGGAACTCCAGGATCATGACCTGAGCCGAAGGCAGACACTTAACTGACTGAGCCACCCAGGCGCCCCAGTGCCTCAAATAAGTTTAGTTGATATATTAATAAAATGACTAAGATGGAATCTTAAGGAAGACATATATCAGTATGTCACAAGATGAACAGAACGATTTCTAATGGAATATAATATTAAGATTTGGAATATATTCTCAAATATTTATATGAAAACCTCTTTCAAGTTATTGCATTTCAGCACCAACTTATTAACCACACACTATATAACAGGCACTCTTCTTAGCACTGGAGATTCTTCGTTTGAGGAATTTATAATTAGAATGGTCAAAAAATTTTCTATTGACTTTGACCCTATTCAAACCCTATTCAAATTAATGTTTGTTGCCATTTTAAAAATCTATCTACCTATCTATCTATCTATCTATCTATCTATCCATCCATCCATCTAATTTATCTATATACCTCTCTATTTACTTATCTTTAAAGCAAAGAAGGGAACAGTTCCTGAGTCAAATGTGTGCTTATGCGCTATTGAGACGAGCAAGAATGTATCACTTGTTTTGCCATTATTATGAATTTATGCTTACATACCTGGAATAAACCACTTGAAAATTTAATTCAGGATGGATAAAATATTTGGGCATTTAATTGTGTTGCTGACTTAGAAAATAGTATTTCTTAAAGAAAATAAGATTTCATTTTCATTTCCTAGATAGTGGTGAGTAGGTAGGTAGGTAGATTGATAAGCATAGATTTTTTTTTAAAATAGCATGCGTGCATATGATGTAAGCATAGTTCTAAGTTCTTGGTGTGCATTTTCTCATTTAAATTCACAACAACGCTATCAAGTAGGTACTACTATTCTTATTTTATAACTGGGGAAATAAGAACAAAAAGATTAGCAAATAATGAACTTGGCATCAAATTCAGATAGTCTGGCTCCAGAGTTCTCCTTTGTAATAATATGCTGTTCCATTTCTTGGAATGAATACCTTCTAAGCAACATATATTTAAAGAAAAAACAACTCATCAAAATAATTCTAAATACAAAATAATATGTAAACAAAGCCTATCATAATCACCTTTCTTTTTTATATTACCTTTTTACACATTTTTTATTAACTTGCTTCTTTTAGGCAACATTCTGAATGCTTGCCCAATCTTAGATTTTACTTGTTTTGATTAACCATAATTATTATTCTCTTCTGATGCTCAGATTGACTGGTGGGAGCCCTCCATGTGATTCCTTTATATTTTTAACACTGCTTCCAAAATCATTGCACATACACTTGTTTTTTGACAAGAGGATATTCTAGACCCATCCTGAATTTTCAGACCTTTCTGTTAAATGGAATAGGAACTTGAAGGCTAGAGCTTAATTAGCCATCTTTTACCATGAAGTATACACTTACCTTGAGGATGGGGGAAGAACAAACTAGATATCTCAGTTTTTGTTAGCAGTTGCCAAACAAGTCTTAGTCTGCTTGTCATTAGACTTAATTTATGTGAAGAAAGAGAGACACTGACCTTGTTTATGCCACTCTTATTCCAATTTCCCACAATTTGCTTCTTTATCTAATTCTGTTACACTGGGGCCAGAGCAGTTGGAACTCATAGTGCAAATCTAGCTGCTAAGACCGGGCCCTTCTGCAGGGCTGATGGTTAGGGGCAAGTACCAAAGAAGGGGTTTTGGATGAATCAGTTGCTTCTAATAATCCACTATGTAAAATGATGTACCATGAAGTGTCTGATCTTGATCAAGCATCAACTAGGTTATTATCCAGGATTAAGTATATGTCAGGATAGGTCCAAGGCAAGATTTAGAAACTACTCTGATTGTTGCACCCTGGGTTTCTATTCTGGCACATATATCTTATATATATATATTACATACATGCATTATATATATTACAGCCAATGGACCAAGAGTTGGCTAAGTTTATACTAGTACTGATATTCATTCATTCATTCATTCACTCACTCATTCATCCATTCATTCACCAAAAATGTATTTAGTGACTATGATGCACCAAGCACCATTCCAAGGATGCAGCAGTAAGTATACTAGACAAAAAAATTCCTGCCCTCAAGGCTTGTATTATAGTGGAGGGAGACAGAAACTACTCAATCAATATAAGTAAAATATATGTATGTCAGAAGATGATAAGTACAATGAGAAAAATAATGAAGAAGGGAAGGAGGATTGGGATGTCAGGTAACAATTTTAGATGGCTCAAGGAGAGAGGCCTCACTAAGAAAATGGCATTTGAAGGAAGCAGGTGAGGTAACAAGTCATTTGATATTTGTATAGAGCATTCTAGGTAGAGAGAAGAGCAAGTCCCCAGGTCCTTTTGGCTGCTGTGCTGTGAACAGACTAGGCATGGGGCAGGAAACACAGAAAATAGTTAATTTGGGAGAGAGGTGATGGTGGCTGGAAGAGGGTGGTTAACACTGGAGTTAATGAAGAGTAGTCAAATTCTGGATACCTTTCAAAGATAGTACTGACAGAATTTGCTCGGAGGGGTTGGATGAAATTTATGAGTGAAAGAGAGAAATTGAGAATGACTTCAAGGTTTCTGGCCTGGGCAACTGTAGGGATGGTGATATCATTTACTGAGATGGTAAAGACTATATGAGAAAAAGGCACTGGGAAGAAGATCCCAGTGTCTGGGAAATCTAGAAAATTTTCAACTTCTTTGTTGATATTCTAATTTCTTTCTAAAGCCAACAGTCAAGTTGACCACTTAGACCCCTTCATTGTGTCCATCCCTTAGGGGGCCCTGACTTGGCCCTCACCTGGCCAACCCCTCTTCACAGGGTAAGGCTTTCATGGAACTAAGAAGATGTGTCACTAAGCCTCTTCTAGATCATGCTCCATGTAGGATTTTGGGATTCCCTGTCAAATGCCCCAATCCTACTTCCACAGTCTATGTAGAGGCCCATCTTTCCAAGAGTGGGTCAGACTATTAACCATGCACCTCTAGGCCAAATGCATAGCTAAGAGATGGCTGAATGTGAGTAGAAGAGGTTGTGGCTAGAGCTTGGGATGAGGTGCCCACTCTAGAGGGGATCCTGAGAAGTAGGGTCAGGCCTGCATTGCTGTACACGATATCCTAACTTTCTCTTTTGTAATAACAGGCATGGATTTATTTTTTCAGATGAGACCTTAAAAGGAGTACTCTCTGAATATGCTCCCACAGTCCTTCGCTTGGTGTTGACAACCTGTGCCACGTGTTGAAAAACTACTGATCCTCTCTATTCTCAGTTTCTATACTTGTAAAATGGGGCAAATGCCTCAAAGTCTGCTGTGAGGAAAAGTGAACAAGTGAAATGTAAAGGAAATAAGAGAAACACTAAGCATACTGCCTCACACATAACAAGCATTTGAATGATTGTTGTTCTGTCTAAAAAATATCTTACATTTCCATGAATTCTTAAATTCTCAAAAAATATACGTGAGTGCAGCGGTAATGGAAGAATTTATTTAAGTGTTTTTCTAATGCCCACTGAATTCTCTTTTGCTTGAAATGATGGGACAACATTTAGATGCAGATCGGTAACTCTTGTGTTCTGTTTCAGGAGCTAGTGTGTGCTTATTTCTTGAGTCAAATACAGGATTCCCATTAGTGTTGATGGTAATTACCCCTGCAGAACAAAGCATGATGAGTGGAGCCCCCGCTGAGGAATTACTTTAATGACTTTGAACTTTAAGGAAGAAACTTAAGAAAGCTACACATGATGACACCCCTCAGGGCCTGAACTCCTGCTGCCTCCCAAACTACTATTTTCAATTGGTGGTTCTGAGTAGGTCACTTCTGGGGCATGTTGTTCTTTATGAACAAATAGTGAGAAGCATATTATAGACAAAGTGCTTGAATTTGTAGCTCAACATTTGATGGCCGATAGTGGTACAGACTCATCGCCTACCATAAAGAGTCCCAGCTACCAACTCAAAAGTCAATTTACATTATCACGTAGTATTAGTGATAATGGTAGAGGTAGTAGTAGTAACTGTATTAACAGCATCCACCTATATTATTATCACTATAAATTGCTGATCACCAGCCTAAATTGGGGCCTCAACTCTACCTAGCATTTTCAGTATGTTCTTACTGTTGTGTTGTGACTTCATTCTTCTGCTCACAGTAAAAGTATTCCTATCTTTTATACCTTTTATACTCTTCATACCACACGGGGAAACAGACCATACAGGTACGCAAACAAATCCCCAATACGTTAAGTTAAATTATACTAAATAAAACTTTTCATCAAAATTAAAAATAGAATTACCATATTATCCACCAATCCTACTTCTGGGTGTATGTCCAAAAGAATTTAAAGCAGAGTCTTGTATTTGCATAGTCATGTTACAGCAGCACCATTCACAATAGTCAACAGGTGGGAGCAATCTAATTGTCAGTCAGCGGGTAAACGGATAAGGAAAATGTGGTATATACATACAATGGAATATTATTCAGCCTTAAAAAGGAGGGAATCCTTCACATGTTACAACATGGATAAACCTGATGACATTATGCTAAGTGAAATAAGCCAGTTACAAAAAGACAGATACTATATAATTCCACTTATATGAGGTATCTAAAGTAGTCCAATTCATAAAAACAGAAAGTCTAATGGTGGGTAAAAGGGACAGGTGGGAGGGGGGGAAAGGGGAGTTGTTTAATTGCTCTAGAGTTTCAGATTTGCAAGATGAAAGAGTTCTGGAGATCTATTTCATAACAATGTGAATACTGTTGATACTATTCAACTATACACTTAAAAATGGTGAAGATGGTAGATTTTATACGTTTTTTACCACAGTAAAAAAAACTCTGAAAAACAAATAAGCAAAACACACACACACACACACACACACACACAAAAAAAAAAAAAACAAAAAGACCTCCACCTTTTTGTGTTGTGTTATAGTCGTTCAACAAATACGCTCATGTGCTTACTGCATACCATACCCTGTGCAGGTTCAAAATTTTCGCAGTATAGTTTTTGCCTTCCTCTCTGAAAGTACAGTGTTCCTATGAAATCTTTTATAAGCTGAAATGGGGTAAAGAGTATCCCTTGCTTTCCAAAAGAGTGCATTTCACCACTTTACTTTTATGAAAGACCTACATTAATTAGTACTGTAACGGCTCTTTTCATAAAACCAAAAATTCTCTTCGAATTTCTTCTGGCACCAATATAAGTCTTTCATAAAAGCGAAGTGGCTTAAGGAAAACCTTTGAAAAGCAAGGGATATCTGTATTTATTTGCAATCAATATTAGGGAGTTGAGAGTGTGGCAGTAAAATAAAATTTAGAAATGTAGCAACATAATTCTGGGTATTTGTCCCCTAAAAAATTTTATGTAAATAATATGAAATGCTCTCTATTGCTGGGGAAATCCGGTGCTGATTTCTTCCCCTTTCCTTTATGCCCACCCTCAGTTTAAACAACTTTCTTGATCCTATAAGGCCAAAGCATCTACAAGAAGCACCAACTATATAGCAAGAGAGATTTTAAACTGCTTCACAGGCATTCCTTGGCCTGAGATCACCTGGACAATTTCTAGAAGGAAAAACCAATTTGGTGTTTACGTATGTACGAGAGCAGATGTGGTCCTGAAAAATTGCTTTAAATGCAAAATTTTGAGTAGTAAAGTTATTTTCTCGCTTATATTTAAAAATTGGAAAATTGTTTTTCTAGAAAACATATTCATCCCAAGACATAAGTAGTGTTCTAATTACATCAACATAGGCAGTTTTTCAAGAATGCATCTACTCTATTGGCAGAGTTCTTCACAGAAAGGCACAACTTAGAAATTCTATCAGCAAATTTGTTGGAAAAGTCATAGGATGACTGGCCAAATTCCTGGCAGATCTAAAAAGTTACCGGTGAAGTCAGACACTCAAAATTTCTTAACTTGAACTTCAAGTAATCTCTCCAACTTGTGTGTGTGTGTGTGTGTGTGTGTGTGTATGTGTGTGTGTGTGTGTGTGTTTAATTGCTATTGTTTTCCTTTTTTCTTTCTTTTTTCTATTCCCACCTGCAATACCAAGATATCATGGATCTGCGTTGGCAAACATTTTCTTAATAAGCCAGATAGTAAATATTTTAGGCTTTTCAGGACATACGGTCCCTGTTGCAACTATTAAATTCTGCCACTGTAGGTAGCACTAAAAAAGCCATAAACAATAAGTAAATAAATGGACATGGCTTTGTTCCAATAAAACTTTATTTACAAAAACAGGTGTCAGGCTTGATTTGGCCTGTAAGCTCTAGTTTGCTCACCCCTGTTTTAGGTCGTAGTCAGGAAGGCAGATTTTATTCTAATGGCAGTGAAAGCCATTGTGTAGTTTTAAAATAGAGAACTAATATGATCTTATTTAGCCTTTAAAAATATCACTTTGGCTACTGAACAGAGAATGGATGGAAGGGAGTGGCAAGAATGGAAATAGGAGTTCAGACAATATATTAGGTGGCTTGAACAGAAGTGGTTGGCAGTGAAGGTGAAATGTAGTTGAGTTCAGGGGAGAGACCAGGGTTGATGATAAAATTTTGGAGTCACAAAATATTAATGGTATTTAAAGTATCCAGTTTCTACCACAAATACTTAACTCTATCATTGTAGCTCACAAGCAGCCAGAGATAATACATAGATGAGTGAATGTGGCTGAGTCCCAATAAAACTTTATTTATAAAAACAGGTGGCTGGTATTCTGGCTTAGTTGGCCAACCTCTAACTTAAAATATTAATCTTTGTTCTTTTCTTTTCTAGACTTCCTTTTATGTGGCTCTTCTTGTTAGTCAAGTTAGTTACTCAATGAAAACTGTTATAAATGAGATGTTTTAAAGAAAAAAGAAACTGACAAAATTTTTTAACTTCCAAAATGGGTTCTTGAGAATTAAAAGAGAAGTTTCAATGGAAGGAAAGCAAAGAGTTTATGCCATAATACCAGAAATAGGAAGAGAATAGAAAAAGAGCCAGACAATCCCATAAATACCTTTTTCATCTTCCCTGTCCTACTTTCATCCTTACTCCTCAAGGAAATAGATGATAATCACTCCAACTGAAGATATTAGGGAATTGGAAATGTGGTATCACCTTGGTCAGGAGGCTGGAAATAATAAACAACAAGGATAAACACAAGGAGAAGACAGGAGTGAGTATTAGGAGGCTCTGACTATAGTCCAGGTCCAGTGCCAAGGAGATGAACAAAATCTGTGCCAATATCTACAGACCATGAATCACCATTTGTGGAAGCACCATTACCTACTCATTTCATATCTGTAGGGTAAGGGACTTATGTTGACAGCTTTGGTATATTACTTGGCATATTATTATTATTCAATAGGACATTTACCCATTTATAGGCTTTGCTGAGCCCTATCCAGGCTACTTCATGTGGATATTCCTTTTCTTTAACAGCCAAACACTCTTATTAAATTGTCATCTGTCAAAATAGACAGTAGGATCCTTGTCGCTTGGTAAGGGGTTGGTGATATGAAAAGGAAAGTCCTAATGGATGGTTTGGGAGAAAATTGGAACTGTTGAGACCCACCTCTATTATATAAAACCATCCCAAATATATCCTCCAAATTTAGTAAAAATAATTTTTTTTTTGAGTGAAGTAGTACCTGACAAAGACTCAATTATGTCCCATAGATTTGCCAGATTTTCAAGTTTGGATAAGGGAATACTCTTAGCCAGTTATGTAATCCATAGTTGTTGATTTAGGGATTCAGTTTCTTTAATCCTTCAATGTATTTAATTTTCTGGTTGTTTAAAGGTCTTTGCTATTTGCCTGAATCTGATTCTACTAGTTAGCATTATTTATTATTTATGTATTTATGTATTTATTTATTTATTTATGATTTATCTATTTTAGAGAGAAAGAGTGTGTGAGCTGGGGGAGGGGCAAAGGGAGAGAGAGAGAATCTCAAGCAGACTCCCTGCTGGATGCAGAGCTCAACTCAGGGCTCCATCTCATGACCCTAAGATCATGACCTGAGCTGAAACCAAGAGTCGGATGCTCAACTGACTGAGCCACTCAGATGCCCCTACTAGTTAGCATTTTAATCTACACAATTAATTATTACCATTTAGTCATCCTGCAAAATTTTTTATTCTATGTCAACCATCTGTGATGGAACCTTTGGAGCACTATCATTCATAGAATGTTGAGATTATGGGAGCTGCAAGAGGATGGAAACTCATCAGATCCAACTTCCACATCTTACAGATGAGGATACTGAGGCCCCAGTGAATGAAGTAGCGTATCGAACACCACATATATGGAACGAAGACTAAGATTAGAGGTTTTTCTGATGCTAGTTCATGTTCTTTCCATGATTCTATGTTGCTGGTGATGTCAGTTAATGCAAAAGTCTCCTATAAAGATTGAAATACATCTTAATAATTATTTGAGATTTCCTAGGTGGAGGAGCCCCCATTTCAGCACAAAATAATTTTGCTAAATAAATATAAAAATAATCAGTGACCAACTCAACATTCTCTTTCTTCACAGTCAGGTCCCTTGGACTGATTTAAAAAAAAAACTGAGCCCCATTTAAACTGGTCTTAGTAAAGAGAAATTTATTATGAAGAATCAAGGATATTCTCAAAACCCTGGGGAAAGAAACTCAACTCACATTTTATCAAGAACTCTCTAGAACGCCATGGTTTCTCACCCCTTCCATTTATCACATCTACCTCCATTCTTCTGTTCTGTTTTTGTTGTTGTTGTTTGTTTGTTTGTTTTAATTAGGTGGGTGCCATCAGCACTTGGTCTTCAATATATACAGTATAAAAAATGCTGCTGACAAACAGTAGCCTTGGTCCCCAAGGCCACATCCCTTACAGGTAAAGTACCTCTTCTAAAACATTTGTGGGAGTGTAATAGGTTATTGAAATTTCTAATGTAACTGAGTATAGAAATAATATTCACTGTAAAAATTCCCTATGTAGGTATAAAACTAGAATTTTTTAAATGCTTCCACATTCTCTTATGTTTACCTCACCTTAATCCCATAAACCAGTTGTCATTAATCTTATTTTACAGCTGGAAAAACAAACCCAGAGACTTTCAGTCTCTTATCCAAGCAGCCAAGTCAGATCTTGAATCCAGGTTTCTTGGCTTCCAGGCCATTTGCTCTTTCAGTACCCACATCCAAAGCCACTGGCTTATGAAAGGAAGAAATAGTGGTGATGCCGTGGAGGTAATGACAGGCCAAAGATGGGCGAACTGAGTAGCCACCTGACTATTTTAAATCTTGGTTCAGAGTTCTGTCATTCTATAAGCTGATTATTATTCTTGGACCCAACCGTACCCTTCTTTTTTCCTGCTCTTCCATGTGAATACGCCAAATTATTTTAATCTGTGTTTTCAAATTTTGCTTAACATTTAACTTCCTGTAGTCTGATTCCTCTTCTGATAGTGAACCAGAAGTGACCTGAAATACTGGCAGAAAATAATGTGGATGATGATAATAATGGCAATAACAACCCAAGGCCAGACATCTATAGGATTAGAGTTTCTTCTGAAACTGAGGAACAGCACACACACACACAAAATGTGAAGGCAAATGTTAAATATCTGCCACTAGATGAAAGAATTCCATATTTGTTGATTGGTATGAAGTCTGAGGAACTAACTCCATGTGTTAGAGCGGAAAACGTGAGTACAAAGGTATTATGCAAACAAAGCACAGCATTTCCATGTGTATGAGTTTAACTGGGTCTGGCTGCAGTAAGCTCTGGGGCACCTTCCCTAATACAGACAAGGGCATCTGCGATTTTTATCTAACACATTTTGCATGGTTAGATCATTGTTTACATAAATGTAAGGTGGTAGTTTCCAGTAGGGTATTCTGAGTGAGAATCTGCTAGTGAAGAAAATATGGGCATAAATTTTAAATGTTTCCAAGACATAATATAAACAAACACAATGTTAATATAGGATGATAGCATCAGGCTACAAAAGTAAAGCAGATAACATCTCCATGGAAGGTTTGTTCCACCTAGAAGTGTGCTATCTGAGAACACCAGGGATCAAATCGCGAAGAATCAAATTTACATTCTAAACTTAAAGCAGAAAAATCTACTCATATGGCTCATAGACCCAGCCAAAAGAAAACTGTCTGTAGCATTTTTATTCAAGTGGAAACTACAACTGATCCTGCTCGCTAAAATGTTCATTTACATATCTTTAATTGACCACTATAAAATGGATGTGTGCTTTACACTCTTTATAAAATGACTATAGTCTTGAGTAATGTCAATTATTATGCAGTACACAAGAAGAAAAAAAAAAGTAATGTTTCCTTATATGTGAGGAATGAACATTCCTACAGCAACTACTAAACTTCCTTTCATTTAAAACTTCCTCTTTCGGGCGCCTGGGTGGCTCAGTTGGTTCAGCAACTGCCTTCGGCTCAGGTCATGATCCCAGAGTCCTGGGATCGAGTCCCGCGTCGGGCTCCTGGCTCAGCGGGGAGCCTGCTTCTCCCTTTGACCCTCTCCCCTCTCATGCTGTTTCTCTGTCTCTCTTTCTCTCAAATAAATAAATAAATAAAATCTTTAAAAAAAAAAAAAAACTTCCTCTTTCACTCAGCAGTACACATAATTCTTCCCTCTCCTGATCACTATTTCACCAAGTCTCTGTTCTCCCATATTCGCCTCTCTCTAGGCTGATGCATTGGACTATAAGACTAATGGGAAACAGTGGAAGAAACAACCAGACCAAGCTATGGGGATATAGGAAAAATGGTGGCTGACAGAAACCCAGTCCTTGAACCCTGATATCTCACGGTTTAGAGTTTGAAAAGAAACTGGAAGAAAGCAGTGAATCCTATAGAAGAAAGCAGTGAATTGTGCATGTGAGTGGCAATGAAAATAAGCATGGCCCTGTCCCTCCTTTACCGTGAGGATCTCTACAGGGTGTGACCAAGTCACTTAATCTCGTTTGGAAGCCAGTTTTGTCATTTGCAAAAAATACAGATGGTCCCTGACTCACGACCCTTTCAACTTAGGATTTTTCAACTCTGTGATGGTGCAAAAGTGATATGCATTCAGTAGAAACTGTATTTTGAATTCTGAATTTTGATCTTTTCCCAGGCTAGCAATGTGGTACAATACTGTCCTGCAGGGCTGGGCAGCTGCAGTGAGCCCCAGCTCCCAGTCAGCCACGTGGTCACCAAAGTGAAGAATCAATACATTGACAAGGATTCTGTCCCACTTTCAGTACAGTACTCAATAAATTACATGAGATATTCAACACTTTATAATAGGCTTTGTGTTAGATGATTTTGCCCAAATGTAGGCTAAGTGTTCTGAGCATGTTTAAGGTAGGCTAGGCTAAGCTACGATGTTCAGTAGGTTAGGTGTATTAAATGCATTTCTGACTCATGATATTTTCAACTTACAGTGGGTTTATGAGGACATAACCTCATCGTAAGTAAAGGAAGATCTGTGCTTAACCCTGCCTAGTTCAGAGGGCTATTGAAGGAATAAGTGTAAAAGTTATTTAGGAATTTATTTTGCCCTGTAAAGCACTACATAAATATGAATGTAAATATAAAGGGATCATGAAAAATTTTTACTGATGGGATGCCTGGGTGGCTCAGTTGGGTAAGCGTCTGTCTTCTGCTCAGGTCATGATCCCAGGGTCCTGGAATTGAGTCCCACATTGGGCTCCTTGCTCAGCAGGGAGCCTGTTCTCCCTCTACCTGCTGCTCCCCCTGCTTGTGCTCTCTCTCTCTGACAAATAAATAAATAAAATCTTAAAAAAAATTTAGTGCTGCTTATGCCTCTTTTCTGAATCTCAGTCTTTTATTCTAACTTCTCATTAACCTCTTTTCTTCTTTCTTTAGTCTGCATTTAACTCTAAAATGTGAAGGATTTTTATTATAATTCATACATAGTTGAAAGACCACTTGGCCTAACATAGTACTTCAACACCCAGAAGTGGCGAGTTCTGCTCATGCTGGCGAGCGCAGTGTCAGATCTCTGTACCAGGGGCAGACTGAGCCTGTCCTTCCCCATGCCTAGCTCATGTGGCCAGTCAAGGATAGGTGGAGTATTTAAGCCCCTTTTCTTTTGGGTTTGGTTGGTGCTCAAAACCAACTAAAACTCCCCTGGTACTACATAAAGTATAGTTAAATCTGGAAAAAAGTGGAAATAATTATGGTTTTCGGGGTCACTTTAAAAATACAAGCATCTTTTCTATTATTTTCCTTTTCTTTTAAATAACCCAGAAGTAATGAGACTTCCCAGGGATTAACTTGCTCATCTGACCAAATCTGGCTCAACATCCTGACAATGTCTGGTTAAAAGATGTGACTACCACAAATATAGCTTCTCATCCCCTACACCATGTTTTACTCATTACCTGGCAAAGGTACAAGCCAAAATTCTCGTAAGCCTCCTGATTTCCCGCTCATAGTTTGGGGAAGTAAACCATGGCCGAGAAACCACATGAAGCTCCATTAAATGAACCTAAATAAATGATATCTCTGCAAATGAATCACCGCTTACCCAAATTCCATGCACTGCAGAGAGACAGGAATGGTCAATAAATACCAGATTCCCAATAACCACAATGCACAGACTCAATCTCAGGGACAACTCCATCCCAACTGCATATAAAGAGGAAAAAATATCCACCATTCCTGGTCACAGCTTGAAGTGTACAGCCCTCATGTTCTGTGAAACAACTGTCTTACATACAGGATAAATGAGAAAAACTGAGTTGGATCGTTCAAATGGATTCTGATTTTAGATAGGGGCAAAGAAGAAAAGATTTTAAGGACTGAGGACTGCTTTGAAAGAATGCACAAAAGGTAACTTAAATTGTGCCACTTTTGCATGGGCACAATGAGGCTATTTTCTTGGCAGGGTTTATGAGATTGTCCTTTATTCTTTTTTTTTTTTTAAAGATTTTATTTATTTATTTGAGAGAGAGAATGAGATAGAGATAGAGAGAGAGCATGAGACGGGGGAGGGTCAGAGGGCAAAGCAGACTCCCCGCCGAGCAGGGAGCCCGATGTGGGACTTGATCCTGGGACTCCAGGATCATGACCTGAGCCGAAGGCAGTCGCCTAACCAACTGAGCCACCCAGGCGCCCCTGCCCTTTATTCTTAAAACAAATGTTTCTGGAGTTCCTATTGTGTTTCAGGGACTATGCTACATGCTGGGGACATGACAGTCAACAAAATATATTTCCCACTATTATGGGTCAAATTCAATCCACTGCCTGTTTTTCAAAAATAAAGTTTTATTAGAACACACTCACTTGCTCACGTTTTGTCTGCGGCTGGCTTGCTATGGGCACGCTACAATGATAGCATCAAGTCGCTGTGACAGAAGCCGTGTGGCCCACAAAGCCTCAAATATTTACTATGTGTTCTTATACAAAAAACGTTTGTCAAGCCCTGGTGTAGAGGGAGAAATGGAAAAAAATAGAGGAAATTATAATGCTGTTTACTAAGAGCTATGATGTGGGAATTTTGCAGTTCCAAATCAGCATCTAAAGAATCAGGGAGGACTGAGGCGGTAACATTTAAACTGAGACCTAAAAATGAACAAGTAGCTAACCAGTTGATGGGTAGAGAAAGTATCCCAAAGGAAGGTCACATGCAATGACCAGGAGGCAAAAGAAAGCATGTCTCATTCAGGGAACTGGAAGTATAGTCTGTCAACTTGGCTGGAACAAGGAGAGTGAAAGGAGTAGGGAGAGAAATGATGTCAAAGAGAGAATCAGGACCCAGAACATAAATGTTCCTCTATATCAGCCTAAAAAGTTTTAAAACTATTCTGAGGGTTTAAACTGTGGGATGAAATAATCTAGCTGTAAAAATCTGTATAAATTGGTGTTTATATGAGATTTATGATAAGACTCCTTTCTAACACAGTC
Organism: Phoca vitulina; assembly: GCF_004348235.1. Taxonomy (NCBI): domain Eukaryota; kingdom Metazoa; phylum Chordata; class Mammalia; order Carnivora; family Phocidae; genus Phoca; species Phoca vitulina. The sequence goes on along the minus strand of NW_022589705.1, from coordinate 40,238,111 downwards.
GCCAGGAAAACAAAAGCAATGGACTTTGAAATTGAGATTCATCAGGAAATGCTAACATTCAAATTAATCCATCCCTTCGACCCCTACCAACCCATGGCTCTGGGATTAAGTGGCTGTGTACAGCAAAATCCAGGCATACCTTGCTGTATGACACTTCACAGATACACAGCACTTTTTACAGACTGAAGGTTTGTGGCAACCTTATGCTGAGCAAGTCCATTGGCACCATTTTTCCAAAAGCATTTGCTCACTTTGTGTCTCTATACCACACTTTGATAATTCTGGTCATATTTCAAACTTTTTCATCTTATTAGATTCATTATGGTGAATCTGTGACCAGTGATCTTTGATGTTAGTATTGTAACTGTTTTAGAGAACCATGAACTGCAACCAGATAAGACAGCAAATTTATCGATAAATGCTGTGTGTGTTCTAAATGCCCCACCGACTGGCTATCCCCTCCCTGTCTTTCCTCCTCTCCTTTGGGTTCCCTATTCCCTGAAACACAACCATATTGAAATTAGGCCAATTAATAAAACTATAATGGCCTCTAAGTGTTCAAGTGAAAGAGTTACACACCTCTCACTTTAAATCAAAATCTAGAAATGATTAAGCTTAATGAAGAAGGCACGTCAAAAGCTGAGATAGGCTGAAAGCTAGGCCTCTTGCACCAAACAGTTAGCCAAGCTGTGAATGCAAAGGAAAAGTTCCTGGAATAAATTCCAAGTGTTACTCGAGTGAACACATGAACGATAAGAAAGTAAAACAGCTTTATGGAGAAAGTTTTAGTGGTCTGGATAGAAGATCAACATTCCTTTAAGCCAAAGCCTAATCCAGAGGAGGGCCCTAACTCTCTTCAAGTCTATAAAGGCTGAGAGAGGTGAGGAAGTAGCAGAAGAAAAGTCTGAAGCTAGCAGAGGTTGATTTATAAGGTTTAAGGAAAGAAATCATTTCCATAACATAAAAGTGCAAGGTGAAGCAGCAAGTGCTACGGTAGAAGCTACAGCAAATTATCCAGAAGATCTAGCTAAGATAATTAATGAAGGTGGTTACACTAAACAACAGATTTTCAATGTAGACAAAACTGTCTTATATTGGAAGATGCCACCGAGGACTTCCTAGAGAGGAGAAGTCAGGCTTCAAAGCTTGAAGGGACGGGCTATCTCATTAGAGGCTAATGAACCTGGTAACTTTAAGTCATTTACCATTCTGAAAATCCTAGCGCCCTTAAGAATTATGCTAAATCTACTCTGCCCGTGCTCTATAAATGGAACAATAAAACCTGGATGACAGCACATCTGTTTACAACATGGTTTACTGAATAGTTTAAGCCCACTGTTGAGACCTACTGCTCAGAAAAAAAGATTCCTTTTAAAATATGACTGCTCATTGACAATACACCTGGTCACCCAAGAACTCTGATGAAGATGTACAATGAGATTAGCATTCTTTTCATGCCTGCTAACAGAACATCCATTCTGCAGCCAAACGATCAAGGAATAACTTTGATTTTTATGTCTTACTATTCAAGAAATATATTTCATAAGGCTATAGCTGCCATAGGTAGTAATTTCTCTGATAGATCTGGGAAAAGTCAGTTGAAAATCTTCTGGAAAGGATTCACCACTCTAGATGTCATTAAAAACATTTGTGATTCATGAAAAGAGGTCAAAAGGTCAGAACAGGAACATTAACAGGAATGTAGAAGAAGTTGATTCCAATCCTTATGGATGACTTCCTCAGTGGAGGAAGTAACTGCAGATGTGGTGAAAATAGCAAGAGAACTAGGATTAGAAGTGGGCCCTGAATATATGACTGAATTGTTGCAATCTCATGATAAAACTTTCCTGAAGAAGTTGCTCCTTATGGATGAGAAAAGAAAGTGATTTCTTGAGATGGAATCTACTCCTGGTGAAGATCCTATGAAGATTGTTGAAATGACAAGAAAGGATTAGAATGTTACATAAATTTAGTTGATAAAGCAGTGACAGGGCTGGAGAGGACTGACTTCAATTTTAAAAGAAGTTTCATTGTGGGTAAAATGCTATCAAACAGCATTGCATGCTACAGAAAAATTGTTCATGAAAAGAAGAGTCAATCAGTGTCGCAAACATCATTGTCGTCTTATTTTAAGAAATTGCCAGTCACCTTAACCTTCAGCAACCACCATCCTGATCAGTCAGTAGCCATAACACTGAGGCCAAATGCTAAAGGCACCAACAAAAAGATTATGACTGTCTCAGATGATGGTTAGCACTTTTATTTTTTTTATTTTTATTTTTTTTTAAACACATTTTTTTTTAAAGATTTTATTTATTTATTTGAGAGAGAGAATGAGATAGAGAGAGCATGAGAGGGGGGAGGGTCAGAGGGAGAAGCAGACTCCCTGCTGAGCAGGGAGCCCGATGTGGGACTTGATCCCGGGACTCCAGGATCATGACCTGAGCCAAAGGCAGTCGCTTAACCAACTGAGCCACCCAGGCGCCCTGGTTAGCATTTTTTAGCAATAAAGTATTTTTTTAAAGATTTTATGTATTTATTTTAGAGAGAGAGAGAGTCGGGGAGGGGCAGAGGGAGAGGGAGAGAAAATCTCAAGAAGACCCCTCACTGAATGCAGAGCCCCACACAGGGCTCAATCTCACAACCCTAAGATCATGAGCTGAGCCAAAATCAAGAGTCAGACACTTAACCAACTGAGCCCCGGGAGCCCCAAGCATAAAGTATTTTTAAATTAAGGTACATACATTGTTATTTTAGACACAATGCTATTGCACACTTAATAGACTATGGTATAGCGTAAATGTAACTTTAATACGCACTGGGAAACCAAAAACCTCATTTGACTTGATTTTTTTGCAATATTCACTATTGAGGTGGTCTGGGAACAAACCCACAATATCTCTGAGATATGCCTGTACTAAAATTTCCTATAACACTTAAGTCAGTGCTTCACTCCAATTTGTGCTGACATTACAACCAAGGCACATCTGAAAAGATAGTCAGTGATGGCGCTGAAGAGGAAGCCAATCTTGCCTGCCTGAAAACTGAGACAACTGAAGCAACATAGGTCTGATTTCTGCCTTTCTGATAAAATGACTATTCTCAACCATAGTTTCACCCTATCTCATTGGCAGCTCTATCTCAGTCTTATTTCCTTGTTCTTTCTGTTCTCCTAGACCTCTTCATGTTGGCATGCCCCAGCATTCAATCTTTAGACCTATTCTCTAACACTAACTCATTTAGTGAATGAATCCAATCTGATTGCTTGAAATACCATCCGTAAGCCAGCAATGCCCAAACATATATCTTTAGCACAGTCTTTTCTCCTGAACTTCAGTCTTGGGTATCCTCTTGTCTATTTGACAACCCCACTTGGATGTCTAGAAGACATCACGCACTCAATATGTCCCTCATCAAACTTCTTCCTTCAAGACTACTCAACCTGTAGTCGTTTCCAACTTACTTAACAGTAACTACATCATTTCCACTATTCAGACCAAACATATGGAAGTCATCCTTGTCTCTCTTTTCCTCACACCTCTCATCCAATCCGTGAGGAAATCCTCTTGGTTCTGACATCAAAATATACACAAAATTTAATCTTTCTCACCACCTTCACTGTGGCCACTAGTGAAGTGGTCAGCTAGATAGTAACACTATCTCCTACTTGGACTACTGAAATAGCTTCTAAACTGCTTTGCTTGATTCCATCCTTTTCCCTTCAAATCTATTCTCAACACAGGAGTCAGAGAGATTAATTTAAAATATAAGTCAAATTTTGTCATTCTTCTGCTCATAACCTTGTATTGACTTCCCATCTTACTCAAATGGTTGTGCTCTCCCCCCACCCTTGTCCCCCATTACTTCTTCAATCTCAACTCCTACTACTCTCCTTCTCGCTCACTGCACTGTAGACCTACTCATCTCCTTGTTGTTTCTTATATTTACCAGGGATATACCAGGGATGTTCTTGCCTGATGATTTTTGTACTGGCTGTTTATTCACCTGGGATGCTATCCCCCCAGGTAGGCACTTGGCCAATTACTTCACCAACTGTAGTAGATTGAATTATTGACCTCAATTCTTCATCCTTCCCTACATCCACACTCTTGCCTCATGATGAGTACAGTTTGTTTCTCTGTCCTTTGACTTTAGACTTGGTCATTTGACTTCCTTTTGCCAATGGTATATGGGCAGAAGCAAGAGTAGGTCAGTTTTGAGCCTAGCCCTGAAGAGGTCTGCTCTCTTGAATTTTCATCACCATGAAAATTCTTTCCCCTACCAGACAGAACTACACAGGTTATGCCCTAGAGTAAATATACATGGAACAGAACTGCTTCAGCCAACCTATAGACCATTAACCAAGAATAAATTATTGCTCTTTTAAACCAGGGATTGGAAAAGTTTTCCTGTAAAGGGCCAGATAGTAAATATTTGAGGCTTTATGATCTATATAGTCTCTATTGTCTCAACAACACCATTGTAGCTTGAAAGCAGCCACACAATATGCAAATGAACATAAAACATGTCTGTGTTCCAACAGAACTTACAGAAACAGGCAATAGTGAATTAGGATTTGAACTGGGACTCTCTGATTCCAAAGTACTCTTACTGTCCACTGTTATCACTATAATATCATTTAATTTCATTTAGGTCAGGTGTCTGGAGAAACTCATTATATTTTGTTTAAGAAATAAAAACAACAATGATCTATAAATATGGTTGATAAAATGCACATCTAGCTAATTCAACTGTTACTTTTTTTTTTTTTTTTTTGGCCTGACAATCATGCAGAATCATTCAACTCCTTGTTCCTTTATATCTTGTATATGATTGTATATCCTTAATTGAATAAGGTCTTTTTGGCGTGTTTCATACCCATGTTCCTGACTCAGTCTATGCTTGCTTGCCTTGAAGCTATTAGACCAAACGTCCCTAAATTAATCCAACATATGTAAGTTCTAGCTGTTGTTTGGACTTTCCTGGCCTGCTACTCCACTTGATTTTGCATTTGAATTACCTCAGCATGTACTCAATCTTTGCCGGTACTCAAGATTCCCATTTCTCTCTAACTAATGCCCATTTCTTGGTCTGGTCCAGCCTTAGACCATCTGCAATGAGCTATCAATGTCTCAATATTCTGAGTGCTCACTTGCACAAGTTAGAATTACAACACTGCCAGTCCCTATTAGTTCCCATCCCCTTCCTTTGTGTAGTAAACTAAACAACTTTAACCTTTGGCTTCCAGAAAACAGAAATTTGGAGTCACATTTCTATCCCCTGTAGGCATTCAAGCGGACCTGACAGAAGCCTGTATCTACCATTCATGCTTGGAGGCTATCAATGTTCTTCAATGAAAGCTTATTCTATTAAGGCAGGCAGATCTGCCATTAGATACTGGTTTCGCCATTAATAGGTGTGTACATTTGACCAAGTTACTTAATGTCCTCAGCTTCTTTGTCTCCGTAAAGTTTTAATGAAACTCACTTCACAGGGTTTTTTTTTCTCCCTGCATTTTCTACTTTAATTTACTTTTAGGAAAGTTGATGACACCTCTATGCCCCTTATTGCAGGAGGGACATGTGGTAAGGGTGAAAACAGAAAGATCTTATAAGGATGACTGATTTTTGCTCTTAAAAAAAAAAAAAAACTTCTAGGGAAAGGGGTTCATGAGCATAGTTAGAATATCTTGAAGATATATGAAAGCAAAATGGTTTTTAGCATAAAATATAAGGATTCCCATATGCTAGGGAAGGAAAAATAAGGAAAATGTCTCTGAATCTCAAAGCTAAACAGGACGTATATATCCTGCAGTATCACTGAGATTTGGCAAGATCCCAAGATATTACATATGCCTCGTATGTCAGGTTCATGAAAGATTATAATGAGAAAAAAAAATCTAGGCAGGTAGCTCGGGGTCAGATTTTGCCACCTTACAGAGTTTATACTTTAACAGAGAGTGACACGTTTTAAGAGGAGGTGAGACTTCATTCAAGAGCTATTTTAGGAAGATTAATCTGAGGGAAGTCAGAATTGAAGGAGAGAGAAAACGGAAGGAGAGAGAAATTGGTGGCAGAGAGATTAGACGGAGAGATAGAAATTAAGGTTTATTGTAATAGCCAGAGCCTGAGGTGATAAAATCTGAAACTTGTATTGTTTGAACCTCCCAATTCTTGGAATTTAAAGGCTGGGTGAAGAAAGCACATTGGCCAAGATTTCAAGATGCTCTTGGCCTTGCCAGACACAATTACAGTCACCTGTGAGCTAAGCCAGAGTTTGAAACACAAAAGTGCTCAGAATCCCATTTAACCTGGCCTCTCTACGCTAGGAATATTATGGGATGGACCTTTTGTCTTCTCTTCAGCAATTCACTTAAGATAGCCTCAGGTCCGAGAGGTAGGAAATTGGATGCAACTGAAAAGGGCTACTGAGAGAAGATTGAGTAGCTCACTGATTGTAATGGTTCCAAAATCAGGCTTGCTGCACTCTTAAAGTCAAAGGGGGTATGTGTATGGTGTTTTCTTTTACAAAGCACTCCAGAATCTTCTTACTTATTTTAAAGATCATTATTGCCTTTAAAATACAAATTGCGGGACGCCTGGGTGGCTCAGTCGTTAAGTGTCTGCCTATCGCTCAGGTCATGATCCCAGGGTCCTGAGATCGAGCCCCGCATCAGGCTCCCTGCTCCACGGGAAGCCTGCTTCTCCCTCTCCCACTCCCTCTGCTTGTGTTCCCTCTCTCGCTGTCTCTCTCTCTCTGTCAAATAAATAAAAAATCTTTAAAAAAAATGCAAATTGGACTTACATTGGCATTAAACAACATATATCACTAAGCTTTGACAGATGCCGGTTAGGCTTAGAGAAGTTTTTCACTGTTCTTGGAGCTATTTTCTCTTACCAATGAGAAAGTCAGAATTTCCCAGGTTACAGTAAAGCATTAACAGTAATACACTTACTGACTCTGCCTAAACATTTAGTAACTGTTGAATATAGAAATAAATATCACCTGATCTGTTATCCGGTAACTATAGAAAGTAGTGATGACCTAAAGATTACTTACCTAATCTCTATTTTGCCTTGGAATAAAATCTATAGAGAGGATTATAGTTCAGCTAATTTTTACTTAAGGAATAAAGGGAAAAAGAATCACATCTTTTGAGAGACTACTATGTTCCAGATACTTTGCTAGGCCTTTGGCATACATTATTTCATTCAAATCTTATAACAACCCTATAAGCTAAATATTGCCAGTTCATTTTACAAATGAAAAAAATAGAGCCTCAGAGAAATAAGATCACATGACAAAAATAAAACACATAAAAATGTATAAAGGCTGGGATTCTACTCCAAGTTTGTCTCTGTAATTTTAGAAAAGAAACTATATGACTAATTTCCAAATGAAATATACAAGAACTACTGATTAGCATTAAAAGGAAAGAAAGGAAGAAAGGCACTTCAACATGCAAGGTATGTTATATCTGCTATGTCATTAATATTAGTCCCATGTTATAGATGTAGAAATTAAAGAGCTGGAACTGACCTCTGTAACTGCCAAACTCCCCTGCATAGAATCATGGAATGCTGGAATAAAAAGTTATCTTATCTCATCTGACATCTTCGTTGAACAGATGAGTAAGTAGAGGCCAATATAACCTATTGTGATTTGTCCAAAGGCAAACAAGTTGTCAGTAATCAAGAGCTGTGTCTGCTTCTGAGGTTCTTACCAAAGCACCAAGGCCCATTGTTCTCCTAAATTATGAGGACTGTCACTCAAGGTCTATCTTTGCTGAACTTTCACCGAGCGTTCTGACATCTTCAGGATTCCTCCTTTGCTACTCCGAATGCCTGTCTTTCACTACATCTTTCTTCTCAACCTCTCTAGAAAAATGATCTCTAACTTCAAGTTTTTAATACTGTTTTGTTAAAACTGCTCCTGTTCCATTCTTCTCCACTTCTGTGCATCCATGTGCCTCCATCTACCTGGTTGCTCATGATAGAAAATGGAAGCTATTCTTAATAACCCATTCTAGCTCCTTTGCTCATTCAATCCATCCCATGGTCAATTTATACTGCCTTCATAATATATGTCCCACTTCATTTTGTCTCCACCGACTGCCATTCATCTGGTTCAAATCACCATCATCTCTCACCTAGCCCTATGTAGTAATCTTCTAATGGATATCCCCCACTGAAAAACCCCATCTCTTTTTATTTTTGTTCTTTTGCTATCTATTCTCCACACAACCAGAAGTAAGAGAATTTTTTAAAAATACAAATCATATATTTTTTAGATCTCTTTAAAACCCTTCAATGGCTTCCAGTGTACTTAAGATCCATTTTTAAAACTAACATGGCCCTCGAGTGCTTGTATCATCGACCTGAATCTACCTCTTGGTTTTGCCTTGTTCCATTCACTCTCTCCATCACTAATTCTTCAGACACACTGGCAATCTCTCATCTCTCAGACACTTTCAGCTCATCCTTCCAGTATTTTACCAGTTCAACTGTAATTTCCAGAGAAGCTTTTCCTGTTCTCTCAATCTAAACTAGGCATTCCTTTAATTTTCAATCATAGAAATATATTTTTCCGTCATTGCACTTATCTCAACTTCTAAATAACTGCTTATTTTTGTGGTTAGTTGTTTACTGTTTTTCTCGCTGTCTAAACTGTAAAGATAGTAAAGGCAGGGGCTAGGTCTATTTTGTTCTCTGCTCAATCCTCTCTCTGCCTTATCAAAGTGACTTATGCATAGTAGAAGTCCATAAAAATTTGGTGAAAAGATGAATGCCTAAACACTTAAGTTTGTAATGGGATTCTCTCAAAATAAATTTATTTAAATGGATTTACTTTAATTAAAAAAATCAAAGTTTTTATACTGCACTTGATAGTGGCAGGGAGAGAATGAAAGACGTATTAAAAACACACAAGTATAGATAGAAATTAACATGTTATATATACCTCACATGTTAGGGAATTAACATTAAATATGTTTTGCTTCCTGAAAGGTATTTAATGAATGACCACTTTGTCTACCTGGTCCAAGTTCAGTTTCTTTTAAAATAACGAAAAGTAAGAAAGATCTGGCCTTAATCAATTTTTCCCCCAATCTTACTGTTCTCTGATTAAACTTGGTCCTGGAGATGATAAAATATCCACAAAGTGAAAAAGGATTCCTGGATTACATGAATAAGGGCAGATGTAGTAATCTAGTCAGAACAAAGGATATATGTATATACACAACAAGATGTGACATCGGACTGTTTTTATATACATAAAACAGAATGTACTGATTTATCAAAGGTATCTGACAAATAAATACATGACAGCAAAGAAATTAGAAGTTCTGGTCAAGCATTTACTGACTGACAGACCTCATAATTCAGTTGTGTGCTGATGGAATATCCCTGACAAAATTGCCTGACAAATTTTTTTCTGCTACTCTTCTGTCAATGAACCACTAATACTGAGCACAGTAAACGGGAAACCATGAAATTCAGGTAATTCAAGAATCAATGCTACTGAAACAAAAAGAATAGTCCTTAGCATCTTAAATTACACACATATTCTTCATGTACTTTTCCCTGTATAGACATAGCCACTATAACGTATACTGTCTTATTGAAAGTTGACTCAAAAATACAACTAAATCAACACATAGAGCTAATTTCACTATAATTTTGACAGCTTTCTAAGTAAAAGACTAGTTCTCAATCAAGTCTCCTACTTAACTTCCCCAATTCTTTTGTGGAACGAGGCAGAGTAGAAGTATTTAAATAAATAAAATAACCTGCTAGCTTTATCTTGCTGTATGAATGTTATAAATGGGGTCTCCACTAAAATGCATAAATCATTCTCTCTTGTGAGTCTCAACCAGGCTTCTGTTTACCAGATGGAAGTAAAAAGTGACAGAATATGCTACATGTGCTCCAAATCCTGCTGTCAAGACTTTCAAAAAATGATATGTCTCTAAACATCCCACCATAGTCCAGATGTGTTGGGCTTGATCTTAAAAAAGTAAAATAAAATAAAACAGCCACAGGTACAGGCAGGAATCTGTTCCAGCTTCTTCAAGAAGAATGCCTGGAACTTCTTAATGACAGTTAAAATAAAAGGCCATACAGAGCACAGCTAGAGAATGTTAAGACCTGCCCTATGCTTGAAAATGGCAGGTCATTCTAAGCTTGAATCATTGTGCTCTGGAAGCTAGATTAAAGAAAAAGCACATTCATTAAGTTACAGGAAACCTCCTGGCCAGCAGAGGGCAAGATCAAGAAAATCAGATAGATTTCCCTTTACATTAATCATTTACAAAGTACTTTCATATACTTTCTGCTATGGTTTGAGTGTTTGTTTTCCCCCCAAAATTCATAGTTGGAAACCTAACCCTCAAAGCGATGGTAATAGGAGGTGGGGTCTTTGGTAGGCTCCACCCTTATGAATGGGATTTAGTACTCTCATAATAAAAGAGGGCCAAAGAGTTCCCTAGCCCCTTCTCTCAATTCAGAATACAATGAGAAGCCTGTGCCTGGAAGAGGGCTCTCACCTGACCATGCTGGCACTCTGATCTGGGACTTCCAGCCTTCAGAACTATGAGAAAGTAAATTTCTGTTGTTTATAAGCCAGCTAGTCTGTGGCATTTTGTTATAGCAGCCTCAACAGACTAAGGCACCTTCTTCAATCTAATTCTTACCGCAACTATGATATAGGTATTACTGCTCCATTTTGCACATGAGGAAAATAAGAACTTGAAAACTTACATGATTTGTCTGGTATCATCTCTGCTGCTAACTGACAGAGTCGGCTTTTGCATACAGTTCTTCATACACCAAATTTAGTGCATTTCCCACAATATCACCAGCAAGTTCTCTCTACTAAACTCCTAAGGGATGTTTGAATCTTGCCTTTGTTCACACAGATTACATTTCTTAATTCAGATCAAGTTCAAGCATCTCTGTTAAAACTATACAGCAAGGTGAGTGTGAGTGTGGACAGCATGGTGCCTGATAACTAATTGAACTGTCTCTTTAGTATCTCCAGCCCTGAGACACTCTGCCAGAATAGGAATATGGCCTTGAATGAATGAATGCTATCTCCAGAACCCCTTTGGGCAGATGTGATTTTGATTTCATTTTGTTGAATTCTCTTTTTTTTTCTTTGACTCTCATAGCCCTGTTCTCTTTTTGCTCTTTTCTTTATTAAAATCTGAACTGTTGTCTTAAGAGACAACTCAGTTAAGAGAAAATAAAGCTAAAACCCACATTTTAGCTAATAGCGACCCACATTATTTTATTTTATTCTAATGTCACAGTTTTTATTTCAATCTGTCCTTTAGGAGTCAGAGGCAGTCTCAGATCTGTCACAAAACCTTTTCCCAGAACACTGATCTTCCAAGGATTAAGGAAAAAAACACATCTCTGCCCAAAGAGTATAAACTTGGTATCAATTGAGCATAACACTGTTGCACAAGAGAAAATATTCTTTTCTCATTACATCATCTAACATGTTTTGCACCATATACCATTGTATTTATTTATTATTAAGGAATTTTTCCAAAGCTTAAAATAAAGAAAAAGGAGACCACATCTTCTTTCAATGTCATATTGCAGCACTGTCTAGCAGGTCCCCCAAGGATTATTTGGCTATCTAAGGGGGTTTGGCATTGTTTGACTGTGGGTCAAGGGGCCAAATACTAAAGTTTCATGTTACTTTGCAGATTTTTTTTTCCATTCTATAACTAGAAGTTTGTACCTCTTAATCCCCAACACCTATTTCACTCATCCCCCCAACCCCCTCCCCTCTGGCAACCACCAGTTTGTTCTTTGTATTTATGATTCTGTTTCTGTTTATTTGCTTTGTATTGTTTTTTAGATTCCACATATAAATGAAATAATATGGTATTTATATTTCTCTGTCTTATTTCACTTAGCACAATATCCTCTAGATTCACCTATGTTGTCATAAATGGGAAAATTTCATTCTTTTTTATGGCTGAGTAATATTCCATTACAGACACAGACACACACACATACACACACACACCCCCCACATCTTCCTCACCCAGTCATCAATTAATGGATACTTACATAGCTTCCATACCTTGGCTTGTGTAAATAATGCTGCAATAAATGTAGGAATGTACATATCTTTTCAAATTAATGTTTTCCTTTTCCTTGGATAAATACCCAGTAGTGGAATTACTGGGTCATATAGTAGTCCTATTTTTAATCTTTTGAGGAAACTCCATACTGTTTTTCACGATGGTTGCACCAATTTACTTTCTCATTTTCTCTGAGATAGGCCAAAGAATAGCAGAAGAGGAGTGAATATCCATAAGCAAGGTGCTCTTTGTTACTATGGGCTCATATAACATGAACTATTCATTTAAATATTCACTCAATAAATACTTATTTATTGAGCATCTACAAAGTGTCAAGTCCTTTTTTCATTGGGAGAGGGTAAGCAATCAGTGGTAAAATGATAAATCAGGCACAGATTCTATTCTTAAGGAAATTATACTCATGAATAAAAATCACTTTAGAGCATCTTCTACTCTATGTGCCTTGAGTCCATCTCATTATGTCTCATTATTCCCTTTACTCCTGTTTAGCTTAGTTACCACAAGAAACTCAAGACTCCTAATTCATTCTGTATCCCCCAGACTTTCAACCCTTTTGGCTTTGTTAATTTTTATATATGGCTCTATTTCATACCTTTACCCAGCTCTGGAGAGACTTGTCCTATCAGATGTCAAAACATACACAAAGTGACAGGAATTAATAATTGCAGTATAAAAAAAAGAACTGTAGTATAATTCAAGTTAGAAAAAAATTAGAAAAATTGATCAATAAAAAGCTCACAAGCAAATCCACACACACATGAAAATAGATATATTACACAGGTGCCCTTGTAGATACATCATTAAGGTAGTTCTTAATATTATTCACTAAATATGTCCCTTTATTTTCCTTCTAGGTACATGAAAAAATTGCAGTTTCCCCCTCTCTTTGATGGTAGGTATGAACTTGTGACTTACAATGGTCAAAAAAATGTGAGTATAATTATGTCACTTCCTTGAAAAAGCTTCAAAAACCAGTCACTAATTTGTCTTTCTCTCCCTCTTTCAAAGTAATTCTAGAAGCTTATGGCAGAACAGAGCCTCCATGAACATGGGCACCTGAGTGGCTATGATGTGCAGAGTCCATGTTAACTTGTCTCACACATACAACATGAACTGAGAAATAGACTGTTACTGTGTTATGTCACAGGAATTTTTGGATTATTTGTTATAACAGCATAACTGAGTTTACCTGACTCACGCAGCAGGGACAGGATGAATTGTTTAATAAATTATTCTTGGTCAGGTGAGCAATCATATAGAAAAAAAATGAAGTGGGTTCCTTACCCCACAGCATACACAAAAATCAATTCCATTTGAGTAAAAAATTTAAGTTAAAAGCTTTAACACTTACAACAAAAACATGAGATGACATATTTATGACATCAGACTTGGAATTTTATCTTAAACCTAACACAAAAAGTCTTAGCCATAAAAGAAACATTGGTAAATTTGACATTAAAATTCATATTATAGATACAACACCTAAATCCTGATGCATAAAGGAAGAAATAATAAATTGGACTTTATTGAAGTCAAAAACTTCTACTTCATGAAATAGAATAAAGACAAGCCATAGACTGGGAGAAAATACTTGCAAATCATCCACCTGATAAAAGACTTGTATCCACAACATAGAAATAATTCTCAAAATTCAATTATAATTGAAACAACACACAGTGGGAGTGCATTATTTACAACAGCCAAGATATGGAAGCAACCTAAGTGTTCATCAATAGATGAATGGAAAAAGAAGATGTGATATACTTTATATAATGGAACATTACTCAGTTGTGAAAAAGAATGAGATTTTGCCATTTGTGACAGCATGAATAACAAAGAGGGTATTATTATGCTAAGGGAAATAAGTCAGACAGAGAAAGCCAAATTCCATATTATTTCACTTATATGTGGAATCTAAGAAAACAAAACAAATGGACAAAAAAAAAAGAAACAGATCCATAAATACAGAAAAAGACTGGTGGTTGCCAGAGTGGAAGGAGGTAAGGAACAGGAAAAATGGGTGAAGGGGAGTGGGAGGTACAGGTTTCCAGTTATGGAGTGAATGAATAAGTCACAGGGATGAAAGATACAGCATAGGGAATATAATCAATTGTATTATAAAAACATTATATGGTGACAGAGGGTAGCTACAGTTGTGGTGAGCATAGCATAACGTATAGAGTTGTTGAATCACTATGTTGTACACCTGAATGAATGTAACAAAGTGCTCAGCATTATTATTGTAGTAGTTATTATTTGTTATTACAAGTTAAAACCAAATTGAGATGCAATTACACACCATTACAACAGATAAAATAAAATAAAACTTAGATCATACTAAGTGTTGACAAGAATATGGGACAACTAGAACTCTCATACACTACTGGTGGGAATATAAAATGGTAGAATCACTTTGACAGTTTGTCAGTCTTATGAAGTTAAACACATCTACCATGTGATTCAGTCATTCCATTATTAGGTATCTAACCAAGAAAAATGAAAGCATATGTCCACACAAAGACCTGTACATGAATGTTAACAGCAGCTTTATTTGGAAGTGGTAAAATTTGGAAACAATACAAATGCATCGATATGCAAATAAATAAACTGGTATATTGCTATAGAATACTACTCAGTAATAAAAAGAACAATTGCTAATATGTACAATATGGTTGAATCTCAAAATAATCATGCTGAGTGAAAGAACCTAGAATTCCACCGCTAAAACAGAGCGTGTACTTTTTATTTCATTTATATAAAACTCTAGAAAATGCAGACTAATCTATAATGGCAGAAAATAGATAAAAGTGACTGCCTGGAAGTGGAAGGTGAATGAAAGGACAGGAAGGGGAATTACAAAGTTACAGGAGGAAACATTTGGGGGTAATTACTTGTCTTAGTTGTGGTAATGTTTCACAAGAAGACATAAGTCAAACTGTATCAAATTGGATACTTTAAATAAGGATTGTTTTCTTTATGTCAATTATATATCCATACAGGTTAAAAAAAAGTTAAATTTCAAAGAAAACCAGAGTCTCTCCTCGCTTGTATGTTCCTTAGTGGTGATCTCTAGTTCTTCCTCTGTCTGGAGAACTACATGTGACCTTCCTGCTCCCTGACCTATGCTACTCCTGATTGCTCACCTGCTCTGGACACCATCCTCCTAATCAACTGCTACAAGGTATGTAGGTATGAGTCTCAATCCTTGAAGGAGTGAAGAGTGAAGCCAAAGGTCCTCATCAGTGCTCTCCTGGAATACACCCCCAAGAGGTAAACCTTCTCATGTCAAACACACTATGCAATAGTTAGCTCTGGATATGTCTGACTTGACTCTCCTGGAGATTTCAGGCTTCAATGAGTAACTGAAATCAGAAAGTGCTGAAGGTCCAAGATAGAATGCCATTGGTGGCATGGCATGAGATGCCCCTCTGCCAAGGCATTCCTGAGCTGGCAGAAGAGAAACACCTGTAAACCAAAAGAATGTATGCACTTTATTAGTGTCTATATGATGAGGCAAAACTATGGACAAAGTGAAACAGATCATAAATCTCAAAAAGTCATAAAATACTGGTCTCAGATATTAAAGCCAATGTTGCTAACACCAAGACAAAGAAGTTTAGGGCAATCTTGAAAACAGTGGGCAACCCTTTGGTTCTGCCCAGGGGTAGTGACCTACCTACACTGTTTACTGTCCCTGCCTCCAGTATATGTTACTAACAGACTTGAGGAAGGAATATCAGAAGAAAGATCTACTTGAACTCTACCGAAAATTTCATTTGGAGAGGAAAGGAAACAAAACTGACCTTCAAAATGATGGTGGGTGAAGGGGTAAAGCAACTTTTCTCTAATGAAAAGTTGAGAATTAACTGTAACACATATTAGGAAGTTTCTTTCATGCTATAACTGGTGAGGAAAATAAATTATCTAGTTCCACGCCTTCCCCCCCCAAAATAAAAAATTATCAGCAGCAATACAAGGGAGAAGATATCTTTAACAGCCAGATCAACAAAGGATTAAGAATTATTATATATTTAAAATAGAATCTTTCAACAATAAAAAGACACAACACCTAATAGATAAATACATAAATATGCATCCCATACAGAGGAAACATAACTGGCAAATAAGTATGTGGTAAAAAGCTTAGTCTCATTAGTAATCTTAGAAATTAAATTAAGACAACAATAAGATGTCATTTTATACCTACTAGATTAGCAAAACAAAACAAAACAAAAGCAAAAAAACAAACAAACAAGAAGTTTGACAATACCATATAGGTGAAGATAGGAAACAACAGGAACTTTTCCATATTACTAGCTAGAGTGTATTGGTTTAATCACTTTGGAAAACAATTTGGAATTTTCTCAAGTTCAACATGGGCAATTTCACTTCTAAGTGCAGTATCTAGAGAACCCCTTGCATCTGTGTACCAGCAAATGTGCACAAAAATATTCATTGCAGCATTGATTGCAACAGAAAAAAACCCACAAAATAATCCAGCAGCAGAATGGAATGATACATATTTTGGATTTTAGGACTAGCAAGTCAAAAAGACTTAGTATGACATTACCTTATAAAGTTGAAAAGTTATGTAAAACTAAAAAAAAAAAGGAATAAAACAATTTTTTAAAGCAAGGAGAAGATGATCCAGATGCTGGTTATTTCAGGGAGTGGGAGAGGGACAAGAAAAGGAAAGAGCAAAGTATGATTCTGCAGCACGGGCAGTGTCTAGTTCTTAGGCAGGGTAGCATATTTATGGATGCTCATTTTTAGCATTTTAGTATGAATAAAATGCAAAAATTAGATAGGAGAAAATATTTTTAAAAAGCAATAGCTGAGAATTTTCCATAACATAAAATAAATTCCTCAGATTCAGGAGTAGAAGACCAGCAAATTGGTCATAATGGCAGGTAAAGAAATTAATGAAGACTATCCAGTAGAAATTCATGAGTATTGGGGTGCCTGGTGGCTCAGTTGGTTAAGTGGCTGACTCTTGGTTTCAGGTCATTGTCTCAGGGTCCTGGAATCAAGCCCTCGTCAGGCTCTGCACTCAGCAGGGAGTTTGCTCAAGGATTCTCTCTCCCTCTCCCTCTGCCCCTCCTCCTTCTCAGGCTCTCTCTCTCTCTCTCAAATAAATAAATCTTTAAAAAAATCATGAGTATTTATCAACATTTGAGAATTCCATTGGTGCTATGCATGAGATGCTGAAGATCATGATGTCTGTTTTGAGAAATGAGTTGTTGCAGAAGTTGGATCTCCTTGAACAAGCAAAAGTGGATTTAATTTCTGCTTACACATTAAATTCAATGTTTTGGGTTTATTTGGCAACACAGGGAGTTAACATTCAGTAAAGCAGGAATTGGAAAGAATCAGAGTGTACATGAACAGAATCAAGGAAATAACAGACAAGAAAAAGGCTGGCAAGCTGGACAGAGGTGCAACTTCAAGATTTGTGAAAAATGCCCTTTGGGAACCAAAACCTAAAAATGCATCCAAAGTTGCCAATAAAGGAAAAAGTAAACATTTTAAAAATGCACTCTCCAAAAGTAATGCAGTATAAAAGTAAAAATAAATAAGTAAATACACATATGAAACTTGTGATTTCTTAGAAGCTTCTAAACAGAAAAGACAAATTTTCTAAAAGACACTCTTCAGGGGGAAGATGAAAGATGCGGGGCACTGACTGGCTCGGTCAGTAGACCATGTGACTCTTGATAGCAGGTTGTTAGTTCAAGCGCCATGCTGGGCATGGAGCCTACTTAAAAAAAAAAAAAAAAAGATGAAAGATGAGATATACAGGAAAGAATGAAAAATAAAGTAGTAAATATGAGTTAACTTTGACCATATAAAACAATAATTATAATAGCATGTGGACATTTTAAAAATTGAAAATTCACAACACTAATAAATTACAACAGCAATAAATTAGTTGAGAGTGAGATACTGAAATTAAAGTGTCCTAAGGTCCTTCAGCTCTCTAGGAGAATAATAAAAGTACTAACTTTATTTTTTTATTTTTTAAGATTTTATTTATTTATTTGAGAGAGAGAGAGAGAGAGAGAGAGAGAGCACATGAGAGGGGGAGGGTCAGAGGGAGAAGCAGACTCCCTGCTGAGCAGGGAGCCCGATGCGGGACTCGATCCCAGGACTCTAGGATCATGACCTGAGCCGAAGGCAGTCGCTTAACCAACTGAGCCACCCAGGCGCCCCTAAAAGTACTAACTTTAAACACTGATAAGTTAAGAACTCATGTAATAACTTCCATGGTAACCACTAAAAGACTAGACACATTGTGATTAGCTTCTAAGCTAGCCAAAGGAAATATAAACTGAATTTTTAAAAATTTAATCCAAAAGACTGCAAGAAAAGAGAATAAAAGAAACAAGAGAAGCTAATGATGTTTACAAAAGATCTCTCTAAAATATGGAGGCACAGAAAAATTGGAAGTAAAAGTGTGTCTCAAAGTATGCCATGGCAACATTCATGAATAGAAAGCTGGTATAGCTATATTACTATCAGTTAAATAGGCTTTAAGTTAAAAGCCTTCCCAGAGTATAAAGAAAGCTATGTAACAATTCTCGATTCTTATATACTGAACATAGCCTCAAAATAAATAAAGGGGAAAAATGACAGAAGAAAAGAAAGAACTTCATAATCATAGTGGGAGACTGTAAAACGATTTAATTATTGAAAGAATAAGTAGACAAAAAATTAGCAAAGATACAGATGTCAACAAAATAATTAGTAAAAGTGACCTAAGGGGCAAATATTGGATACTGCACAAAAGAAGTGTAAAATACACATTCTTTTCAAACATTTACAGAAATTAACCATTTAATGGGATATAAGATACATCTCAAGTCATTTCAAAGGAATGAAATTATATAGACTGTGTTATTTGTAACTAAACACAAATAAAATTTTTAAGAAGTAGAAAAAAACAATGCTTGGAAATTAATATACTTACTTCTAAATAATACATTATTAAAAGAAAGAATTATAAATATAAGAAAATATTTTGAATTGAGCAGTAATAAAAGTACTAGATGCCAAAATGTGTGAGATGCAGCTAATTAAATACATATATTACATAAGATGAAGTACTGATACATAATGAGCAAAGTATGTATTATAAGAAGTTTGAAAGATTCATCAGTATTTTAGGGCCGCTATAATTCATACTTTGATTGCCATAGAATAATACACTGTTTGAAGATACCAAAAATATAGTTACCTAGTCTCTTTCAGGGACTATTTAGAATTTTCCAAGGTTTTTCTGTTATAATGCAGCTACAGACGTTACTATAAATATTTCTGCAGTGAAAGCTTGAGCTTTTCCTGGGTAAACATTTAAAAATAGAAGTCTTGAAGTGTTGAGTTTGTGAACAACTGAAGTTGTTATACTAATTTATATTCCAACAATGAGTAAGAGATATTCCACATCCTCTCCAACACTTAGGTTATTGGACTTCTTAGTAGTTGCTGTTCAAATGAACATGAAATGTGAATGTGAAATGGCATCTCACTGGGGCTTTGAATTGCATTTCCCTATCACCGCTGAGGTTAAATACCTCTTCATGTGTTTATCAGCCATGGTTTTTCCTGTTCATGGTTTTTGCTCATTTTTCTATTGAGTGGTTTATCCTTCCCCCCTAAGGTCAGGCACACAGCAGGGATGTCCACTATCACCACTGCTATTCAACATAATACTAGAAGTCCTGGCCACAGCAATCAGACAACAAAAAGAAATAAAAGGCATCCGAACTGGCAAAGAAGAAGTCAAACTCTCACTCTTTGCAGATGATATGATACTTTATGTGGAAAACCCAAAAGACTCCACCCCAAAACTGCTAGAACTCATACAGGAATTCAGTAAAGTGGCAGGATATAAAATCAATGCACAGAAATCAGTGGCATTTCTATACACCAACAACAAGACAGAAGAAAGAGAAATTAAGGAGTCAATCCGATTTACAATTGCACCCAAAACCATAAAATATCTAAGAATAAATCTAACCAAAGAGGCAAGAATCTGTACTCAGAAAACTATAAAATACTCATGAAAGAAATTGAGGAAGACACAAAGAAATGGAAAAACCTTCCATGCTCATGGATTGGAAGATCAAATATTGTGAAGATGTCAATGCTACCTAGAGCAATCTACATTTAATGTAATCCCTATCAAAATACCATCCACTTTTTTCAAAGAAATGGAACAAATAATCCTAAAATTTGTATGGAACCAGAAAAGACCCCGAATAGCCAGAGGAATGTTGAAAAAGAAAAGCAAAGCCAGTGGCATCACAATTCCGGACTTCCAGCTCTATTACAAAGCTGTCATCATCAAGACAGTGTGGTACTGGTACAAAAACAGACACATAGATCAATGGAACAGAATAGAGAGCCCAGAAATGGACCCTCAACTCTATGGTCAACTAATCTTCAACAAAGCAGGAAAGAACGTACAATGGAAAAAAGACAGTCTCTTCAACAAATGGTGTTGGCAAAATTGGATAGCCACATGCAGAAGAATGAAACTGGACCATTTCCTTACACCACACACAAAAACAGACTGAAAATCGTTGAAAGAACTAAATGTGAGACAGGAGTCCATCAAAATCCTAGAGGAGAACACAAGCAGCAACTTTTTCGACCTCAGCCACAGCAACTCCTTCCTAGAAACATCTCCAAAGGCAAGGGAAGCAAGGGCAAAGATGAACTATTGGGACTTCATCAAGATAAAAAACTTTTGCACAGAAAAGGAAACAGTCAACAAAACCAAAAGACGATCTACAGAATGGGAGAAGATATTTGCAAATGACATATCAGATAAAGGGCTAGTATCCAAAATCTATAAAGAACTTACCAAACTGAACACCCAAAGAACAAAGAATCCAATCAAGAAATGGGCAGAAGATATGAACAGACATTTTTCCAAAGAAGACATCCAAATGGCCAACAGACACATGAAAAAGTGCTCAACATCGCTCGGCATCAGGGAAATCCAAAACAAATGAGATACCACCTCACACCAGTCAGAATGGCTAAAATTAACAAGTCAGGAAATGACAGATGTTGGCAAGAATGTGGAGAAAGGGGAACCATCCTACACTGTTGGTGGGAATGCAAGCTCGTGCAGTCACTCTGGAAAACAGTATGGAGGTTCCTCAAAAAGTTGAAAATAGAGCTACCATATGACCCAGCAATTGCACTACTGGGTATTTACCCCAAAGACACAAATGTAGTGATCCGAAGGGGTACGTGCAACCCAATGTTTATAGCAGCAATGTCCACAATAGCCAAACTATGAAAAGAGCCAAGATGTCCATCAACAGATGAATGGATAAAGAAGATGTGGTATATATATACAATGGAATATTATGCAGCCATCAAAAGGAATAAGATCTTGCCATTTGCAACGACGTGGATGGAACTGGAGGGTATTATGCTGAGCGAAATAAGTCAAACAGAGAAAGACATGTATCATATGACCTCACTGATATGAGGAATTCTTAATCTCAGGAAACAAACTGAGGGTTGCTGGAGTGGGGGGTGGGGTGGGAGGGATGGGGTGACTGGGTGATGGACACTGGGGAGGGTATGTGTTCTGGTAAGCGCTGTGAATTGTGCAAGACTGTTGAATCTCAGATCTGTACCTCTGAAACAAATAATGCAATATATGTTAAGAAAGAAAAAAAGAAGAAGAAGAATGTAGCAGGAGGGGAAGAATGAAGGGGGGGAAATCGGAGGGGGAGAAGAACCATGAGAGACAATGGACTCTGAAAAACAAACTGTAGGTTCTAGAGGGGAGGGGGTTGGGAGGATGGGTTAGCCTGGTGATGGGTATTGAGGAGGGCACGTTCTGCATGGAGCACTGGGTGTTATGCACAAACAATGAATCATGGAACACTATATCTAAAACTAATGATGTAATGTATGGGGATTAACATAACAATAAAAAAATTAAAAAAAAAAAGAAGTTGTGGTATATATATATGTGATGGAATATTATGCAGCCATCAACAAAAAAAGAAATCTTGCCATTTGCAACGACATGGATGGAACTAGAGGGTATTATGCTAAGCGAAATAAGTCGATCAGAGAAAGACACGTATCATATGATCTCACTGATATGAGGAATTTTTAATCTCAGGAAACAAACTAAGGGTTCTAGAGGGGAGGGGGGGTGGAGGGATGGGTTAGCCTGGTGATGGGTATTAAAGAGGGCACATATTGAATGGAGCACTGGGTGTTATATGCAAACAATGAATCATGGAACACACATCAAAAAAGAAAAAAAAAAGAATGAAGTAATGAAATACTGGTTATAAATTCCAAAATATTATATACAATATAATATCTCTTATACAATTAAAAGAAATTTAAGTGAAAATATTCTTTTAAAGGAATACATATATGTGTTAAAACAATATGTTAAAACATCAAATAAATTATTAAAAACAAGATGCAGGAGAATAGCTTGGAGGGGATGGGGGCAGAGATATGGATTAGAACAGAAGGACACAGAAAAGTATATGTTAAAGGGATTGGCATGACCTTGTAAGATAATTGAAAAAAATCTAAAAAATTGTTGGAATTAATTAGCATTTACAAGGTTAGTAGATTAAAAAAAATCTATAAACAAAGTCAATTAGGTTTTATACTGGCAACAAAGTTAGAAAATGATATTTTTAAAAAATACCACTTAGCACAGTACAAAAATATGACATACAGAGGAAGATGTGCAAGACCTTTATAGAAAAAATACAAACTTTACTGAAAAACAATAAAAAGACTCTAAATAAATGGAAAGACATACTGTGGTCATGGATTGGAAAAATCATTATTTTTAAGATGTCAGTTCTCTCCAATTGATCTACAGACTCAAAGCAATCCTAGTCAAAATCTTAAACGACTCTGTGCGTGTGTGTGTGTCTGTGTGTCTGTGTGTGTGTGTTTGTGTGAGCACGTGCATGTGTGAATGCACAAATGCAGGAGTAGAATAGCATATTCAATGTGTATGGAAATTCATAGTGCCAATAATAGTCAAGATCTACCAAAAATGAAAATGTATTATAAAGCTATAAATAAGATTATATAGGATTGTTGCTTAAGGAGTTAATTATATGTTAAGAGATGATGCAAAAAAAAAACAAGCTCTTCAACTTCTGTCTTATTTCTATATGCTCTTTAGTGTATCTTGATTTTCATATGGCATTCAGCTATTTTCCTGTTTAATAATGATTAAACAAGTAAGACAAAAAGTGTTGATGGATTATCAACTTAAAAGGAAGTTATGCTGTAGGACTCTGTCCCTGTGCTTTTTACATTTAATATTCTTAATAAACAACACGAAATGATGAAAGTCTTAGGTTTCAAAATTATCTCAATAACTATTTTCTTTAAATTTGCATATACTTTGCATTTTATAAAACACATTTTATAGACATTATTATATTTAATCTTCATAGTAAACCTGTGAAATAGAGAATGTAATTTTGGGTGGAATAAGTTGGAATCCATTATTGCTTAAAGCCAACAGGATTTCAAGGCCTGATTTAATTTAATTTATTTATTTTTAAAGACTTTATTAATCTATTTGACAGGGAGAGAGAGAGAAGAACACAAGCAGGGGAGTGGCAGGCAGAGGGAGAACCAGGCTCCATCCTAGGACCCCGGGATCATGACCCGAGCCAAAGGCAGATGCTTAACCAACTGAGCCACCCAGGTGCCCCACGCCTCAATTAATTTTAAAAAATGACTTATGAAAATATGGATGGAGGGGATCTAGTTTAATGGCAGTTTTTAAATGGAGTTGAAAAGGAGTTTTAATATGAGAAAAGATAATACTAAACAGAAAGGAAAATGTTTTAGTCTGTTTAATAGTAGCAAAATATAATTTCAAGGGAAGTGATGGCAAGTTGTACTCTGCATTGGTCAGATAATACTAGGAATCTGTGTTCAGTTCTAGGTACCATATTTTGAAAGACATTAATAAACTAGAGAACATCTGCTGAGGAAAGACCAAGATGATTAAAAAATTAAAACTGTCATGAAAGGAATGGTTGAGATTCACCTGGAACATGAAAGCTCTCATCAAATATTTTAAAAAGCATCCTGTAAAAAAAAGAATTATTTTAAAAAAATAAAAATAAATAAAAAAAAGTTGGCTCAGAGAATAGATATATGGCCCACAGATTAAAATTATAGGAGAGCATATTTCAACTAAGTATAGAAAGAACTTTTCTCATAATTCAAAATGTTCTACTTAACCTCAAGGTTTGGTGTTGTGCAGATTATATTCCAGCTAAGTGCCTGATTTTTTATTCTTATTTATTGAGGCATACATAATCTGCATAGAATCTGGACTGATCTTAGTGGAGTTTTTAAAAAAATTTTTTAAAGATTTATTTGTTTATTTTAGAGTTGGGGGAGGGCTGAAGGAGAGGGAGAGAGAGTCTTACGCAGACTCCTTGCAGAGCCCCAACACAGGGCTCAATCCAACCACCCTGAGATCACAACCTGAGCCAAAACAAAGAGTAGGATGTTTAACTGACTGTGCCACACAGGTGCCCCTTTTTAAAATGTTCATGAAGGTAAACCACCATCCAGATCAAGACAGAACCCCAGAGATAAGGGCTATGTGGTCATGGAGTTTACAATCTAGAGAAGACAAACATTAGAGAAAAACAATATAGTATGACAATGGGGAAGTCCTGAAGGTGCTCTAAGAGCATCTAATGGGGAATGGAACCTAATCTAGGGGTAAGGGGAAATATCTTAAGGGTGTGACATTTAAACAGACTGGATATGAGAAGTTAACCTGACAAAGGATGAGTTTATTGGTAAATTTTCTGTAAGGGGTACAGTATGTGCAAAGTTCCACCCTTCAAAAAGCAAGAGAGCATGGAGTATTCAAGAACCAGAGACAACTATGAAGGGAAACATAATAAAAATTCAGATAAGCAGTCACCAAGGAACTGCATTATTTTCCTTTTAGCTGATCCAAAATAGCTTCTATCATCTTCATATAATATTGATGAGAAATAAACCAACTGACTTGAACAAACAAACAAAAGAATATGGTAATTTTTCTCCTCCTGTCTGAGTTACCCAGAACCTTATGTTTAGGCCAAAGGCCCCTTTCCTAACTCTGTCCTCTTAATTTCAGCCCAGGCTTCCTGTGTTTTATTTCTTAGATCTCATGGTCTTCTTACATCTCCTGATCTTTCCAGTTGCTTATTATATAAATATTTCTCTTGAGATTCAGTATATTTTAAGGCAAAAGACTTGACTCTTACTTCCTCAAGGATGAGAAAGAAGATGAAAGAAGCAACTAATACTTTGTTAGGAAGCATCTTCATGGAATAAAAATTATTAAATTATATCATGTGTCCCAATCTAGAAAAAAAGTCTCATCAAATGCTATTAACTATAAAAAAAAGTCCTCATTAAGAAAAATATTAATAATTACTATAAATTAAAACTTCAAAATTTGGGAGTAATCTTTTCAATTATATCCATGTTTTTTGTGGCATCTCCTGACTATAAATTTCTGTAAATTGTAATAATAGCTAAATTCATTGAAAACTTACTCTGTTCTAAGATCTTTACATGTATTTATTTATGTAATTCTTACAACAACATATGAGGTAGCTACTATTACTATGACCATTTAACAGATGAGGAAATTGCCCAGAGTCACATGGCTAGTAAGAAGTAGAGTCTAACCCAGGTAATCTGGCTTCAGGTCCTCCAGCCCTAAAGGAGTGCTTATTAATGATGAAGATGAAAAAATTGTAACTGTAAGAAATACCTGGTTGGCAGAGATTCTCCTATACATCATTGAGGCCACTCACAGACAGAGTACTGGTAGAGTGCCATATATCTTTTCTTGCCTAAATAAGCCCCATGAAGAATTTCTAGAAAAGGTAAAAGTCCAAATCCCCTTTCTCAACAAACCTGTATTTCTCAACATAGAAGAATGATATTTAGAAAATACCATGAAGCCCCATAGGATCTGTGGCAAGAGGAGAGTTACTGTTCTCATAGCCATGAGGAATCTGAAAGAGTAAGGTTGGTCATAGGATTTCTACCTCTGTCTTTGCTACCTTGCTTCCTTTTGATTAGTTCCATCTCTCTCTTCAACCCCTCCCTTCCCCAACCCTGGGTGCCCAGTGTGCTTGACTGCCTAAAGCACCTTTCCAACCCTCTCCCAACGCTGAACCACTAACCTGCCAAGCTATCCTGTGTATTAACTAGTGAGCCAATAGTCTTTTCTATCCTTGCTGTAATGTAATAATAAAAGCATTAGATTTGGAGTCAGAGGCTTCCATCTGCCATTAGCCATATGACCCTGAGCAAGTTGTATAATTTCTCTGAGCCTCAGTTCCTCATTGCTAATAGGAAAATGACAATGGCCCACAGAATTGTCTATAAAGAACTTTGTAAATTATAAAGTACTAGGGGATATACTAAATTATTGACATGTGAATTAAAAAACTCTTTAAGGGAGTTTTATTTCTGGATATAATGTTTTAACACATAGGGTGAATTTTTATGATAATGTCAGGTGATGCAGGTAACTGATACATACAGGAGTTAATTTGGGAGCCGAGAGGATCTTTCTATGTCCTTTAAACAAACATCAAAAGCAGGTGTCTTGTCTTCCCACATAACTCCGTATAGTAGTCAGGTGCACAATTTAAAGTGTATGTATCTCCCATAATGAACATTTATCCCCCAATCTATTAGCAATCTATTAGCAGAGTGAATTACTGGGACATGCAAAGGACTAGGCTATTCGTGACTGCTTTGGTTTTGTACTATCCTAACCAGACCCCTGAACAGTAAATTGTTCTGCATGCACATCCTAATGAGCACCAAGCTTCAAAGAGGTCCCACAGACATTTCAGCAAGAGGCCTTCATTTGGTACAAACTCCAGATTACTGCTGGAAGGCTGTTTTGTGTTTTTAAATGGATGGAAAATATACTACCTTTTAAAATTGTAATTAACTATTGTTTTCTTAAGCATAAGTCATTGAATTTGGTCATATGCCACCTCTGGATTTGTTGACATAAATTTGTATTTGGGAATATTAAAAGCAAAATATAATCTACAATCCTTGTCCACACAAATTGCAGTAAATTACAGTTCACCAAATTGCTGTACTAAGAGGAAAATAGAAATGGTTGTGGATTTCATAAAGCAAACATAGTATTCCAAAAATAATTACAGAGTTGTCACCTTAAAATATCCAGTTGTTTCTCAAAAGTGATCAGTATTAAGTAAAGACACTTTCATCCATGTTAGATTTCATTGACTTTACAGTTACCAATCCCTCCCCCTCTTCACCTATTTTTTGGTATTTATTTTAGAAAAGTTTGTTCTTTTTCTTTATTTTTCTGAGGAGAAAAAGGAAATGTATAAAAAAGAATATGAAAACATTTATATGGATACACACATTTCATTTGCAGAAAATTACATGCCATTATGTTACGTGACTTATTATCTAACAATATAATTCATTAACAATAGAGAATTTGCTGTATTTTAAAACCCTAGGAAGCAAAGTCAGTTTTTTATTTGTTTTGTTTTGCTTTTGAAGTAGTGCTCTTTAGAGCAAACTGAAGTTATTAGGAAACAGGCTTCCACTGTCCTATGCAGACTTTAGTTTTAAATAAATTACTCTGTGTATATACAAAGCATATGTAAATGCTCACATAATATATAAATTTCTTATATATTAAGTTTATATTGGAAGAAAAAAGAAACACATCCATTTCTCAACATAAAACTAAAAATAACAACTATAAAACCTATGTTTACTCCTGAATAACTCTGAAAAAAAGAAGACTGAGGAGATCTTGGAACCCAACAAGTACACAAACATGGAAATTAAGAATTGTCCTCCAAAATAAAATTGTAATCAAAATGTTTATCAATAAAAATCTACAGGTCTCTATGTTTTAATGACTTTCGGAGCTAAGCAGAAGTGATTCAGGTTTGATTCCAAATCTTTTGTAACCATTTTATACCATTATACAACCAAATTAAAAGTTCACCAAAGGCTGATGAATCCTATAGTTTACTCGATGGTTTTACGTCAGCTCAACTCAGAGAGGAAAAGTCACAAGGGGTTGATTTTTAATGCTAATTTTGATTTCTAATGCTTACAATAAATTAAGTCAACCACTTTCCAAGTTCCGGACTGCCACACATGATCTAAACTGCTCTGTGGGGATAAAACATTTTAGAAGCTTATAATTCCTACAGAGTGTTTTGATTATTTTATACAAACTAAACTCAAACAGCAAAAAATTTCACAAGGGAAATTTTTGTGTGGTTTAAGGCCACATAATCTGGTTTCAACTCTTGTCTTTGCCTTGAGTTAAAGGCATACTCATTAACTTGAAACAATAAACTCAAACCTTAACATTTCTGGAAAGAATTCAATTCAGGACTGGCAGTATCAATGGTAAATATTACACACAGGCTCAAAGTGATCTTATACAGATATACAGGACATGTAGGTAATGTAGGCAATGCCAAAGTTTTAAATGAGCAACAGATATACTACATATCATTGCCTTATATATGGGCATTACCCCTTCACACACACATGCAAAATTTTCTAGCTTTCTCAATACTGAATTAGAAGCTGGGGTTATAATTTAAACATTTATTTAGAGAAGAAATGCAGAATGGAATTGGAATGGTATTAGTTATATACCACATTAGAAAAGCTAATCAATAATCAATTTTTAAAGAAAAAAAAGGTTGGACCATGTAAAAATAGACTAAAAAAAATAACTACCTACTTGGGGTTTATAGCTGAAACGGAATAACATAGGCTAAGTAAGCAACATCCTAACACCTTAGCTAAATGTGATAGAATTGGATTAGGCATTAACACAGAGAAAAGAGAAAAAATGGATATTTTAAATGGGCAATAGGGTTTTTTTTTTTCTTTGTAAAAACTAATGTGAGTTAAATTTAGGTGGAAGAGATAACAGGATGCAGCACATTAAAAAGAGAAGGAAACATTGTAGGAATAAGTAGAGAAAAAAAGAAAAGACCTAGAAGGCAGAGAGGCTCAAGAAGGAAGAAATTATGTACACATGTCAGAACAGTGTACAGCTTAGCACATATCTCACTAAGGAGTGTCTAAAACAATCAGGTAGTTTGACTCACTCAAATATAAAATAAGACTATAAACAGACAAGAGAATAATGGAATGTGGTGGTTCCAAGAAATTTTTTCAAAATTATAACTCTCCCACGCTAGCTATACATTTGCCTTTGTAATAGCAAGGTTGGAAATCACCAATTCATATGGAACTAGCCATCACATATTTTTTGAAAAATTGTCCCATTTAGTCACTCTTTGTTTTAAAAGTTGGACTACTATAACAAAGTAAAGCCATGACAAAGAAAATTCCATTTAATTAAAAGTAGGTTTGCCAAAGAGAAGACCATCATCACTCTATCTCCCCAGATTTAGACACTATTTTCAAAATTTTACTGGAGTGTAAACAAAACATCCACTGCTGCCTCCATCCCCACCATGCTAGTCCCAACCCCAAACACTATGAACTTTGAGAATATTTCCAGAGTAACCTCCAGCTCTATCTATATTGTCCAAACATGGTATACCATATACCATATATGTACCATAAGTTGCACTATCCATTCAAAGCCTTCTGGCTTCTACTTCTGTACTATATTCTCATTTACTTACTCATTTAGTTGATCAGGATTTACTGAGTTCTAGACACTGGCATTGCATTACGTATTATGTTACAGACACTGGCACAAATAAGACATTCATGAATTCCGATCCTGAGGAGTCAAGAGCCTAGCAGGGTATTTTGACAAGTTTCAATATAATATAGGAAGTGCAGATTATTATAAGAGCACATAAGAGAAACACCCAATTGTTGTGGTATAAGACGGAGAATCAAGAAGACTTGCTGAAGGCTGAAACCTAGAGTTTCAGTCCCTCTATGTAGGAGACAAATGAAAGTTAATTTCTAACTTATCTCCTATACCTCTGTAAAATCTTATCAGTTACTAATTCCTTTTGCTTAATTAAACCACATATTCCTTTTGCTTAATTAAATCTTTTCATGGCACATTCTGCTTTAAACCCTTGCTTTTCTGGTCATTATCTCAATGTTCTTTATCCATCTAAAAAATTTACCATTGTCCTTTGCCTTTTTTATTTTTATTGAATTATTTATTTTTTGCTCAATTTTTTTAAGGAAGATTATTTATTTATTTGAGAAAGACAGAGAGAGAGTAAGCAAGTGAGCTGGGAAGAGGAGCAGAGGTAGAGAGAGAATCATAAGCAGGCTCTAGCATGGAGCCTGACACAGGACTCAATCTCACAATCCTGAGATCATGACTTGAGCCAAAATCAAGAGTTGGTTGCTTAATCGACGGAGTCACCCAGGTGCCCCCCATTTGCCTTTTTTAAAAAGTAATATCTAACATTTATCAAATGCTTACTGAAGGCTGGGCACTCATTCTATGTATTTTACCCTTTTTATCTCAATAATCCTCTTGAAAACTTTATGAGAGAGGTAATATTACTGTCTTCATTTCACAGACGAGAGGACTGAGGCTTTGAGTATTTTAATAATTTACTCATGGTCAGCTAGCTGGTCAGTTGTAGAGCCACGACTTGTATCTGGGTCACATTTGAATGCTCAGCCTGCATTCTTGGCCACTACTATCTACTGCCTTCTTCCCTTTTGCTACTTCAAAGCCCAGTTTATTCCCATCTCCACCATGCATCTCTCCTTTCTGCAGAAGTTGAAGTGGAATACTTCCAGGCATAAGAAGAAAATAACACTTTTCAACCAAAACAAAGTGAAAGAGCCCTACACTAGCATTACCTTCATACCAAAACCAGATGAAAATATTATAAGAAAATTAAAAATACAGACCAATAGAATTAATAAGATTGTTAAACCCCTGGCCAGACTTAACAAAAAAAAGAGAGAAAGGACCCAAATAAATAAAATCATGAACGAGGGGCGCCTGGGTGGCTCAGTCGTTAAGCGTCTACCTTCAGCTCAGGTCATGGTCCCAGGGTCCTGGGATCGAGCCCCGCATCGGGCTCCCTGCTCCACGGGAAGCCTACTTCTCCCTCTCCCACTCCCCCTGCTTGTGTTCCCTCTCTCACTGTGTCTCTCTCTGTCAAATAAATAAATAAATAAATAAATAAATAAATAAATAAATATCATGAACGAAAGAGGAGAGATCACAACCAACACTGAAGAAATACAAACAATTACAAGAGCATATTATGAGCAACTATATGCCAACAAATTAGGCAATCTGGAAGAAATGGATGAATTCCTAGAGATGTATAAATTACCAAAACTGAAATAGGAAGAAACAGAAAACCTGAACAAACCCATAACCATCAAGGAAATTGAAGCCTTAATCAAAAATCTCCCAACAAACAAGAGTCCAGGGCCAGATGGCTTTCCAGGAGATTCTACCAAACATTTAAAGAGGAATTAATACCTATTCTTCTGAAGCTGTTTAAAAAAAAACAGAAATGGAAGGACAACTTCCAAACTCTTTCTATGAAGCCAGCATTACCTTGATCCCAAAACTAGAGAAAGACCCCACCAAAAAGGAGAATTACATACCAATATCCCTGACGAACATGAATGCAAAAATTCTCACCAAGATACTAGTCAATAGGATCCAACAGTACATTAAAAGGATTATTCACCACGACCAAGTAGGATTTATTCCTGGGTTGCAAGGGTGGTTCAACATCCACAAATCAATCAATGTGATATACTACATTAATAAAAGAAAGGACAAGAACCACGTGATCCTCTCAATAGATGCAGAAAAAGCATTTGACAAAGTACAGCATTCTTTCTTGATTAAAACTCTTCACAGTGTAGGGATAGAGGGAATATACCTCAATATCATAAAAGCTATCTACAAAAAGCCCACAGTGAATATCATTCTCAATGGGGAAAAACTGAGAGCTTGTCCCCTTAAGTTGGGAACACGGCAGGGATATCCACTATCACCACTGTTGTTCAACACAATACTAGAAGTCCTAGCCTCAGCAATCAGACAACAAAAAGAAATAAAAGGCATCCGAATTGGCAAAGAAGTCAAACTCTCACTTTTCACAGATGACATGATACTCTATGTGGAAAACCCAAAATACTCCACCCCAAAATTGCTAGAACTCATATAGGAATTCAGCAAAATGACAGGATATAAAATCAATGCACAGAAATCAGTTGCATTTCTATACACTAACAATGAGACAGAAAAAAGAGAAATTAAGGTGTTGATCCCATTTACAATTGCACCAAAACCCACAAGATACCTAGGAATAAACCTAACCAAAGAGGCAAAGGATTTGTACTAAGAAAACTATAGAACACTCATGGAAGAAATTGAGGAAGACACAAAGAAATGTAAAAACGTCCCATGCTCATGGATTGGAAGGACAAATATTGTTAAAATGTCTATGCTACCTACAGCAATCTATACATTCAAAGCAATGCCTATCAAAATACCATCAACTTTTTCACAGACTGGAACAAATAATCCTAAAATTTGTATGGAATCAGAAAAGATCCCAGATAGCCAGAGGAATGCTGAAAAAGAAAACCAAAGCTGGCGGCATCACAATTCCGGACTTCCAGCTCTATTACAAGGCTGTCATCATCAAGACAGTATGGTACTGGCACAAAAACAGACACATAGATCAATGGAACAGAATAGAGAACTCAGAAATGGACCCTCAACGCTATGGTCAACTAATCTTCAACAAAGCAGGAAAGAATATCTAATGGAAAAAAGTCTCTTCAACAAATGGTGCTGGTAAAATTAGACAGCCACATGCAGAAGAATGAAACTGGACCATTTCCTTACACCACACACAAAGATAAACTCAGAATCGATGAAAGACCTAAATGTGAGACAGGAATCCATCAAAATCCTAGAGGAGAACACAGGCAGCAGCCTCTAAGACCTCGGCTGTAGCAACTTCTTGCCAGACACGTCTCCAAAGGCAACAGAAACAAAGGCCACAATGAACTATTGGGACTTCATGAAGACAAAAAGCTTTTGCACAACAAAGGAAACAGTTGACAAAACCAAAAGACGATCTACAGAATGGGAGAAGATATTTGCAAATGTCTTATCAGATAAAGGGCTAGTATCCAAAATCTATAAAGAACTTATCAAACTCAACACGCAAAGAATAAATAATCTAATCAAGAAATGGGCAGAAGACATGAACAGACATTTCTCCAAAGAAGACATACAAATGGCCAACCAACATATGAAAAAATGCTCAACATCACTCATCATCAGGGAAATACAAATCAAAATCACAATGAGATAATACCTCACACCAGTCATAACGGCTAAAATTAACAATTCAGGAAATGAAGATGTTGGCAAGGATATGGAGAAAGGGGAACTCTCTTACATTGTTACTGGGAATGCCGACTGGTGCAGCCACTCTGGAAAACAGTATGGAGGTTCTTCAAAAGGTTGAAAATAGAGCTACCCTGCGACCTAGCAATTGCACTACTAGGTATTTACCCAAAGATACAAATGTAGTGATCCGAAAGGGCACCTGCACCCCAATGTTTATAGCAGCAATGTCCACAATAGCCAAACTATGTAAAGAGCCAAGATGTCCATCGACAGATGAATGGATAAAGAACACGTCTCACACACACACACACACACACACACACACACAGTGGAATACTACTCAATCATTAAAAAAATGAAATCTTGCCATTTGCAACGAATGGATAGAACTAGAGGGTATTATGCTAAGTGATATAAGTCAATCAGAGAAAGACAATTATCATATGATCTCACTGATGTGTGGAATTTAAGAAACAAAACAGGGTATCATAGGGGAAGGGAGGGAAAAATAAAACAAGATGAAACCAAAGGGGGAGACAAACCATAAGAGACTCTTAATCATATGAAACAAACTGAGGGTTGCTGGAGGGGAGGGGGCTGGGTGATGGGCAGTAAGGAAGGCACGTGATGTAATGAGCACTGGGTGTTATATGAGACTGATGAATCACAGACCTCTACCTCTGAAACTTATAATACATTATATGTTAATAAATTGAATTTAAATTAAAAAATAATAGAAAAAAGTACAGACCATTATTTCCCATGCAGATAGATGCAAAAATCCTCCAATAATGTATAAAAAGAACTATATACCATGACCAAATGGGATTTATTCTAGACATGTAAGATTGGTTCAACATTCAAAAATTCATGTAATACATACCTTAACAGGCTAAAGAAGAAAAATCACATGCTCATATCTCACATGCTTGTAGATGCAAAAAAACAAAACAAAACAAAACCTCTTAGCAAACTTGGAATAGAGGGGAACTTCCTCAATTTGATAAAGAACATCTGCAAAAAAAAAAAAAAAACCTGCTGCTAACATCATGCATAATGGTGAAAAATTAGAAGCTTTCCCACTAAGACTAAGAATCAGGCAAGGATGTCCCCTCTCAGCCCTGCTTTTCAGCAGTACTGGAAGTAATGGAAGTCCTAGCCAATGTAATTAGAGAAGAAAAGAAAAAAAAGGCATACAGATTAAGAAGAAAGAGATAAAACTGTCTTTTTTCACAGATGACATGACTGTCAGTATGGAAAATCCCAAAGAATCAACAAAAAAACTCCTGGAACTAATGACAAGATACCAAGTTAACATACAAAAGTCATTCACTCTCCTATATACTAGCCATGAGCAAGTGGAATTTGAAATTAAAAAACACAATATTAGCAGCCCCCAAAATGAAAGACTTAGGTATAAATCTAAAAAATATATATAAAATATATATAAGGAATACTACAAAGCTGTGATGAAATAAATCAAAGAACTAAAAATTGGATAGATATTCCATATTCATGGATAGGAAGACTCAATATTGTCACAATGTCAATTCTTCCTAAATCGATAAATAGACTAAATGCAATTCTAATAAAAATCCCAGCAAATTATTTTGTGACTATCTGATTTATGACACCAAATAACCAACACAATATTGAAGGAGAAGAACAAAGTCAGAGGACTGACACTGTCCAAATTCAAGACTTACTATAAAGTTACAGTAATCAGTACAGTATGATTGGTGAAAAATAGGCAAACAAACCAGTGGAACAGAATAGAGAGCCCAGAAATAGACCCTCACAAATATAGTCAACTGATCTTTGACAAAGGAGTAAATGCACAAAACAAAATGCAGGAAAAATTCTCTTTTTAACACATGGTCCTGGAACAACTGGACAACCACATGCAAAAAAATGAATTGATACACAGACCCTACACTTTTCGCAAATATTAACTCAAAATGGATGATAGGTTTACATGCAAAATGCAAAACTATAAAACTCCTAGAAGATAACCTAGGAGAAAATCTAGATGACTTTGGGTTTGCTGATGACTTTTTAGATACAACCCCAAAGGCCAGATCCATGAGAGAAATAAATGATGAACTAGAATTCATTAAAATTAAAAACTTCTGCTCTGTGAGAGACACTGTTAGGAGAATGAAAAGACAAGCACAGAATGGTAGAAAATATTTGTAAACAATATGTCTGATAATGAATTGATACGCAAATATATGAAAAATTCTTAAAACTAAACAAGAAAAACAATACATACTGTATGATTCCAAATATATGACATTCTGAAAAGGCAAAAATATGGAGATTACAAAGATCAGTGTTTGCCAGAGGCTGGGGAGTGGAGGGTAGAAAAGGCAGAGCACAGGGGATTTTTAGGGCAGTGAAACTATTCTTTATGATACTACAGTGGTAAATACATGTCATTGTACATATGTTAAAATCTGAAAATGTACAACTCAAGAGTGAACTCTAGTGTAAACTATGGACTTTGGGTGATAATGATATATCAATGTAGATTCACCAATTATAGCAAACACATTATTCTGGTGTGGTATGTTGAGTGTGGGGGAAGCTGTGAATGTGTGGGGGAAGGGGGCATGTGAAAACTCTGTACTTACTGCTTAATTTTGCTGTGAACCTAAAACTGCTTTTAAAAAATAAAGTCTATTTTTTTAAAGTATAAACTCCTGAGAGTCTCAGCCTCATCACTGCTGCTCAGAGAATGCCGAGCCCCCATCTGTCCACCACCACCTACTCTAGAATAGAACATCCAGTCCTGGATAGAAATGAGCTGGTGCAGAGGGCCAAACTGGCTGAGCAGGCTGAGCGATATGTTTACATGGCAGCCTGCCTGAAGTCTGTAACTGAGCAAAAAGCTGAATTATTCAATGCGGAGTGGAACCTTCTCTCAATTGCTTATAAAAATGTTGTAGGAGCCCATAGGTCACCTTGGAGGGTCATCTCAAGTATTGAGCAAAAGATGGAAGGTGCTGAGAAAAACAGCAGATGGTTTGAGAATACAGAGAGAAAACTGAGACCAAGCTAAAAGATGTCTGCAATGATGTACGGTCTCTTTTGGGAGTTTTTTTTTTTTTCTTTTTTTTAAAGATTTTATTTATTTTTGACAGAGAGAGAGTGTACAAGCAGGGGAAGAAGCAGGCAGAGGGAGAGGGAGAAGCAGATTCCCTACTGAGCAGGGAGCCTGATGTGGGGCTCGATCCCAGGACCCTGGGATCATGACCTGAGCCGAAGGCAGACGCCCAACCATCTGAGCCACCCAGGCGCCCCTCTTTTGGGAGTTTTTGATCCCCAGGGCTTCACAGATGAGCAAAGTCTTTTATTTGAAAATGAAAGGAGACGACTACTGTTACTTGGCCGAGGTTTCTGCTGGTGATGATAAGGAGATTGTGGATCAGTCAAAACAGGCATATCAAGAAGTTTTGAAATCAGCAAAAAGGAAATGCAACCAACACATCCTATCAGGTTGGGTCTGGCCCTTAACTTCTCCATGTTCTATTTTAAGATTCTGAACTCCCTGGAGAAAGCCTGCTCTCTTGCAAAGACAGCTTTTGATAAAACCATTGCTGAACTTGATACATTAAGTGAAGAGTCATACCAAGACAGCACTTTTGTGGTGCCTGGGTGGCTCGTCGGTTAAGCATCTGACTTTGGTTCAGGTCATGATCTTGGGGTCCTGGGCTCCAGCCCCGTATCAGGCTCCCTACTCAGCAGGGAGTCTGCTTGCCCCTCTCCCTCTGCCCCTCCCCCTACGTGTGCTCTCTCTGTCTCTCTCTAATAAATAAATAAAAATCTTAAAAAAAAAGAAAAGAAAAAAAAAGACAGCACACTAACAATGCAATTACTTGAGACAACTTGACATTGTGGACTTCAGATACCCAAGGAGACGGAGTTGAACTGAAGCAGGAGAAGGAGGGGAAAATTAGCTGGCCTTCCAACTTTTGTCTTCCTCACTCTAAAATTTACACAGTAGACCATTTGTCATTCATGCTGTCCCACAAATAGTTTTTTGTTTATGGTTTATGACAGATTTATGTTACTTCTATTTGAATTCCTGTTCTTCCCATGTGGTTTTTATGTTTAATATAGGGGAGTAGAGTCAGTTAATGTTTAGGGAGTTACCTGTTTTCATCTTGGCATGGCCAATATGGGGATGTGGAACTTTTATACTAGTTATAAATGTTTGGCATAGTACATTTGGTACATTGTGGCTTCACAAAGACCATGTTAAAACTGCTTCCATGTCTAAGCAGAGAAAACTGCCTACATACTGGTTTGTCCTGGTGGGGAATAAAAGGAATAACTGGTTCCAGACACAGGTATAGTTATTGTGGAAACTTTAAGTCTGGAGCACTTACAAGGCTGTAGCAGAAATAGGTACCCCGTGGATATTACAGGTTGAACCACGTATATCTGTGGAATACTCATTCTCAATGTGCACACCTTTGACTACAGTTGCAGAAGTGTTGCTTTCATTGTGACCCAATTTACTCTGGATAAGGGCAGAATAATGGTTCATATTCCGTTATTTGTAAAGTTCCCTGCTGTTTGCTTTCATTATTTTTGCAACACTCATTTTATTTGTATTTAAATGTTTTAGACAACCTAAGAACAAATGTACAAGTAAAAATGAATTGCTTGGTATCCATTACTCTATGTATATTAAGCACAACAGCAAAACAAAAATCCCATGGGTTTAACTTTTTTTGGGGTTTGGTTTTTTGGGGGGTTTTTTGCTTTCGTGATTTTTTTTTTTTGATACTTGTCTAACATGCATGTGGTGTAAAAATAGTTAACAGGGAAATAACTTGAGATGATAACTAGCTTTAATGTCTTATGAAATTTCCATGAACAAGCCAAGCATAATTGTAGAGCACGTATTAAGTTCATATAAGTGGAATAAAGGTTTATGAATGGACTTTTCAACTACTTTCTCTACAGCTTTTCATGTAAATTAGACTTTTGGTTCTGAAACTTCTCTAAAGGAAATTGTACATTTTTAGAAATTTATTCCTTACTCTCTCTTGGCAGCTAATGGGTTTTTACCATGTTTAAATACAAAGTTTATTATAATAACAACAACAAGGTATAAACTCCTCAGGACAAAGAGAACAGGAAAGGAAACAATGTTTTTAAAGATGGGAAAAAGATGAAACAAATAGCAACTGACTCAGTAAGTCAGAGAAAGTTGAAGCCTAACTACCTGGAAAGGGAGATACCAGTGAAAAACAAGCACATTTATTCTACTAAACTCTAGAAAGATTCAGGAATTAGAGGTGCCAGGTGACTTTGAAGACTAAAGGGCAAGATAGGGTGAGCACAAGAGGATTGATTTTTGAGTCTGTAATGGGAGCATTCAGGGCTTAGATGTCCTCTCCCAGCCTACATCCCCTCCCACCAAGACAAAATAAGACATTATTGTAGGTAGAGATTGACTCAGAAAGGCTCCAGTTTGGGGGACACTATGAGAAAGACATGCAATCCAGGATATAGGAAGTCTAAAACAAAAGAAAGTATCCCCAAGATAAAGATGAGGACAGATCTCAAGAAAACTATGATATAGTTGATTTAGAAAGCAGTCAGTTATATTGGATGGGGAAGATGGAGAATTCAGGAGAGATGTTTTTAAGGGAAAAAAGTGGAACTTATCTATTACCTATGAGGTTTGACAATAACAAGAGGAGCTTCAGTACTTAGAAAGAAAGCTTGGGCTGAATGAGCAACATGTACAAAGAAAACTAGGCAAAAATAAACAACATGATAGCTGACTCCAGGAAAAACAGCGAGTTGTTTTGTTAAATGCAACAGATTATTATATGTGGATCAAATTTATAGCCTTAATAATTAAATATAAAATTATTTAACCAAAAAAAATTAGGGGAATGAAAGTGAGAAAAATTTTAGTCACAAATTATAAGAAAGCTAAAGCCTTGTATTCCATAGTAAAAATCAATAGCTAATATATAAAATCAATATATTGATAAATTAAATCAATATGATAGGGGTTCCTGGGTGGCTCAGACAGTTAAGTGTCTGCCGTCGGCTCAAGTCATGATCCCAGGGTCCTGGGATCAAGTCCCACATCAGGCTCCTTGCTCAGCGGGGAGCCTGCTTCTCCCTCTCCCTTTGCCCCTCCCCCTGTTCACGCTCTCACTCTCAAATACATAAAATCTTTAAAAAATAAATCAATATGATAAATACCCAAATCAATATAATATCTAAAATTGAAAAATCAAAAATTTACAGGATAGCATGCTATTTGGAAAAATAGTTCTCAATACATTCCTGGAAAGGGAGCTCACAAATATAAAATACAAAATGAAAACCATAAAAGTAGCAAAAAGAGTAAAATTGCTTCTAAGGGGCAGAAATTGGGGAGCAAAAGATATTGAAAACAAGGAATGCTCTTTTTCATCATAAATCAGCTAACCATACATCCCATTTTTCTCAGAAACGTCCTGTTTTATTCCTGTTTTCCCAGTGTCCTAACCAGTTAGCAACCCTCTTTCATTTTCTAAAGTGTGTGACAAATTAGATGTTCAGCCTAATTACAAGATTTATAAAATTACTTCTAAACTATGCACATTTATTACTATCATAAATTAAAAAAATTTAAGTGGGGCTTTGAGTTGAAGTTGAAATAAGTAGGTTTATGTCTTATTTATGCCTCTTAATACTTGGTGATTAGCAGCTAGTTCCCTAACCTCTCTGTTTCTTCTTTTGTATCACATCTACAAAATAAGAATTATAAAGTTCCCATCGCATAGATTTGTTATAAAGACTGAATAGGTCACTTTGCACAGCGTTTTGCACTTAACTGATGCTCAGTAAACATAACCTATTATTGTGTTAAATGTCTATGAAATTTGAGTTGATTCGGAATGAATCCATTTTCTCATAGTGGATTTTCATCTATGCCTTTAATGTTATAATTGAAAATTAGTGAAAAGTTTAAAGTTACATTCCTTTTTCTTATATCAATGGAACATATTGAATAGGCTCTCTGCATGATTGTTTGAAGAAAAGGCCAAATTTGGAACTTCTGATTACAAAGCAAAGAGCCAATAAAACTACAGCCATTTAGTTCATTCAGATGTTTTTTTAAATCTTCAGATCATAATTAGAAAAATAAATGCCGCTTGTTTTCAGATCATAATTTTCCCTATATATTTGTCTATTAATCTTCATTTATTATTTGGGAGCACTTTTTGGACAAATAATTGTGTATAATAATCACAGACTGCTAGCTATTTTGGAAGTCTGGCTGACTTTTCACATTCTATGGAATCCTGGGAATACAGCACTGTAAGGGATCTACGGTCTATGGGTTAATCAGACATGTAAACAGTCTCAAGAAAATGCATCTAAATGTCTTAGGCAATGTTCCCAACATTGTTTCATAAGATTCCTATCAAGAGCTAGCACTTTTTTATAGGTCAAATGAGGATTAAATAGGTCACTTTTGTGGTGTTGGTTAGAGGACTTTTATAACATCGCCCAATATCCTTCTGGTTATTTCAATAAATTGCTTAATTTAAAGATAATGTTTAATTAAGCTGCTCCTGTGCTTTAAACCTTACATTCTAATTTTTTATGTTCCAGTTTCCCAAATTTTATTCATTTGAAGTCTCACTTCCCTTTTTGCAGGAATCCAATTTTGCAGGAATCCAATTTATATGAATATCCCTTCCTTCAACTCAACCACCATTTTAACAGTTGGGGATTTTTTTTTTTTTTTTTTGGTTGTATAATAGCTTCTTTTATAAACTTTTTCCAGTTTTATTGAAGCATAACTTACAAATAAAGTTGTAATATAACTGAAGTGTACAACATGATGATTTGATATATGTATACATTAGGAAGCAATTTTCACAATCAAGTTAATTAACACATGCACCACTTCACAGTTACCTTTTTTTTTGGCACAAATTCTTTTTCTTTCTTTTTTTTTTTTAAGATTTGTTTATTTATTTATTTGGGAGACAGAGAGAGAGAGAGAGAGAAAGAGCACAGGGTGGGGAAGGGCAAAGGGAGAGGGAGAGAGAAACTTCAGCAGACTCTGCTCAACACCAGCCAACACAGGGCTTGATCTCATGACCCTGAGATCACAACCTGAGCAGAAACCAAGAACTGGATGCTTAACAGACTGCACCAGCCAGGTGCCCCTTGGTACAAATTCTTAAGATCTACTCTCTTTTAGCAGATTTCAATTATACAAAACAGTATTATTAAATACAGTCACTATACTATCCATTGGATCCTCAGGACTTAATCATCTTATAACTGCAAGTTTGTACCCTTTTACCAACCTCTCCCCATTTCCCCCACCCTTTTTAGACACTGGCGGCCCCCATTCTATCCCCTGTTTCTACAAGTTTGACTTTTTTTTTAGGTTCTACATATAGGTGACACCAGGCAATATTTATCTTTGGTTTATTTCACTTAACATATAATGCCCTTCAGATTCAACCATATCACAAATGGCAATGTTCTTTTTAGAGGCTGAATAATAACCTATTGTGATATATACACATAATGCTGACAATTTTTTTTTATTCTGACTTCAATCTTTCTTTAAAAGTCTTATATGTACGAGAGGATTCACAAAATTTTAATCTAATGTCAGTGGCCTTGTGTTCATAGAATAATCATAAAATAATGCAACTTTATTTTTGAACAAGCATTCAAAAAATACTCACAGATGAAAGTTATGTTCTTTAGTCACATTGGGATTCAGTCCCTGTTCAA
Source organism: Phoca vitulina (assembly GCF_004348235.1). Taxonomy (NCBI): domain Eukaryota; kingdom Metazoa; phylum Chordata; class Mammalia; order Carnivora; family Phocidae; genus Phoca; species Phoca vitulina. Next base: position 40,195,776 of record NW_022589705.1, on the reverse strand, counting down.
TACTGCTGCCATTTTTAGTACTATACAACCTATAATATATTCTTTTGTGTAGTGACAGTAATAATGAATTTTCTTTCTCTGACGATGAAATTTATTTTGCAAATCAGTAGTTATTTGTCACTGAATCTAGCACCAAAGCAAACGAGTAAGTAGAGTAGTATTCAGACTGACTGTTTTGTAGCTTAAATAGCTTTGCATATAATTCCTGAAAAAGGAGCTCCTCAATTTTTTAAATGTAGTGGGGCGCCTGGGTGGCTCAGTCGTTAAGTGTCTGCCTTCGGCTCAGGTCATGATCCCAGGGTCCTGGGATCGAGCCCCGCATCGGGCTCCCTGCTCCGCGGGAAGCCTGCTTCTCCCTCTCCCATTCCCCCTGCTTGTATTCCCTCTCTCGCTGTGTCTCTCTCTGTCAAATAAATAAATAAAATCTTTAAAAAAAAAATTTTTTTTTAAATGTAGTAAGTTTAAGTCTACTACTGTTTTTGACATTGTTGTAGTCCTTACTTATTTTTATATATCATTTTAGGATTGTTTGTTTGGTTTTAGTCTCATATCTCCCCCCTACACTTCTCAGTACAATGTAAAATGAAGACACATGATGGGCACTCAACCAATGTCTATAATATTGAAACTTCTCTGTCCTTTCTGTAGGAGGCAACCAGCAATCAGAAAGAGACATAATAAAAACCACCTGGGCAACTCCAACCAACTCAGAGCCCCCAGTTTGAAATTAGTGGTTTCATTTCCATCAAAAAAAAATTCTTTTTTGTTTCTTTCTTTTCTTCCATTTTTAGAAGCAAAGACACCCATTCAAATACCTGGTAGAAAAAAAAAAAATCTAGACTGAGTTTGGGTTTCCAGTTCCAGAAAACTAAGATAGAGCTGCTGGAATATTACGCCCAGATTCTCTTGGCTTTACCTCCTGTACAAATAAATCCATCCACTGCTGTGCTTGGCAAGGTGACAAAAACAACTGCAGGGGAGGCAAAACCTCTCCTGTCATAGGCTCTGGGCCATTTTCCTTCGTTAAGGACTCTCATCTTTTATTCTAGCATGTGGGCCCTCCCCAGCTGACAGGACAAAGCAAGGCAGCAGTGGGTGGAAGGAGGGGAGAGTTGAGCTCACTGACCCTTGATTGAGCTCTAGTTCCAGCTGTATCCAACTTCTGTAAGATGCTAACCTTTTCCACTCTTGCCCCAGAGATTCCTGTGGGAATGGCAGAGTCCCTGGGCCACAGTCCTACATATGGGAAGAGATGTTACAGGCTCAAATAACTCAGAGATGGGAGGGAGGAAGAGAAGGGAAAGAGAAGAAAAAGAGGTCGAGAAAAATGAAAGGAAAAAAAATCAGATAAAAGAGGCTATAAGGATAGATCTGAGAAGATAAGGTAACTAGAAATTAGGTGTGTTTTTTTTTAATTGGGAAAATGTCTGACAATTCAGGTGAATTCTGCCAGTCACAGGAGGATTTTTCCAACCATCTTTTATCCTCAGCTATTCTCAAGGTAATGTGTCCACACCTGTGCCTCGGTTAGGGCTTAAGAGCACAGATTTTGGAGCCAGATTTCTCTAGATCTACTACTTCCTAGACGTATGACAATTATTTAACACCTCTGTTTATAAGTTTCCTCCCCTGTAAAATGGGACGATTACAGTGTCTACCATATAGGATTACTGTGAAAATTAAATAGGTTAATGCATGTAATACAAGAGTTTTCTGTAGTATATGACATACAGTGCACACTCAATTTTCCTTGTTATATTTTGACAGTACCAATGAATAGCTTCTGACAATTAAGTCACTTAGTGGAGGTGACCTGACTCACCAGGCATATTCATTTATTCATAAGTATTCATTTATAAGTCTTGCTCACACTCCTCCTATCTTAAAATACCTAGGTTTACCTCTTTATCTCAACCTATCAAAACCTACCATTCTTTAAACACCTATCAGTTTCACAAATACTTATTCCAGGGGCGCCTGGGTGGCTCAGTCGTTAAGCATCTGCCTTCGGCTCAGGTCATGATCCCAGGGTCCTGAGATCAAGCCCCACATCGGGCTCCCTGCTCGGTGGGAAGCCTGCTTCTCCCTCTCCCACTCCCCCTGCTTGTGTTCCCTCTCTTGCTGTGTCTCTCTCTGTCAAATAAATAAAATCTTTAAAAAAAAAAAAATACTTATTCCAACCTCCACCATGAAACCATTTCTGATCTCACCTGTGACCTCTTACAACGTTTAACATCTATAAATTTGACACTTAGTGGTTCACATACCAGCATAATCTACACAGTATCTTTTGCAAAGCAGTGATAGCTGGCTAGTAACAGTTACTGATTAGCTTCTCATAGCCTGCCTTATATTAGGAAGGGAAAAAGAGAATGGTCAAAGAATATATGTAGCGACTCCATGCCAAAGTATTTATGTCTTTGTCCAATGCAAATTATGCAGGTCTCCAGTGCTGAAAGACCCTCCCTTTTTTTTTTGAGAATCTCTTGAAGGTGAAGTCTCTGAATGGTGGTGGGAAAAGGAATAAGTGATCTGGCACAAATTGCCAAGAGAGGCAGAAATATCCAGAATAACTCAACTGTATCCTCAGTCTGTAATTATAACTGTTAAAATATATCACCAAATGGGCTTTGAAGTCAGACAGAACAGGGATTCTTCCTTGGCCTTCTATTTACTAGCTGTGCAATTCTGGAAAATTTATGAAGCTATATGAGGTTCACTTTCCTCATCTGTAAAGTTAGGGTAAAAATGTCTTCTTCATAAGGGGCACTGAAAGAACTTACTATGGTGCCTGGTCAAGTATGCATTCTACACATGTCATTTCCTTTCCTCTTTCCAAGAATCAGTCAAGGCAGAAAACACCAAACCATTCTTGAACCAAGTCATTTCGACTACTCTATAGTTAGTTTTTCACATTGTGTTTTTGTAAATTCAAAGAGCCACAGAAGTCACATTAGTCATAGCTGCGACTAAATTAGATACTATTCTGAAGGATCATGGTCCCAGGAGCATATTATCTCAGGAGGCAGAATTAAAAATCACACCCACAATAGGTTGGAGGAATAAAAGGAATAGGTCACAAATAGCTTTATTTTCTCTTTTTAAGCTGTTGTTGTAGTTTGTTTGCTTACTTGCTTTTTAATTGTTTGCCAGGTCTTCAATGAGTTTGGTCAATTTTCACCTATTCCCTTTTGCTGTAAGTTTATCTTAAGTATAATGGAAGGGAAATAAAGAATTTAAAGCTCTAAAACATATTTTTTTAATGGGAAGTTCTTTCTGAGCTGGAATTTATTTCTCATGTCATTTACAGCAAGAGACTTATGAACTACAGGAACAGAAGAAACCGTTTAAGTACAGTGTTAATGTTTACTGTGGAAATAGTATTCATTATAACTTTCTGTCAGAAAGCTAATACTTTATCGTCCAAAATGAAGGTGGTATATATGTGGTCTTTTCCATCTGTAGATGGACAAAGTTAATACTTGTGGTCAAACTCAGAGAAAACTATGATTAATAAAACTAGTAAGATTCAAGACATGTGAAAGTCAGTGCATGGCCAGCATAGCGCTGGAATCAGACAGACAAGTATGAACCCTATAGCCAAGGTGATCAATGTGAGCAGAATAAAACAGAGTTAAACGGTTGAGACTGTGACCAGGCACAGGTCCCTTAGAAGGGAACTGTGATCTATGCTTATGGGGTATGTACCATGTAAAAAACATACAAACTTGACAGTGGAAGGGAATGGAAAGGGTCCTATAAACATAATACATAAATGTGTAGATACAGAGAAAAAGGAAAGAAACACAGTAAACGTGGGCCAGGAACAAGAGCGGAAGGAACAGAAAAGATTCAGAGAAGTGTTGGCCCTAAAAGAAGAGTACTTTCACTCACCCATTCATTCATTCATTCATTCATTCAACAAATATGTATTGAGAACCAACCATGTGTTAGGTAAATAAGGTTACAAAGATGAAAAGACAATCCTTGCCTATAGTGAGGAGAAAAACACATCTAGTGTGGATTAGAAGGAGGGAACCCTAGAGTCTGCCTAGACTAATGTTGTATTTTTACAGAAACAAGATGTCTAAGGAGTTTTATTGGCAGACAAAAGAGAGGTGGACTCTAGTAAGAAGGAACAATATGTTCAAAGTTTCAAAAATGTAAAAAAGTAATCGATTTGAGAACTTAAGTTGGTACATAATAGCTAGAATATGATATTCAAAGGAAGCTATAGCAGATAAAAAGGCTAGACTGAAACACAAGGGCTGTATAAAATCTGAAGAGCCTTGAAGGCCAAGCAGAGAAGTTTAGGTTTTATTCTATAGGTATTGAGGAACGATTAAAATTTTCAAGCAGAAGAGCAATAAGAACAGATTTTTATGGTAGAAATGTCATTCTGGTAGAATTGGACATAAAGAAGGACAAGGAGGCCAGCAAAGAGGTTATTACAATAGTAGAGGGGTGTTAGGTATAGGGATGTTAAGAGTTGAACCCAATAAAAAGTAGAGGGATGAGAATGAAAAGGACAGATTTTAGGCAACAGAATTGATAGTGTATATGTGTAAAGGAGAATGAAGGATCTACAAAGAAGTCCATATTTTAGGCAAGGGCAAATGGTGGCAGCTGGGGCCGTTCACCAAAGTAGGAAATACTGGAGAAAAAGCAGGTTTTGGGAAAGACAGCATACAAGCTTAATTTCCAATACACTATATTTACACACTTCTTTGACAACTAAGTGGAAAGGGCATATACATTAGGTCTATGCACTGTATATATACTACTTCTAAACTTCATAATAACCCTCTATGGCAGGTATTACTATCTCCATGTTACAAATAACAAAACAAGAATCCCAGAAGTGAAATAACCAATATCGCAGAGCTAGTATATGAGTGCAAGGCTTGAGTGTAAGTCACCCTAATTCCTAACCCTCTCCATGCTCTTTCAAATGCTATCAACATAGAATACCTGTAGTTAGGTAAGCATTTCTATATGAGTAGTGTAATAAATTTATTTATACTTTAACTGTAAATTTTAGGGTTTTTTCTGAATAACTGCTTTGATTCTAAAAACCACAGTCAATGACATCTGTCTCAGGTACTGCTGTAAAAATGTATAAGCCCAAGTGAATGCTAATGAACAAGAAGTCAAGAAATGTTACCCTGGCCACAGGGTACAGAATGTTACACAGGTGACTCTAGACATGGAGGAACATGGAGATTTGGCCTAGGAATGCTATGGATGTACATCCTGTAATGAATGGAAACACTGGATCAGGCCACCATCCTGCCCTTTTGTTTTCCTACAACAAAGAAGGTTTTTTCTGACTAAGAAAGGCCGTGCTGGTAATACACAGTAAAATGGTCTTGCTATTTTTAAAGCTTCCAACAAGTTTTATCATCAGGATATATTTTTACTTGTGAGATTGCATTAGTTTTTCCTGCCAAAGAGTTAAAAGATATACTTCTGTGTTTGGCTGAAATATGGTTTCAGGAAGGTTTATGAAAGGTATGAGAGTAAATCCACATGTGGGAGAATATGAAGGTAGCAAGATAATTCCTTTGATTTTGCCACATCTAAATTTTTCTAATTATCCTTGAAAATTTCAATAACGTGGACTTATTTCTGTATGATGTGTGTGTGGTATAAATGATTCAGTTCCCATGAACAATCCTTTATTATCAAAATAAAAGCATACTGGATGCACCTCTATGTTTATTGCAGCATTATTTACAATTATGGAAACAGCCCAAGTATCCATCAACCAAAGAGTGGATAAGGAATATTACTCAGCCATAAAAAAGAATGAAATCTTGACATTTGCAACAACATGAATGGATCTAGAGAATATAATGCTAGGTGAAATAAGCCAATCAGAGAAAGACTACCATATATTCCATTCATATGTGCAATTTATGAAAGGAAACAAATGAATAAAGGGAAAAAAAGACAAATAAAAAAATACACTTTTTTTTAAAAGATTTATTCATCTATTTGAGAGAAACATGAGCAGGGGGAGGGGCAAAGGAAGAGGGAGACAAGCAGACTCCCTGCTGAGCGGGGAGCCCAATGTAGGGCTCAATCCCAAGACTGCAAGATCATGACCTGAGTCGAAACCAAGAGTCAGATGCTCAATCAACCAAGCCACCCAGGTGCCCCCCCCCAAAATAGACTCTCAATTGTAGAGAAAAAGCAGATGGTTACCAGTGGGGAGGTTGGTGGGGGGTAAAGTAGGTGAAGGGGGCTAATATATGGAAGTGTTGAATCACTATATTGTACACCTAAAACTAATATAACACGGCATGTTAACTACACTGGAATTAAAATTAAAAAAATAATTAAAAAGCATACTGGAGTAATATATTTAAAAGGTAAACTGGATAATGTGACTCCCTGCTTAAATCCCTTCCATTGCTTTTTTAAGTGAATCCAAACTTCTTGCCACAGTGAAAAAGGCCCTGCATGATCTGGCTCCCACTGACCTCCCTAACTTCTTCTGGTATCACACCATGCTTTAGCTATGTAGGTCTCCTTCTGATTCCTCAAATGCACCCAAGCCCATTCCCACTCTAGGCTTTTATACTTATTGTCCCTCCACTTAGAGTGCTCTTATCCACTTCTCTGCATGGCTGCCTTTTTCTTAGCCTTTGGGACTCAGATGCTGCCTGCTCAAAAAGCCCTTCCCTTGTTACCCTCTCCCTAATGATCTACTCCCTATCTCTTAGACATCTCTCACACTCTCCATCACTTAGACATTTCAACAATACCTGGACATTTCTCTTGCAGTACATATCTCAATACATTTATTTGTGTATATATCTGTTTATCATCTGTCTCACCCAGTAGAATATGGATCCATGAGGACAGGGATCTCACGCTTTGTACTGCTGTATCCTCAGCACGCCTGGCAGGTAGCTGTTACTCAATAAATTTTTACTCATGGAATAAATGCAGCAGTGGTAGAATAGAATCAGCATGGCCTATGCCATCCACCCTTCCTTAAAGTTTCACAGCTTTTGATTCCATGTCACAGCTTGTTGTCCTAGTCACATATAACAAATGCTCTTACAGTTCTTGGTTGGTTTTTAAGCCTCTAATCAACAAGAATATCTGTACCTGGTCTGACTCCCTTTCTTCAAGGCTTTTACCTCAAAAGCTACTGAGTCCCTATGCCATCCTCGGTTGTTCAGAGAATTTGAAGCTTATTCTACAGCCTACCCTTTATGCCAGCTAGAATTTAATGCACTCTGCGATGTGATCTGTTACTTCAAGGTGGCTATTGTTAGTCATTAGCAAAGCAGTAAGACCTACCCAAAGTCATTTCACATGTAGCCTTGGTGCCAGAAATATGTCTCAGGAGTGCTGAGGAATGATTTTAGAGACTCCTGAAAGCCACAGATTTGGGAGTACCTTGTTTATTTATTCTGAATAAATTAGTTCCCTAGGATATAAAATCATCTAACAGTGAGAATACAGATTTATTCATACAGGTGATGATTTTTTTTCAATAGCTGGGCAAGAAATTCCATTTCATAAGTCCTACTCCCTTAAAAATCAACCAAAATACCAACTGTGAAAATTCCCATCAGGTAATTATAGCTTTAAAAAAAAAAATCAAACGTGACGAGAGAGTGGCTAAACAGTGCAGAGCAGAGATTGGTGAATGTTTGAGCATTCTTGTGCATGTGCTTAAAGGCACTTAGGGACCTTGCTTTTCATGTAGTATAAAGCTTATTTTCAAAATAATTTCTTTAATTGTACTTCTACTTGAAGGGATAAATTATATTTGATAAATGATCTTCTTGTGCAAAAATCCCAGACAGGTATTCAATATCATCTAACACTCACTCTCATAGCATGCACTCTTTACAAAATAGACCAAAACAGTATTTGAAAGAAACACTTCCTCATCATGGCTAGGAGTGATTTTAAAATGACTATCAGACAATTAAAATCTCTCCTTTCCAAAGAAATTCAGTGTTTTCTGCATTAATCTATAAGATAAACACTAAAAGTTGATAATGAGAAGATACATGTTCTTCAAGTACATACAATCTTCATTTTTACTTAAGTATGTTTGTAGTGGATAATAAGTATTATGTATTTTACTGTTAAAATATACAAAAATTATTTCTAGTGCTGTCACACCAAAACATCCCTGTCCTTAGTCTAGCGTCTGTGAAAACCCAACATATACCTAGTCTAAAAACTAAAAATCCCCTAAGGCCTTTTGTTCCTCAACCCCCACATGTCCCCAATCATTTACTGACCTCTTAATCTTCCAAATGCAGTTGCAATTCTGAACAGTGTGTGTGTGTGTGTGTGTGTGTGTGTGTGTGTGTGTGTGTGTGGTGTCTGGCTGGATAATGATGAGCTAAGTTTAATTACATCATTAGGCAGGAGGCCGCAGATCTCCTGCTGCCTTAAGGGACTGATTGGAATTTTAAAATATTATTTTCACTTAGTGGAATCTAAATTAAATAAATAAGTTCCATTAAAAAAGAACAGTGGTACATTTGCTATTGATTTTTGTCCGTTTACAATTGTGCTAGAGGCTGAGGTGCCCAAAGGGGTATACAGTCATCTTCTCGCAAACTCCTAATTATACCATTTAAAATGTAACTGACAAGACTTTTTCTGTTGTACCAGAATATACTTATTCTTTAAAGTTCTTCCTTTTTTTTGCACTTCTAATATATTTCTCCAACAACTATTCTATACCTCCCAAATTATTGTTTAATATAAGTCATTACTGTATGATGAATAGGCTTATTTTTTTTTAATTTTTATATATTTATTTCATGGTGCCATTTACAGCTCTACTCAGCCAACCACTGCAATCTGAGGAACAGAGAGCTAACTTCTTTGCTCTGAGTTACTCCTAGCTAAGCTACGAGAAAGGTAAAAAGGAGAACTTAGAAATCTGATTTTTGGTCCTGAAAAGCCGAAAGCGTAAGTTCCCTTAGCACTCCTATTCAGAGTCAGACTACTTCTCCTTCATGTAAGCAAGGTTATAAAATTGTCTCTATCCTTCCTAATTAAAGACCTGAGAAACATGAATTTTAGGTTACTTAGAGAGTCAGGGTCAGGTTTTGAGGCACCACAGGCCACCCAAGGAAAATCCAGCTGCATCGCATTTGAAGCTGTCCTATCATAGTCTGGAAAAAATGTTCCAATCTTAAAAATATGTCTAGACCACTTTATTTCACTCCTATGTGACTCTTAGGTGAAGCAGGGGTGGGGTGAGGATTGATGGGTAAGCTGAGGGTGGCAAATGAGCATTCTACATGAAAAGTCTTTTCTCAAAAGAACCCATCAGGAAGCTGATTTACAGTCAAAAAACTGACATTACAGATCCTGTGTGTAAACCCTTCATCAGTCTGCGGTAGGGAGTTTCAGGCACTGTCTACAAATAAAGAGCATGCAAAATGTCCTCCTGTATCTTGTAGACGTAGGCATGGCTCCAGGCCTGTTAGGGGCAGAATGTCTTTACAATGGCCTCACTTCCCGATAAGCATGCCCCTGTGCTCCCAAGATCCCCAGATCTTCAGATTCTAGTGTGCAGCAGTTTGGCTGGGTCTGGTCTCCACAGCAAAACCACTGCCTGATTTAGGATATATCCATTTTCTATGATCTCTTATGAAAACTTAACTGCATTCACTTGTGACCCTACTTAGATAAATTTTTAACATTTCTGTTTACAGGCAAAAATGGGTCTTGGCTAAAAATGCCTTAGGATCTTGGATTTTTGAGGAATGGGGCCTCCCAGGTTATTTTACAGGTGAGGAAGCCAAATTCCCAGAGAAGTTGTCTAATTTCCCCAAGGTCACACAGCTACTTAATAATTTTGCTGGGACTAACATCTCTGTTTCTCAATTCCTGATCCATTGTTTTTAATTCATGGCACCAAGCTGTTTAATGTTTCAACCTTCTAAGTATATCTTATCATCTAGACAGCTTTTCTAATCCCTTGACCGAACGAATGATAAGTGAGATGGGAGATTTAGACTCTGATACACACTCTTACGAGGTAATATAACCAATCCTCTGAGAGTTGTCTTTCTTAAACAAATCTTCACACTCCACAGCTTATTTAAATGAATTGGTTTGCCTTCCTGCTCATTTGTGGCTGGCAATGTCATCCCTTAATCACAGGAGAGGAGGGACTGCAGGAGTTTCTTCTAGAAATACTGGCAAAAGTCACTCCCCTGAAAAGCAGGGAAGAAACACTGACTCTGGTCTTTGGCTAAGTGGGTCCCTTAATGGAGGAGGTAGGGACTGCCTAGATATCCCATTAACACACAAGAGTGTGCATGAGTGCAAGAGGGTGTCATTAGGGTAAATGAACGGGGTTTGGGGATTAATGCTGTTAACACTGCTGCCTGCTGATAGTAAGAGAAGGCAATCTCAACCTGTTAAACAGCCTACCACCTGGGAAGTTGAACTGCCCACAGTCAGAAGAGACCGGCATGGTTATCAAGAATGAGTTTCAAAAAAAAATTCTGAGCCACAGGGATAAAGAAAGGGATGCAGAGAGATTCTTAAAGGAAGAAAGAAAAGATGGGAAAACCAACCAAACTAACATGTTAAGCTATTTTATGAGATTCAGGACTACTGTGATGTGATTGATTTGGTCCTAAAGAAAGTACTGGGTGCAGATGTGAAGTATTTTGGCTTTTCTAATATTTCTACTAGATGATTTGCCAAGGTCACCTTGTTTAAGGGATTTCAAGTAGTTTTTAATTAGTAATTTATTCCAAAATATCTTTGTACTATCACTCTTATGAATATATTCATAAAATATATCTGTGGCTTCCCAACAAGATAGTATACCAGCAGAGTGTGAGCTCCTTTCCCCAAAATCATCCCTGGAGAAACTGCAGAGCCAAACATGGGTCAGAGTAAGTATTATAAAAACAATGAGGAAACCCCTAGGGAGAAAGCTATAGAAACCAGTGTATAGGGTTGCAGCAGCCTGGAGCAAAGTCTACAGTGTCACACATTAAGGACTGGTTTAGGGAGATGTTTAAAACTGTTCTTATCTTTGGATGGTCATCATCTGCCCCATCACCAAAGAATCCACAACAACAGTTCAGGTCACTGCCATGGGGTAATATCAGGGCAAGATAAAACTCCTGCTGGAGTGAAACTATATTCCCACCGACCAGTCACATGCCACGAATCACTCCTCTACTTCTCCCCTGTCTAAACTCCCTAAGGGGATTGCCCCTGCCCAGGAATATAAAGCAGATGCATGGTAGAGTACCAGTTAACCAAAATGCTCTGTAAAAATAAGTTCTAATATAATAGTGATTACAATAAATTTAAGTGGGTTTGATACCACTTAAAAGACGAGAGATTCTCATACTAGTTTTTAAATTAAAAAAAAAAGATTTAATAACATGCTGTTTATAAGAAGTACCATTTAAACACAATGATACAAATAGGATGGCAAAAATTAATCTGGATATTGTTCAAAATTCCAAAGAAAGCTGGAATTGCACTCTTAACATCCAACAAGATAAAAGTTCATGGGAAAAAATCATAACAAAGAGAACAATTATACCCTGATATAGGGAATAATAGAGCAAGAACATAAATGCACCTAACAGTATAGGTAGATAGCGCTGGGGTGGGGGGGGATAGGTAAATAAAAAATTGTAGCTGAAGACTTTAACACACACTTCCTGAAACTGATAGATCAAAAAAATAAGATTAACTTAGCTTCTTAATCAGATTGCAATAAAACTAGAAGTTAGTAAAATTTTCAATCCCATATGTCTTAAATTTACAAAATATATACTAAATAGCCTGTAGAAATCCTAAGAGAGATGACAAAGTATTTAGAATTGAACAATGAAATTCATACTATATGCCAAAATTTGTGGGGCACATCTAAAGCAGTATTTATGGAGAAATCTGTAACTCTGAATATACTTATTAGGGCACAAGAAGGATTGAAGAAAAATATAGCTAAGCGAGAAGATGAAAGAAAGAAAGAAAATATCCTCCAAAAAGAAAGAAATAATTTTTTAAAAAGTAAGAGCAGAATTCAACTAAATAGAACATTTAAAAGAAAATAGAGTGGACTGGCGCCTGAGTGGCTCAGTTGGTTAAGTGTCTGCCTTCAGTTCAGGTCATGATCCCAGGTTCCTGGGATTGAGTCCCACATTGGGCTCTCTGCTCAATGAGGAGTCTGCTTTTCCCTCTCCCTCTGCCCCTCCCCCCTGCTTGTGCACTCTCTCTCTCTCTTTCAAATAAATAAATAAAATCTTAAAAATATATATATTAAAAAAAAGAAAATAGAGTGGATCATAACACCAAAAGTCATTATTTTAAAAGATCAACAGTAATCTTCCTCAGCCAGTACTAGTTGAGAAAAAAAAAGAGGAGATACAAATAAATATACACTATAAAAAAGAGAAATAACTATAAAATCAAGAGATTTTTAATAATAATAATGAAATAGCATTATGTAAATGTGAAAACCTCAACAAAATGGATAAGTTTCTGAAGAAATATAAAATGCAAAACTATATATAAGAAGAATAGAAAATGTGAATAGAAAAATTGGCTTTAAAGAAATGTAAGTGGTGAGCAAAGACTTTCCAAAAAAGTCTCAGGCCCACATTTACAGTTGAGTTCTACCAAACTTTCAAAGATTAAAGTTATTCCTATAAATAGAAAGGGAAGGAAGACTGATCAGTTCATTTTATGAGGCTAGTACAATCTTTATTCAAAAACTGGGTAAGAATAATATAAGAAAAGAAAATCATATATCATTTCACTTTTAAATATGGATGGAAAATTTCAAAATAAAGTTTTAATTCATGAATCCAACATTGTATTATTTAAGTGCAGCATTATCAGGTAGAGTTTATTCCAAGAATGCAGTGATGCTTGACATAAAAAAAATCTATCAATGATATATATAAACCACATTAGTAGACTAAAAAATACAATCATCAATTTTTAAATAAAGAAAAATGAAGGTTCATCTCCTTGAAAAAGGAATTAGCAGAAACTTCCTTAACTAGGTAAAGGTTATGTACACAAACCCTTCCACTTTCAACACATTCCCTTGAAGTTTAGAAAAAAGACCAAAATACTTATTGTCTCTGCTACTGTTTAACATAGTAAAGTATTCAAAGGAAAGAGATAAAACTCTCATTATTTGAAGATTTTCTATATAGTAATAACAACAAAATGAACATATGATACTATTGAGAGTTTTCAGCAAGGTGGCCAAATTTAAATTCAATCTATACAAAATCAATAGCATTTCTCTGTATCAGCAATAAGCATCTAGAAAATATAATAAAATGAAGACACCATTAAAGTAATAATAAAAACTATAAAATTTCTATGCATTAAAAAGTACCCTAGGTTTTGTAGAGATAAAATTAGACTATTGAAAACCATAAAAAAATAGAGAAGTATTCTATACACTTGGAAGAGATAAGAGTTTAAAGATCCAATTCTCTTTCATAGTAATTCATAAATTCAATACAACTCCAGTCAAAATTCTAAGTAGATTTTTTTAAAGTAAAACATTTTAAAATTGGTTTCAAGAAAAAAAATCTTTGATTAGTTTAAGGCAACTTTGAAAAATTAGAGTAAATAAAAAAGACAGTATGGTACAGTATGGGACAAATAGATCAATGGAATATAATAGAAAACTCAAGATAGACACATGCAAATATGAGAACATTATATATGATAAAGTTGACCCTACAAATTGTGGTTATAAAAATGCATAGATCAGAATTCCTGTGGCAGAAACAGTTGATTGATGATCCCAGATGCTCTCCCTCTGCTTCCACAACCACATTCATATCAAGGCCACTTCCTGCAGGGTATTCCCAGCCAATGACTGAGCACATGGGGGTACTAATTCCCAAAAGATGTGATACTCCAGGACAGGTAACTTTGGTTTGAGGACTCTCCATTGGTTTTGCCAAAACTTTCTTAGAACTCTAGTTTGAGACTCTTCCTACCCAATCCACCTTCTGTCTGTCTCTCCTTCACAGGTGTCAGATATAGAGGAGTGGTCTTCTAAGCACCCCCCTTTATCCTTCACAGGCATTTCCCCCAATTAATCTCTTGCATGTCTAAATCCATTTTGACATCTGCTTCTAGGAGGACCTGAACTAACATACAAAAAATGATGAAAAGATAGATTGTTGCATAGATGTTATTGGGGAAATTGCCTCCTATATAAAGAAAAATATAATTGCATCCCTCTCTCATACCATAATTGCAGGTGAATTCCAGATAGATCTAAAATTATATAAGAAACTTATAACTAAAAAGTAAAAGAAGATAGTCATCCAGTGATAGTGAAAGATTACTTAAACAAAATTCCAAAAGCACAAATAAGGCAAAAGTAATAATTTGAGGATACCGAAATTTAGGATTTCTGTTCAGTGAAGGCCAATGTGGTATGATGGACTGCTGTCTCCCAAATCCACTCTCCCATCTCTAAACCTAACATAATTCCTTAATTTTTGGTGGGAGCATGGTCACCTAGGTAAAAGATTACGTTGCTTAGCCTTCCTTATAGCTAGATATGGCCCTGTGACTGCTTTTTAGCCAATGAAATGTGAGCAAACTTCCAACAAATGCGTGAGGCATCTTGCACCATACTGAGAAAGGCAATACCCTAGAAATGGTGGAATAGTAAGACAGAAGGATCACCTCCTCCAGACTGTTACTTGAGAGAGAAATAAACCTTTCTTGTTTGAGCCATTGTTAATATGGGGCTCTATTACAAACACCAAAGTTACCTCCTAATTAATATAAGCACCATGGACAAAGTTAGTAGACAGAGGACAATTTGGGAAAATATATTGGCAATGCCTAAAATCTAAAAGGTATAATAATTAAGATATGAAAAAAACCTCATATAACCAAACAAAAAATGAAAAATCAGAAATGTTCAAAGCTATTAACATGCAATAAGGGGAAACACAAAACACTAAAAAGCATATTAAGAGATGATAAATTTTATTAGTAATTAGAGAAATTAAAATTTAAATATTGACATATTGTGTACACTCATCAAATTGGCCAATACTGAGCAACGCTAAGGATTAAGGATATAGGTATGTTATGTAAGGATATCGGGATATTCTTGCACTCTTGGTAGGAATGTAAATATGCCCATTCTGAAAGCAGTTTGACAGAGGTTAATTAAATTAGATATACACACATGTCCTTTGGCTCAGCAACCTTGCTCCTAGGTAGCTATCCCAAGAAATCCTTATGCAGATCCAGAAGAAGATACATAAAGGACCAGTTCATTACAGGGCTATTTCTGGTGGTAGGGAAATGGAGACATTGTAGCTCTCCTAAAGCCAATAGAAACAAGGGATATCTAATACATACTAAAAGCAGAGTGCTGAGTAAAACAAGCAAGAGACAGAATGAGATTTATAACACTAGATCATTATATAAATAAAAATGTATGAACATAAAAATAATATAAATAATATACACTTTAATATATATATATATATATATATATATATATATATATATATATAACTAAAGACACACACATAAACCACATTAGAATGGCTAAGGAATAAGACTGAAGGGGAAAATAAATAAATAATACAAGAGAGAGTCCTTGCATAGACTGGTGATGACAGTGTACCATAAACTAATATAACTAACTCAGTCTTCTGCACTCCAAGTACCAAAAAACAATAATAAAACAATATAAAATATATATACATATTTTCCTACAAAATTAAGTCTGCCTTTCTTTATTACATATGTTATTGCTACCTCTGTATACTCTTTGAGGTATTTTTCTAATATAATATGCAGTCCTGTGAATCTTGTGAAAATTTTCACGGGTCTATATAATCTAGGAAGTTGAGCAGAGGGTAAGGAGTAGTAGGAATATGCGGGATATAGAGGAAGGAACTTTAAATGTTATCCATGTTACCTCTGAAAATTTGAATTATTCTAATACTAGGTCCTGGTATTATTTTCCTTCATCACCTTAGGCTCAGTAGTACATATCAATGTTCCTAGTGAACCTCTCCCTATTCATAATTATCAAGCCAAAAAAGAAATGGAAAGGAGGTTGGGAGGAGAATCAGAAGAGAAACAGAAGAGGAGAAAAAAAAAAATATATATATATATGACTGGGGTGCCTGGTGCCTCGGTTGTTAAGCATCTGCCTTGGGCTCAGGTCATGATCCCAGGGTCCTGGGATCAAGCCCCGCTTTGGGCTCCCTGCTCCACGGGAAGCCTGCTTCTCCCTCTCCCACTCCCCCTGCTTGTGTTCCCTCTCTCATTGTCTCTCTCTGTCAAATAAATAAATAAAATCTTAAAATATATATATATTTTATATACATATAAATATATATACATAATATATATATATGACTAGTGAAATAAGTATCTGGTTCTTCCATTCAATGTCGATTTCTATGTGTTCAGGGTTAGGAGAATAAAAGGAAAGAACTGAATGCAAAGCTTGATCTTTCCATCAATGAGACACCCAACCATTTATCAGAATCCCTTTATATTCGATCACCTTAGCCAGCTAACTCTTCTGCTCTGTAAGTTCTCAATGGCTGCAAGCCAAAATGTTGACTTCCTCCATGTTCAACAGTACTATTGATACTTGTACTTATTTCCTATGAGGAATGAGTCCACGGTTGTATTTTCAAAAATAGATTTGGCCTTATTTGCCTCTCACTTTGGCAATTCCTTACTCTAAAAAACTGAGTTTTGGCCTGTTAACAGGACACCCTCTAGAGGATCTGTGTTCTCCTACAGTGAAAATCAGTTCCACAGGGAAAAGAATTCTATCAGCCATCTTGTAAAAAGAAACCAGCTAACCTTTGCTTCAGGTGAGCAAGCACTGTTTCACTCTACTACAGCAAATGTAAAAAGTAAACAACTATAGCTACAAAAAATGTTTAGGGAAAGAGGGTCAAACCAAAGTGTGATGTAAAGGTCTAGTATGGGCCGCCTGGGTGGCTCAGTCGGTTAAGTGGCTGCCTTTGGTTCAGATCATGATCCCAGGGTCCTTTGATTGAGCCCCGCATCGGGCTCCCTGCTCAGTGGGAAGCCTGCTTCTCCCTCTCCCCCTGCCTGCCGCTCTGCCTACTGGTGCTCTCTATCTCTCTGTCGAATAAATAAATAAAATCTTAAAAAAATAATAAAAGATAAATAAAGGTCTAGTATATCTTCTTTAATAAAATATATCCTACACCCAGGACCAGCTTCATGGATCTGCAACTGGTGCAGTCTCACAGGGTCTCGTGCTCAGAAGGGCCCTACTTGGGTTTAATGCTCTGGGGTGGCTATCTTGAAACTCTCCCAGCTCTGGCCCTCCACCACTGCCACCCTCAGTCTGGGTACAGTTTGAGTTGGCTGAAGGAGGTCACTTCCCCCTCGTCCAACCACCCTCCTTGCTCCCTTGCATGGAGTTAGGTTCAGAGAGGGTCTGGGTCAGGTGTGCACTTGCTGAATCTTGGGCTGGCAGAGGGGCAGTGCCTTTAATGGGTGACTCCGTGGGATCTCTTTCCCAATCCCACAGAAGTATCAAGGAGGCCTGGTGCTGGACCCCAGCTGCAATAAACTGGTCAGCAGCTGGTCTGTGCGAAGGGGATATTGACTTTCCTGCCCCTGGCTGGGGCCCCCACATTTTCATTTTGCCATTTTTCCTGAACCCTGCAACTTACATAGCCAGCTCTGCCTAAATCTATCCAGGATCAATACTGAAAAGAAACTTTCCTGGTGGGAAAAAGCAGTTTACCAGGTAATATGACCCTGTTCCTCTGCACCTGACCTTGCTGAGGGTCTCTCACTCGGGGTCCTGGTGCCAACATCACACTGGCCTCTGGGTTGCACCCCTCCCTTAAGTACTCTGCAAGTAGTTCTCTTTATGCCACTTTATGCAACTGAACCAAGCCAGAAATTTCAGATAGGATTATTAAATAGTAAAGAAAACAAGAAGGAAAATAAACACATGGCATAAAAGGAATAGAAATAACACATCTGACAGAATGAAGACTCTGGTCGTAGGATAGCAGACTTATTCTTAGGAAGCCCATGACTCAACCATTCCAGTCCTTTCTACTCCCTTTACCTCCCAAACTTTCCCTTTAAATAGTTTTTACTTCTTTCAGACAGTCTTAGTTTCCTTTTAGAGAGACCTACCTCTTCCCTAGACAACTAATACCAGGAATTAAGTCATACTTGAAAGGAAATGCTACCTTCTCCTCAAAAAAGAAAAAAAAAAGTTTTAGCTTTATAGGCCTACCAGAATAGCCAAATCTTAATAAAGTATATAAAATTATTTCATTCCTATATTGAGAAATAAGTAATATAGTAGCAGGGACATCCTGCTCTAATGTTGGAAATGTTAGGATATTTTTTGTTTTCATTTTAAATCCTTTCTATTCAAATGATGTGTTCTATAGGTTCCACTAAAAAAGTAACATGGATATTAGTGGTGACGGAAAGAAAGTAACATGTTTAAGCTTCTCTCTAGAGCTCTGACATTCAGTTTCTAAAAGTTTCATCCTATTGTTTTAATTCCTGATCATTTTTTTCCCTAAAATGCATGACATAATTGTAAGAGTATTTGATGATTTGTTTTCTTTTGGGTGTCACAGCTTGCTAATTTCCACCCCCATTATTTCTTCCTCATGTAATTGGTTGACCTGCATCTATAGCAGACTTTTTGTACCAGCTTAGAGAATAAAAGTCCTGCTGACTAATTTCTAAATTCTCTTAAGCTAGAAGATGCTTAACTTTTGGATTTCACAGGATATTTTTAAAGTGAAAGTGAAACCCATAAATGCCAATTTTTTTTTATTTTATCAAGTAAAGATCTTTAAAAGTAAAACATACTAACCGTTTTATTTCATAAAAGAGGACACTTTAATTCTGAAGAAAGTTCTTTACCTGAACAAACTGAGCAATGAACTCACTGCATTCTCATTTCTCCGCAGAACACTTAAGAAGAACATCAAGATCATTAGCAGGTAACCTCCTGAATCAGAGGTTGGCAAAATTTTTAACTTCTTAGTAAATATTTCCCTGCAAATTTTTCAACTATTTTGAGTATTTCTACAAGTTTTATGAACTTTTACATATGACAATATATTGAGATTCAACAGCATGCACTCTGTGGCTTTTCAAAGTCATGCTAAATTTAAAAACCTTTGAAGCAAGCATTTCATTATGCTTTTTTTTTATTATTATTACTAAGAAAACTAAACAGAAACCATTGTGAAGTGCCATTGTCTTCTCTTGAATTGCTCTTTACAACCAAGCTTTCATTTATAAAACAATGGAATGTCATGTATTACATGATTGAGATACACCATGGGTTATTTTTAACACCAAGGACATTACTTTATAACTGATAGCCTGATTTGATAAAGTAGGCCTGTAGTCTTGTCACTTGATATCAATATAAACATCTTTACTCTTACGAGGCTTTCTTCTATATCTAATTCCTCTTGGAAAACCTGCTTTAGATACATTCACATAGATAAAAATGCGTTAGGAATTTAAAAAATTCTGACGAAGATCTTTGCTTAATAAATGTTGCATTCCTACATGTAGTTTAAGCACGGCTGTTTAGAATTTTTTCATCACCTGCATAGAAAGCAGAACACTATATAGAATTAATAAACTCGAACTTGACCCTCACCCTTCGTTGCATAATAATCAATGTAAGGATGTTATAAGGAAATATTTATTATGTTAAAACAAAGGGCATTATTCTGATAGCTGTTGGGTCTAAAATGTAACATTTGACTTTCAAAGCAAGTAAATCAGCAGAGCTCCAAATAGGGGGACTCAACCAACAAAGGATCATAAAGTTAAAAAGTCTCTGTTAATCAATGACAAATTTAGTACTTGTTGCTACAATTACAAAGATAATAGTTCCTTTATGTCAGTGCCTTTGGTTTTGCAGCTGTAAAATAGCTTTGAAATTCAGCATTTCAAGGAATAGAAATTAATAGGAGGTCATTTCTACCAGAGAAATTTTAGGGGCCCATCCTCTCTAATCATCATTAAAAACTAAATCCGTAGGAGAAGAGGCACTTTACTGATTGTCAAGTGGAAGCTATTATTCATTTGATGAAGCTCTTGGCACCGTGCCATTGATTCTGCACTACAGCCTGCTGCTTGTTCTCCTTCATCTCGTGCAATCAGAGTTGTTTCTGCCTGCCAGGAGCTATTTATAGAGCAAGGGGGTGGGGGGAGAAAAGCTGATATGTTCTCCGTCTTGAAAAACAACTTCCAAACTTTATAAGTACAAATCTGTTTTTCTTGTCATCAGACTGTCTGCTTTTTCTGTCAATGCAGAAGATAAGGAAACTGACTTCAAGAAAACTGCCCTTCCTAATAATGACTATGAATTTGGTGGAGTCACAGGCTGCAATCACACTGCATCTGACTCCCCTGGATTAATAGTCCTCAAAACTACACACACACCATCATATGTCTATAGTGTAATTCTCTCATTTCTAGACTTATAAGTCCATTCCAGTTCTGTATCTTAAAAATTTCTAAGAGATACTCCCTGCTTTCTTATACTTATTAAAAGCAAATATACCTTGCAAAAAAAAAAACACTAAAAAGAAAAACTTCAAAATGTAAGTATAGGAAAATATTTGGGGGCTCAATTATTTAGGAGTTGGTTCAACAGTTAAATGTTGGTGAAATTGTTTTTCTTACAATTGCAAAAGAGGTTGGATTTTCATGAATTTTACTTAAAAGATTGGTCATCCCAAGACAATATAAATCTTTGTGTTAAAAATTACCTATGTGATATGAACATGGCATTCTCAAATTTATCTGCAACTTTCATTGTCTTGAGTTGCAGTTGTGAACATATTTCAAAACCCAAACTATTCAGAATCTTTATTTTTGGAAAAGTTTCAGGCTTTATCTTAGCACTTACAAAATCCACTTAAAATGTTTTATCCTCTAAAATAATAGGGAAAACAAAAATAAAATAATAGTATACATTTAAAATCTTAAGGATAGCAATAGCAATACTTCTGGTTGCTAAAATTTAATATAATGGAAAGGAATTATATTTGTTGGAATACAAAACAACAAAACCAAAACCTGAGCCTTAAAAAAAAAATACGGAAATAAAATCATATGGCTGTGAACTGCCTGATGTAATTTTTTTGAGAAATTTAGTTCATGATCCAATCAAATGTTTTAATAAAGTGCAATTTTTAAAAAGTAGCCATAGAGCTAGAGCATTGCCAATAAATGTCTGGTTATAAATAGAACATCAAAATACAACCATAATCATTTGAAAATACAATAAAGGTCAGCTAAAGTCGTTACTTAGCAGAACAACTTGAGTTAGTAGGGTGGAAAACAGACCATGGATTCATTTGTTTTGTTTTGCTTTAACTTCATAGAAGATCTATATTTCAGCACCCTTTTGGATTGTGGTATTTTCAGAGCCCTGGCTTGCAGCAGGACCCAGAAAGGTATACTCACCAGGGAGTCTATAGTATCTTTTCTCCTGAAAGCTACATGCCTTACCACCAGGGCATTTACCTACAAGAAGCTAAGATTAGATGAAATGCTCTGTTTCAGACAAAAGCTATAGAATATGAAGTAAAATTAAGTATCATGGATCCAGGTATTTTAGAAAGTGAAGTGGAATAAGAAAATTAAAAGTCCAAATGAATCTGAATTGCCCAGAATAACTCTGCATGGTCTGAATTTCTAGATAATTTCCAGCTTTTCCTGCCCTTCACTTTTAGTTCTCACAATGTTCTTCTTACGGTTTTTCACTCCAAACAATGAAAAACTTGGGGCATTTGTAGAATAGTAGTTTGATATCTCTGCCATTAATTCAACAGATCACCACTGGGCTCAGAAAGTTAGGTTTGTGGAGCTAATCCCCATCTTAAACATTCAATAGTTCACTCAACAAATATTTACTGAGTACCTACTATATGCTGGCACCACCCCGGTTGTCAAAATACATTGAGGAACGAAAAACATGCAAACTTCCTATCTTTATTGAATTTGTATTCCAATGGAGCCTCAGCTAAAACAAAATAAAGATCAGCATCAAAAACATCTTTCTTTCATGAACATAGTCCTGTATTTCTCAAAATTGCACAACATTAAATTGAAGGGCAACAACTTCATAAGTTATAATTTCAATGTCTGAGCACTGACCTTATATGCCAGATACTGTGTTGAATACTTTTTCATGCATTATCCCATTTAATTAGTGCCTATCAATCTTAATCTTCAAAAAAAAAAAAAAATCCCCATAATACAGATAAATAAATGAATACTTAGAAAGGTTATGTAACCTATTAAGTTTACACAGATAAAAAGTGGCAAATTAAACACAGGTCTCTCTCAACTATAAAAATAGTAATTTCAGGCAAGTCTTCTCCTGAGGATTTAGTAGCATTCATTCATTCATTCATTCAGCACTTTTTCAACCAATATTAAGAGTGTCTCATATGTGCCAGGACAAAGAGGCAAAGATCCCTGCCTTTGGGGAGCTTAAATCTTAATGAGAGGAGACAGACAATAAAAATAAACATAATAAATAAGCAAATACATAATATATTAGGTTAACATCAATTCATTGGAAAAAAAATAAAGTCTAACATTTTTCCTAACAATTTGAAATCTTAAGTTAGAGGTAAAGACAACTTTCAAAATTTCTAAAAAAAGGAGCTCAGAAGACCAATGACAAGCACCCCAAAAAGGAAATGCTACAGCATAACAGTGTTGAAGAAATGACTTCATACTGAGGAAAATGACACCTGTTTGCCACCACTGTAGAGAGTTGAATTTGTTGTTAAGTCTTTGTTATTTTGATCATGAGATGCTTGGAAATAAAGGGAAGAGCAGGGCATCAGTAATTGCCCATCTGGAGTACAACAAACACACGTACATCACTGGAAAATCATGTGCGGTTTGATGACATTTATCCACTTTGGTTTCCACTGACTGGTATGCCAAACCCCAGACACCAAAATTACTAAGGTTGGGGAATAAATACCCATCATTAAATTTCCAGTGGTTTAATAATTATTCCTCTTCCTGGGGACATGATTAAACCTCACACAGCAGCAAAACAAGAAACTAAGTTGCTGGGCATCAGAGGTGAAGAGAAAGTAAATGAGAAAAAGAGAGAGAGTGAGAGCAACAAGGGAAATGACAGAAGAGGGGGGAGAGGGAGAAAGCACAGAAGGGAAAAATCTCTTTGGTGGTTACTCTCAACCATCCTTGGGCTTAAGACAACCACCCACAGGCACTAAACAAGTGATTAAGCTGCAATCTGGATGTGTACCTCATTCTCATAATTCCAGGGGATGGGGCAAGTTGCTCCAATGGGAGCAGAAAGTGCAGTAACACAGGAAACATAATCCCACCCAAGGCCATGCTTTTCTCCTAGAGGGATGGCTGAGCTAGATCCCGCTAACACAAAAATGGTGAATCTTCTCTTTTCCAGGAGTACTAACTGGCTTTGGTCAATATTGCCTTCTTAAGAGGGAAACAATAGAATCTTTCTTTTGATAGCATGTTAAGTGGCCCCAGAGTTATAACTGACCTAAACCTCAGTCAAATTTCCTTGTAATGGTTGAAAAACCCAGCATACCTTCCTATCCATGGAGTTTCCAGGCACAGCCTAGGAAAAAATTCCCAATTACTGACTGGAACTAAGGGAAGTAAATTGGCTACAAGATGATGATAAATCCCATTTGAGATATAATACCAGGGATTTTATGTTAACTGAGATCAAAGTCAATACTCCTTAAGTAGTTTCCTTCTTAATTTTTCCTATCTATAAACTGAAAATATTCTAGCAGGCCAACTCCAGAATCCATGTCTATATTACTCACCATTGTATCTCTAGTACCTGTACAGTACTTAGGAAATAATAGCACTCAATAAACACTTTGACAAAAAAAATGCAGATAAATGAATGTATCAATATTATTTTTTAATCGAAGTATAGTCGGCACACAATTAGTTTCAGGTGTACAACAGTGATTTGACAACTCTATACATTATTCTATGCTCACAAGTGTAGCTACCATCTGTCACCATACAATGTTGTTACAATACCGTTGACTGACTATCTTCCCTATGCTTTCATCTCCGTGAATTATTCATTCCATGACTGGAAGCCTGAACCTCCCACTCCCCTTTACTCTTTGCCCATCCTCCACCCTTCTCCCCTCTGGCAGCCATCAGTTTGTTCTCCATATTTATGGGTCTGCTTCTGCTTTTTTGGGTTTGTTCATTTGTTTTGTTTTTTAGATTCCACATATAAGTGAAGTTATATGGTATTTGTCTTTCTCTGACTTATTTCACTTAGCACAATGTCCTCTAGGGTTCATCCATATTGTTATAAATGGCAAGATCTCATTCTTTTTTATGGCTGAGTAATATTCCATTGTATATTTATGTACCAATTTTCAAAGAAAAAGTTTTTTATTTCTCTGGGTAAGTATCCAGCAGTACAGTTACTTTTCTTTTTTCTTTCTTTTTTTTTTTTTTTTAGGAACTCTCAAACTGTTTTCCACAGTGGCTGCACCAAGTTACATCCCCACCAAGAATGCACAAGGGTTCCTTTTTTTGTACATCCTTGCCAACACTTGTTATTTCTGTCTTTTTGATACTAGACATTCTGACTGGTGTGAGGTGATACCTCGTTGTGGTTTTGATTTGGATTTCCCTAATGATTAGTGATGTTGAGTATCTTTTCCTGTGTCTGCTGGCCATCTGTATGTCTTCTTTGGAAAAATGTCTATTTGTTTTTCAGTTTTGAGTTATATAAGTTCTTGATATATTTTGGATATTAACCCCTTATAAGACAAATCACTTGCAAATATCTTCTCCCATTCAGTAGGTTGCCTTGTCATTTTGTTGATTGTTTCCTTTGTTGTGCAAAAGCTTTTTGTTTTGGCGTAGTCCCAATAGTTTGATTTTGCTTTTTTTTTTTTTAAATTTTATTTATTTTTTGACAGAGAGAGACACAGTGAGAGAGGGAACACAAGCAGGGGGAGTGGGACAGGGAGAAGCAGGCTTCCCGCAGAGCAGGGAGCCTGATGTGGGGCTCAATCCCAGGACCCTGGGATCATGACCTGAGCCGAAGGCAGATGCTTAACAACTGAGCCACCCAGGTGCCCCTGATTTTGCTTTTGTTCCTATTTTTCTATCTGACAAAAACATGGTAGTAATTTATATAAAATTATTGGGTTCTCTGAGTTAATTACGTACCCTACCAAGTATAAAATGACTCTTAAAATTTATTATACTTGTATGCTTCATTATTTACTTTTATATATTATTTTATTTTATCTTATTAAACCAAAATACCAAATTACTCTCTGGCCAACATATGACAGGAAGGAAAAGTAACTAATATATATTAAGGATTCATTAAGATTGGCATGTGCAACATGTCTTTATTTGCATTGTCTCATGTTTTTCTTAAGGCACTCTGATAAATTAGACATTATTAATCTCCTTTAACAGAGAAAGAAGTATAGGCTTAGAAAGGTCAATTAATTTGCCAAAGGTCATACAACCAGTAAGCAGCAGAATGCAGATTCAAACCTAGGCCCTTTTGACTTGAAAGTCCATACTCCTTTCTATTACATCAAACTGCCAAAGGAAAACATATTCAAACTGCAAAAGCAAGCATCTATCTGCTCTTCCCTTCCAGAAAGTTACTTAGAAAAGCCAGCATGACCTCTACATAAGTCTCCTGTGAATCAGCTCTGGAAGACATCCATGGAAGGGTAATCCTATATAAAGCTGAACAATCCTGTGGCAATTAGATTGATAGTGAATTTGGTCTTAGGGGAAAGGGTCCTACACTGTAAGTGAGGTAAATAGTATTGGTGTTTTAACCACTCATATCACCTGAACATGCACATTGCACACGCCACTGAATTAATAATTACCAGAGTTCAAAACTAAGGACTTTAGTCTGTGTATGTCTGTGTATCTCTCGAAGAGAGAAAAACAATCCTTAGGGGTAAAAAATGGCTCATTTTTCAACGGACTTAATATGGAAAACTCCCTGCAGTAAACATGTGTTGAGTTAAATAGGAAATAATTCAGCAAAATTTATAAAGAACAGTCAGTTTCATAAACTTCTGGAAGCCTCGAATTCAAAGTACTCTGATTATCTGATCAAAGTTTCAGCACTGAGTATTGGAAATCCGTATAAGTGAGAAAAAGCAGATATTAGGCCATAAACATTAATAATCAGAATCATAACCTACCAAAAATTGGCTTATGTTTTCATGTACTGTACTGTACCTCAGTCTCCCCTCACCCTAAAATAGAGTTTGTAACAGGTAATTCCTGCATAAAAGAAGATATAAACAGAATCAGTTTTATGCAGAAGAACTGATTATGCATATCCTTATCTTGAAGGATAGCAAAAAGTCCACATGTCCCCCAAAATGTATCATCCTTTCTCACACACTACTGGTCTCAAACTAAGAAATTCACCATTAATGACACTTCCTTGGACTAGAACATAATATATGTTCATTACCCATACACATACATACATATGCTTTAAGAGTAGAGTTTGAAGGAATAGACGGAAATCAGGTTTATTTTATAGGGGAAAGAGAACAATTTGGAACATCCATGGAAAAAATCAGACTACTAAATGTCAATAAGCAAAGATGCCAGAAGATATGACAAGAGGAAGAGTGAAGGTAAATTTTTCTAACATAATAACAAAATTCATCTAGCTCACCTTACTCAGGAATATTAAATAATGTATGCAGAGCTCTCTGAACTCCTTGAAAAAGAAGCACAGACATACAGAGAATAATTATAGCTGCATTTTCTAGTGCCTAAACAAGTCTTGGCTAAACGCCCCATTAGGTCATGCATATCATCAGATTACCATTAAGTAAGCCAAAAGAAAAACTCCTACATGCTAGTCAGGGAGCCAAAGATTAAAATGCAGCCTTCAACAGCTCTGATTCCAACTAGAATTCAACTTGGGCTCCAAGTAAAAGAATCTGGTTCACATATTTTTAATGGGCATCTTTCAGACACTTAAGGAAGAAAGAAATTAATAAATTCTCCCCAAACTTTATCCCTACCCTAACATGTAAGGAATGAAGACTGCCACCTGTCTAGGATTTGAGTTTCAGAGGCATCTTCAATACATCAAATCATCAAGGGACAGGCTTTGAGTAAAGGCAGACAAGATCAAGAGACTTGCATATTTTAAATAACACACAAAAATTACAACATAAAAAAAAAGATCAGAACCCCTCTTTATTCATTCAGAAATCTGAGGGCCCTTACTGGGTTAGGCTTAAACTTACTGTATGTCCTAGAAAAGGTACATTGTTTAAAAGGAAGTTTAAGGGGGAACAAATGTATTTCATGGGGTTTTATAAATTAATAAAAGTGTTCTGCAAGGTGCTTTGAGATTCAGAGATTAAAGAAAACTGTGAAGCTATATAAAGCATTCACTTTCCCTAATGCTGTGAGAATATGAGTAGCTTTTCTCAGCTGTTGTCAAAGAATTTTTCCGTTTATTCTTTCCTGATGCTATCTATACCAGTAACTATACCAACAGCAATAACATCTTATATTTAATTAAGCTTTAAAAATTGAAAAGGAATATTAAATATGGTATCTTTTTTTGATTCTTAGATATATTCTGGAGACAGTTATTTTTATCTCAATTTTACAGATAAAACTAAGTTTAAAAAAGAAATTAGTGATTTACTCAAGGCTACACAAGGGCTAAGTAGTAGAACTGAGCGTCAAATCCATCTCTTTGGACTCCAAATCCTTGACATTTCCTCCCATCAACCTAGATTTTCCTACCAACTAGTGATATAGACGACTCTTGTTCTTTTTCAGTGCTATTTTTGCAAAGAAGACCTTCTAGTCAGACCTGTTAAAATAGTTAATATTATTAAGGCAAAATTATAGTAATTTTTATCACTGAGAGTATAGTGAGGGTGCAAACTACAGCTCTTTTACATGATCCACACTAAACAAATAGACTGGAGACTTCAAATTGTTCTTGGATCAACCTAAATGTGGCCATCTTGCTAATACAAGGGGATTTCTTTATAATGGACCTTAACTTGTGAAACCGAGTCTCCTAAGTGTTGATGCAATCCACATGTAGTGTTATGAAAGTCTGCCTGAGCCACAGCCCCAGGGGCAGGTGGTTCGTTTGATCTTTATAGTTATAAAGGAAACATTTGGTAATCAGACTAAAAAAGTACCCTAGAGAAAAACAGGAAGGCATTTGTACAATGACATGAAATTCTTCTTTGTCTGCCTAAATCTCATTCTGCCAGCAGTAAAAGAATCTTGAAGAAGAAACCTAGGAGAATAGAAAGAGCTTTAGAAGCAATTGTTAGAGTGGTTCTGGCAACAGCAATAAAAATAGAGGTAAAGGAAAAAATCAAAAGTAGCTCTTTTTGTCATTGCTTATTACAGAAAGCCTCCATAATAGTGTATTTCAGTTAGACTTTTCTGGGTAACAAACCACCCCTAAACTAAATGGCTTAAAAAAATTTTTATTAGTTTCCATTGTTCTTAGGTGGTTCCTCTTCTGACCTCACCTGCACTTACTCATGTGCTGTATTCACCTACAGAGTCAGCTATAGTCCAGGTGGGGAAACAGACTCCATCTGTTGATAGGAGAAGTTACATTGCAAAAGTTTATGGACACAAGGAGTCATAATTCTTTAGGGTCCATTATGACCCTAATCAATAATTCTGGGGTCTTTAATCCCAGCTGTACATAGAATCATCTGGGATATTTTTAAACAAATACAATTGACTAGGTCTCATTCCTAGAAATTCTGACTTAAGTGGTTGGAGGTAAAGCCCAGTCATCAGCATTTCTTAAAAGCTCTCCAGTTGATTAAAATGAAGCCAGATTTAAGAATGACTATTTTTGGGGCACCTGGGTGGCTCAGTCCATTAAGCATCTGACTCTTGTTTTGGCTCAGGTCACGATCTCATGGTTTCGTGAGATCAAGCCCTGCATATAGGGCTCCTCACTCTGTGTGGAGTCTGCTTGAGATTCTCTCCCTCTGTCCCTCTCCCAACTCGCATGTGTGCACTCTCTCTCAAATAAGTTTAAAAATCTTAAAAAAAAAAAAAGAAGAATGGTTGTTTTCTATTCCAATGATTGAATTACAGTAGTTCCAGAATGAGTAAGTGAGAGTACTATGTAATAAGAATTTCATACTAAGGTAAATGATATGGGGTAATATAAAATAGAAAACAAAAATAGAAGACAGAAAAGTATTGGATCACAGTCAATAACAGAACCAGAACAAAGACACTAACACAGTCAAAACTAGCTATGGGTTTTTACCAATACCCTAGTGAAGGGAGACTGGTAATTGAGAGCAGAAAAAAACCCTGATGAACTATATAACTGTGTTGTGTCTGCAATTTGTTGTATACATATTTATAGATATGCTTAAGTATTTAAAACTCAGTGCACAGTTTACTCATTGGTATTGTTTTAGTTTTCCCCAATTGACTCTTTGCATTTTCCTTCTAACACACTGGTTCTCAACACAAATTGAAACTAGGATGGTTTTAAAGAATACTGATGTAAAAGCCCAAACCCAAGTATTCTGATTTAATTGCCCTGGAACAGGACCAGGCATCAGATACCTAGGTGATTATAATGTGAAACCAAGTTTGAGAACTGTTGCTCTAAGATATCATTTTATTTATTTATTTATTTATTTATTTATTTATTTATTTATATAAGATATCATTTTAAACAAAACTTTCCAAGTATTGTTAAGGAGAGTTTGGCATTAACTCTGATGGAACCAGTCAATACAGTAGTCTCCCTTAGGATTGAAAATAATTCTCTGAGGGCAAGACCTACATCTGTTCAACTCTGTATATCAACAGCCTGGCACATGTGTGGCATAAGACATGGACTGGTAACTCTCTTACAGAATGAGCACCCCAACCTACTGTTGTGTGAATTTGGATGAGAGCTAAATATTTTTTATATTGAATAAATATTAAAATATTTTTTAATGCAATTGGCAGTGACATCTAGGATAAGCTAGTACCTAGAAAACCTCATATTGTTTGAATACCCCCAAGGATTAACTGAAATAGTCGTCTCCATCAGAGACAGAACTTAAAACAGAGCCAATTAACAGTCAATATTCCTAAATTCCAGAGCCTCTAATACCATAGATTGGCATCCCCAGAGACTTGACACCCCTACTTAATAGTAGACAATTGGGGCGCCTGGGTGGCTCAGATGGTTAAGTGTCTGCCTTCAGCTCAGGTCATGATCCCAGTGTCCTGGGATCGAGCCCCGCATCGGGCTCCCTGCTCAGCGGGGAGCCTGCTTCTCCCTTTCCCTCTGCCTCTCTCCCTGCTCATGCTCTCTCTCTCTCTCTGTATCTCTGTGTCTCAAATGAATAAATAAAATCTTTAAAAAAAAATAGTTAATAGTAGACAATTATCTTTTAAACTTCTGATACTTCCTATCTCCAATCCTTGCTCTTTACTTCCCGCTCTGTTCCTGCATTTATCCAACTCCTAAATCTTCCTGGCTTAACCTTCTGTCCTGACTAAACATTTAGTCTTTGGAGTTTGACTTTTCTAGTTTCAACCCTCCATCCTTTCTATAATACAAATTAGACTGTTTCTGACTTTTCTTATTCTCAGTCAATACCAAAAAATCATGTCAGTGGAGCTTCAGCCATGGGGCATCATCCATGATGTTCCACTGCCCTATGCCCCATGTAAGCTTCTCCCTCCTTCCCAATCCACATGCTTTCAGGTCAACCCCACACTGGGGACTGGCCCTCATTCTATTGGTTGGATGTCAAGACCCTATTTAGGATATGTGGATTCAGGGGACTTCAGAAATCGGATATCACAAACTAATATTGGGCCCTATCCTAGAGGAAAAACAAATGATATAAATATGAGAAATGCTGGATTTAGCAAAATCAGGTAGATTTCTTTAGTGGAAGTCTTCATAGAGCTTTTATGTACACTGAATTTCTAGCACTGGCAACTTGAAAAGTTCTGATAATTCTCACTAACCATCCCAAATTTGGAGACAAGTAAATTGAGATGGGATGATATCCCTTTTCTCTTTCTCTCTGTTTCTCTCTCTGTGTGTCTCTCTCAATCTCTCTCTCCTTTTTTTTTTTTTTCAAGTAATCTCTATACCCATTGTGGGGCTCAAACTCATGACCCCAAAACAAAGAATCACATGCTGTACTGACTGAGCCAGCCAGGCACCCCTCTTTCTCTCTCTTCTGATTAGTTTGGAAGAAGGGGTAGGAAGTAAGTATGGAGAGGGATGGATTAGAGACTGGTGAAATCACAGAAGTTTTTAGGGCTATCTGTTGGAAACAAAGGCTTTAGAACTCCACACTGAATTAAGAAATTTACTTAAAGCCCTAAGATATCTCCTCACCATGGGAATGGGATATGTTCATGATAAGGTAAAGTGAATTGTGATACACCATAGTTTACAATGTCTCAGGAGAGCAAAGTTCAGATTATTATGGTAAAATTTCATACAATTTTGTCTCAGGTCTAATGAATTCCAGAAACAATTCCATACTCTCAAGCTACATAAAAGTGGATGGAATACAAATTTCCCAGCCCAAAAATTTAGCTTAGAGGGAATGATGAACCAAATCCAGGGAAATTCATCCATATTTTATCAAAGCAAAGAGAATGTCTGGAAAAGTAGTACCCATGTTAAACATAAGCAACATTTTAGGGAGGAAAATGGCATAGCAACTATAGATACTGCACTATAGAAACAAAAGAGTGGACAATAACAAGGGTGTGCAAAATGGAATTCACTAGACTGTTCTGAAACAAAAATGTAAATAATGGAAAAAATTCATTATGAATGCATTGTCTAGAAGAGCACAATAAAAAGATTAAATTTAACAAAGTAAGCTCTTTATCAACCTAAAAATGAAGTTAAAAAGCAGTGAGATAAGATGAAATAGGAAATCGCAGCATAAGAAAAAAATAGCATTTTAAAAGACCTACTAAAAAAGTAAAAATAAATTAAAAATAAGAATGAAAATAAAAAAAAGAATTTCTAAATAAGTTAGAGGAAGCAAGAAACAAAATAGAATTACTAATATAGAGGAAACACTTGAGGTAATTACAGCAAATGCAGAGGAAAAAGCCAAAACAACTAAAGTAATTAGAGAAATGATAATGGATATGAAGGACAAACTGTGACAACAATAAAGATACAATAAGTGGTTTTGAGTTCTATAACCCCAATAATGAAGAACAAAATAAATTCAAAGATATAACACAAAACACTATCCACAAAGAAAGGACAACCTAAATTTGTATATCAAAAAAACACTCTTTCCAGGAAATAAAGCAAATACAATGATCAGCAAAAAGATATACCTGGTAGTTACTGATTTTAAAAATAAAGAAAAAATTCTTCAGGAATTCCCTGCAGGGAAAAAAAAAAAAAGTCACATTGGCTTCAGGCTTCCCCAAAACAATGATTTCCAAAAACTGTTGGAGCAATATCTCTAATGTTCTGAGAGAAACAAAGTATGATCCAAGAATATTGTATCCAGCTAAAATATCTTTCAAAAATTAAAAAAGATAAATATTTTGAAAATGAAAAACTCAGAGAATACAGCAGCCATGAACCATTTTTTAAAAAACACAAAAAATCTAGATCATTAGTAGGATAGAAATATTAGAATAAATATATAAATAAATACATAGACTAACTATATAAATGAATAGAAATATTTATTTGATTGAGGGACAGCCACATACAGTTGTGCAGAATTTTCATTGTCCAAATTCAGGGAGCACCATTCATATTATAAACTGAACAACTGAATGTGGTGGCTCTAGAGTTTCAACTTAGATTTTCTTTTATTAAAATCAAATAAGACCAAATTAAATTATCTCATTTATAAGAACATGACATTTATGACCATTATATTTACCAAATTATTTCTACCTGTCTGCCTATCTATGTCTTTATCAATAAATATGCATAGGGATAGATCTTTATGTTCAACAACTCTTAAAGATTATTATTAAAGAATAGTTGGATTTAACTATTCAATAATGATCAATTTAATCATATAAATATGTAGCAATTTACAAGTAATGTTTGGTAGTAAGGAGAAATGATGTGATTGCCCAAGTCCTGGATTTCATAACATATCCTTTTTATTTTTATAACATATCCTGATTATTTGTCATCCATTTTACCCTTTTAACAGTCCATTCTGTCCACATCTGTCTTAATTCTAGGGAATAACCCAGCCTAGGTAGGTGTTCTGAAGCTATCAAGTCCCACACCTCTAATTCCTTTTTCTGGATTTAATTTCCCTCTGAGAGAGCCTGGAAGGAGGGTCCCTATATGCCATAATATCCCACCATGGCCACATCTTGTTAGAGAAGAATGGACACCATTTCCAAAATCAATGCTTTGCTTAACCACAAATAAATGAAGAATAAATAGAGACTATATAACTAGTGATAGGACTTGAATTAGACAATCAGGGCCAGGACAGTCATATTGGACCATGTAAAAAATTAGTAAGAGAAAAACCTGGTTGCTACAGAGAGGAAATAATTAATTAAACACGTTTAGAGAAGCAAATAAAAATATATGCCATTGCTCTAGAATTAAAGATTCCACCTTCAGGGCGCCTGGGTGGCTCAGTTGGTTGAGTAACTGACTTCAGCTCAGGTTATGATCCTGGAGTCCTGGGATCGAGTCCCACATCGGGCTCCCTGCTCAGCGGGGAGTCTGCTTCTCCCTCTGACCCTCCCCGCTCTCATGCTCTATCTCAGTCTCTCTCTCAAATAAATGAATAAAATCTTAAAAAAAAAAAAAAAAAGATTCCACCTTCAGTTTGGGGGAAAGGAAAAAAAAAGGAATAAATAAGGATTTAGGACATTAGGTAAGGATTTAAGAAAAGGCAGCAAGGGGCCTCATTTTGGCCTCAGCCATATGCCCCAGCTTGGTTCAAACCCTATTTAGAGGTACATGGTACTTACAGAGAAATCAATATATTCATATTTTATTCCTCACTGAAGTGCTATTAACTCTGTATAATTCCTTTGGAGAGAAGAATAAATGATAGGCTTCAGGTAACTGAATCCTTAAATAAGTAATGCCATGGCCCCTGACCTTTAAGGGGTCTAAAAATTGGTATGCACAAAATTAAAGCCCTCCTAAATTAAAAAAAAAAAAATCTATGACATAAGAAAGAGGAAAAGGGGTGCCTGGATGGTTTAGTCAGTTAAGTGTCTGCCTTCGGTGTGATCCCAGGTTTCTGGGATCCAGCCCCCATTGGGCTCCCTGCTCAGAGGGGAGTCTGCTACTCCTTCTGCCCCTCCCCCTGCTTGTGTTCTCTCTCTCACTCACTCTCTCTCTCAAATAAATAAATAAAATCTTAAAAAAAAAAAGAGGAAAAGTGTAGAACTGCATCGTCCCCCTATGTAAACTGAGAAACCACCAAAAAGAAAAGAAAAGAGAGAATATGTGTGCACAAAGATAAAAAGAATACCTTTAACCAATGCTAAGACATATGAAAGCAGGCTGTTTTTCATTTCTTGTTATTAAATATTCCTAGGATTACCTGCTATATCCTCACAACAATTCTCCTTTACTTGGGCTAGCTTGAATGGGTTTGTTACTTTACAAACAAAGGAGCTTTGTTTAGACAAGTAAAGCATCAATCAAGATAGTCTATTGTGGTGTTTGGGTTCTAGAAAGGCCTGTGATGATTAGGGTTACTACTAAAGGCAGTGAGGAATAGGTAAAACAGAGACATGAATCTAAGCCAAAGATTTTAGAAAGTGTGAAGATTAAACCAGGAAAACCAAGATGAGTAGACAAGATTCAAGTGCAATCATAGGCTTGAATATGGGAGGGAATTAAAGAGCAGGACTGGGACTGGGCAGAACTGAGTTACACTTATGGCAATAGCTGACCAGGCTGCTTAAGTCAACCTTACTGCCAAGAACAACTAGAAAAGAGGGAAACAATTTTTAATATCCATTAGAGAAGAGACTTCCAGTTCTAGTTCCAGATGTAAGGAGTGTGGAACTTACCACTCTGCCCTAACAACAATAAAAGGCTGAATGGACTAAAAAATCAACAACTTCTTGGATCCACAGAGAGTGAAAAACATAGACCAAACTGCTGTCCCAAGACTGAAGAGACAGGCAAATACAGGCAGTCACAGTTTACCAGAGCAGAACTCATAAGCAGAAACCGCCTCAGGAACCAGTATTAGGACAGGAAACCTGAACTGTAATTGATGAATTACTGAAGGCCAACTATGGACAACTCTGAGAGTTAAAAACCCAGGGTGACCTAGTCATAAGAGGGCCCCCACAATATTGTGAGATTTACCTCCAAGAGCTCAACCAGATTCCCATAGTAAATATCAGAAAAATGCCCTTGGGTTCTAGCAGGGGAATACACCAGAGCCCTTTGTTCTCGATAAGTCCTGCCCTCTGGAAACTAGTTAACTAGTTAACTAGAGCCTAACCTGCCAAGGTATTATCAGAGCCTAATTGACCTGGAAGAAGGGAACTACCCAACTCCTGTCAGCTCTAGCCCTCCACTTGGAAGAAGGGAAATACCCAACTCCAGCCTACTGTAATCATCCTGTCCTACCTAAAGGGGAAGAAAAAAGCAGAAGCTTGTGTGGTGTTCACAGTCCACAAGCACAGAATCACTAAAAGATTGAGGCTTAATCATAAGACTGTAGAATGATTCTCTCCCCCACACCTCACCACTAAATTACTAAAGGCCTATTTATAGAGTTTCCTTTTACCCAATACATAATGTCTGGCTATCCAGAAGAAATTAAAGGCCTATCAAAGGGCAAAAGACAGTTGCAAGAGACAGAGCAAGCATCAGAAGCAGACATGGAAGGATGTAATTACCAGGCTGAGAATTTAAGCAACTATGATTAATATGCTAAAGGCTCTAATGTATAAAGTAGTCAGCATGCAAAAACAGACGGGCAATATAAACAGGGAAATAGAAATTCTAAGAAAGAACCAAAAAGAAATGCTAGAGACCAAAAACACTATAACAAAAATGAAGAATACCTCTGATGGGCTTATTAGTAAACTGGACACAGCTGAGGAAAGAATCTCTGAGCTTGAGGATGTATCAACAGAAACCTCCAAAACCAAAAATCAAAGAGAACAAAAACTGAAAAAAAATAACAGAATATCCAGGGACAATGGGACAACTACAAAAAAGGTAAAATACTCATATAATGGAAATACCAGGAGAAGAAATATAGAAACAGAAGAAATAATTGAAATAATAATGACTGAGAATTTCTCCAAATTAATATCAGAAACCAACATACTCAGGAAGCCAAGAGAATACCAAGCAGGATAAATGTAAAAACAAAACAAAACAAAAAAACTACACCTAGGAATATAATTTTCAAACTATACAAAACCAAAGATAAAGAAAAAAATCCTTAGATTAGCCAGAGGAAAATAAACAATAAACACCTTACCTACAGCAGAACAAAGATAAAAATAATATCCAACCTCTCAGAGACCAAGCAAGCAAGAAGAAAGTGGAGTGAAATACTTAAGTGTGGAAAGGGAAAAAACCCACCAGCCTAGAAATCTTCACTATCTGAATTTATCCTTCAAAATGAAGGAGAAATAAAGGCTTTCTCAGACAGACAGAAATTGAGGAAATCTGTCACCAGTTGACCTGCCTTTCAAGAAATGTTAAAAGAAGTTCTTTAGAGAGAAGGAAAATAATATAGATCAGACACTAAGATCTACATAAAGAAAGGAAGAACATCAGAAAAGGATTGATAAGTGAAGGTAAAAGAAAAACTTACTTCTTTTATTCTTAAATAATCTGACAAATAACAGTTTGTTCAAAATAGTAATAGCAACAGTGTCTTTGATTATGTATGCATATATACATACACTAATGTATGCATGTGAATATATCTATATCCTATAGATAGATGTAAGTATAGATATATGCAATGATACAAATGGCAGGAGGGAGGAATTAGGATTATTTGTTAATAAGGTATTCACACTACCCACTAAGTGGTATAGTGTTATTCAAAAATGTCATTGGATTAGTTGTAAATCTATATTGCAAACTCTAGGGCAACCACTAAAAAAGGTTAAAAAAATAAAAGAAGTGATATGCTAAGAAATAGGATAACTAATATACTAAGAAGAGAAAATGGAATCACTTTATATTCTCAATTAAATATCAATTAGACAGTATTAGAGACCAAGGCAGGGAGAATTGTGGGTCAATATCAAGAAGAAGAGAGAAGCCAAGAAAAAGGAGCACAATTACGAGAGCCACTTATTCCCGGAGGTGAATATTAATATCAAAGAGCAGCACAGTGGCTAAAAGGCTAAGAAGCTGAGCAAAGCTTTCATCAGTTTCATGATTCAGAGGGCCAAATAATAGTTCAAGGACTTTCAAAGAAGTGCAGCCCTGTTAAAACACCTCTAGCATTTGGCTAGAAATCTGAAGTGCCACATGGTAAAGAGTAAGAAGTAGATCAGTCCTCAAAAAAAGTGAAGCCCAGCTTTGAATCATTTCAGTTTTTACTGGATTATGGTGATCTTCCCTGAATTTGATTGTCTGCAAGAAGCAAAATTAAATAACCTCTGGAAGAAGATATCATCTAGAGATTAAACTATGTTTGTAATTTTTCATGCACAAACAACAAACAGAAAATAGAAACATACCCACAGGATATCTAGATATTGATATGTTAGATACATGCTATAAAATCACTATGATTAAAATGTTCAAGTAATTTACTAATATGGTGGAGAATTCCATGAGATAAATGGAAATTATGAAAAAAGAATCATAAAAATTCTAGAACAAAAGTTAAGTTATTGGAAAACTCGGTGATGGGCTTCAACATAGCTGAAGAGAGTATCAGTGAATGACATGACACAGCATAAGAAAAAAATCCAGTCTGAAACACTGAGGAGAAAAAAAATGACATGAAATACAGTATAAAAATCTAATATACCTGTGACTGGAACCTCAGAAGAAGAGAAAGGGAGAGAATGAGAGCAAGTGAGAGAGGAGAGAGGGAAGAGATAAAAGCAACATTTCTAGACAAAATGTTCAAGAATTTTTTCAAAATTGATTAAAGGTATCAAGTTAGTGATTCAAGAAGCAATCCAAACTCTATCCAGAATAAATAAAGAAAACCACATCCAAGCCTATCTTACTAAAACTGCTAAAAACCAAACATTAGAAGGAAATCTTAAAGGCAAACGGAAAAAATGTTACTACTTTAAACAGCAACCATAAGACTTAAAATAGAACTTTTAAATGGAAATAATGTTCAGTTATTTGTGTTTTCTTGTAATTCACTGGATTTCTTTAGGAGGAATATTCTGAACTCTCTGTTAGATAGTTCATATATCTCCATTTCTTTATGGACTGTCATCGAAACTTTATTAGTTTCCTTTGTTGATGTCACCTTCCTTCGGTTATTCATGATCCTTGCAGCCTGAGGCCACAGGAGCCATCCTGGAATCTAAGTCTGTGGGGACTTGTGCTGGGGCTTGCCACAAGACTGGGGCCACAACAATTGGCTGGGTGCTAGGGAGGGTGAGAAGCCCACAATAGCTAGTTTGGAGTATAGGTCCATGGAGACCAGCCTGGTGCTGGAGTGGGTTGGAAGCCTGGAGCCATGAGAGCTGCCTAGGGCTGCAGGAGGCAGTCAAGCACCAGTGTGGACCAATGCTGTCAGGCATTTACTTTACTCTCCAATCCCTCCATGGAGAGGTCATTCCTCTCTGTGCTGGGCTGCCCAAGCTTGGGGGGGGAAGTGTGATGGGGTAATATGAAACTGTCTTTCCTACCTTCTTCAATGCATCTTGTCTTATTTCTATGTTCCACCCAGGTTCTGTTAACCCTCATCTGGAATCATTAGCTCTTGTGAAGGTATTTTCATGCCTGGAAAGTTGTTCAAATTGATGTTTCTAGGAGGAGAAGAGCTCTAGAAACTCCTATACGTCATCTTGCTGATGTCACTCTCAATGACTAAATAATTCAAGGAGAACTAGGACTCAATTCTAGAGAAAGTGGCTCACTAGAACCCAATGAGGAAGTTAGAATCTCTAGCCTCCTGGCTAGGATTTAAGGTTAGACTTCATATTCCATGAAAGAAGAAGCAAAGGGAAAGTTGGTAGGATATCCAAGTACCAGAGCCCTAGCAAGGGTCAATTAAGCAGACTAGTCATATGTGATGGAGGTTATGGAAGGTACTGAAGCTGAAGCACAAGACAGTGACTTCTAATGCATTAATCACTCTCCAGGTCCTTACATAACTGTAAAAAAAAGAGGCTGGAATAGTCTCTTTTCAGGTCCTATTTGTAAGTGGAGAGAGAGAGACTCTAAATCTCACTGGACTGTGAACAGCCTGCAAATGACATACCTAATTATAGACCATGGGTGGAAGTAGGGCAGGCAGGTCCTGACCAAAGTAGTATTTCTTCTGAGCTAAGTGCTACCTGGAAGACTTTCTCCTCAGAACTTGAAATTCTTTTTTTCTAAGGTAGTTTCTTGCCTCTTATTTTCAAGTTTTTCTTAACCACCTCATCCCCAGCTGAGGTCTCTTCTTTTTAACCACTTCATTCCCACAACTTATAGGCTACAGAATTTATTTGTGTTAAGGCTAAGAAAAGAGGAAAAAAGAGAGCAGAACAGGCAGAAAGAAAAATAGGAAGTGACCACAAGGGGATCAGGTGGTGGAAAGCTTGACTATGGAAAGGTGACAGATACTGGAGATATAAGTGCCTATCATAAGCTCTAAGAATTTAGCAACTGGTGATTTATTTTGGAAGAATGATGAAGAAAAGGAAAAAATGTGAAAGTTGGCTGGACTTATACCAATAAGTCTAATAAGAATCAAGAACTTTCACATACTATTTAGAAATCCATGGTTATGTGGTTAGAGAAATCTTAAAATACTACATGTCAGTCATGTGAAATTTTGGATAATTTTTTCCTGTGGGTAGGGAATTTAAGTTCAAGCTGAACTTTTATGAGGAGAAGTTGGCTGGAATTCTTTACCCTGCAGCCAAGAAAGGAACTTCAGATACACTAGTCAGTGATGTATTTGTGAAAAATATGAATCTAAGGAATTTTAGCCTATCTTCATATGCTAAAGTCAAAGCTCTACCAATAGAGCTTAGCTTGAGCAAAAAGGTAAGATTTTGTGTTTTGCAATCTCTCACTTCTTGTATGTCTGTACTCTATCTCCTACTACACTTCTTCTCTATCCTGGAGACCCAGGCCCTTCATACTTCAGTTCAAAGCTGAATTCGGTAAAGGCCTGGATTCTTCCCAAGTGTCCTATCCACTTAGCTTCTTATCTCTGCTTTTCAGGTGAAAAAGAATGCTCAGAGTAGTTAGTGACTAGCTCAAGAAAATACAGATTAAAAGTTGTAGAGGGCGCCTGGGTGGCTCAGTTGGTTAAGCGACTGCCTTCGGCTCAGGTCATGATCCTGGAATCCCGGGATCGAGTCCCACATCGTTCTCCCTCTGACCCTCTCATGCTCTCTCTGTCTCATTCTCTCTCTCAAATAAATAAATAAAATCTTTAAAAAAAAAAAAGTTGTAGAGCTAATTTCTAGATATTTCTACTTCTTTCCATCTTTGGTAAATCCATTAATTCATTTATTCATTTCTTTAACAAATATTACAGAGAGAATTCTATGCACAAAACACCTAACTTTTACACAGAATGTCATAACTTTTTCATATATACTTTTCACTTAATCTCTACCATAACTCTCTAAGACAGGTAAGTTATTAACCCCATTTAACAGATGAAATGGTTAAAGTTCAATGAGGCCAAGTAATGTGTCTTAGTTTACCAGATTTATTAAGTGTCAGTGCTGTGACTTTGATAGAAAGTTCAATGAACTTCCCCTTAAACAGTGCTAATGATATAAAGATGATAAAAACACATTTTTCCTACCTTCAC
The DNA here is from genome assembly GCF_004348235.1 of Phoca vitulina. NCBI lineage: Eukaryota > Metazoa > Chordata > Mammalia > Carnivora > Phocidae > Phoca > Phoca vitulina. The sequence continues at coordinate 40,154,704 of NW_022589705.1, read as the reverse complement.
AAATTTTATCTAGTTGAAAACCAATGACAGATTAAATAACAACATAAAGCAATATAGTTACTACAAAACAGTATTTTAAGTGCCAACTAAACTATGTAGGCATTAAGTGCCAAAGATTCAGAGAAGGATCACTAATAACTGAGGAATAATCCTGGAAAGCTTCACAGAAGGGGCAGATGCTGAAATGGCCTCTGCTGCAATTTTTTCAGGCCACTTCAGGTCTCCTCCCACAGGGAACCAGCAAGGACCTTGTTAGCACCATGAGCCCCGCCCCTGCATGCTCCTGTGGACTCACCCCTCTAATACACCCTTGGTGGAACCCATCCAAAACAATGCCACGAACCCAGCAGTGTGCAAGCAGCTGTGACAGTGGCCAGCACAACTCTAAAGTGACTCCTGCCCTGAGGAGACAGGAAGATAACCACAAGCACCAGTCCAACTATAGCCCCTACAGTGTGCTGGGGGTAGACAGAGGATCTGACTGCAGGCCCTTCCCACCAACAAAAGCTTCTCAGGGGACAATGCAGGGAAAGTGCCCTGAAGTTCCATGGTACTGCATTTCTGTCAAATGCTTAGTCTGATTCAACTCAAGCCCAAGGTGCCACCAGACTGACCTACTAACCAAACCCTGCCCACAGAGGCAAAGAGAGCCATTGCAGACAACAGGACAGAAGCCAAACACGGCTCAGGCACAACAGTAGGGCATACCCAACACACATAGGAGACACCCCTGGAGCACCAGGTGCTGGTGAACAGGGGACATTGCAGTGCAGGGCACTACAGGACCTCTTCTTCATAACGCCATGGCTTTTAAGAGCAAGAGACATAGCTGACTTTCCTAACACATAGAAACAGACACAGAGAGTTACACAAAATGAGAAGACAGAGGAATTTGTTCCAAATAAAAGAATGGGACAAAATCACAGCAAGAGAGCTAACTGTAATGGAGTAAGAAATATATATGCCTGATAGAGAATTTAAAGTAATGGTCATAAAAATACTCACTGGACTTGGGAAAAGAATAGAGAACTTCAGTGAGACCCTCAACAAAGAGACAGAAAACATAAAAAAGAACCAATTAGAGATGAAGAACTTAATAGCCAAAATTAAAAATACACTAGAGGGAATAAATAGTAGACTAGAGGAGGGACACCTGGATGGCTCAGTCAGTTGAGCATCTGACTCTTGATTTCGGCTCAGGTATGATCTCAGGTCGTGGGATCAAGACCCCTGTCAGGCTCCACGCTTAGTAGGGAGTCTACTTGAGATTGTCTCCCTCTGCCTCCACCCCATTCTCTCTTTCTCTCTTTCTCCCTTTAAAATAAATAAATAAATCTTTAAAAAAATAGTAAACAGGAGGAAGCAAAAGGATGGATCAGTTATCTGGAGCACAGAGTAATGGAAAGCAATCAAGGTGAATAGGAGAGAGAAAAAATAATAAACAATGAAAATAAACTAAGGGAACTCAGTGACACCATCAAGCATAATAACATTTGCGTTATAGGGATCCCAGAAAGAGAACAGAGAGGAAACAGGGCAGAAATTTTATTTGAAGAAAGAATAGCTGAAAACCTCCTGAATCTGGGGAAGAAAACAGAAATCTAGATCCAGGAGGCACAAAGAGCCCTCAACAAAATCAACCTGAGAAAGTCCACACCAAGACATCTAGTAATCAAAGTGGCAAAAAAAAAAAAAAATAGTGATAAAGAAAGAATTTTAAAGGCTGCAAGAGAAAACAAGACACTTACATATAAGGGAAACCCCATAAGGTTATCAGCTGATTTTTCAGCAGAGCCTCTGCAGGCCAGAAGACAGTTGCATGATATATTCAATAGGCTGAAAGAAAAAAACCTACAACCAAAAATACCTATCTAGCATGGGTATCATTCAGAATAGAAGGAGAAAGAAAGAGTTTCCCAGACAAACAAATGTTAAAAGACTACTAAACCAGCTATACAAGAAATGTTAAAGGGGACTCTTTGAGTGGAAAGGAAAGACCATAAGTAGGAGTAAGAAAAGTAGGAAGCACAAAGCAGTAAAATTAAGTATATCTATAAACATCAGTTAAGGGATCCACACAATAAAAGGATGTATATATTAAAAAGAAAAACCATATACCTAAAATAGGGGGAGGAGAGGAGTAAAGCATGGGTTCAAACTTAAGTGATCATCAACTTAATATAGACTGCTATATGCATAAGACATTATATACCTAGTGTTATATACCTTATAGTAACCAAACACACAAAAGAAGTTAAAATATGCAAAAAACAAAGAAAATGGAATCCAAGTATATCCCTAAAGAAAGCCAACAAACCAAAAGAGAGCAAAAGAAAAAAGGAACAGTGAAGAACTACAAAAACAAACATAAAACAAGTGACAAAATGGCAATAATTACATACCTATCAATAATTACTTTGAATGTAAATGGACTAAATGTTCCAATCAAAAGACATAGGGTAATGGAATGGATAAAAAAGGAAGACCCATCTATATACTGCCTACAGAAGACTCATTTCAGACCTAAAGACACATGCAGATTGAAAGAGAAGGCATGGAAAAGCAGTCATCATGCAAATGGAAGTGAAAAGAAAGCCAGGTATCAACACTTATATCATCAAAATAGACTTCCTAAGAGACTGTAGCAAGAGACAAAGAAGGACACTATATAATCATATAGGGAACAATCTAATAAGAAGATAGAACAATTGTAAATATTTATGCACTCAACATGGGAACACCCAAATATATAAAGCAGCTAATAACAAACATAAAGGAAATAATCACTACTAATACAATAATAGTAGAGGACTTTTAATACCCCAGTTACATCAATGAATAGATCATTCAAACAGAAAATCAGCAAGGAAACAGTGGCTTTGAATGACACATTGGACTAGATGGATCTAACAGATTTATTCAAAATATTCCACCCTAAAACAGCAGAATACACATTCTTCTCAAGTACACATGGAACATTCTCCAGAATGGATCACATATTAGGCCACAGAATAAGTCTCAACAAACTCAAAAAGACTGAAGTCATGCCATGCATCTTTTCTAACCACAACACTATGAAACCGGAAATAAACCAAGAAAAAATCTGGAAAGAACACAAATACATAGAATTTAGATAACACAACCCAATGAATGGGTCAACCAAGAAACCAAAGAGGAATTCAAAAAATGCATGGAGACAAATGAAAATGAAAACACAATGGTCCAAAATCTTTGGGATACAACAAAAGCTGTTCTAAGAGGCAAGTTCATAGCAATACAGGCCTACCTCCAGAAGTGAGAAAAATATCAAATAAACAACCTAACCTTACATCTAAAGGAGCTAGAAAAAGAAAAACAAAGCTCAAAACCAAAAGGAAATAAAGATTAAATCAGAAATAAACAAAATAGAAACTAAAAGAAAACAAAAAACACCTCAAAAACAATAGAACAGATCAGTGAAACCAGGAGCTGGTTTTTTGAAAAGATCAAAATGGACTCATTTTGGACTTAGCCAGACTTATCCAAAAATGAGAGGACTCAAATAAGCAAAATCACAAATGAAAGAAGAAAAATAACTGACATCACAGAAATACAAAGGATTATAAGAGAATATTATGAAAAGTTATACTCCCAACAAATTGGACAACCAAAAAGAAATGGATAAATTCCTAGAAACATATAACCTCCGAAAACCAAGCCAGGAAGAAAGACAAATTTTGAACAGACCAATTACCAACAATGAAAATGAATCAGTAGTCAAAAAACTCCCAAAAACCAAAAGTCCAGAGCCAGAGAGCTTCACAGGTGAATTCTGGCAAACATTTAAAGAAGATTTAATACCTACTCTTCTCAAACTATTCCAAAAAATAGAAGAGGAAGGAAAGCTTCCAAATTCATTCTATGAAGCCAGCATTACCTGATACCGAAACAGATAAAGACACTACAAAAAAAAAAAAAAAGAGAGAGAACTACTGGCCAATATCTCTGAGGAACATAGATGCAAATATCCTCAACAAAATATTAGCAAAACAAATCCAACAATACATTAAAAAATTCACTCACCATGATCAAGTAGAATTTATTCCTGGGATGCAAGCGTGATTCAATATTTGCAAATCAATCAACATGATACACCACATCAAGAGAAAAGATCAAAACCATATCATCATTTCAATAGATGCAGAAAAAGCATTTGACAAAGTACAACATGCACTCATGATAAAAATCCTCAATAATGTAGGTTTAAAAGGAACATACCTCAACATAATAAATTCCTAGACTATGGAATTCATATAGAATATATGAAAAGCCCACAGCTAACATCATACTCAATGGTGAAAAACTGAGAGCTTTTCCCCTAATATCAGGAACAAGACAAGGATGTCCACTCTCAGCACTTTTACTGAACATATTGGAAGTCCTAACCACAGCAATCAGACAAGAAAAAGAAATAAAAAGCATCCAAATTGGTAAACTTTCACTATTTGCAGATGACATGATACTATATATAGAAAGCCCTAAAGACTCCACCAAACAACTAGTAGAACTAATAAGTGAATTCAGTAAGGTCACAGGATACATAATCAATATACAGAAATCTACTGCATTTCTATACACTAATAGAGAAGTAGCAGAAAGAGAAATTAAGAGAATAATCCCATTTTAAATTACACCGAAAATAATAAAATGCCTGGGAATAAACTTAACCAAGGAAATGAAAGACCTGTAGGGGAAGAAAAAGAAAGAAAAGATTAAGGGGATTTGGATAGAAAAGGACAAAGAACTTTCCTGGAATAGTGGATGATACGCATATTAGCAAGGAGGTAGAAATATGCATAACATGTTTAAGGGACAGTAAATAGAGTATTAATATAATAGTTACTATTTATTGAAAGGTAACATGGTCTCTGGGGTGCCTGGGTGGCTCAGCCATTAAGTGTCTGCCTTCGGCTCAGGTCATAATCCCGGGGTCCTGGGATCAAGCCCTGCATCAAGCCCTGCATCGGGCTCCCTGCTCAGTGGGAAGCCTGCTTCTCCCTCTCCCATTCCCCCTGTTTGTGTTCCATCTCTCGCTATCTCTCTCTCTGTCAAATAAATAAATAAAATCTTTAAAATATAAAAAATAAAAATAAATAAATAAAAGCATGAGCCTCTGAAGACAGACTTCCCAGGTTTGAAATATACTACCACTTATTAGCTGTTTACACGGTAAGTTAATTAATTTCCCTATATCTCAGTGATCTGTTCTCTAAAATTAATATAATGATATTACCTATTTTAGAGGCTTGTTACAAGGATCAAATGAGTTTACAAAGTATTTAGAACACTGTCTAAACACTATGTAAGTTGAGTTAGCTAAGTGAAGTACTGAAAGTATTGTAAATATACTATACTCCAGGCACTGTAGTAAGCACATTATGTTAGTTTACTTAATCTTCATCAGCTTATAAGGTATATATTATTATCTCTGTGTTATTGGTGAGAAAATTAGAACTAAGAGAATTAAATTTTTTAAGATCACATAGCTGGTAGTTTTTAAAGCTGGGATTCAAACACAAATACAAAGCCTGTGCTCTTAACCACTAAACTATACTTTCTGAGTTTAGGAAGCATTGGGAAAATAAAGAAAAGCAGGGTGAGGCCAAATTATGGAGACCATGAAATCATCAGGCTAAAACAATTAAATCATATACTACAGGCAGTGAGAAGTTACTGAAGGTTTCTGGGCAGTGATGTGTTTTAGAAAGATTTATCTAGCCACAGAACTCTGGATGGATTAGAAATCTCTGGGCCATAGGAGCATCAAGTAGACACAAATATACCTCAAGTGAACTTGCAGAAAGTAGGCCAATTTTTCTTGTTCTTCAAACTCACCCTTAAAGATTCATTCATATATATAGCCCCATTTGATCTCTAAACCATAAACAATAATAGCTTCAGCACCAAATAACCAAAGAAAAGTTGGAACCTCTACTGGCTGATTCCTAAATTCACCCAGACCCAAAAATAGTGTTCCATTCTACTGCCTAAATGTAGGTGCAGACATTCATGTATATCCATAGTCTCTTTGTAATCTACAACTGAAAGGTATTTAACAACTAGAAAATGAATCACATGTCTAATGCCTCTTGATTTAATAGCCCAACTCATCCCCCCGCCCCCGCCCGATGCTATCCCAAACTATAAAGCATTGCAGGAGAAAATCACAAAGCTAGGTTGCTGCTACTACAGATTCATGATCTTCAACCTTAGCTGGGCCTGAAATGCTGCCAGGCAGCTCTAGTTAGACATCTCTCCTATTTCTCTCAGTGGTTATTCCAACCTTTCACCACTCTTAAGCCTTTTACACCTCTCCCCCATCCTACCATCACCAGTGCCTTCTATTCCACACACACATGCTCAACAGATGATTTTTTTCTGTATTTTACTGAGAAAATAAATTTAAATGCAATCATGTAGGAATCCCTCAGCTCCTCTTGCCACCACCATGAATTTCAATGTCTTTCCCTCCTAGATCAGTAAAAAGTTGTCCTTCCCTGTATCCAGAGCTAATTGTTTGATCTGTACTCCGGAATCCCAGTCAACTCGTCGATATCACTCCACCAGAACTGGTAGAGAAGGAATGTTCAACCTTCCTTCTCTACCAGTTCTTCCCCTTTAGCACATTCCCATAAGCAGCTCTATTATTTAAAATTCTCTTTTAACCCATGTCCTTCTCCCCCCACAAGCCTCCCTACTCTTCATTCTTTCAAAGTCAGGCTACTTGAAAGAAAAGCTTTATGTTCCTTGAGTTCTTTCCTCTCTTCAACCATTCTTTTAATTTTTCCTTGGACCATATGTTCATAGAATGGGATTAGTCATAACCTTTGCTTCATGACACACTCATTACTGCTTCCATGCATGGTCCACTTTTAATAATTCAGTTGGTCAGACCACCTGCTCTTTTCCTTTCTCTAACCTACCTTACACTTTCCCTTACAGGTTTTTCCTGAAGAAGAGCTTCCTTTAATGAAACTCATGACCTGAATCCTCACCTAAAACACAGCTTCTAGGAAACCTGACCAAAGACATTAAGGATGATAGATGAGAAAGATTAAAAAGAGCCCGAAATCCCAGTGAAATCATGGAACTACCACACTAGTCCTGAACTACTTTACTCTGGGCTCTTGTTACTTAAGAAAAATAACTATTTGGCAAAGCTCCTGTAGCTGAGTTTGTTAGACTTGCACTTGAGAATAGTTCCTAAATGATCCACTCCCAAACCTAGCTTCTCCAGTCCAGATCATTCTTCCAAATTCCAGATACACACATCTAAGTACTTTAGTAACATCTCCATTTAGTACCTCAATCCCAACCTGCCCAAAACTGGACTTCTAAATTTCTCCCAAAATAGGCATTTCTTTCTGTATCTCAAACAGTGAATGTCACCTCTAACTGTTCACTTACCCCAAACAAAATCCTGAATGACAAACAGAGCCCTGCATCCCCTACCAATCTTTTCACACCTCTCTACTATCATGTTTCCCTGTACCACTGCCCCAGATTGATTAAGTCACTGAGTCCAGTCCCATGGATTCCCTCTTTTAAATACAACTCAAACATATTCTTTTCTACCGTTCTTACTGCCAGTGTCATTGCCTTACCTCAGGTCTTCAGCATTTTGCTCTCCGATAATAGCTTCCTACCTGGTCTACTTGCCTCCTATCTTGATATTCTCCAATTTATTACTTACCCACACTTCCACCAGATGGACTTTGTTTTTGCAGGAGGCAAAAAATATCCTCCTATCTCCCCACAAGTAGTCTTCATGGTAGAATAGGATAAATTTGAAGTGGTTGTTCCCTGAAAGGGAAAAGAAACAAAAAGGAAAAAAGTAACTAAGCTCTACATCTGGTTTTACACAATAAAGATTAAGGAAATGTGCAGGATAAGGAGAGAATCCATACATTAAACTAATTCAGCAGATGCAGACACTTTGAACCAGAAGGGCCTACAAAATCCAACAACTCCCTTCTCTTCCCTGCTCCTCAACCAAATCTGTAGAGATTGGGAAGAACAGTTGTGGTTTGAACTTCAAGTAAACTTCATTTTACTCTCAAATGTCCTTGCACCTCTCTGACTGCTGAGTTACTGCCCAAATCTGGTATCATCCCTTTACTTAGAATTTTTCAATGATTTTCTACTACCATCAGGAAAAATGTGAACATCTAAGTCAAGCCCTATGATCTGGCTATAGTAAACTTCCCGGAGTTTGCTACGTCAAACTACCCAAGTAACTATTTCATGCTCCCATGCGTTTTGCATTCTGTTCCCCCTACCTGTCACACCATTTTTGTTCTACCCTTTTCCTCTTTACTGATAAGTTCTATTTATCCTTAGGTGATGCATTTCAAGCCTTTCCTAGCCTACTAAGTCTAAATACCCTTCAACTGGACTCCAATATCACTCTAGGTGAACTTTTGTTGAAGCATTTATAAAACTATATAGTAATAGTGATGAACTCCTTAGGGGCAGAGACTATAACTCTGTAATGCCGGAATGAATCTGTGCCTCATATATAGTAAGCACCTCCTCCCTAAAGTTTGTTTAATGTGGTGTTTTGTTGTTTTGTTGTTGTTTTTGCCACCATTAACTAAGAACTTACTATTTTTAGGTTCTGTAATAGGAGATATATGTGCATTTAATATGTGCATATTATTAATCTCTATTTTAGGGATGAGAGAAATGCACACATAGAGCTTTAGTGATATATCCAAGTTCATGCAGCTAGTGACTAAGCATGTGCTGGCAATCTACATCTCTATTAATAATAAGCTTTTGCAAATGCCTTGAAGTAGAAATGGCTATATGAGAATACATACATGTAAGCTAAAAACTCTGCTCATTTATTCAACAAGTATTTAATGAGGAAAGAGGGGTACAGTTTCTCTAAGCGTCTTACCCATTTAAAACAAATTCACAAAATAAGTAAAATTATTAAACTCCTTCTTTTCCCCTCTAATGTCCATCTGCTGTCTCCCTCCTTCCCTCCCTCTCTCCCTCCCTCCCTCCCTCTCTCTCTCTTTCTTTCTTTCTTCTTTGCAAGGTGTGTTGCCTAATTTCCTTTGCACTACGATGATTTTACTCAGTCTCTGGGCATACAGGTGAAAGATAATGCACATATCTCAACTGAAGTTCTACATAGTTTTATTGGAAATCAGATACTTTCATTTATTTAAAAAATATAAAATGCTTGGTCAAGAAAAGGAAGAAAAAAGGAAAAATACAAAAAGAATTCATCATGCATGAAATATTTGGAAAAAATAAGTAACCATGTTAGTTTACAAATACAGAGAGCTAGAAAAAATTAAAACCAAAAATAATTGTACCAAAATAAAAATCAGGTAAAACTGAAGCTTCAGGACCCTAAATCCACTACTCAAAATAGCCCAACACCAACTGAAATGGATGTCCAGTCCAAATATACGGCAAGAAGTAGGTGTATTCAAATAGCATTTAGTCTAAAGCTGAGTGTTCATTTGCCAGGCAGACAGGCCATTAAAAAACTGTGGTTTTGGGTGTTTTCAAATGAACCTGAATTTTCAGATGTATAAATTAGTTTACCTCCTTGGAAAGACATGATTTCCTGTTTTCAGGAGAAATGCAGGCTTCTAAAAGCTTATTTAAAAGGTTCAAAAGGCTACTTAGGCATCAAATAACTATTAAAAACAATATTTTGACTATTTAAGTGTAAACGAATCAGAAACATATGGATTAAATTTCCCTTAAATTGCACATGCTCCAAACTGAAGAGTATAAGCATGGGTGAAACCTGTTTTGGATTTCAGTGAGCCCAAAACATTTGAAAAATCATCTGAGATGTTCAGTGAACTCAAGAGTACAGCTGGATTCACCCATCCCTAATTCATCCCTATCCTATGCTTCTGGTCTTAATATAAGGAAGGGTGTAAGTACACAAGTAGCTTGCAGGTAAAATATCTGCATCTAAATTTAGAGGTGATTAAAAAAGATCTTTTTAAATCTTTTAAAATCCTGTGTTTTAAAAGAAAGTCTTCCATTTTTAAAGAAAATCTAAACTAGTCTTTAGACTCTTCATGTAATTTTCTTTTGCATCTCTTCCTAAAGAAAATTTATACGACTCTAGGATTGAGAATAAAAAAAAAAAAAATGAAAAATTTTTGAGCTTCCATTATGTGCCAGGCACTGTGCTTGGTATTTTTACACACATTATTTCTTTATCCAATCCTGCAAACCAGTTTCAGTGGCCTATACACAAAGACAAGGCATCCGTATTTCACTCAGTTTTATTCTCTTCACCTTGATCAGTCAGCCTGTTTACAATAAACAGCCTGAGTCTAATAAGTCAACTGAAAAAATATTATATGTTCTCATCGAATTAAACTGATAATATTAAGAACTAAAGTCCTTAGCTACCAGATGAACTACACAGAACTGGAAGACAGCAGAAAAAGTGATTAAGAGTACATGTTTTTGGATAAAAAAATTACTTTGTCTTTTTGTAACTTCTTTGTATTAATGGGTAATAATACCTACCTTATAACATCATTGTGAATATATAGAGTAGGAAGTTGTATATAATATGCCTGAAAGTAAAGAGCTCAATAAATATTACATAAGAAATATATGTATACTGATGTATGTGATCAAAACTTTTCTCCAACAACCAGTCAGATCCAGATTGTGACTGCCTATAACCCTTGCCAAAATGAATCCCTCTGATCTCTCTCCAGACTCTCTGTGATAAACACTTCACCATTCCCCCAGCAGATAATGAATGGTCCCCATACATCCTGAAGAGGGTGCTTGGAACCACCTCCATCATGAGTTACAACTTTTCACAACATGGGTGGACTTGGAGGGTAGTGTGCTAAGTGAAACAAGTCAGACAGAAAAAGATAAAGGATTTCACTTATATGTGGGGGTCTAAAAAACAAAACAAATAAACAAGCAAACAGAAATAGACTCAATACAGAGGAAAAACTGGTGGTTGCCAGAAGGGAGGGTTGGAAGGATGGGGGAAATAGATGAAGGGGATAAAGAGGTACTAACTTCCAGTTATAAAATAAATAGGTCACAAGAGTGAAAAGTACAGTACAGGGAATATAGTCAATAATACTGTAATAACTCTGTATGGTGACAGATATAACTAAACTTACTGTGGTACATAATTGTTGAATCACTATGTTATACACCTGAAATGAATACAATATTGTATGTGAACTATACTTCAATAAAAAGTGAAAAGTAAAACAAAAACAAAAACAAAAAAAACAAGTTACAACTCTCCACCTCATGGTGCCCTGTAAAATGCCATGCCAGCTACTTGAGGACTGAGGCTATCCCCACGCCTATCAGAAGTTACCTGTGTCAAACAGTAGGGCCTGCCATGACCCACGTCCTGCTAACTGAGGTGTATCACACTGTTACAGGAGCCTCCTTTTCCCCATCAAAATCCAGGGGCTCCTCTACCATTAGTTCAGGGAGTTTACTGGACTCCAAGAAGCTGTAGCTCTTTCTTGGGTATACCTCAGCTCCAGCACTCTGGTCAACCACTCCACCACCACTGGAGAAACCAGCACAACCCAATGTGCAGGCATATTCAGTATAGCTCCAATGCTCAGATAAATATATTTGAGAAAGAGAAGATATTGACAGCCCCCTCCCTACCCACCACTCATGCTTTCTTATCTGAGGGTCATGCCTCTGCCTCCCTATGACTTCAACTTTTGCTCAGAGAAATGGAAATGTGGTGGCTAGGAAGAGTTGCCAGAACCATACCACAGATCCACATGGGAAAATGACCATAAGACATTTTTCTTTGACTGTTCCCCCAACCTCCTTGCATGCTTTTTTTCCCCCCTTAGAAAAGGTCTGATTACCCAGCATGGCAGCCTATGAGGTTTTCAAAAAGTCTTTGTGCAGATTTTAACCTTCTGAGTTATATCAAACCTTGTCATATCTGCTGGTTAGTCAGCTTTCCATTGTCTGTCAGCAGTTAAAACCTGACCAGAAGAGGTGCTCTGGCCAGCAGGGATCTATCAGTCACTTATCTCCATGAGGTTTTAATGAGCTGCATTAAGTCAAGCACGCTGACAAATCTTGTACATAAAGTAATTGGTTTTAAATGCTTTGCGAGAGGCTGCACATGGAGCAAAGGTATTGAATGTTGTGTACTCACCACAGGTAAGAATTTTAAGAGGCAACCTAATGGCTTAAGAGCCTTCTAATTCTCATTAGGTCTCTCTTTGGTTGGGTTGCTCTTTGTTTTAAGTTTACAGGACCAAGAACTAGCTTCAGACCATAGCTAAGAAGGTGAAAGTGACTGGTACTTAATCGAGGGCTCACCTTTCAACTATGTGCTCTCTGGGACAGAAAGAAGGGAAATAATGGGAAAGTACAATAGTCCTCCCTTATCTGCGGTTTTGCTTTCCACGGTTTCAGTTATTCACGGCCAACTGCAGTCCAGAAGCAAATGACTCTCCTTCTGACATATCATCAGAAGGTTAATAGTAGCCTAAAGCTACGTCACAGTGCCTACATCATTCATCTCATTTCACCTCATCACAAGGCATTTTATCATCTCACATCATCATCATCGTAAGAAGGGTGAGTACAGTACAATAAGATATTTTGGAGAGAAACTACATTCACATAACTTTATTATAATATATTTTTACAATTGCTTTATTTTATATTAGCCATTGTCATTAATCTCTTACTGTGCCTAATTTATAAATTAAACTCTGTCATAGTTATGTATGCATGGGAAAAAAACATATTATATATAGGGTTCCGTGCTAGCCCCGGTTTCAAGCATCCACTGGGGGTCTTGGAATGTATCACTTGGAGATAAAGGGGACTACTGTATACCCTTCCTTCTTGCACCTCCAGTGATATTCCATTTTAGTTCATCTGTCAAAGGCAGGGATAGAGCTGGCAACGTAGAATTCTGGGTGCTGCTTAAGTTTCCATGCCCTTTTATCCACAGTGTTATCACTTAGGCCAGTTTGGGACAAGGCTGCAGGGTCATTGGCAATATTAGGTTACCAAGGAAGGAAAAACTCATTACTGGAGATGCTGGCCTGGTAATAGAAAGTAACTGAGTGAAGACATAGGTCAAGGTCATGCAACATCAGGCATAAGACTGTTAGTACCAGGGGTATATTTGTCAGACTTATCATTGCAGAGAGGGATCTCAGAAGGAATTTACACTGATGTCCTAGTGTATTGTAACTGTGATCCAAGGAATTCTGTCCATATTGGAGAGGTCTCCAACCAATGGAGGTGGGGACTGTGGGCTTGTTTCTAGGGGCACAATTCTAGCCGTCAAGGAGACAAATGAGATTTCCAGAACTTTGCAATAGTCTGAGTTCAGGGGGAAGCTAGATCTCTAAGAGACTTGACTGGAATACTAGGAAGGATAACCATGCAGGCTATCAAGTAGGAAATGAAGGCTCCCAGACTCCTCTCTTTCCCATATTTCCCCCTCTTGTCACTTAGCCCTAATATCTCACTCAAATGCCCAAGTCAGAAACCTAGGCACCATACATGATACTTCCCTCTCCCATCCCTTCATATTCAAATCAAATACCAACCCTTTGTTCCACATTCTTAACGTCTTTTGTCACTTCTCTCCATCCCCACTGTTATTACCTTAGTTCAAGATACCATCATCTTTCCTCTCGATTACTATAGTAGCCTCCTAACTAGTGTTTTTGCCTTCCTACCAATCCCCATTTCCTACCACTACATCCCTTCTACCCATGCTCTGGCCCTCCTTAATTACTTGTAGCTCCTTGCATGTGCCATGCTCTCTCTTGTTTCTAAGGTTTGCACATCTTCATTTGTCTAAGTCTTACACCTTCACTTTCTCAAAGAAGGTTCCCAATTCCCCAGGACTGGGCTCAGTGCCCCACCCCACACTACTACAGAACCCTATAAAAAGGGCTATGAATACCATATTGCACTGTCTCTTTTCTTGCTTTTGTCTTTTTGGTCAACTTTGTACTCAGCTCTTAGTGCACTGCCTAAAATACAGTATGCAATCAGTGAATCTTTAATTAGTGGACTGGATTCTATAACTTGGGGGTTACACTCATGACATACCTGATTGTAAATCTAAATGATATAAAAAAGAATTAGACAAAAAATTAAAAATAGAACTACCATATGATCCAGCAATCCCTCTTCTATATATATATCCCAAGGAAATTAAATCACTATCTTGGAGCTATCTGCACCCCCATGTTCACTGCAGCATCATTCACTATAGACACGACATGAAAACAACCTGTGTCCATTGACATATGAATAGATAAGAAAAATGTGGTGTGTATGCAATGGAATATGATTTATCCATAAAAAAGAAGGGAATCCTACCTTTTGCAACAACACAGATGGCCTTTGAAGGCATTATGCTCAGTAAAATAAGTCAGACAGAAAAAGAAAAATACTTCATGATATCACTTATATGTGAAATCTTAAAAAGTCAAACCCATAGAAATAAAATAGCATGATGATTGCCAGGGGTTGAGGGTTGGGGAAAATGAGATGTTGGTCAAATGGGTATAAACTTTCAGTTATAAGGTAAATAAATTCTGGTCATCTAAAGTACAGCATGGTGACTACAGCTAACAATATAGTATTAGATACTTGAAAGTTGCTAAGAGGGTAGATCTTAAATGTTCTCACCTCACACAAAAAATAATTATATGAAGTGACAGATATATTAACTAATCTTATGTGGTGATCATTTCACAATATGTACATGTATCAAATCATCATGTTGTACATCTTAAAGTTACATAATGCTATACATCAATTATATCTCAATAAAACTGGGGGGGGGGAAATTTTAAAAATTTTAAACAGACATCTAAGGAACATACTAAATCCCAGGAATTGCAGCTATGTCTCCAGATTCTGAATCTGAGGAGTGTGACTATACCTAATGAAGACATTAATCTTCTATTAAGTTTGGTAGAGGGGCTACATGGGTATTTCACTGATCCGACAGTAGACAACTGAAGAAGCAAAGAAAAAAGCAAAATAAAACCAAACCACCAGGCAGAGGTAAAAATACCCCCTCATCTAAAAAAGAGCTCCTTTAACTTCCTTTGGTGACAGGAAATAGTAATTTTCAGGAAAATCCTCCTGTTAGTCATTCTAACACTGAGTCTAGACCAATATTTGCTCCAAGCTGATCATAAATTCTCTTTGCATTCCCACCTCCATATATAAATCCCACCTATCCCAAATTGAGGCTATCCCAGACACAAGAAAAACCAAGACCCAACCTTGGTAACAGGTATTAAGATGTTAGTTTGCTAAAATGAAATCAAACCTTTCTTGCACATATACCCTTTTATATAGAAAGTTGAACAAGTTGAATTAAAACAGCAATTTTACACGATAATGTGAAAAAAAGCAAGGATCTTCAGGGCACAATAACGTTGCATCTAAGATTGGACAGAAAATAAGTCTTCCTAATTCTGTTTTCATTAGTTAGCTAATCAAAATATTTTCTGTTGATGAACTTGATACTCTCACACATTGAGATTTGCCAAAATCTACTAATCATGGTCAACTTCATGTACTCTCTGTAAAGCTTGAACAGCTATCCTTTATGGCTGTGCAGGTTGCTCACCAGATAAAAATGCCCACCTAAAACAATGACTAGAGTCTGAAATCAAGCCTGAACTCTGCTCAACAAGCTTTGTGCCCTCATTTGGGGCTTGCATCACCAAGAGGACAGGATACCTTTTCCTAATCCATACTAAAGTATGGGGATCCTGCTTGAAAGGGTTAAGACTCAGCATAGTCACAGCTCTCAAGTAACCCTAGAAGATCAAACTTCTGAATTATATGTTCCAGAGATCCCAAAGGCCTTCATCAATCTCAGGATATACCATTCTGCCCTCTAATCATCATGACTTTGAGCCTGAACCATTAAATGAATCCACTCAACTTCTGCCCATCAGGACGTTTGCTTATAGTAGAAATTGCCAGACCTTTAAACCATGCAGAACAAACAACAAAGGCTATAAAAGTCAGCTTGAGGCTAGGGAGTAAGCAAAATCCAGCCTTCTGTTTATATTTCAGACCTGCTTGATTACAAGTGCTTTGAGCA
This sequence comes from Phoca vitulina, assembly GCF_004348235.1. NCBI lineage: Eukaryota > Metazoa > Chordata > Mammalia > Carnivora > Phocidae > Phoca > Phoca vitulina. The sequence goes on along the minus strand of NW_022589705.1, from coordinate 40,138,554 downwards.
CACTTGCGTCTTTGGCTGGTAGTACAATATCTTGACTTTCTGGGAACCCCATCTTTCCTCGGACTCAGCCCCATAGATATCAGTCTTCCGACTGACTTCCTGGATAGGGTTTAGTCCCCTGCCTCAACCTTCCTACTTCTACTCTCCTCTGAGGCTAACCACCTTTTCCACCAGTGATGAATGTGATCACAAGCCCAGCATTCAGCCCAATATAGATAATGATATGGCCCAAGTGATGTTATTTCATTCTCTTCCTTCACTACTCATCATAAAAATCTCATCCAGTAAGACCAAAAGGGTTCATCTTATCCTTATCCTTATCAACAACAATAAAAACAGTAACAAATATCCACTCTGGTGAAGACCATAGAGCTAAATTCTAGAGAATAAAAGTTTATGAAACCCAGACCATATTCTTGAATGTTGCCCATTGATACCATATTTTGTCTCAGAATAGCTCTCATTGGTGGAAAGTTGTGGCCATAACCAGGATATCAGAGGAACTTCAGGAGGATAGCAAGATTGAGAAAGCAGGGGGTAGGCTTCCCAGTACCTGTTGAGAACAGGATAGCAGACTTAATTCTTTAGCCCCCAGTTTTTCTGAAGCCTGGCTCTGTTGCTGAACCCTCTTCCTCCCTTAGTAGACCCCATCTACAATCAACCTAATCTCCTCCTTATTGCCTGCAGTCTTCCCTCTCCTACATCTAGTCTCCTCTAAATGCCACATTTGGTTTCTGTGCATGCCTTTAAACTGACCCTTTTTAACCATGACTCTCTTCCTTAAGACCCAGAACCATTTCTTATTTTATTCAGGATCAGGCTCTAAAATCTCTACAAGCTTTTCTGGGACCCTCTAACAAACCAAGAGTTTTCTAGAGATGATGACTGACACTCACTGAATTCTTATTACAAGTACAGGCTTGCACTACTCTGGTGGGGCCCAGGAAGGCCTGAATTTTCTGCCACTCCAGCCCTGCTGTCCTTCCAGACAAACCTAGGCTGACACTGGCTGATGTGTCTCTGGAAACCCAAATCCACACTGACATGACTTACTTTTCTTACATCACTCATATCTTACATCACTATTTTTGGCTGTGATCTGCATGTCAATATCATTCATCTTCCCCTCCTATGATTCTATTGGTCTCATAACTCAGTTACAGTTTTTGTTGTCTGAGGAAGGAGGATGAGGAAGGTAGAAATAGCTTTAGAATAAAGTTGATGCTGTGGACAGCAAAGCGAAAACATGGAAAAAACCTGGGTCTCTGATGACTTTTTTTTATTATTATTGTGGTAAAATACACGTAACACAAAATTGGCCATTTTAACCGTTCTTAGGTGTACAATTCAGTGGCATTAATTATATTCACGATTTTGTGCCACCATCACCACTATTTCCAAAACTTTTTCATCACCCCAAACAGGGACTTTGCAACATTCAGCAATTGCTCCCATTCCCCGGTCTCCCCTGCCCCTGTGACCTCTAATCTACTTTCTGTCTTGATAAATTTGCCTATTCCAGATATTTCAAATTAGGTGGAATCACATAATATTTGTTCTTTTGTGTCTGGTTTATTTCATTTGGCATAATGTTTTCAAGGTCGAAGGTTTTTGAAGTATGGTACCCATTATCAACAGTGTACTCATGATTCAATTCATATTTTCTGTATATGGTTATAAATTTTACACAGCATTTATCTTGATACTTAATATAAATCCATTTGATTTGAATATACATGGACACCTTATTTTATTGCATTTGGCTTTATTGAACTTCATAGACAATTGCATTTTTTTACAAATTGAAAGTTGGTGGCAACCCTGTGTCAAGCAAGTCTATTGGCACCATTTTTCTAACAGCATTTGCTCACTTTGTGTCTCTGTGTCACACTTTGATAATTCTCACAATATTTCAAACTTTTTCATTATTATTATGTTTGAATTGCTGCAATCTCATGATAAAAATAAGGAATTTCTTCTTATGGATGAGCAAAGAAAGTGGTTTCTTGAGATGAAATCTACTGATGAAGATTCTGTGAAGATTGTTGAAATGACAACAAAGGATTCGGAATATTGCATAAACTTTAGTTGATAGAACAGTGGCGAGGTTTGGGAGGATTGACTCCAATTTTCCAAGAAGTTCTACTGTGGGTAAAATGCTATCAAACAGCATCACATGCCAGAGAGAAATCATTTGTAAAAGATAGAGTCAATCAATGTGGCAAACTTCATTGTTGTCTTATTTCAGGAAATTGCTGCAGCCACCTCAACCTTCAACAACCACATCCTGGTCATTCAGCAACCATCAACACTGAAGCAAGACTCTCCACCAACAAAAAGATTATGACTCACTGAAAATTCGGATGATAGTTAGCATTTTTTAGCAATAAAGTATTTTCTAATTCAGGTATATACATAGTTTTTTTAGACATAATGCTTTTGCACACTTAATGAACTATAATATGGTAAAAACATAATTTTTGTATGCACTTGGAAACCAAAAAAATAATTTGACTCACTCCTTTGCAATACTAACTTTATTGTGGTGCTCTGGAACTGAATCTGCATTATCTCCAAGGTACATCTGTAATGAAGGGTAGTATGTGTATGTGGTGTGTGTACACTTCAGTTCCCATGAACCTTGGGAAACTGATTCTACAAATATCATATAGAGACATAAATGTATAGACTTCTTTTTTTTTTGCAAAGTGATACATTCCCCTTATTTATTAAATTACTGGCTTTGGTGTTATGTAGAGCTATTTGTAGATTAATTTCAGAAAAGAATGAAAATACTGTGAAAATTTCAGCTTAATAAATATTTATATTAAAAACTTCAGAATTTTTTTCCTTTTTCATTGCTGAATAGTATTCCATTGTACATCTATACAACATTTGTTTATCCACTCATCTGTCGATGAACATTTGGATTATTTGCACCTTTTGGCTATTGTTAGTAATGCTGCAATGGATATTACATACAAAGTATCTGAGTCCCTGCTTTCTATTCTTCTGGTTATATACTTAGGAGCAGAATTGCTGGCTTATGGTAATTCTGTCAAACTTTTGGAGGAACTGCCAAACTTTACCACAGGGGCTGCATTTTACATTCCCCCAGCAACATAAGAAGATTCCAATTTCTCTACGTCCTTGCCAATATTAACTATTTTCTTTAAGAATTATATTATTATAGTCCTCCCAGTAGATAGAAAGTGTATTTCATTGTAGTTTTGGTATGAATTTCCCTAATTCCTAATGATGTTGGTATTTCCCTAATTCCTAATGATGTTGAGTATTTTTTCATGTACCTATTGGTCATTTGTATTTCTTCTTTGGAGAAATGTCCATTCAAATCCTTGCTCATATTTTAATTAGGTTGTGTTGTTGAGTTGTAGTATCTCTTTATATATTCTGGATATAGAATTTTATCACAGATATGATTTACAAATATTTTGTAGATTGTCTTTTCAATTTCTTAACAATGTCCTTTGATGTACAAAAGTTTTTAATTTTAATGTGGTCCAGTTTATCTATTTATTCTTCTTGTTATTCTTGCTTTTGGTGTCATATCTAAGAATCTATTGCCAAATCCAAGGTCGTGAAGACTGCCCCTATGTTGTCTTCTAAAAGTTTTATGGCTTTAGCTCTTGTATTTAGGTTGCTGACCCAATTTAAATTAATTTTTGTATATGATGTGAGGTAGAGATCCAACTCAATCCTCTGCATGTAGAAATCCAGTTGTGCTAGCACCTCTGTTGAAGAGAAAATTCTTTCCTCATTGAATGGCCTTGGTACTCAGGTCAAAAATCAACTGGCCATAAATATATGGGTTTGCTTATGTAATCTCAGTTCCATTCTATTGGTCTATATGTCTATCTTTATGCCTTTCATGACTTTTTGAGTTGCTTAATTAACACACTGAAGGTTACTTCATTTTCTATTGCTGCTATAACAAATTATTACAAATTTGGTGGCTTAAACAAAAACAAATTTATTATCTTATAGTTCTAGAGGACAGAGTTCCACAATGGGTTTCTCTGACATAAAACCAAGGTTCCAGCAGGGTTGCATTTTTTTCTGAAAACTCTAGGGAAGAATCCATTTCCTTATTTTTTCAGGAGTTAAGAAGCCACCCACATTTCATAGCTCATGGCCTTCTTCCATCTTCAGAGACAGAAGTGGTAGGTTGAGTCCTTCTTACATTGAATCACTGTGACTTTTGCTTCATCATCATGTTTCTGTCTCTGTCTCTGACCCCTCTTTTGCCTCCTTCTTTTACTCCTGTGATTATATCAGACCCACCTAAACAACCTAAGATAATCACCCTATTTTAAGGTCAGCTGATTAGCAAATTAAATTTCCCTTTGCCATGTAATATATTCACCAGTTTCAGGAATTAGGACATGGACACCTTTAGGGAGCTATTGTACTACCTTCCATAGCCATTCCAGTTCTGGACTTGTAGTCATTTGCTACAATAAATTTCCCTATAGTTAAAGTCTATATAGTTTGAGGCTGAGCCTGATGTACTCACCAGTCTCCTTATCACCACTCACCACAGTGCCTGGAATATAGTATATAATTGATAAATACTATTGAAAAATATATTTATTGATGCTAAATATAGTTATCGATATATTTAGTACCAGGATCATTTACGCCAGTGATTTTCAAACTAGGTCCTGTAGAATTCTAAAGTTTAATTCCTGTGCTTTAAGAACCACTTGAGGTGGGAAGGAGAAACTGCTGAGGAAGAAGCTGAACCTTGCTTCAATCCAAGCAGTTTGCCTTTGTCTATTTCATATTTTGAGATTCTGTGTAAAACTGTATTTATAAGAAGTCTACTGATACAGGAAGTTAAAAAAGAAAACACTGGGATTAGGTCATTGTCAATATAGCACAATTCCAAAATGTTTGCTTCAGGAAGATGTTGATTTTATAAGATAAACTGAACCAGCTGTCTAGGTGAGTTACCCTTGTAGTGAGAAGGACGTGCTTCATGTGGTGCCCAGCTGAAACTGGGTTGAGTAGAACTGGAGCATGAGACAGTCTCTTTACAACTCAGCATTCTAAATATAGTTTCCTGTTCAATCCCTCAAATATTTTCTTCCAATTAAGCAATTCCCTTGGCCCTATAATTTCAGAAAACTCCTTGGAATTCAGTTGGAAATGAAGAACTGCCTTTTCCAAGCTACTGAGAGAAGAAAAGCAATAGTGAGCATGATTAAGTGCTTACCCACTCTGTGCGAAGCACCATGCTAAATAATTTACACACATTATTCCTCATATGTATGCAATCTTTGCCATAATCCTGCAAAGTACACAGTATCTCCATTTTACTGAGAAGAAAACTGGGACGAATAAATACTAATCTGCCCAAGGCCACAAAACTTGGTAGAAGATCTTTTAATATTTCCCTCAAACGCTGGTCTCAAAGACCCCCATAAGAAGAGGGGTCCTTTCTCCTTGCTGTCCTTAAATGACCCTTTCATTTACACAATGTCCAGGGCATTCACAGAGATTTCAGATTTAGAGTTATGTTTAAGTGAAAAGTAAGCTATATGCAGTGGGAAATCTGTGTAAGATCATACCTTCACTAAGATATAAAATTTCTGGTTGATTTAGGAATAAGTAGGAAGTTAACTGTTGAAATCTCCACAAAAAGTCTAATAAGCTTCCTGAGTGAAGCACAGTAAGCAATTGAGTAGAGGTCCTTTAGCAAAGATTAAAGAGCCTACCCTGAAGGCAGCCAAATTTGGGTTTGGGTTTGAACCCTGGCTTCAACTGACTGCACAATTCTTCACTCTGCTAAGCTTATGTGTTCTCATACATTAAGTGGGGGTAATAATAGAGGCGCAGAGAGGATTAAGCAAGATAATGATAATTGGAAGTGTTTGAAATAGTCCCAGTCATAGAGTAAACAGTAAATATTGGCTATAACTGAGGGATTTATAAAGCTTTTGGATATGAATTTTACAGATCAGTTCTTGTGTAGTAACAATAATAATTAGCCGCAATGACAATGAATCAGTAAAATAACAGTAAAAACTGCTCCCTCCCTTCCCTCATGGTCTATTTTTTCCTCTACAGGAATGGTCCCACCAACATCAGATCTGCTGTAATACATGACATCTTAAAAAACAACTCTCCTGTGTATCACATTTCCCCCTAGCTATCACCTAATTTTTATGCTCCCATTAAAACAAAAATTTTCAAAATCATGTTGATACTCACTGTCTGTATTTCCCTTTCTTCTATTCTTTCACAACCACACTAATGAGATTTTCTTTCCAACACCTCTTTGAAAACCGCTTTTGTCATGATCACCAATGACCTCCTCATTGCTGAATCCAATCCTCATCTTACTTGTCCTCTAAGCAGTGTGTGACACAGATGATCACTTCTTCCTTTTTGAATCATTTTCTTCACTTGGCAACCATACCAGCACTGTGTTCCTTCTATTCTCTCAGTTCTTCTTTTCAGTCTTCTCTTATGGTATCTTCCAGAACTCTCTTACTAGAATTCTCTTGACCTCAGATCTCTCCGTCCTTTAGCTAAGCCCACTTTCTAGTGATCTTATCCAGTTCCATGCTTTAAATACCATATATACGCGAACAGCTCTTAAATGTATTTCTCTAACTGCAGCCTCTCCTTTGAATTCCATATTCGTATTCCAATTGCCTACTGGACATTTCCATTTGGATGCCTAGTAGGTATCTCATATATAATGTTTCCTAATCTGAACTCCTATTTTCCTATTTCTACCCTCCACCTCCACTCTTCCTTAACTCTATAAATGGCAACTCCATTTTCTTTTTCAGTTGCTCAGGTCAAAAACTTTTTTGACAACCTCCCCCACCACTCCCAGCCACACCCAATCCAAGCAAGTCCTATTACCTCTACCTTCAATCTGACCTCAGTCTAATAATTTACCCTAAAATCTAATAAACAATCACAGTGTTCCTTATTTTAAAATTTACACCAGGTAGTGTTACTCCTTTGCCTAAACATCCTATAATGGCTTCCCATCTTATTCAGAATAAAATCCAAAGTTCTTACTATAGTCTACAAGGCCCTTCATGATGTTATCCCTATTTCTCTGATTTCATCTTCCAGTATTTTCCTTTTGGCTCACTCCACTTAAGCCAAACAGAACCCCTTAGTGTTCTTGAATAATCCAAAGCTTTGCCCTAACTTTTCTTTCTGTTTGAACCGTTCTTCCCACTTATTTCTATGTACCTTGCTCCTTCATTTACTCAAGTGTCTGTTCAAATGTCACCTTACCGGAGAAACCTTGAAATAGTCATCCCATCTCTAACATTCTCTATTCCTTGCCTTGCCTCATTTTTCTTCATAGCAGTCATCACTAGTTAGAATATTAAATTTTTTGCTATGTGTCTTCCTCATTGTAATATAATTTTCCTAAGTCCATGGACTTTGTCTTTATTATTCATTGCTATAGCCTAAATGCATAGAACAGTACACAGCACATTGTAGAAGCATTCCTAAATATTTATTGAATTCATAAATCATTTGTTAAGGCCCTACTATGTAACCATTATCTTAATCAATCCTTACAACCACCTGGGGTTAAATGCTTAGGTGCTATGTCAGAATGTCACAAGTCTGATGTTCTCGTTGTATCAAGTTGGACAAGTTACTTTGCCTCCCTAAACTTGTTTCCTCATCTGTATAATAGGAAATAATATCTATTTCAAGGTATATTGTGAAGATTTAAAGGACTAATATGTGAAGAGTTTTGCATAATGCCTAAAAGTTGTCTAATATTAATATAGGTAAGAAAAGTAAGAATCAGAAAGGTTAAAATCTACATAGGTCATGAAATCCACAGATAGATTATAAAAATAGAAGGAGAGGGCTGGATAAGGAACCTAGAGCTCTAATGCTGGAAAATTTGCTTACTTGTGTTTGTTTTACTGTTCTTGAAACTAAATCTAGACAAACAGCTTTTCCCTTTCCATTTGTTCCTAAATCTAAAGAGCAAAGTGAAGCCTTTGTTTTCAAGTTTTATGAGATCCTGCTGAGGTGTCCTGTTTTCTGTAATAAGTACTAACATTTTTCTATTTTTATTTATTCACACAACAAACATGAATCAGAATTTATAATCTACTTGGGAACATAAACCACATGTTTTGATGACAAGGAAATTAAGAGAACTGAAGAGTGCTAAGGAAATTCAGGGGTAAGAGGCATACCTTTATTTCTTAGTAGGTGAGGACTCTCCTATTCCTTCCCTTACTCCCAATCCATAGGGCAGTTTCTTTGTAAACTCCTTGCTATGTAAACACAATACATGAGAATGACTGACATACATACATATTTTTCTCCTAAGTGTTAAGGATTCCTGTTTAAGTTCCTAATATCGATTTCTTGAAACAAAAATGCAGAGATAATTTTTGGGGTAGTTAACCAAAGTGTTTTCTATTCATCTCATCTGGTCTGCACACGTAAGTGGTGCCTCTGGGTACACCATAAAAAGAGCTTTAATTAAGAGCAAACACACTTGGGTTTTACTTATCTTGGGTCCACTAATCAGATTCAAGATAAAGCGTTCCTTGCAGGGAGAGGGCTGTGGAGCAGATACTTGTTTTCCCCAAAACTTTTTGTCTACTTCTGCAGTTATATTAAAAAAAAAAAAAGCCACATATATTCTGTAGGATTATTTACAACCTCTGGAGAGAATGAACATGAAGCATTAGTGTGCATGGATACTGTCATGTGTTAAGAGAAACACACTTGCAGTGGGCCTGTAACTACAGAATTCTGAGGTTGAATTTCAGGGTTTATTGGAGTAAGGGAGTGATTCATAGGGATGTTGATATTTTAGCATTTTCTATTCAACAAGGGAATTTAGAGATTATCCTAGGAGAAATGAAGGGGAAAGCTATATGTCTCAACTCTTATTTTTAATGAGGGTGAATTTGCTGGGATGTCAAAATTGGATAGTCCATCTGCCAAATCTCTGTTTTACGTATGCATTTTTTTTTTTTGCCATCTTATTCCTGTCAAAAGGTGTTGCCAAGAATCATTCCTGTCATGGTGTTTAGTGCCAGCACTGTCCAAATAAGAAGCTGTTCAATGTGAAAAAGAATTGGCTTCAGAGGCACAGATGCTATATTAGTGTTGGAAGTATTCCTGTGTGGAAGCTTCTCTGCTTCGCACTGAATAAAACTGTATGATATTTACCACCATTTAATCCAGATACCCCCTCCCTCCTTCTACTTATAGTAACTGCACTGTATTGTTGTTGTTTTTTAACTACATCTGTACTGCAAATATAAAAAATGCATCAGCTGTAAGTAGAGTTGTGACAATAAGACAAAATTCTTGCCATTACTTCTTTCACTCAAAGCCCTGAAACTCTTGCTTATGATTCTATCTCCCAAAGTGAAACCCCTCAGCAAACCTCTCTAAGCCTCAGCATCCACATTAGAAAATTAGAAATTATAATACCTACCACACACACAAAAAAAGTTGCCAAGATTTAAATTATAACCTTCATATGCCACTGAGCGCATACAGCACAGGAGACATAAACAATAAATGCTACTAGAAGGGAAGTAGAGGGCAAAGGCTTGTCAGCAAACACATCTAATTTCCATCCTGCTCTACTACTTATAAACTGTGTAATCTTAACCTTAAACTGGCCAACATAATTTCTCTGAGCCTCAGTTTTCAGAATGAATCAGAATATTACCCATCTTGTAGACATGGGATAATGAAATGTGATAATACATCTAAAGTGCTTACCACAGTGCCAACACATTCTAAATGCTCTGTACATTAGCCATTATTATTAATTCATTACTTCTTGAATGCTTGGATAAATATTAATAATATTTTAGCATATTTTCAGGAAAATCTTTGTGAAAATAAGTTCATTCATGAAGACTGACATGGGGACCTTCTATATATAAGTAGAGAATTATACAGCCCTAAAAAAGAGTAAATTATAGAGTACTCCTAAATTGATCAGATCATTTTAAAACCTCTCAGTCTGGATATATCCATCCTTGCATATAGGTATATATACATGCCTGATCCAAGTCCTATTGAGAAGTCCATAGCTTTCTGAGCTTCCAGCTGTGTCTTCCCCTAGAAGAAGCTAAACATCCAAAGGACAAGTAGCTCTTATCTGGCCCTCTGGGGTCTTGGCCTCAGCTAGACTGATCTCCTAAACCAGTTATTTGGGCTCCTGCTCAACAGCTCTCTGGATCCCAAATTTCATGAACTCACATCTCCGGTTGGAGCTAGGCTTTTGGTCTCTAGTTCTCCTGGAATCCAGAGTCATTTTGTCTCATATACATGCTTGTTTTCCTATTTCCAGTTAACTCTGAATAAAAAACTACAGACACACAAAAACTATCCATCATTCAATACAAATACACAGAGACACTCCCACCAAAGAGACCCAATGCATGCAGTCAAAGCAACGAGAAGGAAGCCACTGAAAATGCAGTTGGAATCACAAACCTTCCAGCACCAAGGGGGTTTTATGGTTGTTCCCACGTTCAGTGAAGGATGTGACATTCTGAAATTTAAAAAAATGAAATATATATATATATGTTTTGTGAATACATCACCACATGAAAATCAATCTGAAAATATTTAAGTTCTAAAAAAAAAAGAAATATTTAACTTCTAAAATTTTTTAAAAAGGCATTTGGTTCATTAATTCACTTTTCAACAAATGTATAGAAAAGTAAGAACAATGGCTAACATTTATTGAGCATTTTCTGTGTAAGATACTGTCCTAAGCACTGAAAAATGATAATCATACTAGGAAGTTAATAATCACAAGATCTCCACCTTACTAAGTAAATTGAGGAACAGACAGGAATAATTTGCCCAAAGTTACAATGGCAGTAAATGATAAAACCAGGTACTTACTAAATGCAAGGCACTTTGCCAGAGGCAGAGCATACAAAAGTAATAATATCTAGTCTCTGTTTTCATGAAGTTTATGTTCAAGTGACAACGTCAGACAAAAAGAGTAAACAAAATAATTTCAAATAAGCACTATAAAGGGAAGAGAAAGTAGGATTATGCTATGTTATGAAGTGAACTGTGTCTCTCCAAAATTCCTATGTTGGAATTCCCTAGTACTTCCAAATGTGATTGCATTTGGAGATAGGGCATTTAAAGAGATTTCTAAGACTAAATGAGGTCATATCATTAGGGTCCTATGAGGAGAAGAGAGGTTGGGACACAATCAGACACAGAGAAAAGAGTGTATGAAGACATCTGAAGGAGACAGCCATCTACAAGCCAAGGGGAGAGGACTTCAAAAGAATCCTACCCTGCTAACACCTTGATCTCAGACTTCCAGCCTCCAGAACTGTGAGAAAATAAATTTCTGTTGTTTATGTCACCCAGTCTGGGGTGCCTTTGCTATGGCAGCCCTAGAAAATAATATAGCAATCAAAGAAGGCCTCTCTCTCAAGTGAGAATATTTAAAATTAGGACTCGCAGAATAGAAGAAAGTCCCAGACGAAGGAAAAAGAGCAGAGGCCTTGAGGGGAGAATTAAACACTTTAAACATTCTTCTGGTCTCAGAAGTCATCATAGCCACTTCACTGAGTGATTACTCACAAAACACTTTATAATTTGGGAAGTGTTTTACAGCATTATTCTCAATTAATCACCATAACAGTCACAAGAAGCAGATATCAATAGATTCATTTTGCAGATGGAAATGAGGGCACCAGAGATGCCAAGTGACTAGAACTTGCACCTAGTTCCTTTGATGTCAAAACCAACATTCTTTTAGAAGTTCCCTTCTAACCAAGACCATTCCCATTTTGTATGAAAGGTTCTGGCAATCATAAGGCCATATCCCACAGGGAAAGGCAGATTAAGAGCTGAGAAATTATAAACAGGGTAGAGTACTTCTTCATCTCTTCATGTTTCACATCCCAACCCCCATACCCTCTTCTTATTGTCCTAAATAATGATGGTGTTAGAGTATGGGTTTTATTGGTTTTTAAAATCTGTTTTCATGAATAGATATTTTAATTGCTTTAATTGCCCCCTTCACTTAGACTGGGGGCTGCAGTTCTCTTCAAAATGGCTTTGAGTTTAACTGTAGCCTTTGCAAAATGGAACCTCAACAACTACCTACCATGCTTGCCAGCAGGACATGGGGAAGTAGTGCAGGCAAGGGAGATATCCATACAACACATGTGCTCTAAGTACAAAATTACCATAATTAGAGATGGCAAAGCCTGAGAAGTCTATCTCCAGGAAGGTCAATGAAAGATTACAAAAATGTTTAGTCTAGGCTGGTCCCATTATCCTAATGGTACATAAAGTGAGCAAACCATATATGCTTTCTCTAGCAGACTATTACATGATCTAATCAAATGTAGTTTTTGCATATTTGTACAATGTCATGACCCATAACTCTATCATATTTCACAATCAGTTTTTCCCACTGAAGCCTGTGGGAATCTGAAAGTATAAACAAAACACACTGATTGTCCATTAAAAGTTATTCAATAAATATTTTTGAGGATCTGTTTTGGAGAAGACCCTCCATTAGTACTGTGAAGGTCATAAAAATAGTTAAGATTAAGACTAGCTCACAAAATGAATATAAAACTCTAACAGAAGGATGTCATCCTTACTTATATCTATAATTCAAAGGCAGAATTTGTAAATGGTAGACAAAGTATTGAGAAGGGGAAGGAGGAATTCACATCTAATTGTGAACATTAGGGAGCCCTTCATGGAAGAGAAAGTACTTAAACTGGGCCTTGAAAGGTGGTTGGGATTTCAACTGGTAGAGATGATAAAGGGCCAACTTTCTGATGAAGGGGAAAAACCTGAGCAGAAATAAGAAAAAGGGAAGTCAGGGGCACCTTGGTGGCTCAGTCGGTTAAACGTCAGTTTCTTGATTTCAGCTCAGGTCATGATTTCAGGGGTGTGGAGCCTGTTTAACATTCTCTCTCTCCTTCTCCCTCTACCCTTCCCCCCTCCAAAAAAAAAAAAAAAAAGCCATTTCAGGGGACAATTTGATGAGAGTTGGCATATCAGGCTGGTCATTTGTAAACAATATAGAGCCAGTTCAGGCATTTAAATAAGGGGAAGTCTAACAGTGAATGCCTACCATGTACCAGGCACCAAGTCTGGACTATTACATACGAGTTTATACTTCAGTCCCCACAATCCAAACACAACACACTAAGGTGGAGAAATTGAGGCTTAGGAGGTTCAAACAGAATCAGCAATGGGAATGACATGAACAGAACTATGCTCCAGATGATGAGTCTTGCAACCATTTAGGAAGAATACCTATTTATTATCAGAAACAAGGAAGTGAGGAAAAGATGATTTAGGATCTGGGTAATGACATGCTGACTTTGAAGTGAGTAAAAGGTAAGTGGAGATTTCCAAATAGTAATTTTAAACATAAGGATGGAACTGATTTGAGAGGTCAGAGCTAGATATAGATTTTTTTTTTAAAGATTTTATTTATTTATTTGACAGAGAGAGACACAGCGAGAGGGGACACAAGCAGGGGGAGTGGAAGAGGGAGAAGCAGGCTTCCCGTGGAGCAGAGAGCCCGATGCAGGGCTAGATCCCAGGACCCTGGGATCATGACCTGAGCTGAAGGCAGACGCTTTAATGACTGAGCCACCCAGGCACCCTCAGAGCTAGATATAGATTTGAAAATCATTCCTACAGAGATGATAGTTTAAGTCATGGAAAGCACAAGATAGCAAAAGGAAAAATTAAGAGATGATGGAAGACACAACCTTGGGAAACACCACTATTTAGGGGGCAAGAGGAAGAAGGCATGCCAGTGAAGCAGAGAAAAATGGAAAATGAAAGAAATATTAAGGTGGAGAATAGCAAAGCTCAAATTCTTATCATATAATAATCACAAATCTATCCACAAAGTCAGAGATGAAGATGAAGGGGATGAAAGAAGAGGAGAGTAGAGTAAGAAGCTTGAGAAAAACACAGAAGATTTTGAAAGGTGTGGGAAATGCAACAGGAAGTCAATCTGACAGGAATGAAAAATAATGCCAAAAGCAGCAATGAGGTCCAGGATTGTGGACCACTTTGTGGTAAAGTCAGAGAGAGGGATACTGGGACTTTGTCTAGGAATACTGATAGCCTATGAACAAAAACAAGTCGTGAAATAACAAGAAATAACAAGAATAACAGGGGAAAGAGACTAGATGGTGGTAGAACCCATCATGGAGCCCAGACTGAGAAGAGAAATAAGTATGTGCTGCTTTTTCCCTTTATCTCTGACATTCCCAATTGTGGTTAAATGATTTTTTTAAATGCAAAAATCAATGATGTTCAAACTTTAAATATCCAAAATGAGCATCTAAACCAACTTGTTTCCTTTGGGAAAACAGGTACTAAAGGAAATAAAATATGTACATTGTTCAACAATGTTGAATTTGACCAAATTTCCCCCTATGATTACCAAGCTATAAACCAAATTCTGACTTTATATAAGCCTAGTGGCCTTCACGTTTTTCTGTGTGGAAGATGGCATGATCAGGTAGAAAGAACTCAAGTTTGGAGTCAGAGAGATCCTTAAGGAGAATCTTTGCATTATCATTTACTAGTAGTGTAACATGAGGAGGTTATGTTTCCACTGTAAGTTCATTTACTTAGAGATAGGATTTAAATGTGCACTCATTGAGATATGATATGTAAACCAAAGAAATATTTACTACAATGCTATTAAGTGCCTTTAATATGCCAAGTTTATGTAAGAAACTGGGATTTAAAAAGATGAATAAGACACCAAAGAACAGTTCTACATGCAAGGAACTAGCAGTCTAGAGAAGATAAGCGGCATTTAAATAAATACAATGCAATAACAAAAGAAGTATGCAGAAGATGCAGATGAAATATAGAGGTGGGAAAGAATATCTATTTTAAAAGGTGTGCAGGAGGGCAGGTGTTTATAGGAAAAACTTCCTGGAGAAAGTGACAGCTAACATTTCCAAGTGCTCCATAGATAAAGTGACAGCTAACATTTCCAAATGCTCCATAGATCCCTCCTCCTTATATACATATTCATAGATAGACCTTGAAAACCTAAAGACCACTACTTCCAAAAGATTATTTTGAGTTTCTTAAAAACTGATCATAATCTCCATGTGTTTTTCTCCTCTTTCATCTCCTCTAGACTCCTGGACTTTTTTTTTTTTTCTTCAAAACAGTGATTTTATTTTCTTTGAATATACACCCAGAAGTGGGATTGCTGAATCATATGATAGCTCTATTTTTAATTTTTTATGAAAGATTTAACCTCCATACTGTTTTCCATAGTGCTTGCACCAATTTGCATTCCCACCAATAGTGCATGAGGATTCCCTTTTTCCCACAACCTCACCAACACTTGCTATCCTTTGCCTTTTTTTAATAGCCATCCTAACAGGTGCATGATATCTCACTGTAGTTTTGATTTTTTTTATTAAGTTCAATTAGCCAACATATAGTACATCAGTAGCCTTTGATGTAATGTTCAACGATTCATTAGTTGCGTAGTAGTTGCACTGAAGTTTTGATTTGCATTTCCCTGATTAGGGATGTTGAGCATCTTTTCATGTGCTGGTTGACCATTTGTATGTTTTCTTTGGAAAAATGTCTACTCAGGTCTTTTGCCCATTAGAAAAATTTATATTTGGTCTTTTGCTCTTGAGTTGTATGGGTTCCTTATATATTTTAGATATTAACTCTTTATCAGATAGGTGGTTGGCAAATATTTTCAGATAAACATTGTCTTTTCATTTTGTTTATTGTTTCCTTTGCTTTGCAGAATTGTTTATTATTATTATGTTATGTTAATCACCATACATTACATCATTAGTTTTTGATGTAGTGTTCCATGATTCATTGTTTGCATATAACACCCAGTGCTCCATGCAGAACGTGCCCTCTTTAATACCCATCCCCAGGCTAGCCCATCCCCCCAGCCCCCTCCCAAGACCCCTGGACTTTTAAAGGTGGAAAGAGCCATAGAGATCCCAATCCAAATCTCTAATCTTATAGGCGAGAAAACCAGAGCCCAGAGAGTTCCAGTGACATATTTGTCCATAATCACACAGCCGGCAGAGCTGAGCCCAAACTAAGATTTCTCTTGTTTCCATTTCACAAACCCAGAATCAAGTGCCAAAAAAATCCCTTTAGAAATGTTTCTGACACCAAATGATAATTATCTTTGGAGTAGTGATAGCACTGCTCCTCTCCTCTCCTAAGGGTTGGCCAGGTCCTTCTTTTACTAAAATGACATCTCATCCACTCTAAATTCCTTCTTTCCTCTGTCACTTATCCCTCGGTTTCCTGAGAAATTAGGTTAAATAATACCAATAGGAAATGATGCATTATCAATCTTTATTAATGCTGATAACTACTGTATTCAGATTACTTTACCTTTTTTTTCATAAATCCTAAACATGTTCTAGGCAGTACAGCAAATGGCACAAATAATACCTTGACCTGTAACTGACATGACATAAGGGGCAATGGAAGCATTTTCCATGCAACGTTCATGTATTTTTAAAGCATAGGAAAGTGTTGAAGTCACTTAGATTTTGAAGCCTGACCCATGAGGAAAAGAAACTGTTTCCGTCAATCATTTGATATCTGAGATACCTATCTCAATAAAATCCAGGCTTATTTGATGATCTTCTTGACTGAGTGAAAACATACCCACGGTACACTTAGGGAATTATAATGAACCAAGAATGCTTTTTATTTTGCCTTTAAACTTTGTTTTCTGCATATGCAAAATATCTTTCTTAAAATCTTCTTACTTTTGTCATCTTCTTTAAGCACAGTTTTTAATGAAAATAGAAAAAGGCTTATTCTGATTCTGCAAAGAGATCTGAGGAAATCAGGTAAAAGAATTCTAGAATTTTAATTAAGTTTAAATCAAGTGTTTGTTTTTTGGCTTATTTGAATGGCTGGGGTTTTTGTTTTTGTTTTTGAACTTGGCCAACACTGGTTTTGATTGTCTGCAAAACCCAAATTTTCAGATATTTGCTAATTTCACAATTCACTTTATGTAATAAATATTTAGCTAAAAACACACATATAAGTCTTCTGAATATGCATGATAAATGTCTTTTTGAACAGTGTAGATTCATGATTGGAAAAAAAAGAAGAAACCACTTGTGCTCACATTGGTCAACAGCTCTCCTTCCATCTTTCTATAAGAAAGGCCTGAAAACTTGAACATCCAATTTTTACTTATCTCAAGAGTTATTTTAGAATAACTATTTACAAATTCCCTAGTACAAGGAATATACAAATTTATATATTTCCAAAAGGGATGGAAAGGATCAGAAAATGATCTTGCTATCCTCTTGCATGTTTGTAAATGTTCTTTCATAATTACATATGTCAAACAGTATTCAAAGCAGTATAATAAGGTGCTCCTTTATCTACTTTATAGGGAATGATAGCTGCTTACCATATCCCAATTGTTTCCAAAAATCCCACCAGTTTGCCATCTAGTAATTCACTAAAAAGAATTAATGGAGAAGAAAAAATCTGGTACTCAGTTACCTAAAACACAAGCCACATCATCAAGAATGATGAAAATGGCTAAGAGAAAGTAAGACATGCAAATGTCCTTTATTAGTACAAAGGAAAAGGAATGCATATTTCCTCAATAAGGGGGACAGTCAACTACATTCAGTACTGTCTAATTCAAGGCTTTCTGAACTTTTTGGTTCTTTTTCCTACTCTCATCCCACTTCTGGAAAAGAATCTATTCATAGTGAAGGATAAAGGTTACTGAATAAGACTATTATAGAAAGTATATAATTTAGAGTCATTATATCCTACATCTATATAATTTCTATAACTGTTTAGTATAAATAATAGAAAACACTTCAGTATGTTGGCTCTGTGTGTTTCCCCATTATACCATTTGTAAGTTACAATCATTCATTTTTAGCCTAAACTTTTCTTTGTACCTGGTATTAAAAGCCACAGTCAAGTTAGATTGTTGGGATATACTTCATGTAAGGGTCATCTAGAAGATTAAGTACACAAACACAACCAACCCTCAGAAGCTAACTCATGTAATTATTACTTTTCTAGCTTCTAAAACTTGTTACTGGCATGCTATTTCTTATCTCAAAATTCTGCTAAAATTACTTGTTTAGCAACAAGAAAATCTAACAGATGTTTTATGTTCTGCGAGTGTACTGTTCATATTCCCATTCCTCAAAGAGAGATCTACAGCCAATGAAGTTTAAATATACTGTAAAAGGCCTAGCAATGTGGAATGTGATTTGTCACCATTACATTCCACGTGACATGCAAGCTGACTCCATGGTGAATTTTGCATCAGCCAAGCAAGAGACTAATGGAGAGAATACTTCAAGTTTTAAAAGTCTACTACAAATGCATATGTTTATCAGTCATATTCTAAATGGAGCTTAATTCAGAGAGAATGACATGGCTATTAGACTTTATTGGGCTGGATTATATAATGCAAAGAGAGCTGGATCTGCAGCCAAAATAATTAAGTGTGAGTCCCTCTCCATTAATGTGCTATGTGGCCTAATGTAAGACTTAACCTCGCTGTATCCTAATTTCTCATCTGTTTTTTTTTTTTTAATTATCAAATGAAACTAACTTACAAATAAGATAAGGTAGGTGGAGAGCATTTGGAAAATTTGGAAGCTCCATATGCACACAGATAATTGCTATTGTTATTATCCAGACATTTCAAGAAAAGGATTCTTGGCTTGTGTTGTAGCTATTGGCTATATACATATTTATAGACAATTCAATAATTTGCGCATTTGGGGTTTGGAGTTTGAATCATCTGAATAATGGCAGACCTTCACTCTTCTAAGACCTGTCTGTACAACACAAAACAGGATCAAGCATTTGTTCATGGAAACCTCTAGGTGGCCAAACTCAAGCCAAGCTAGAAAATCTCACGGTCAATTAACAATGTCTCTGAAATTTTAAGTTCCTTGATCATTGCTTCAAATATCCTACTAGTTTAAGAAATCTGGCCATAATTGTTCTGGTAATTCTCATCCTGATTCATTTATTACTAAGAAACTTGGCTATTGTCTTAGTCCATGCAGGCTGCTAAAATAAAATGCCACAGACTAAGTGGCTTATAAGCAATAAAAACTTATTTCTCATAGTTCTGGAGACTGGAAGTCCAAGACCAGGTGCCAATGTGGTCAAGTTCTGGTAAAAGAACTCTTCTGGGTTGCAAATTACTCCCATAGTGGAAGAGGCTAGAGAGTTCCATGGGGTTTCTTCTATAAGAATACTAATCCCATTCATGAGGGCTCCACCCTCAAGACCTAATCACTTCATAAAGGCCCCACCTCCTGATACCATCACAGTGGGCATTAGGATTTCAATGTATGAATTTTGGGGAGACAAACATTTACACCACAGCACCTTCCAAATAAACTGTAGTCACAACGAAAAGAAAAAACTGAAGGTCAAAATTTATAAAAATTGAGTAATTTAGAACAAGAGACGTATCTAAAGATGCTGTCCCCTCTTCTTCCTATTCCTAATATCACCCGCTAGCCAATTTTTTTCAAAACTCAATGTCTGGTCATATTCCATCATCCAACTACCTAGAAGAGAAAACACCTGCTATGGTTTTAGAAATACAACACAAAGGAAAATTAAGAGGTTGTAACTAGCCAGAATATCTTATTAGATATTGTCTGCCTCCTTACACCTAATCTGGATGTATATTACAAATTTACTAAATGGCTATTGCTCTGGCCTGAATGTTTGTGTCCCCCCAAAATTCACATGGTAGAATCTTAATGCCCAATGTGATGATGTTAGGAGGTGGGGCCTTTGGGAGGTGATAAGATAATGAGGGTGTAGCCCTTATAAATGGGATTAGTGTTCTTATTAAAGAGACCCCAGAGAGCTCTCTAGCCCCTTCCATCATGTGAAGATATATGAGAAGTCTGCAACCCAGAGAGGAGCCCCCATTTGACTATGCTGGCACCCTGATCTCAAATTTCCAGCCTCCTGAACACAAGATAAATTTCTGTTTTTTATAAGCTATCTAGTCTGTGATACTTTGTTACAGCAGCCCAAATGGACTAAGATAGTTATTGTTTGAATAAAGGATATAGTATGCAAGATTTCAGAAACTAGAATTTATATATATTAGAATTAATGTCATTTGGAATGGAGTATTCTTTTTTAATTTTTATTTTTTTATTATTATGTTCAATTAGCCAGCATATAGTACATCATTAGTTTTTGATGTAGTGTTCAATGATTCATTAGTTGCGTATAACACCCAGTGCTCATCACCACCCGTGCCCTCCTTAATACCCATCACCCAGTTACCCCATTTCCCCACCCCTCTCCATTTTGTAACCCTCAGTTTTTTTCCTGGAGTCCCGAGTCTCTCATGGTTTGTCTCCCTCTCTGATTTTTCCCCATTCAGTTTTCCCTCCCTTCCCCTATGGTCCTCCACGCTATTTCTTATGTTCCACATGTGAGTGAAACCATATGATAATCGTCTTTCTCTGCTTGGCTTATTTCACTTAGCATAATCCCCTCCAGTTCCATCCATGCCGATGGAAATGGTGGGTATTCATCCTTTCTGATGGCTGAGTAATATTACATTGTATATATGAACCACATCTTTATCCATTCATCTGTTGAAGAGCATCTCGGCTCCTTCCACAGTTTGATTATTGTGGACATTGCTGCTACAAACATTGGGGTGCATGTGCCCCTTCTTTTCACTACGTCTGTATCTTTGAGGTAGTAGTAGTGCAATTGCTGGGTTGTAGAGTAGCTCTATTTTCAACATCTTGAGGAACCTCCATACTGTTTTCCAGAGTGGCTGCACCAGCTTGTATTCCTACCAACAGTGTAAGAGGGTTCCCCTTTCTCCACATCTTTGCCAACACTATTGTTTCCTGTCTTGTTAATATTTGCCATGGAATGGAGTATTCTGATTAATCAACAGCTTGGACAAAACGTGAGGTGTATTCCATATAGTTAACGCCATTTGTCAAATATTAGAATAGGTTAGAACTTTCCAGAGCAAATTGGATTTTTATTTGCCAGATACTATGTTAAATCCTTTATATGTATTAACTAGCTTAAACCTTTTTACAGCCTGTGAGGAAGATACTACTATCCCTGTTTACAGATGAGAAAACTAGTCACAACACTTGTAGGTATTGAAATCAGGATTCAAATCCAGATTGGCCTAACTCTGCAGCTGATAATTCTATTACACTATAACCTCCTGCTTTTATGAACCAATGTCTTTGAATACCAATTACCATTTCAGTGTTTTGAAATGCACAGCAGAAAAACACCTGTAATTGACAGAATGCTGAGGGAGTAAGCTTTACTGTTCCAAAGTCTGTCCCCAGTGTTCAAAGGCTGGTGCAACACCCACAGGAAAAATCTCTGGTTAAATCTGGCTAAATGAGGCAAAGACTGAAGCACCTGACAGGGCTGCAATCCAGAAAAATGTTGATCCAATAACCTGCTTAACTGTCTATAGCAGCTAATCTTCCAGCAGGATTAGCTGACTGCAACTCTGATGCGAAGCAGCTGTGTAAGGTTGCTTCTGGGTAGCCAGATTTCTATTATCTCCCTTTTATGGAGGGCAGCAGTAAATTGCCCATGCTCTAAGGTCAGCAGCAGTTCTCAAAGACCTTTCTAGACACTTCCAGGCCAACTGGCTGGGGACACGTGACTAAGAGCTCAAACCAAGCAACTTGAACATAGGCTTAAGAGCTAGAGTTTGTTGCTTAAAAGAATGCACTTCCACCAGACTTCCAAAACAGATGTGCAAACACACAACCATAAAACAAGGATTGTTTCCCTCTGTTCTGCATGGTGGCCAGGCAGAAGAGCATGGTTTGCCAACAACAAACCAGCTACTACAGGTGAAATGTCCAGTTACTCTAATCTGAAGAAATATTTCAGAACATTTCTTTCACTTTTTGGTCCTTTTCCATTAGTTATTTAGAAGCTTCATGGCTACATCTTCATGGATGCCTTAAAGAAAATGTTATTAATATCTTCATCCACTATAAACTGAACATGACCTTAAAATCTCTATAAAATGAATGTGATTTTTCCTTGAAGTGGAAGGAAAAATAAGGACATCAACAGGATAAAAAATTCAATTCAAAATACCACTCTTTAAAATGTTAAATACAACTACATGACATCAATGCTCTCATTAATGAAGAAAATATAAGTTTGTTTGTATGTTTCAAGAATATCAGTGTGTACATACATATAATAAGAAATAAAATTTGCATTTTTTTAACTTTTTTTTAAAGATTTTATTTATTTGTCAGAGGGAGAGAGCACAAGCGGGGGGAGCACCAGGCACAGGGAGAGGCAGGCTCCTCGCTGAACAAGGAGCCTGATGAGGGACTTGATCCCAGCACCCTGGGATAATGAGCTGAGCCGAAGGCAGACACTTAACCGGCTGAGCCACCCAGGCGTCCCTTTTTTTACTTTCTTGAGCTTGGCACATATGTTTCAATTCATGATTTCTCCAAGCTATATAAGTTAATTTTATTTATTTAAAATAAGTAAAAAGAATATCATATGTACATAAATATTTTTATATGGCTCCCAGAGTGCAGAATTTTTAGCTAAAAAATTTAAATATGATTGCATTTAACAGTATAATTCTAAGTTGAGAAATTTGTGATTATAAACATCACTAATAAAACCATAATTTTCTTAGGGAAAATAAACAACTTTGTTATAACCATTCCAACATAAAATCCAGAAAAGTATATTTACCTTGATTTTTAAAAATTGATTGTTTAAAAATTCCTTATAAACTCCCTGTAAAACATTTCTCATCCTTGAAGGGGGGGAAACCGGAGGGGGAGATGAACCATGAGAGACGATGGACTCTGAAAAACAAACTGAGGGTTCTAGAGGGGAGGGGGGTGGGAGGATGGGTTAGCCTGGTGATGGGTACTAAAAAGGGCATGTTCTGCATGGAGCACTGGGTGTTATGCACAAACAATGAATCATGGAACACTACATCAAAAACTAATGATGTAATGTATGGTGATTAACATAACAATAAAAAAAATTTTTTTAAATTATCATTCTTTCATCCAGTATACAATTATGTAAAAGGCATATACTTGGCATTTTAATTCTCTTTATCCAAAAATCACTATAATTATTCTACCCAACAGAAATACTCTCAGCCTACAAATTCCTCTTACTTTCATCTTTACATTTAAATCTCAAAAATAATTTAATATGACATTCTGTGTTCCCAAAATGTCTGATTTCCCCCTAACTGGTCAGCTTAACAAAGCAGCTCCAAAGATTTCCCATAGTGGTCCTGAATAAAGGATCAGCAAAGGTGAAGAAGAATATACACTCATGGTGCCAAAAATGTCTCCATCAAGAGAGTCCCTCAAGATTAATTTAGTATGCCTCCACATTCCAAACTCTCCCATTTTCTCATTCTCTGTGAGGTAGAGATCAGCAGAATGTAGTCACTGCACATGTCTCCACAGGAGACTTCCTGGGTACCAGGTTTGCTACTTACTAGCTAGGTGATCTTCGACAAGTTGCTTGACCTTTCCAACTTCAGTTTCCTCTGCTGTAAAATGGGGCTAACAAAAGTACCAACAACATAAAGTTTTCGTGAACATCAAATAAAATAATGCAAGTGAAAGCACTTAATAAAATTGCTGACAAGTAGTAAATACTGACCATACTTAGATTTTATTATCTCTATAAGATGACCCAGGTGGGTTGAGCAAGGCATATTTACATTAGTGAGAAGTAGAGCAGATGGGAGGAATAGGATTTAGGCTCAAGTTCTAATGTTGTTTCTAATGACATACAGTAAGTACCCTTGAATAATGTCATACAAATATGAATTCAAAATAAAATTCTATGCTCACAAGAAGACAATCTGATGTTTAGATCCACAAAATTTAACAGCATTTCTGGAAAAAATGATGTGAGGCAAATGGAACTAGGAATCCTCAGGGGGGGTGCATTTTTCCATTAGTCTTGGTAAAACTTAACAGGAAATAATGCAAAAGGAAGCACTTCTGGAATGGTGAGGAGAGACCTCAGAAAATCTACTCCCCTATAAAAGCAATGTAAATACTGGCAACAATTGCCAAAAACAACTTTTCTGCATGTTAACCAAAGGCTTGTAACAATTCAAGGAGAGTTAATTTTTAAAAAAGACAAAACTGGATTTCCTTGACTGTTAACCCTACTGAACAGAGATATGAGTGGCCACATATAATAAATAAAACAGATTTTAGAGAATTAATTCTGGAAAGTCACTTAGCAAACAGAGATAACAATAACCAACAGCAACAATAAGTCCTGGAGAGAAGAGAATCTGATCTCAAGAGTTGTCAGATTGTATCATTTAAAATATCTAGTTCTGAGCAAAAAAAAAAAATTATGAAATATACAAAAAAACAGGAAAGTATAGACCATAAACAAGGGGAAAAAAGCAATTAATAGGAACTTTGCCTGAGGAAGTATAGATACTAGACTTACTGAAAAAAGACTTTTAAAAAACAATCATAAATATGTTCAGGGATCTAAAGGAATGGTGTCTAAAGAATTAAAGAAAACTATGAGAACAATCCCTTACAAATAGAGAATATCAGCAAAGAGATAGAAATTATTAAAAAGAAGCAAGTAGAAATTCCAGAGTTTAAATATATAATAACCGAAATAAAAAATCCATTAAGGGTCTCTGTAGAAGACCAAGCATACTAGTAGCAGAAAGAATTAGCAAACTTGAAGACAGATCAATTGAGATTATCCAGTCTGAAGAACAGAAAGAAAAAGAATGAGGAAAAACGAACAAAACCTCAGAGACATATAGGACATAATCAAGCATATCAAGATATGTATAATGGGAGGAGAGAAAGAAAGCAACAGAAAGAATATATGAAGAAAAAGTGGCCAACTTCCCAATTTGATAAAAAATATTAAACAACCAAGAAGCTCAATGAAGTCCAATAAAATAAACTCAAAGAGATCTGGGCCTAAACACACCACAGTCAAAATGTTGAAAATTGAAAAAAAAAAAAAAAAAAAAAAAAAAAAAAAGGAGAGAGAGACTATTCAAAGCAACAAGAAAAAAAAAAAAAACAACTCATCATCATATCCAAGGGATTCTCAATAAAATTAACAGCTGACTTCTCATCAGTAACTATGTAGCCCAGTAGGCAGTAGGACATATTATACAAAGTGCTGAAAGAAAAGGAATGCCAACCCAAAATTCTATAAACACCAAAGCTATCATTCAAAATGCAGAAGAAATTAAGACACTCCAGATTAAGAAGAAAAACATATTTTGTCACCAGCCCTACAAGAAATAGTAAAAGGAGTCTTTTGGGCTAAAATAAATGGACACTAGACAGTAACTCAGATGTACACAAAGATATAAAGTACACTGGTAAAGGCTAACTACATAGGTATATATAAAAGACCATAAAAATGTATGTTTGTAACTCTCTCCTTATCTTATTCAAAGGACAACTGTATTAAGCAATAGTTTTGTGCTGATAAGCTTATGTATAAAAATGTAATTTGTATGATAAATAGCACAAAGGAGCAGGAGGGAATGGAACACTCTGAAAATAAAGTTTTTGTATACTATTAAAATTAAGTTGGTATTAGTCTAAACTAGATTGTTTTAAGTTAAAATGAGAATTATAATCTCCAGGGCAACAAGTATGATAATAACTCAAAAATATATAAATAAAAGAAACAAGTAAATTAATTTGGAATACTAAAAAAATATCTATTTAACACAAAAGAAGGCACATAGAAAAATAGAGAAATTTTTAAAAGAGGACACAAAACAGAGAACACAAATAGCAAAATGTCAGGCATAAATACTATCTTAGCATAAATTACATTAAATACATGTAATTGGATGAAACACTCTCATCAAAAGGCAGAGATCAGCATATGGTTTTAAAAAATCCAGAAACATGCTGCTTAGAAGAGACATTCTTTAAATTTACAGACATAAATAAATTGCACCTATAATGACTGAAAAGTATATAACATGCAAACAGTAACCAAAAGAAAGCTAGAGTAACTAAACCAAGATCAGACAAACAGACCTTAAGATAAATATGGAATTTAAACTATTCTCTACTTGCAGATTTTTAACAAAGAAATCCTCATAAATGCATCAAAATAAAACTATTAGAACTAATAAGAGATTTCAGTAAGGTATTAAATACTTGATCAATATATAAAAATCCTAAATTTCTAAAAACTAAGCAATAAAAAGTCCAAACATGAAATTCAGAAAACAATTCCATTTACAATAGCATCAAAAAGAATTAAATACTTAAGAATAGATTTAATAAAAGAAGTGCAAGACTTGTATACTGAAAACTATTAAACACCATTGAAAGAAATCAAAGAAAATCTAAAGAAATGGAAAGTCATTCATGTTCATGTGTCTGAGGATTTAATACTGTAATGGCAATACTTGGTAAATTGATCTACAAGTTGATCTACCTATCAAAAACCCCAGCTGCTTTTTTGCAGAAATGAGCAGACCAATCCTAAAATTTATATGGGAGTGCAAGGGACCCAAAATAGCCCAAACAATCTTAAATAAGAACCAAGTTAGAGAATTTATACTTCTTAATTTCAAAACTTACTACAAAGCTACAGAAACTGAGACAGCATGGTACTGGCAAAAGAACAGACAATAGATTAATAAAATAGAATTGAGAGTTAAGAAATAAACCCAGACTTTTTGGTCAATTGATGTTTGACAAGGGTGCCAAGACTATTCAATGGGGGGAAAGAATGGTCTTTTCAACAAACGGTGCTGGGGCAACTGGCTATCCAGATACAAAGGAATAAAGTTGAATACCTACCACACACCATATAAAAAAATTGAACTGGGGGCGCCTGGGTGGCTCAGTCGGTTAAGCGTCTGCCTTCAGCGCAGGTCATGATCCCAGCGGGGAGCCTGCTTCTCCCTCTCCTGTTCCCTCCTTGTGCTCACCCTCTCTCTCTCTCTCTCTGTCAAATAAATAAATAAAATCTTTTAAAAAAATTAACTGAAGATGGATTATAGACCTAAATGTATGAGCTAAAACTATAAAATCCTTAGAAGAAAATTTAGAAGTATTTCTTCATGACTTTATGTTAGGCAATGGTTTCTTAACAAGAAAAAATAGATGAATTGGACTAATACAAATCAAACACTTTTCTCTAAAGGACACTACCAAGAAAACAATCCAGAGACTGGGAGAACATATTTGCAAAGTATGTATCTGATAAGGGACTTGTACCAAGAATATATAAAGAACTCTTACAAATCAATATAAACAACCCAAGTAAAAAAATGGACAAAGGATTTAAATAAACTTTTTTTTCAAGAAGACAGGCAAATGGCAAAAAAAGCATATGACAAGATGCTCAACATCATTAGTCATTAGGGAAATGAATGTCAAAACCATGAGAAAGCATTCCACACCAACTAGAATGGCTAAAATAAGAACTGAAAAAGACATACAAGTGCTTAGAATGACTATAGAGAAACTGAAACCCCTGTACATTTCTGGTGAGATTATAAAACAGTCCAGCCTCTTTGGAAAACAGTTTGATGGCTGCTCAAAATGTTAAACATAGAGTTACTGTATGACCCAACAATTCCAGTCCTAGGTATATATCCAAGAGAAGTAAAAATATAAGACCACACAAAAACTTGCACATAAATGTTCATAGTAATAATATTCATAATAACCAAAAAACAGAAAAAAGCCAAATGGCCATCAGCTGATAAAAGGACAAACAAAATTTGATATATCCATACAGTGGAATATTACTCAGCAATAAAAACAAATGAGTACATGTTATAATGCATGCTACCACATGCATGCTACAATATGAAATATGCATGCTACAACATGGATGAACTTTGAAAACATTATGCCAAGTGAAAAAAGCCAGTCATAAAAGACCACATATTATATAATCCATGTATATGAAATATCCAGAATAGGTAAATCCATAAAGACAGAAGTAGATTACTGGTTGCCAGAGGCTGGAGGACGGATATGAGAAGTGTCTGCTAATGGATGCTGGTTTCTTTTCAGACTGATGAAAATATTCTAAAATTTGATGGTGGTAATGGTTGTACAACTTTGTGAATATACTAAAAACACCGGGTTGTACAATTTAAGAGTGTGAATTTTAGGGGCGCCTGGGTGGCTCAGTCGTTAAGTGTCTGCCTTCGGCTCAGGTCATGATCCCAGAGTCCTGGGATCGGGCCCCGCATCAGGCTCCCTGCTCCACGGGAAGCCTGCTTCTCCTTCTCCCACTCCCCCTGCTTGCATTCCCTCTCTCACTGTGTCTCTCTCTGTCAAATAAATAAATAAAATCTTAAAAAAAAAAAAAGAGTGTGAATTTTATAGGATATAAATTATATATATATATAAAGCTTAATAAAGCTTTTATAAAAATAATACAACAAAGAAATGCAGCTGTCATAATAATTTCTTTAAAAAGCGAATAGGCACAATAAGATATCACCTCACACCTACTAGAATGGCTATTATCAAAAAGACAAGAAATAACAAGTGTTGGCGAGGATGTAGAGAAAAGGGAATCCTTGTGCACTATTGGTGGGAATGTAAATTGGTGCAACCGCTATGGAAAACAGTTGGAACTTTCCTCAACAAATTAAAAATAGAACCACCATATAATCTAGCAATTCCACTTCTGGGTTTTTATCTGAAGAAAGTAAAAACACTAACTCAAAAAGATACATGCACCCCTATGTTCACTGCAGCATTATTTATAATAGCCAAGACATGAAAACAACCTGTATCCAGTGATGGATGAATGAATAAAGAAAATGTGGTAACATATATAGACATATATAGAGAGAGACAGATATCTATATCTATCTGTGTATAAAAAAGTGTGTGTATATATGTTAGGCAATGGTTTCCTTACAAGAAAAAAATAGATAAATTAGTCATATACAAATAAACATTTTTCTTCAAAGGACACTACCAGGAAAAAAAAATAGCCTATATAATATATATAATGGGATATTATTCAGCCATACAAAAGAATGAAATCTTGCTATTTGCACCAACATGCATGGACCTTGAGGGCATTGTGCTAAGTGAAATAAGTCAGAGAAAGACAAATACTCTATGATCTTACTTATATGTAGGATTTAAAAATACACCAAGCTTATAGATGTGGAGAACAGATTGGTGGTTGCCAGAGATGGAAGGTAGGTGTGGGAAAGATGGGTGAAAGGGGTCAAAAGATACAAACTTCCAGTTATAAAATAAATAAGTCATAGGGATGTAATGTATAGCATGGTGACTATAGTTAATAATATTGTACTGTATATGTGAAAGTTGTTAAGAGAGTAGATCTTAAAAGTTCTCATCACAAGAAAAAAATTTTCACCGTAGATGGTGATATGTTAACTAAACTTATTGTGATGATAATTTTGCAATGTATACAAATATGGAATTATTATGTTGTACACTTGAAATTATTATGTTATGTATCAATTATACCCCAGTGTTTTTTTTTTTTAAGTGAATAGAGTGTGATTTACCTTTGAAAGTGTGAATAGATGCCACAGTTTATTTTCATTCTTGGCCCTCTTTGACAAATAGTCAGACCTATGTAAGTCAGGTCCTAACTTGACAAAAACAAGCAGAGAGATGGAAAGTAGGAGGGTTGCACTTGAGTGAACTGCCAAAAGCATCTCCAGCCAAAATCTCAATCGTTGGGAGCACTTGACAGATTCAGAAAACAATTCCTGGATCCATCCAAAAACCTGGAACTGTCATGAGAACAATTTATCCCCTTTACCTTTTCCTAAGAGAAGTTTTGAACACAAGAAAACCAGATTGTTCCATACCAGAATAGGTAAACAGACTGTCCTAAAAAAAACAAGATTGAAGGTAGCTCTAAAAACAGGTCCAAGTTGTTCTGAAAGGTTTTAGTGCTGCTGCTAACTTCAAAAGTCTCCTTAGCATCCATTTTCCAATTTGTACTTATTGGACCCTCTTGTCTCAGCTCTGTTAGTGTGTGACTAACATAGCTGTGTAGCTACAGAAAGTCTTTCAACCTCTCTGGACCTCAATTTCTTCATTCCTAAAATAAGGATACACAAGGTCTGGTCTGCCTATGAAACCAGGTGGTTTAAAATCAAAAGACAGTATATGGGAAAGAACTCTGTAAATTATAAAATTCCACATAAAACAAAGTAACTAGTGTAAGCGGTGGAATTAGGCTGCAGCTAAGGTATGTTGTTAAACTCTGCACTTTGTTTTAGCAAACAAAGGGAAGAAGAGGAAGGAATTTTTGCTAATCCTGAAAGAAATAATTACTATTTCTAAATCTGTTTTCATAGATTATCTGGCCAGCCAAAATGGACTGCATAGTCCTTTAGACTCCTACATGTATCATGTACCTGTGACTATCTAATGCCTCATTTTACAGTGAGATGTTCTGAGAAGCAGAAGGCCTCGCCCGAAGGAACCTGAACTAGATGATGAGAGGAGACACGGAACTCTGATCGTAATTTGCTCTCCAACCTTGGGTAAATCACATAATCCCTTTGTTTGAGTGGTATTACTTATAAAATAATAGTAATTCTATCTGCTTTATCTGCCTCACAAAGCAAGGGTAAAAGCTATGTGCGATTTTATGTGAAAACAAGTTCTTTAGAAGAGCCAAATCATTAGGAAAATGCAATGAAGTAGTACTATGGGGTTTGTAAGTAAGTGAATGAGTCAATGAATGAATGAATGAATGAATGAATGAATGAATAAAATGGCAAATATCAAACATCACTCTGTAGAAGTTTTACCCATGCATTCTTTCCAGGGCAATACAAAAACACGATATCTTCCACATGGTAGCTTTTTATTTATTTACTATTCAGACATTTATTAAGACATGCAAGATATGTTCCTCTATAGAAAATGGAAATAATGAGCTCTGAGGGAGAAGTACCCCAGTGAGCTGGAATTCCAGCAGTGCCATTGTGTGACTTTGAACAAATAACAGAATGTCTCTCACGGTTACCTCTACTGAAAAGTGGAGGGAATACTACCCATTTTGCAAGACTGTTACTGCATCTTAAAGGAGATAACTACATATAAAATTGCCTACTAGAGCACTGGCCCATAGAACAGTTCACTAAAAGTGGTTCTTATTATTATTTAAGGCATATTTCCCCATATCCTCCAACTCAAGAATTCTTTTTTTTTTTTCTTTTAAGATTTTATTTATTTGACAGAGAGAGACACAGCGAGAGAGGGAACACAAGCAGCGGGAGTGGGAGAGGGAGAAGCAGGCTTCCCGCCGAGCAGGGAGCCCGATGTGGGGCTCGATCCCAGGACGCTGGGATCATGACCTGAGCCGAAGGCAGACGCTTAACGACTGAGCCACCCAGGTGCCCCAACTCAAGAATTCTTAATCTAGATTCCATGAACCATGAACCTTTTATATTTTCATACATAATTTTATATATATATATGCAGTGTGCATTCTTCCAGGAGAAAGATCACAGCTTTCATCAAATTCTAAAAACAGTAAAAACAGTTGCTACAATGTAACCCTTCAAAATGGTGATATCCAGCATAGAACACAATATTGCGAAAGGTGACCTACCAGTGGGGAAGGCTGATGTCATTCTCTCTCTTGGTACCACTCCCTCCCACACTCATATAATGCTAATCATACTAAATTCTTTTCCATTGAGCCCCAAAGCAGATTCACAATTCTCAAAAAATAGCTCTAGGCAGATATTACCATTTTACCGGAAAAATCTCTAAAGGTGAAATTAACCTGACATCTGGATCTGGAATCCACCTAGACTTTTCCCCTCTTTTCTTTCATTTAGTTCATTTTGCGCTTATGGTCATCTAAAGCCCTTGGGTCTTTATAAGGAATTGCCATGCCTTATAGCCCTCCTAAACTTGTCCTTCATCCTATTACTTGGAATTAACCTTTTAAACACATTAAAATGTCAAAGTCGGCTTGAGTCTTTTGAGATCTTGTTAAATGATAATATAGTTATCCATTCACTTAACTATTCATCCAACAAATATTTACAGGAATACCTACTGTGTGCCGTTAGCCAGCTCTTAGCCAGCTCTTCCAGCTTTAAGTCATACATAAATTTGATTTCTATGCCACCAAGTCACTGATAAAAATAATATTAAAATGAAAATATTTATTGTAATCAGGATATAGGTGTGAGGCAAGACACCCACAAAATTTCTAATTCAGGTTACTTCTCCAATGTAGAATTAATGGAAATAAATATGTAATGGCTGGTTTCCAGTTACCAGTTTATTGCCTCTCAGCTCCACATCCACCCTCCTCTGTCTGCTCTGCAACCTGTAAATATTTCTCCTTTGCTAGCTGTCACAGTTTAAACTTTGTCAGCAGAAGACACTAAAGGAGTTTCTGTACCTGGTTCCAGTGTACTTCTCTTGGAAGGGTCTGCAGTGTGCGGTGTGAGCAGTCACTGCAGTACCCCGAGACTAGTACCATGTGACACATCCCTGTCAATGGCTTCCTTCAGCGCCCTCTAAGGTGACTTCCACAGTGCTCAGCTCCTGAAGGACATGAGGCTCAGCAGTCCCTGGAGCCAACAGCATTTGGCACCATCCATAATGACTACCCCCAGGTACCTCCTTGGATGGCTTTGTAATGATTTCTAAAGTATGAGACATCTCTTTGGAAGGCTTTCTTTGGCATCTTTTGGGAAGCTCTGCAGTAGGTTCTGAGGTGCACCACCTCTCCACAGATAGCTTTCTCCAACACCCAGAAAGCATATCCTCAGTGCGTACTGCTGGCACAGCACCTCAGCAAAGTCCTCCACCACCCAGTGAACTGCACCCTTTCTAGTAAGATCTGGATCTCAGCCCAGAGTGGTAGGGGGGGCTCCTCATTGATGTTCTACCTCAGTCTTAAGAGGTAGTAGCTGTTCCCTAGGCCTGCTGTTCCAGAGTTCCCTAGAGTTCTCTTTACTGAATTCTAGTTATTACTCCAATTGCATGTTAGAGTTAATAATTCTTTTATGTGAAATGTCCCCCGTTCATATTACCATGTGGTTTCGGTCTCCTGACTGGACCCTGCCTGATATAGAACTGAAATCACAATTGGTCCAGGAGATAGACCTACAAAGATGAAACTTTTTTTTTAATCTCACACAGCTCATAATGAATAGGCACAATAGTTTGGTGGGTTACCTTGGGTTTTGGAGGTAATATGTCCCATATTTGGTTGTGATTTTCCAATGCAGTCACCAAATAACCCATAAGGTTGCAATTTGGAGTGGGACCCTTAACACATCTAAGCTGAGTGCAAACTTCCCAACCATGACATATTTATTTCTATTAATTCTATATTGAGGAAATAACCTGAATTAGAAATTTAAGCCACTTGGACTTTTTGACTCCACAGATCCAATGGTTTGAAGTATCTATGTAAGATAGATATACATATATTTTATTATTCCTCATGATTCTGAGTCAGAAATTTAAACAGAGCACAATTGGAATGGCTCATTTCTGTTCCACGTTATGTCTTTTGGGGCTGGCATGTCCAAGATGGCTTCTTCATGCATATTATCTGGTGCCTCACCTAGAATGATTCATACATGACTCGAGTGAGATTATTTGTCTGAGGCCATGGCTCTCACAATCATCTAAGGTAATCAGTTTTCTTCCATATAGTCCCAGGACCTCTTCTTCCCCACAAGATCTCTCCGACAGAGCAGCTAAAATTCTTATGTAGCAACTCGAGGCTCCCAAATATTTAAAACTGGGGACTGCCAAATCTTCTTAGTGACTAAACTCAGAAGTCCTAGACTGCTAAC
Organism: Phoca vitulina; assembly: GCF_004348235.1. Taxonomy (NCBI): domain Eukaryota; kingdom Metazoa; phylum Chordata; class Mammalia; order Carnivora; family Phocidae; genus Phoca; species Phoca vitulina. The sequence goes on along the minus strand of NW_022589705.1, from coordinate 40,104,638 downwards.
CCACATTATAGTCTTCAAAGCAATCTTTAAGCCAGTCCATAGTCAAAAATGTGAATACCCGGACAGCCTAGTCCTTTGCTGACCAACAATGTAAGAGATTACTAACTCTACCTCTATCCCCTAATGATTTCTGTTCCTCCACAAGTAAAATACACTCACTCGCATCCATTACCTCCAAAAATCTCATCCACTTACAGAATTGGGCTCTAATTTGAAGTCCAGGATCTTATCATTTAAATCAGGTCCAGGTGTAAACAAGGATCCTCACATACAATTCTTCTTTCAATCTGAAGACCTAGGAACTTAAAAAAAAATTATCTTCCTTTGCATACATGTATATACTTCCTTGTATAACTGTATACACCCATATACGAGAGAGAGGTAAGACGACCACCGCAGACAGGCCTATTCCAAAAGGAGGATAAAAATGAGAGGTATAGGACTTTCAGTTTCCAATTCCACATGGAAGGTTCTTAGAAATAGCCACTCCATCCTAATAAGAAGTAAAAGCTCCATAGACTAAAAATTCAAAAACTCTTTTTTAATCCCTAGGAATTAATCCCCGGGGAAACTGCTGCCCCAAGATTAGAGAGACAGATAGGCAAATACAGACAGGCACAGCTTATGAAAGCAGAGGCTCACAAACAGAAACCACCACAGGAACCAGAACCAGGGTAGGAAAACCTGAAACTGTAGTTGATTAATTCCTGGATGCTCGCTGCAGACAACTGTGAGAAGTAAAAACTCCATGGGGACCCAATCATAGAGGTGGCCCCCAAATATTATAAGATTTTCCTCCAGGAAATATCAGAAAAAAATTCCCTCAGGCTTTCAGCAGGGGGAGGGGGAAAAGGAGCCATTTTGAAATGTATCAGAGTACTCTTTTCTCCTCAACAAGGCCTGACCTCAGTGGAAACTAGTTAACCAGAGCCTAACCTGCTGGTGTATTATCAGAGCCTAAATGACCTGGGACAAATGAAATACCCAACTCCTGTCAGCTCTAGTCCTCCACATAAAAGAAGGAAAATGCCCAACTGCAACCCACTCTACCATCCTGCCCTACTTAAGGGGTGGGGGAGAAAAAAACAGAATTATGCATGATGTTCACAGTCCAGAAGCACAGAATCACTAAAACACTGAGACCTAACCATAGGACTCTTTGCTCCCCCCACACCTTACCACTGCATTACTAACGGCCTATTTACAGCAGTTCCTTTTACCTGGTACATCTCGTCTTGCTATCCAGAAGAAATTACAAGGCCTATCAAAAGGCAAAAGACACAGGTACAAGAGACAGAGCAAGCATCAGAACCAGACATGGCAGAATGCAGGAATTATCAGGATGAGAATTTAATCAATTATGATTAATATGCTAAAGGTTGTAATGTATAAAGTAGACAGCATGCAAAAACAGATGGGTAATATAAGCAGAGAAGTGGAAATCCTAAGAACCAGAAAGAAATGCCAGAGATTAAAAAAAAAAAAAAATACTATAACAGAAATGAAGAATGCCTCTGGTGGACTTCTTAGTAAACCGGACATGGCTGAGCAAAGAATCTCTGACCCTGAGGATGTAACATAGAAACCTCCAAAATCAAAAGTCAAAGAGAACAAAAACTGAAAAAAACAGAACAGAATATCCAGGGACTATGGGACAACTACAAAAAAAGGTGTAACATACACATAATGGAAATACCAGGAGAAGAAAGAGAGAAAGGAACAGAAGAAATATTTGAAATAATACTGACTGAGAATTTCCCCCAAATTAGTGTCTGACACCAAACCATAGATCCAAGAAGCTCAGAGAAAACCAAGCAGGATAAATGCCAACAAAAACTAAACCTAGACATGTCATTTTCACATTACAGAAATTCCAAGATAAAGAAAAAGTCCTGGAAGAAGCCAGAGGAAAATAATATCTTACCTATAGAGGAACAAGGTAAGAATTACATCCAACTTCTCCTCAGAAACCATGCAAACAGGTAAAGAATAGCATGAAATACCTGAAATATTGGAAGAAAAAAAAACACCAACCTACAATTATGTCTCCTGTGAAAGTATCCTTCAAAAGTGAAGGCGAAATAAAGGTTTTCTTAGACAGACAAAAAAATTGAGGGACTCTGTTGCCAGTAGTCTGCCTTTCAAGAAATGTTAAAAGTTCTTCAGAGAGACAGAAAATAATACAAATCAGAAACTCAGATCTATATAAACAAAGAGCATCAAAGAAAGAATAAATAAAGGTAAACAAAAAACTTTTATTTCTCTTACTCTGTATAATTGGTCTAACAGATAATAGTTTGTTCAAAATAATAATAGCAATAATGTATTTGATTAGATATGTTTATATATATATATATCTTACGTATGTGTGTATTTATGTATATATGCTTTGTATGCTTCTATATAAGTGAAATGAATGACAGCAATGATACAAATGATGGGAGGAAGAAATTAGGATTATTATGTTAATAAAGTACTTACTTAAAATGCTCAGTTAAAACCACAAAAAGCAGAAAATGAGTGGAATGCAAAAATAGGAACAAAAATAAGGGCAAAAAGTAGAAAATAGTAATGAATATGATAGATACTAATCTGATCCAATTATATGAATAATAACCTTGAATGCTTAGTAAAATAAATCATTCAGAGAAAGACAAATATCATATGATTTCATTCATATGTGGAATTTAAGGAAAAAAACAAATGAACAAAGAAAAAAAAAGGCATACCAAAAAACAGACTCCTAACTATAGAGAACAAAGGATGGTTACCAGAGGGGAGGTGGGTGAGGGGGATGGGTGAAATAGGTGAAGGGGATTAAGAGCACAGTTATCATGATGAGCACTGAGTCATGTATGGAATTGTTGAATCACTATATTGTACACCTGAAACTAATATAACACTGTATGTTAACTATATTGGAATTAAAAATTTTTTAAAAGGCCCAGATGCATACATGTGAATAATTAATTTATGACAGAGGTGACATTACAAATCAGTGGGAAAAGAATGCCCAAAATAGCTATCCATAAGAAAAAAGATAGATTTTTATGTATGCAACTTGCCACACAAAAAGTTAAATTTTAGATGGACTAATATCTAAATACGAAAAATAAAACTTATAAAAGCCTATAGAAGACTTTCTTCCTGGCAGAAAGATGCTGTATCAGTCAGGGTTTCAATAAGAGAAGCATTAGAAGATACACACACACACACACACACACAAATATCTGTTACAGAAATTTGACTTTCGGTAATTGTGGAAGATTGGTTACCCAGTTTGTGTAAGCCTGCTATCTTCCCATATGACACTGGAGCTTCAAGCTGGAAGGGGGAGAAGGCAACATAAATGTGAACTGGGGAACAGCAAGAACAACTTAGAACTCAAAAGCATGAGCTAGAACCAACACGGGACAGGCTATAAAATCTCTTTCAGTTCTTGTTGCCTCTGACCTTTTTGGAAAATGTGTCCTGCAGGAACCAGGGCTCTTCTTCACAGAGCTAAAGCACACACATCTAGCCAAGGTGTTAGAGAAGCTAAAGAAAGATCCAGGAAAAAGTATAGCAATTACAGCCTGACAGCAGCTTCCTGCCAATGAAGTGATCTATCAGATAAATGATAAAAATGTATGAGCTACAAAATGTCTGTTGTTTAACTTCAGCCCTTTAAATCTCACACAAGAGGGGTGCCTGGGTGGCTCATTCGTTAAGCGTCTGCCTTCGGCTCAGGTCATGATCCCAGGGTCCTGGGATGCAGCCCCGCATCGGGCTCCCTGCTCCGTGGGAAGCCTGCTTCTCCCTCTCCCACTCCCCCTGCTTGTGTTCCCTCTCTCGCTGTGTCTCTCTCTGTCAAAAAAATAAAATCTTTTAAAAAAATTTTAAAAAAAATAAGAAATAAATAAATCTCACACAAGAATCTCTCTCTTGGCCTACCTAGCCAGAAACACGCAGAAGGAAATTCTGGGAAGTACAGTCCAGCCTAGCAGAATTGACACATTAGAAAACCACCACAATTAGGAAAGAATTTCCTATGACCACCAAAGAAGGGCATAAGTCATATGAGAAAAGATAGATCAACATGAAAATTATAAGCTCCATATGTCAACAGGTATAATAAACAAAATGAAAAGACAATCCTCATCCTGGCAAAAGGAATTTTAAAACTTTTTAGTGATAAAAATATTCATATCCAGAATATTTTAAAATTTCCTTCAAATCAGTAAGAAAAACCCTAGCAAACCAACAGATAAATAGACCATTCAGAAAAGGAAAATCTATAATGGACAATGTAAGGATGATGAACCTCACTAATAAATCAGAAAATAAAAATTAAATAACAATACTCTCTAGATGGACAAAATGTAATAAATCTGAAAACACCAAGCATTAGTGATGATTAGGGAAAGTATAGTTCTTATAGGTTGCTGTTAAAGTATATACTGGTACAAGCAGTTTGAAGAGGTTGCAATTTAATAATATGTATAAACCTCATTGGCTACGATACTGCCACTGCGCAAAGCTTGTAATTTAATAATATGTAGTATATGTGAAGGTCTATCTACCATAGAACACAGCAATTTCACTTCTAGGTTTCTAAAAAAGAAACTTGCGCATATATGCAAGAAGACATGAAAAGGGATGTTTATTGTATACAACAAGAAAGTGACATCAATCTAATTGGCCTCTCAGTTAGGGATAGAAAATAAATTGTGCTTATTCATACAATAAAAATACTATTGTTAAATTAATTAAGCAAGGAGGCCATTAGTCTGAAGTGGCTTTAATGCTTTAGCAACCTACTAAGCAAACGAAAACCTAAGCCTGAAATGCCTCAAGGTTAAGAAGTAAAATAGGACAACCAATCACAGTTAAGTAAACTATCCCAAATTAGGCAACCACTTAAGCTATAGCCAATCAAATAATTTCCTTGCTTTGCTTCTGCCTTTTCTCTATAAAAGTCTTTCCCCTAGCACCTGTTGGTGGAGAGCTCCTAACCACCTCTGGCTTGGTGCTGCCCGACTCAAATCAATTTTTGCTTTAATAAACTCATAACAATATTAATGTGCTTCAGTTTCTTTTAACACTATATAGCAATCAAAATAATTTAACTGTAGCTAGTGTATCACTATAGATAATTTTTAAAATAATATTAATAAAGTTTCAAAAGGATATACAGAGCAGAATAATATAAAATTCCGGGTACATATCAATAGCACATATATGCATAATATTTGCATGTATGCATATATATATTCTGTATATATATATATGTAGTAAAATATGTATATATATATATATATATATATATGTATATATATGTAGTAAAAAAATATGCATAGAAATGATAAATCCCAACCTCAAAACACTACTATAGTTTCCTTTGGTGCAAGAGAGAAAAGAAAGTGCTAGGAGAGGGGAACTTTCTGCCTGGTTCCCTCATTAAATGAGTTAAAGTTTTAATATGTGTTCGTTTTTATATCTCTAAGAATCATAACCTTATTTTTGTTAATTATCTTTTAGGACATTGCAGAGTAGAAGAATGAAACGGGTATGTCAGAAGAACAGGACAGACAATCCCTTTAGGGCAAACTTCACTTACTGTAATATTTTACTTTATTGTAAAGGAAGATTTCCTGCCCTGCTATTCCAAGGAATATTCTTGCAGTGTAGAAAGCTCAAGTGTCAAGTTCAAAGGCTTTTTCTTAAAAATATACCAACATGAATGAAGGGGAGCTGTCTGAGCAGCAATCTGGAGAATAATCAAAATTAAAATTCAAAATCTTTTCTCTTGGCCACAGGGGCACTGCCCAGTTGATCCAAATACTAGTTATATAATATTCACAGGCACAACCTAAAAGCATGCTTTGTTTTCAAATTCTGAAATCTTAACAGCATTTGTTTTCTTTTAAGATTTTTGAAACCTTGGCTCATTTCTAGGAGGTTCCTTCCAGTTCAGCTTTGGGGCTGTACAGTTTCACACCCATTCACAGGATTTTGGGAGCAGGTTGTGAATAGCAGACTTTCCAACCGGGAAAGTTTATGTATGCCATCAAATACCTTCACCCTACACTCCCCACCCAAGCCACCACTCCCACCCCCACCACCAAATTCAGGAATCTTGTTTCTATACCAAGAGAATAACAAAGGCATGTGATGTTTCTTTGGTTTCATACTAGTATGGCAGTATGACAAAGAACCCATTCCCATAAACATCGTTTACTAAGCCACAATTTTATTTAACACTCACCTAGCAGCTTAAGATAAGAGAGTAAAATATACCTCAAAATAATTTTTAAAGAAATATGTAAACAATGCTAGTCCCTGGCTCTCACAAAGCAGGTATCTAATTAAAGCTTTTTGAGACTCTGTTCTACACTCCCATCCTAAACCTACTTTCTAGAGTTACTTTTAACTGCAGAGTTTTCACAGCGAATAGAAAAGAGAAAGGAAGAGAGGATTTGTAAATACACAGCCACAAAAGTCTGAGCTCATCCTCAGTGACTCCTGGGCACACTCTTGGAGAGGGGCTGGGCCAATTAAGGTGATTGTGGAGGTCATGAACACTATGAGCTTGTTGGGAAGTTCTTGTGAATATTTGAATATCAATGCACGTAATATATGCAGAATGAATTTTCAGAAGCCAGACTACATTGTTTACACAGCACTAGAAATCTCCTCACTGCCTAGCTTGTGTGCATGCATTTCTGAATTCAGAAACAAAAGGAACAGTTGAGATCATATTTAATGGGGTCCTAAAAGCAAATTTCAATGTGAAGCAGCCATGAAAAGAAAAGTAGCAATTTTGCTTTTGGTAAAAGTAATATTTTTTCTTCTAGATTCTCTATCTCCCCTTTCAGCTACTCATTTTCAAAGATCATTTGGTTTTTGAAGATATTTATCGTTCTTTTTAAAACTAAACAAAATTAACTTGGTACCAGCAGTATCAGGTGCTTTCATAGATTATTCACTTCATGTTTTAGATGAGAAAATTGACCCAGAGAAGGTAAATCACCGGTTGGTCCAAGGTCACAAATGACAGGGGTAAGGTTTGAATTCACATATCCTGACTTGGTTTTGTCTGTCAGAGAGTTCCCTAAAGTAATTGTGTTGAAATATCTTCAGTATTCTCCTTTTAGAGGTATTTGTATCTGGAGACTCTTAAGAATTGCAGTTTAGCATCTTTTCATGCCTACACACAGGCAGCTGCATATTGCTCCAAATACCTCTCAAATTACCCTAGTTCAAGATAAAATCATCTTACCTGAACTATTAAAATAGATTTCCAACTAGTCTCCCTGTTTCACTCTTCCCTTCCCTTCATGGTGTTTTCTTTACCATAAATTGGATTCTGTAATGCTACTGGTAAACTCCTTCATTGATTTCCCAAGGCACTGAAAATAAAATTCAAATTCGTGACCAAGACTTACGTGACTTGACTCTTGACTCTTGGCCCATTTCTCCTGTATTATACCCTACTTTGTATTACTCCCACCAGCTATTTATACTGCAGTCATACTGCCCTTCTTTCTACTCAGCAAATCATTAAGTCAACTCTGTTTTAGAGCCTTTGCACCGGCTGTTTCAATTTCTTGCCAATTCAAGTTTTAGGTCAAATGTCATCTCAAGGAAGCCTTCCTCTTTACCAGAGTCCCTTATTTTAGTCTCTTCATGGTGCTTATTACTATGAAACCTCATTCATTTGTCCCTAACTTATTTTTTCTCCTCTCCTTTTAGAAATCTATCTTCACTGTATCCCTTGCTTATGAAAAATTCAGTAAATCTCTGTTGAATATATGAATGTGTGAATGAATGAAATTATGTTGCCAAGGCCCAATTGGTTAACATTTCACAAATAGTCATGTCTGTTGGGGGGGGACGGACATCAAGGAAGAGATTTTTATTTTTAACTAGGAGAGTGGTTTGTCAGAATCTCTTTATGCACAAAATTTTCACAAGCAATTCCCTGAATTCCCTGATCCATGACTCCCTACAAGCCCATGATACCCAAGTTTAGAACCCCTTTTTCAGTGTACGGTTCAGATGCATTATCTTGGCTTATATGATGCAAATATTTTGATTTTTGTTTAATTGTCCTCCCTGATCATTAAGTAGGAGTTGGGAGCCTTAAAGAAATACAGTTTATTCTGTACTTCTCTCATCGAAACACTTCCACAAACTACTATGAATGTCGGTTTATATTGTGCATACGTACAAGTTCAGGGTATATGTCTATTTTATTCACCATGGTATCAACAGTGCCCAGTATAATACCTCACATGATGAAGAGCCCAATTAATATCAGGGTTAAAATAAACTCACTTTTCTTGACCTTCTATTTATTTCTTATAAATGGTGGTTGTTTCATATCAGAAAATAGATGTTATTATCAATCACATTTTCTAGGACATTCAAATTAGAGGTTCCAAATTTGCTCACAAATTTTCTTTCTGACTTTAAGGAAAATCTTTTCAGAGACTAATACAGGCTGTGTCAAGGTTTAAATTGTGTCTTTCAAATGTTTGAAATAGGAAAATAAAAGGCAGTAAAACAAGTAGTATGTGTAGCTGCAATAGAACATAAGTTTCTCCACTATCACATTCATATTAATAGCAAATTTGCCTGCCTGTGGGATATTTATTGCCATTTAACAAACACCTGAGAGGCTGTAAAAATTACTCAGTCTGCTTCTAAACTCAACTAGCTTAAAGATTTTTGTGTGAAAGGTGAAATAAAGCAATAATATAGCATGAATGTATACTGGGTGAGACCAATGATCCTGATGAATTAACAGTGTGATCAGAAGGTGGAACTCGCAAGGAATTTAAGGTAATAGTAAATGTTGATACTAATCTTCTCTACATGGCTTCCTCTGTATTTTCATAGCAGCAAAAACACTTTTAAAGGCAAAGGATTTTAATACTCCACTAAGAAAAATTCCTAATAATACCACACTCTTCCAGCCCCATTCATCTCCAGAGAGGCGTAAATATACTCCCCTTTTCTCATTTCACATATACATGGGGACCTCGACCAAATAGTGGCTCTGTACTTAAAATTCCCAATGCAAAAGTCCTAGTATTATGGAGGAGAACCATCATTTTGGAAAAACATGTGTGATTCCTAAAACAACTCATTTTTTAGTTTATATGAGAACCAGAGATGAAATATGAATATGAGCAAAATAAGCAGAATCACAAGTCAGAGATATGGCTTGGAAAAACAAAATAAAAGGACATGTTTACATAAATTATAAGCACTCCAGGGCTGGGATATTATTCTTTCTCCAGCACTGTCAACCATTTATATAGCATTGTGTACACTTGTGGCAATATAGAATGAAAAATAATAATTAATACAGTATGTTTATCCTGAATCCCACAGACTTTTTCTTATCGGATTCTTGCAGCCTACTTTTTTTTTTAAGTCAATTCATAATTGACCATATGTATTTCCCAATCCTTGCCTGTTAGGCTTCGTTCTCTCTTATAAACCCACTAGTGATTATTTTGGACAAATATCTGCTATATCATTACTAGCAAGGCATGGACTTCAAAGAGTTCAACTTGGATAGTGTTGAAATGATTGGAATGTTAGCCAAGAGCTTTAACCTCAAAGGGGTGTGATTTCAGTGATTTCTGGTTTTAGATGGCTCAGAAATAGAGACAAGAAAATGGAGAATGGGGTAGGGGAGTAAGGAGAAAGGTTAGAGAAATTAATCATGAAGCCATACCAGTATTATTTAAAATACCAAGAGATCAAAATTCAAAGTATCTGTTTTGACCTTAAGCATGTATCTGTTGAAGGAATTAACAAATGAATATGGAGAGTCCCTAATGAAACAGCTTTCTAGCTGGTTTCCTGACTGAAATCTTTTTTCCCTCTTCAATCTATCCCACACACTTCTGCCAGAATAATCTTCCAAAAGTATAGTTCTAGCAACAATCTTCCTCTAATTTTTAAAGAAAATCAAGCTAATCACTGCCTGTACAGTATCTCCTTGGCATGACCCTCAAAGTCCCAGGACTCTTTTCCAGCCTGATCTCCTTCCACTGCCCTCCATACATCCTATGTGCCCACAATATTGATCCTCCCTGAGTTCCCTCGAACATCCCAGCTCCTCAATATCCAGGGCCTTTGTTTCTGTTACTTTATAACACTCTTCCTAACTCTGTGAACCTGGAAAATTTAGCACTTAAAGATGCAGAATAAATGTCACTACCTCCATGTTCTTTCCTGACTCTCCTCTTATTAAGATAGTTGTTTCCTCCTGATCAACTCTTTTTTTTTTAATATTTATTTATTTGACAGAGAGAGACACAGCGAGAGAGGGAACACAAGCAGGGGGAGTGGGAGGGGAGAAGCAGGCTTCCCGCGGAGCAGGGAGCCCGATGCAGGACTTGATCCCAGGACCCCGGGACCATACCCAAGCCGAAGGCAGAGACACCGAACGACTGAGCCACCCAGGCACCCCATCCTCCTTATCAACTGTTAGCCCATGTTACAATCCACTAAGCACATTTGCAGGTTATTTGCTTTATATGGTAGTCTCCTTCAATAGGCCAAATTTATGAGCAGAGATAATCTTTTCGAGCCCTGAGTAGAGATGATCCGATTCAGCCCTGGGTCAAGCATAGTGTCTGACACACGGTAAGTACTCAGTAAATATTTGTTTAATAAAAACACTGAAATAAAATATGAAAATTATATTTTCTTAGGAGGTAATACAATGAAGGTTCTGGCAATGCAAGGCACCCACTGTCCTTAGCATTTGCCTTTAATCAGAATAATAAACAAGAAATGTCTGGTAGAAACAATTAGCCTATAAAGCAGGTGCCGGCTCAGTCCCTCCACACGTTCTATGCAGAGGTTCCATTCTGGGTTTCATTTAGTTTGTGAAGCCCAGAAACGGACTGCCACCCCCACTGCAGCAGTAGGCATAAACAATACCAAGAGCTAAATCCAGCAGCCTCTAAGTGCACTTCAGTCTCATTCAAAGTCAAGGGAAATTATGCATACATGAGAAGTAGAAGGGGAGGGGAGGTAAGAAAGATGGCTTGCTGCTTCTTGGAAAACAGTCAGGAAAAAGACCACAAAGGTTCAGTTCCTGAGAAAATTGTCACCTATTTGTTGTTGCTTTTTCATCTTCATAGGAATTTATTGGATTGGGAAAGACCTTTGCTACTGCACGTTATCCCAAGCTCCCAGTTGCCTTTGCATTAGTTAATATCTGAGCTTCCTGGTTAATTGTGGCAGGCCAGCAGCAGGCTGCACAGATGTCAGATGTCATACTCTATCAGATGAAGAGGTTCCTGCCTCAGGCTGTTTATATATGACCTACCAGGATTTCCTGCTGCATGATGAAATAATTAGGGGGCCCGCCATGCAGGGAATAATGTTGCAGCTAAGTTGTAGCAGCATTACATTTAAAAATGAAAATGAAACATTTGTCCTTATCTGCATCAGAATCTTCCTAAGGTTTGTTGTGAACATGCTGTTCCTTATTTTTAGAATATTCACATGGGTACTAATTTTAATGTTCACTGGAGAACACAATGAGCTTAGCAAGGCTTTCTTTAATGCTTGTACTGCAATTTGAGTCAAGAGTAAACAGGGTTGGGAGATGTCTTTTTTTGTGTTTTTCTAAATAAAGTTTGTCTTTTGCCTCTTGTAACAAGCCAATTTTACAGACTTAAAGTCTGGATGATCTTTAAAAGAAAATAGTAATATTTTCTAAATTGATTTAATTCTTAAGTCTTACTGAATTCTAACTTCTGACTTTCTGACCCAGGAAATATGTATATATCCTGTTTATAATGTAATATTTTAAAATATTTTTATCCATAAGAGCATATTATAAGACTATAAGTTCTTATCCACATCCAGTTTCCATGAGTCAAGGGAATTATCCTATATACAAAGATGATTCAAGATTAAGCATAAAAATTCTAGGGGCACCTGGGTGGCTGTCAGTTAAGCATCTGATTCTTGATTTCAGCTCAGATCATGATCTCAGGGTCATGAGATTGAGCCCCGTGTCTGGCTCTGTGCTCAGCAGGGTGTCTGCTTGAGATTCTCTCTCCCTCTCCCTTACCCCCACCCCCACTCTCTTTCTCTAAAATAATAAATAAATAAATCTTTTCTTAAAAAAGAACAAAAATTCTAAGCAGCTTTGATTGTAAAAAGTTAGCAATGCTCTCCTGAATTCTAGCAACACAGCAAGATAAATGGGACCATTCAGACCAAGCTATATGAGCATGTTTTTCACTAACATCCTATGCATCCCTCTGCTTTCGTTCTTAACACCTTCCCTAATAAGATTGCTAATTCCTTGAGGACTGTTTTTCTCATGCATTTTTTTATTTCCTGTTCCTAATACAGTACTTAACACAAGTAAGTACTCGGTAAATTTTTGTTAAACTGAATTATATTGTGTATAGTGAGAAATGGAGAGCAAGGGATTAAGAAAAAGAAAATGATCATGACGATTCCTCACCTGTCCATATTGTTTTCCTGTTTAGGCATGATATCATCATTCTTCCCCTCAACATTCCCCCTGCTGCAATTCTTCTAAAGATGTTAATGATTCTGAGTTCCCTCATCTGAACAGTGGAATCATACTATCTGCTTATACACAGAAGTATAATTCATATCATAAACTACCAAAGAAAATGAAAATCAACCTGAACTTCATTGCTTAAAGATCATATACACCTGAAGGTGGCCCAGGTGGATTCCTGGGGAATCCGGGGAACACAGTTTTAGAGCTGAAGGAAGGTATCAGCTCTAAAAGCTCTTAGTGACACCTGACATGGCTTATGAGCGCTCCACTGAAGCCGTGTTTCTTGGCTTCCAGGACTCTGGACTCTCTTGTTTTCCCCCTTATCTTTCAGACCTCCCTGAGCCTCCATCATGAGCTCTGCTTCCTCTACACAGGTCAGATGTTGATAACCACCAGAGCTCCAAACTCTCCCCTCTCACAATACAGACTGTTCTTTACCGAGTTCCTTTCCATACTTTAAGATGCAAAATGCCATCTCCTCTGTAGAGCCTACTCCTGAAGTTCTTTGTCTACAACACTCATCACAACATTTTGCATATACTGTATGTCAACCCCGCCCAGTGAACAGTAAGACTTCTGTGGGCAAAGGCCATACATTGTCCGGTTTGAATCTATAGTACCTGACACTTGGTATGTCCACAATCTTTCCTTGTTGCAGGAAGGAAAGGAGGGCTAGTCAGTGGTACATCTGCATATAATTTTCATCTCTTAGACCTCTAAAGGGTAATAACCCCTCAGGTTAGAATTGAGGAAACTGAGATTCAGGATGGCTAAGTAGTTGACCTAAAATTGCAGCGCTCATCAAGGACAGAATTTCAAAATTCTAGTTTCCAGCTCTTTCATGGCTTGTCTGCTCCATTTTTTAAAAAATATGTATTTATTTATTTATTTATTTGAGCAAGAGAGAGAGAGAGAGAACGGGGGGAGGGGCAGAGAGAGAGGGAGAACCCCAAGCAGACTCCCCGCCTGATGCAGAGTTCAATCTCACGACCTGAGATCCTGACCTGAGCCGAAACCAAGAGTCAGTGGCTTAACCGACTGAACCACCCAGGCACCCCCTGCCTGCTCCATTTTAAGTAAAACATGCAAATGAACAGTTTGAGAATTAGGAAAGAGTATGGACTTGACCCTTCTGAATTTATGAATGACAGAATCACAGAGGAGATGAAAACAATTACTCTGTGCAGACTGAGGTGACTTTTGTTTCTCAGGAGTGTGAAAGCTGAGTAATAGCCTACCCTTAATACAAGTTTCTAGAAGGAACATTCCCAGGAGCTGCAGAAGCCTCTGCGAAATGTGTTTAAAGCAGTCAGGAGATCCTCAGAAATGCAAATTGCCCACTTGAAATAAGAAGGCACCTATCGTTTAGCCCTGATTGCCTCTGCAGGCCTCCAGGCGAGGGGGAGAAAAATCCTCGAAGGAGGAGGCAGTCTAAGTGAACTGCACACATAGAGGAAAAATAAAAATGAAGCCAACTCCAACAGGGCTTCCATTTATCATCTGCTAAGCAAGCAGGGATTAGAGAGCAAAAACCATTTACGGTTCTGAATTCTTTATAACTTCACTATTTGTGTTCCTTTTTGGTTTCCCCTATTTTCTCATAGATGTTTATAAATCTGAAATCTCTAATTTCACCATCACCATCAATGAATGCATAGACTGAGAGCAATTAGAAATTTCCTTTAGTAATATAAAATACTTTATACCAAGAGAATATACTTACAACAATGGGAGAAATAATAGCTTTCACTTTTTTCCTTCATTTAGACATGTCCTTTGTTTAGATTTTTTGTTCCTAACTTACTTCTGCAAGTTCTGTTCTTTTGCTTTGGAGGGAAATATGCTGATTTTTTAAATTTATTCCTAATTCAATTTCTTTTTTGTAGGAAAAGGCTTAGTCACAAAGAAAGCATTAAAACTTTCAAAGTGTGACTTTAAAACATAAATGAATCCTTCAGGAGAAAATAAACACGGTGCCATTTTTTTAAAAAAATAATCTTCATCTAACCTGTTTACCAGCTGAGCAATAAAAGACCTGGTATTTAAATTTGGAACTTTCTTCATCTCTTTATCCCATCTCCTTTTCATCTTTATAAACAGAAGAAAGTCTATAATTACTATACTAACAAAGAATACAGCTGAACCGTACACAGGTTAAACCATTCTAAATAAAGCTGAGAATAATAAATAATAGAATAGCCAAAGGAGCTAGCATAATAAACACATAAAGAGTGACACCACATCCTACAATGTAAGATGTCTCCCATTTCTATGTATTTTAAACTTCCGGAGTGGAAAGAGACCTTAAAAAGCATAAGTTAACAGTCTATTTTCATAGAAACTAGAGCGATCATAAAGTCCAGCCTCTTAGGTAAGTTTAAAATTCCTATTAATAATAGTAACGACAGCGGTGATGGAGCTGATGGTGGTTGTGGTAGTACCAACAATTACCATTCATCAAATATTTACATGGTGTCAGGCACTACGCTGACCGCCGTGCCCACGTTACCTCATTTAATCTGTATAACAATCCAGTTGAATGATTATTATCTTCACTTTACATGTGAATATACAGGGACATTTCTGATTAGTGGTGGGCCTAGCTTCTGCTGGAATGTTTTTAGTGTTAGGAAGTATATTACCCAATAAGACAGCCCTTTCTATTTTAAAACAGTTGTGGTTGAAAACTTTTCCTCCATAGAGCCCAAACTGCCTTCATGAAACCTCCAGTCATTCATCTTAGTTCTATCTTACAGAAATAAATGAGTTCAGTATTTCTTCCAACTGACAAGGCTTC
The DNA here is from genome assembly GCF_004348235.1 of Phoca vitulina. Classification (NCBI taxonomy): domain Eukaryota; kingdom Metazoa; phylum Chordata; class Mammalia; order Carnivora; family Phocidae; genus Phoca; species Phoca vitulina. Next base: position 40,089,282 of record NW_022589705.1, on the reverse strand, counting down.
AGATCTTTTAAAACTGCCATCATGAGGTCATTTCGGCTACTAACCTGTTTGGTGTCCCTGCAGCTAGACCCATCCCCAGAGCTAGTCTAACCAGCTTAGTCCTCACTTGGAAGCTCAGTTTTGAGCCAAATTATGAGACAAAATTAGCTCACAAACAGAGGTGAGGTATGGAGAATGCCACAGCCCTTCCCCTTTATCATAGCCAGTTAACCCTAACACTGCCCTTTTCTCCAGTCTATGGCTCTGGGCCCTAGGACAAATTCTCTGCCTTAATTTCATTCTACTCTGAATCCTGGAGTGATTTCTAGTAAGAAATGTAAGGCATTAGTCAACTCTACAGGGCAAATAATTGGAGGTATCACTCTTAAACTCTTTAAATAGTGTCTTGCAGGTGACACTCACTGTATTTTAAAAGAACTGGAGTGCTTACTATTCTAAGCATTTAATCCTGGCAACCCCCCTATGAGACAAGTACTGTTATTATCACCACCTTCATTGTGAGGAAACTGAGGCACAGAGAGACGTTAGCTACCTTACCCAGAGCTTTATGGTTCTGTGGGAGTTGGAACACAAATCCAGAAAATCCGATTTTAGTACTTTTTAATCACTACGTTATGCTGCCCGGCAGGAGATGCTAAACTCTTCCCAGGCTGGGGTCTGGGGTTTGTTTCCTGTAGTTTCCCATGTTTCCTATATTTTAGCAATTTTCCAGAGAAAATAGAAAGAGCAGCAAAGCGCTTTTCCTGGGCCTTACCACTTCCTCTTTTGCGAACTAACTGCATCTTTCTACTTAAAAGGGTGGCGTTGAGTGGGCTGGGAACAAGGACGCTGACTCAGCATTCAGGAATCAGGAATGCAGGCTGACCAACAAAAGACTCGCAAGAACCAGGCGTTCATGAGAAGTAGAGGAGGGATGCCACAGCTTCTTGTGGTACTAAAGTCACAGTTTACAATACACACTACTGTGGCCACCGCTGCCACGAGCAGCTAGGCTCCGGAAATGAAAACCCATCGGTCACCTATATCTGTATTTTGTTCAGTCTGGATCTTTTCAGATCTGCCTCCTGTCCGTTATAACCAGGAGATCAGGTCTGCTTTGCAAACTCATTGTCCTGGATCTGAACATAAAAAAGCCAGTTTTGCTTGGAATGGTGCCCACTTGAGTTCTATAGCCTTGTTCCAGGCCCAAAACTAAAGAGAGCATAGTTGTATAAACTGGAGATATTTAACCTTATGGCCTTTCTTATCTCAACTGTGAGGATATGATATAAGAAGATAAACTCTGCCTTTCATATTCAACACAGATATGGAAATTGAAGAATAGAAAAACGACTCTTTATAGGGATTTGTTTGTTCACTGTAGGCAAAAAAAAAAAAAAAAGGTAAGTGAAAAATAAGACTATTTTTAAGATATCTCACTTTCTGTTTAAGTATAATTTTGTATCATACTCAAATGCCCACACAATTGTCACAACACAGTATAATAACTATCTGTATAGTTAAAACTCAAAGAAAAAACTTTATCTACTTTGATCAACCTAATTATAACTGAATGAGTGGTTCAGCTATCTCAAGAGAAAGTTTAGAGTGAGCTATCCCACATACAGGCAATTTTAGCGTAAACCTTCTCTCAACTTAACTAAGCAGTGGAGATACTTATTTTAGAATGGAATGAATCTTCCAGATCTTGGCTCTGTCTTTCCTTCTTGGCTCCCTCCTAACTATTTGCAGCCTGTTGTTGGTTACTTTTCCCCCCTCACATCCTTTTCTCCACTCCCACTCAACTCTAACCCCTAAAATACAAATCTTTCTTATACATCAGTCTCCATTTGGCAAGCTAGGTTACAGATTTAGGGTTTTTTTTCTTCCCTGACTTAAAAAATCACTTATCAGTTATTTTTCTGTCCCTAGATCCCTACGCTGTGATAGGGAATAATGAGGAAACTTTATTCTCCCATTATCTTTTTAAAGAAAACTATGCCTAATTATCCTACACATGTATGTACACACACACACACACACACACACACAGCACACCCTAAATCCCACAATCTGCTCAGGTTTCAAGTGGACAATAATTTATTTCTTGAACAATACAAATATATCTTCACTTTAAGAAGAGATATGGACAATTTATCCACATGTATATTTGCTGCTGGTAAAAAAAAGGCAAAGTGTATTGAGAATTCAAGAACTTTCTCCATTTTTGTCATGTGATAATTCTGAGTAGTCCCAAAAGAGCGGCTTTTTCTCCATACACATCTGTGTCCTAGCTCTGGCTACATGTGTTCTTGCAATATTTTTTCATTCAATATGTCATCCTGCCAAATAGGTTCTGATAACCTATTAGCACCTCTCCACAAATTTTGGCAGCCCACAGCCCACAAAATATTCCTAACCATCACAGTAGTTGGTTTTTCACCCGGTGTACACAAGGCTTACTCATCAGCTTTTCACCTTCTGGGAAAGAGAAAATAGAACAATTTCTCTGACCTGTGGGATAGAATTAGGTTTATGAAAACCGGTCAAGATAAATCCACCAGCTTTATGGGAAAAGGCACTTAGTAGTGGAAAGTATCAATATTCACCTTCCCAGCTTCTCCATTCTCTGGTATTCTTGTTTGCAAAGCAGACCTGATCTCCTGGTTATAACGGACAGGAGGCAGATCCGAAAAGATCCAGACTGAACAAAATACAGATATAGGTGACCGATGGGTTTTCATTTCCGGAGCCTAGCTGCTCGTGGCAGCGGTGGCCACAGTAGTGTGTATTGTAAACTGTGACTTTAGTACCACAAGAAGCTGTGGTATACTTTATTCAGAAATGGAGCCTGTTCTATTCAATAATCCAGAAAAAGGTTTTGTCCCTTTTCCAAAGTAGAGAGAAGTGCTAGGAGGTACTAACTGAGAAAACCATCGTTACGGCTACAAAAGACTTGAGACAAAGCAGGGTTTCTGCCTATAGCTGGACAGGTTGTGCACAAAAGTGCCCAGCTAGAGAAGTGGGGCTAAAATCCATCTTTATTCAGCTGGACAAACCCTGTATCCTCAGACTCTGACAGCGGAAAGGAGGCACTTTTGCTAATTTCTGCAAAGGTACTAATGGGCTAGTGGTGACTCTAGCGAAAAGGACTGTATCGGCCTCATCTACTGCAATCTCTTTAGCATTTCAAATAACTCATAGCAGATAAAAGCAACTTAATAAATATCTGAGGAGTGAAGGGAGGGAAGGGAAAGAACTGTCTATGTGAAGTGCCAGTAAGCGCAAAACTCCAGCAAAGAATCTGAATCAAGTGCTCCATTCTTGGCTCTAGAAGGTGCACTGCTGGACCTGGGAAGTCCGAGAGAAAAGAAGAATGAGCATCATACGTCACTGCTATGCTCTTATTCAGAGATCCAGAAGATCATGACAGACATAAGTTGTACTGGGGAAAATTAAATTACAACCTAATTTTTATCATCCTGACACATTTGCTACTCTAGCCAAATGTTTTTTATGCCAAGAGTATATGAGACGCTTCATTATTAAAAAATTTGAGAACATTTTAATGTAGCAAAATATCATATAACCTTACTAAACTGTAACGCATCTCATCAAAGGCACAACTGTATACTTTCCACCTGTAATCCGATACGGAAAGAAGTAGTATGACTTTTAAGTTGGGGAGGAAAACAAAACTTCCGCAAACCTACACCTACTGGACTAGTTTCCTGTGACTTTTTCAACACATTATCACAAACTTAGAGGTTAAAACAACAGAAATGTACTCTCTCATAGTTCTGGAGGTCAGAAGTCCAAAATCAAGGTGTCAGAAGGCTGCATTGTCTCCGGAGGCTCTGGGGAGAATCTACTCCTTACCTCCTCCAGTTTCTGGTGGCAGCTGGCTTTCGTTAGTTTGTGGCTACATCAGCTCTTGCCTTCACATTGCCTGTCCTCAGTGTGTGTCTTTTCCCTATCTGTTAATCTCCTTCTGCCTCTTATAAGGACACGTGATTGCATTCAGGGTCCACCAGATGACTCAGGATAAGCGCTTCCTGTCACTGTAATTAATCTAATCACACCTTTCACCAAATAAGGTAACATTCAAAAGTCTGAGGATTATGAAGTGAATGTATCTTTGGTGGTGCTACTTTTTCTATCACACCAAAATGTTATATTTTACTGCGATTACATTATCTCAGTAAATATTTACATTCATCTTAGTTTTCAGGATACTGTAAATAAAATAGTTTTAGGGACTCTTGAAATAGCAAGGATACCTTATTTAAGATATCAGAATTTTTCATTCAAAATCTGAGAGTCCAAATTCAACTACAATGCTAAAGAAAATGTTTCACTCGTGTACAGTGAATCTCCTCTACACATTCTGAACTAAGACAACTTTGTACAATTCTGAAATATTTTCTTTATAGATGCTATCATAAATTGCTTTGTTATACAGTTATTGTTGAGCCGATGACACCAAAATACTAGGCAAGTTTGATAAGCCGTCCCTTGCTTTGTCAAATTCAGCTCACAGCTCAGAAAATTTGAATGACCCGAATCAACTAGTACTTTGCATACTGCTAAAACTCTGTGTTCAAATTAAAATTTTACCAAATAATGGTGATAGTAATATCTACTCACTATATTGACAACGATAGTATAATGCTTTCAAATGTTTAGAATAAAGTTAAATAAAAGATTAGGGATAAAAGGAGAGGCGTCAGCTGTCCACACATATTTTAAAAGGGCTTATCACAGAGCGCCCAGGTGGCTCAGTCACTAAAGCATCCAGCTCTTGGTTTTGGCTCAGGTCATGATCTCAGGGTCCTAGAATCCAGCCCCACACAGGCTCTGCACTCAGCACGGAGTCTGCTTGAGATTCTCTCTCTCCTTCTCCCTCTGCCCTACCTACTCCCCCCCTCCCCCGCTCATGCTCACTCTAAATAAATAAATATATTCTTAAAAAAAATTAAAATAAAAATAAAAGGGCTAATCACACCTGTATCTTTACACCTGAAAAGGTTATTGCTTCACATTATTTTCAGTGCACTAAGAGTTGAATAGGCCAGCTAAACTCACCAGAGGCCGATTCATGAAGCAAGCCATTAATTTACAATGAGGAATATGTTTTTTCCAGTGACCATGGACACAGATCTGTCTCTTAGTCAGAGAAATAGATCTTGCAGGTCAAAATACCTGGAAGACTGACTTATTAATCAGAAAGTAGCTCTGTAAGCCAGGAATCTGAGCAAATTGAGTTTGGAAGGATATTTTATCTAAACTATAGACAACTTCAAACACACAGTAACAGTTTTTACAGAGGGCTAATCTCTTGATGATTCTTACTTGCCTTACATTTAGAAAGTAGTCTTATTTCCAAGTTATAGGGGATCCTCGCTTTGCTCCAATATACCGACTACACCTGGAGTTGGGGCTTTCTTATGCAAGTGTTTGGCAGCATTAACAATACTTCTTGAATGACCAGAACACGTAAGTAGATTCCACTGAAGGTTAACATGAAAGCTTAAATCACCTCACCCAATAAATAGCTTTGATGTAAAGTAAATCTTTTATCTTCGACATGGTTCTGTCAGTTACTATCAGCTTAATAAAATGAGGCTAAATCTACATGTACAACAAACAGTTTTAGTAAATTCCAGAAGGCATGCAGATGATGTAGTAAGAAGTCCTCATTCTGAACCAGACCTAAATCTAATGATTCCCATGTGGAAGAAATAGGTGTTGTTTTGTTTTGTTTGCAAAAGGAATTATAAAATTCTATGGTTGACTTTTATAAGATTAAGAATAAAGAGGCTATCCTTGTCATGTGGTCTTTTTTTCAATTCATAGAATTGTTTTTGCTCCACTTTCCTTTCCCACTGGACATAACATTCTTTCCCTTTTCATAATTTAAAAAAAAAATGCCTAAGGGCATTAGGGGAGCACTCATTCAATGAAAGACAGACATTGTCAAATGGTATAAGGATGATTCACTAATTTGCTCACAAAAATTTTTTTTTCTAATTTTTGTTTAAATTCTAGTTAGTTAACATACAGTGTAATATTGGTTTCTGGAGTAGAATTTAGTGATTCATCACTTATATACAACACCTAGTGCTCATCACAAGTGCCCATCTAGCCCATCCCCCTACCCAACTCTTACGGTTTGCTTCCCTCTCTTTTTTTCCCCCCTTCCTCTCTGTTCATCTGCTTTCACAAAATATTTGAAGTGTTGGGATACACTTTAAAAAATAAAAAGTATTGGGGTGCCTGGGTGGCTCAGTTGGTTAAGTGCTGACTCTTGGTTTCCGCTCAGGTCATGGTCTCAGGGTCGTGGGACTGTGCCCCATGTCAGGCTTTGTGCTCAGTGCAGAGTCTGCCTGAGACTTTTTTCCCTCCTTCACCCTCCCTCTCTGCTCCTTGTGAGCCCTCTCTCTCTCTCTAAAAATAAATAAATAAAATCTTTAAAAATAAATAAATAAATAAATAAATAAAATAAAAAGTATTATTTTCCACTGGTAATGAAAACTTGCAATTTTAAGAAAGGAACAAATCCAGGATCTAGCAAAAAAGACATGTATGCTGAATTGAGCCATATTCATTCATTCATTATTCATTCAACAAATATTATGTGCTATGCAATTTGCCAGGTGCTAGGGATATAATGTGAGTAAAAATACATATACAAATATATAGCCCCTGCCTTCATGAAGTTTACGGTCTAGTTAAGTATTAGATTCAAATTCTATCAGCTTGAGGTATATCTGTATTTCCAAGTCATATTTTGGGACTACTTTTACAATAGCACAGTAAGGCAAAATGAAGTCCTAAAGAAGTAGACAGTGGCAATGAATACTATCTGTGAATAGCCTGAATCTCAGTATATATGATAAACAGAAGGCAAGATGAAGGTAGATATTTAAGGACTGCCATGTAGAAGCAAAAGTAGATTAACTATTTGGTACTCTAAAAGCAGAAATAGATGGATTACAAAATGCTGAATTTTGACTCAACATAAAAAGAAAGAAAATTAAAAAAACTAGAATTGCCCAACAACAGAAATATTCAAGTAAAAGGTAGACAGCTGCCAAAAAACTACAGAATTATTGTATAGGATAGAAGACTATCTCACTGCCAAAGTATCTTCCAGTTTTGATGTGCTAGGGTTCCATGGATCCGCTTTGGTTTTGTGGATAAATCAACAAAGGAAAATAGTTACTCAAAAATAATAACGTTTTTTTGTAATACCTGTATATTCCAGATTGACTAAATTATAAACCTATTTCATCCACCAGAAAATACCTTAACTCTACCTCACTTTGTGTGTAGATTCATACTATGTGCATTAACTCACTGTTAAAGCTTTTTAAAATCAAGTTCCTTTTCATGCTCTATTTTCTGCCTAAATTAATCTTCAATGGAGAATTTTTTTTAACCCAAAGATAAACTTTTCTTAACACACTATTTCACTAAAATACTAAAATCCAGCTTAATTTCTTCATACATCATTAAGCTATTCTTCATCATTCATGATTTTTAGTAAAAAATAGAAAATGTTCTTCCAAAAAGAATATAAACCTTGTTTTCCACAGCTACCTGCACCCTTATGTCTCAAGTCCTAAGGCTATATATCAATGAAATTATTTTCATTCTATGGCAGATTTGGTTCAATATTCTGTCAGATTCCATTATTGTCAACATATTTCTAATGGTCATTTCTTTTCTTTTTTTTAAGATTTTATTTATATATTTGAGAGAGAGAGAACGAGCAGTGGGGAGGGGCAGAGGGAGAGAGAGAGAGAGAGACAAAGAAGCAGACTCCCTGCTGAGCAGGAAGCTAGATTCAGGGCTCAAACCCAGAACCTAGAGATCATGATCTGAGCCGAAGGCAGACCCTTAACTGACTGAGCCACCCAGGCACCCTCTAATGGTCATTTCTATGATTCTATTAGAATTTCAGCAAAGGTGATTTATATCACTAAACTAGAGTTGACCTGGGTGACTAACATGATATTGAAGAAGTAACAGTATGTAACTTCTGATGCGAGGTCATAAAAGGCATTACAGCTTCCACGTTAGGTTCTTGGCTCATTATTTGTGGGGAAAGCCAGTCATCATGTCCTGAGAACAGTCGACCAGCCCTGTAGAGAGGACCAGGAGGGGAGGAACTGAGGCCTCCCACCAATAACTAGTACTAACTTGTCAGCCTTTTAAGTCGCCTGGGAAGTGAATACACCCTAGTAAAGTCTTCAGACATCTTAACTACAACCTCATGACAGAGCCAGAGCCAGAACCACCAAGCTGCTCTTGAATTCTTGTCTGGGAGAAATCATGGGGGATAATAAATGTTTATTGTTATTTTAAGCCACTACATTTTGGGGTGATTTGTTTCATAGCAATAGATAGCTAATCCACGGCATAGTCCATATCCCACATATATTTGTACCATCATTAATACAGAGAGGAACATATATTGCTCACTTTGTCGAGTCTATTTTATGATTTTTTTAGTTTTTTTAATTATCTTTTTGTTCTTATAAGATCCAAAATTTTGAAGATTAATTGCATGAGGAAATAATTCATAACACAGTATTAAATGAGAAAAAGCAAATTACAAACACTCTACACAATATGAATTACTCCAAAATGTTTACTTATGCCAAAGCGGTGGGATTACACATAATTTTCTTATATATAACAGTTAATTATTGCTGCATAACAAACCATCCCCCAATTTAGGACTTAAAACAACCATTTATTTGCTAACAATTCTACTATATGGACTGGGCCCAGTTAGGCAGCTGGTATCTGCTCCATGTGGTATTAACTGGGCTCACTCATGCACCTGCAGTCACCTTGCAGTTTGACAGGAGCTGAAGGATCCAAGATGTTTTCACCTACATGTCAAGGTCCTAGGCTAATACGGCTGGAAGGGCTAGTGTCTTGCTGAATCTCTCTTTGTAGTCTTTCTGCAACTGTGCCTCTTTTTCCATAAGACCTCTTATCCTCAAATAAACTAATTCAGGCTTCTTTATAGGTGTCCCAGGGCAGCAAGAAAATGCTGCAAGTTTTCTTAGGACCTAGACCCAGAACTTGCACATTCTCACTTTTCACCACATTCTATTGGACCAACAAATCATCAGGCCAGCCCAGATTCAATGTGAGAGAGGACCACACAGGGCTTGAATTCAAGTAGGTGTGGTTCACTAGGATCCATTTTGTAACAAATTACCACATATAACATCTTTATTTTCTAAGTATTCTAAAATAAAAATGTGTATTATTTCAATAAACAGTAATTTTTAAAATTTAGTGGCCATAAAGCTAATATCTTGGAAGAGGGTAACTGCTAAACCTGGTTTTTATGGAAATAAGTCTCTAATCTCCACTGCCTCACCTGGGAATAGAGTTCCTTTGGTTGATAAAGACTTCGGGTTTTTGCATACTGGTTTGATGTAAACATATTGAATTAGTGTTCTTATACTAATTTCACGTTTAATAGGTGTATGTGCTGCCTATTTTAAGAGCTTCTAGCGGTACCTTCAATTCAATTAGTATTCTATAAACTTTGTTTTGTCTGCAATATTTATGGATGGGTACAAACACAATAGTTAGAGGTAGGAAAGCTTTGGAGTAATCCATATTGTTATAATCACCAAAGGGGGAAAAAAAAAAGCTCTCAGGAAAAGGTCGAGTCTTGAGGGGAAGTAGAGATTTTTAAATCAATTAACTTTTATATTAATACTTATGCATGCAAGACCCTAACTTAGGCACCATGGGGAATGCAAAGCAATAAAAGGCAAATTCTTTTTAATTAACACTTAAAAAACAATAATCAGAGAAATCTGATGAGTCTTAAAAGATTGCCACATAATAACTTTAGAAAGCATTTTGTTGATTGAAAAATTATAACAATCAAATTTACCAATCTCTTTTTTTCTTAAATAATAGGACTAATGGACCTATGACTGATGGCCTTTGCAACAAAAAGGATGCTGACCCCATAGGTTGTGGTGGCTATGATAATGGTACCAACTCTTGGAATAGCAGAGGGATTTTTTAAAATTTTTATTTGTTAAGAGAGAGCAAGAGAGAGAACACATGGTGGGGGTAGAGGGAGAAGCAGAAGCAGACTCCCCACTGAGCAGGGAGCCCCATGCAGGGCTCAATTCCAGGACCCCAGGATCATGACCTGAGTCAAAGGCAGACACTTAACCAACTGAGCCACCCAGGCACCCCTGAGCATAGGGATTCTTGAGCTGCTCTTTCTTCTTTTCCTTCCCTAATAGTGGGCCATTGACACTTTTGTCTTTCCTGTAGCTCAGAGGCAGTGATCCTGAGCAATAAATTTGGCTTCAGTAGGATAATTGCCCAGAATTCTAGCATGGTAAACTTAAGCGCACCAACTTCCAGCTTCAAGTCTCTTCATTTACCATATAACAACTTATCTCAAGATGACTAAAATCAACATAATATGATCAAGAAACAATACTAAAAGAATTTCACATCAAAAGAAAGAAAGAAAGAAAGAAAGAAAGAAAGAAAGAAAGAAAGAAAGAAAGAAAG